>NC_136262.1:269383632-270038632 GCF_964187855.1 Myxine glutinosa | reverse complement strand
TTAGTTTTAATTAGTTTTAAAACATAGTTTAACGCCAACATAGCGCCAACATAGTTTGCCGACGGGAAATAAATGAATACGCTCTCAAATGTGCCATCCGAGGCAGAGTCTGTTCGCCACGTTCGGCACACGTGATAGCTCGCTGCTCTCTGATTGGTTGAATCGTTTTTTGGACATAGCTCGGTAACTACTTCTGCGATTAATTTAAAACCTTGAAAAGGCACATCCTCGGGTCCCCAGCAATATACCTGGCAAGTTTCAAGTATATCGGACCGGTAGTTGTCGAGAAACAGCGGTCACAGACAAACATACAAACATACAAACAAACATACACACAGAGATTAGTGGAATTATAGATAGATGTGGAATTTCCTTGGGTACCTGCTTTTTGCATAATACTTTGTGGGGAAGGTGCCATGCATGTGCTTTGTGGGGAAGGTGCCATGCATGTGCTTTGTGGGGGAGATGCCATGCGTGTGCTTTGTGGGGGAGGTGCCATGCGTGTGCTTTGTGGGGAAGGTGCCATGCATGTGCTTTGTGGGGGAGATGCCATGCGTGTGCTTTGTGGTGGAGGTGCCATGCGTGTGCTTTGTGGGGGAGGTGCCATGCATGTGCTTTGTGGGGGAGGTGCCATGCATGTGCTTTGTGGGGTAGGTGCCATGCATGTGCTTTGTGGGGGAGATGCCATGCGTGTGCTTTGTGGGGAAGGTGCCATGCATGTGCTTTGTGGGGAAGGTGCCATGCATGTGCTTTGTGGGGGAGATGCCATGTGTGCTTTTTGTGGGGGAGGTGCCATGCGTGTGCTTTGTGGGGGAGGTGCCACACGTGTGCTTTGTGGGGGAGATGCCATGCGTGTGCTTTGTGGGGAAGGTGCCAGGCATGTGCTCTGTGGGGGAGATGCCATGCGTGTGCTTTGTGGGGGAGGTGCCATGCATGTGCTTTGTGGGGGAGGTGCCATGCATGTGCTTTGTGGGGGAGGTGCCATGCATGTGCTTTGTGGGGGAGATGCCATGTGTGTGCTTTGTGGGGGAGGTGCCATGCACGTGCTGTGTGGGGGAGATGCCATGCGTGTGCTTTGTGGGGAAGGTGCCATGCATGTGCTTTGTGGGGAAGGTGCCATGCGTGTGCTTTGTGGGGAAGGTGCCATGCATGTGCTTTGTGGGGGAGGTGCCATGTGTGTGCTTTGTGGGGAAGGTGCCATGCGTGTGCTTTGTGGGGAAGGTGCCATGCGTGTGCTTTGTGGGGAAGGTGCTATGCATGTGCTTTGTGGGGGAGGTGCCATGCATGTGTTTTGTGGGGGAGGTGCCATGCATGTGTTTTGTGGGGGAGGTGCCATGCGTGTGCTTTGTGGGGGATATGCCATGCACGTGCTGTGTGGGGGAGGTGCCATGCGTGTGCTTTGTGGGAAAGGTGCCATGCATGTGCTTTGTGGGAAAGGTGCCATGCGTGTGCTTTGTGGGGAAGGTGCCATGCATGTGCTTTGTGGGGGAGGTGCCATGCGTGTGCTTTGTGGGGGAGGTGCCATGCGTGTGCTTTGTGGGGAAGGTGCGATGCATGTGCTTTGTGGGGGAGGTGCCATGCGTGTGCTTTGTGGGGGAGGTGCCATGCGTGTGCTTTGTGGGGAAGGTGCGATGCATGTGCTTTGTGGGGGAGGTGCCATGCGTGTGCTTTGTGGGCGAGATGCCATGCACGTGCTGTGTGGGGGAGATGCCATGCGTGTGCTTTGTGGGGGAGGTGCCATGCGTGTGCTTTGTGGGGGAGATGCCATGCGCGTGCTGTGTGGGGGAGGTGCCATGCGTGTGCTTTGTGGGGGAGGTGCCATGCGTGTGCTTTGTGGGGGAGGTGCCATGCGTGGGCTTTGTGGGGAAGGTGCCATGCATGTGCTTTGTGGGGGAGGTGCCATGCGCGTGCTGTGTGGGGGAGGTGCCATGCGCGTGCTGTGTGGGGGAGATGCCATGCGCGTGCTGTGTGGGGGAGATGCCATGCGCGTGCTGTGTGGGTGAGATGCCATGCGCGTGCTGTGTGTGGGTGGCCACACAGTGTTTTGTGGGGGAAGCTGCGCTCGTGCTGTAGGGGGCGGCATGGGGGCATGCAGTGGTGGAGGGAAGGAAGGGAGGCTGCACACACTTTGTGGGGGAGGCTGCGAGCCGCGGGTGTCCTGTGTGGGGATCAGGCATGCCATGCACGTGCTTTGTTGGGGAAGGCGGGATGGGGAGGCTGAGCGTGTGTTGTTTGGGGGGGAGGGTGGGGGACTGGGGGAGGCTGCATGGGGTAGAAATGTGGTGAGGGGGTGCGTGTATGCTTTGTGGGGGAGGCTGCGTGTAAGCTGTATGCGTATTGTGTGAGGGAGGTTGAGCACATGCCGTGGGGGTGGAGGGATAGAGGGATAGAGGGATAGAGGGGAGGCTGCACGCGTGCTCTTCATATGGGGACGCTGTGCTTAGAGCGATGCTGTGGGAGTAAATGGTGAAAGTTGTGTTTGTCTTGCAATCGCAAAAACGAGAGAGCTGTGTGAACAAGATAAATACTTTTTATCATAATAATTATTGTTTTCGTTATCATAATTTTTATGATCATCTTCACTTTCTGTTTCACTTGCACTTCACTTCCCCCTCCCCCAATTGTGATGTCGATCTCAAGAGTGTGACGTGTGGTACAATCTTCCCTCTCCGGAACTACATCTGTACAAGGACCGTTTTGGTCATTCTGCTGTGGCTGTCAACGGGTGAGTGGTTGAGAAGAGGATCAATTTGCTATGGTTATGACTTGTGGTGTCCGATTTTTGGGGAAATTGAGAAAATGTGTCTTGCCATAATGTTGTGGACCATACGGAATAGTAGTGCTGCACGTCGGGCCGGGTTTCATATTTGTACCTGTGGGCACGGCTTGCCTGCGGTGAGGTGCAGTGGTGAGGTGGGGTGGGTTGTGTTTAGCCATCAGGCCTGTGGGCTTGGCTCAGTTTTCCTTCGGGAGTCGGCCCTGCACGGTGGTGGGCTGGTGGACCGAGGTTGTGAACTTGATTGAGATTCTGAACAGGGAGAATTGTGCGAGAGAGACGCGGAGGATTGCATCAGGTAGACTAGAAGTATTAAGTACGGTGAAGGAGAGGAACAAGTACGGAGTGGCATTTAGGGGAATTGCAGAAGTGTTGTGTGGAAGGACGTCAGGAAAGAGTGTATCGTCGAGGGATAGAAACGGTATAAAGGAAATGAACACTTCTCGGAATTTCAGGAAAGAAGTTGGGGATTTAAAGAGGCGGATTTGTGATGTTTTAGCGGGGGTAGAAAAGATCAAGGTTTTGGATTGGGAAAGATAAGAGATGGTGGTGAACAGCTGTTTTAAAGACCTGGAGGGAGGAGTGGGATTGAAGAGAGTCTGAGTGAGGGAGTGAGGGAGTTTGTTCCAGAGGTATGAGAAAAGAGGAATGAAGGAGTGAAGGTGAGCAGAGAGTCTTGATTTTGTCAGTTTCACCAGAGAGGGTTGCAGGCAGATGTTGTGCGTCCTGCAGGAATATTTTGGGGACAAAGTACAGACAGAACAGGGGGAGCAAGGCCGGAGACGAGTCAGTAGAAGACAGAAAGACCACCTACTTGACTGTGGTGAGAGAGAGAGGCTCTCATAATCAGCTTCGTCGCGGAAGATTCAAGGATTCTAAATGCTTCGGTTTCAACAGTGTGAAGCCGAGCTAGGTGTGAGGCAAAAGCACCAGCCCAGAGGGGGGAACAATATTCCATTGAGCTGCTGATGAAAGCCTTGTAAGTGGTGAGGAGCTCGGGTGTGCCAAGGAAGGACTTCGCATGATTGAGGATGCCCAGTCGGTGACTGGCTTTGGAGGCCAGATTGGAAATGTGGTTTTCCCAGGAAAGATCATGGCAGATAATGAGACCCAAAAGCTTGAGTGATAGAACTTCTTGGAAAGGATTGTTGAGAAAGTAGATGGGAGGGTTGTCCAGACGGTCTTTTCGGAGAGACAAAGTGAGAGTATGAGATTTGTCAGGATTGAAAAACATGTTCCACTTGTTTGACCAGTTTGTGATATTGGCCGGGTCTGCAGAGAGTGAGGAGGCTGCAGACTGCCGATCTGAGGGTTCAGATATGGAGCGGCAGAGAGTGGAGCCATCAGCAAAGAGATAGAGAGGTTTTTTTCCAGAGAGTTGTAGAGATCATTGATGAAGACCAGAAAAAGCACAGGGCCCAGAACACTGCCTTAGGGAACTCCAGCCTGGACAGGAAGAGGAGAGGAGAGAATTCCATTCAGGACCACACGTTCACTATGACCAGAAAGGAAATCTGCAAGCCATGCGTGGAGGTTTCCATGGATACCATACGAGGAGAGTTTGGTGAGCAAAGCGGTGTGCCAGACCGTATCGAAGGCACGAGATATGTCAAGGGAGACAGCTCTGATTTCCTGTTTGGCGTTGAGGACCTCCATCCATTGTTGAGACAGCAGAAGCAGCATGTCCAGAGTAGAATGACCTGGTCTGAATCCAAATTGATGATCTGAGAGCAAAGCCATTGGAGAAGAGGAAGGATTTGATATCAGAAGCGATGATCGATTCCATGTCCTTGTTGATTATTGGGAGCAGGCTGATTGGTCTGTAGTTGCAAGGATCTGTTTTTGCACCTTTTTTGTGCAAAGCGGTAATGTTGGATGATTTCTAAGCTGATGGCAGATGACCTTGAGCAAAAGAGAGGGTGAAGAGAACAGAGAGAGGGAGTGAAAGAGCGGCAGAGTAGGATTTTAGGATCCGTGGGATGATGCCGTCTGGTCCAGTTGCAGAATCAGAGTCGAGGTTTGACAGAAACTTCTCCACCTTGTCAGGAGAGAAAGACAGAGTCCAGGAGCAGCTGGGTATGACTGGGTAAGGTTGGCACAGAGAGACATGGGTTTGGGACACAAGATTTTGAGGCAAACACAGAGTTGAGGTGTTCTGCTTTGTCATGTGCGGAGTCAGCTATGCAGCCATTTGAGGTAAGGGAGGGGATGGAGGTGGAACAAACACCAGAAACAGATGTGACCAGACGCCACCAGGATTTGGAGGAGGTAGACAGATTTGAGAGTTCAGTCTTGAGAGTAGAGAGATAGTGCCTCCTGGATCCCCTGAGGGTTTGGAAGAGGATAGAGACGATCAAGGATAGAAAGAAGGGGGGCAGCCGGATGTGGGGTTGCTGCACTTGCAAGGGCAGAAGAAGAAAGCAGCAAGGAGAGTTGTGGATCAAGGGAAGAATGATGTGGATGAGGAGGTGTACAATAAGTTGGAACAGGATGGGGGTTGGGGGGGGGGGGGGGGAGATGATTGATGATTTATAAATTGCCTTGCGACAGTAATGACGATAGCAAGGACAGGAAGTATGGGGGTGCAGTGATTAAGGATGGTGACGGGAGGCTAATGACATCGAGGGGCGCAGTATTGAAGTTGTGGGAAGGATATTTCAAACAGCTGTTGAACCGGAAAAGTAGCAATGGCGAGCTGGAGCTTCCAAGTTATGTGGACAGAAAAGTGGAGTTGCTGGAGATCATGGAAGAGGAAGATGGTATTGAAAAAGATGAAGAAGAGAAGAGCACCCGGATTGATGAGGTGTGTAGAGATGATAATTGCAGCAGGAGAAGTCGGAGTCAGGTGGACGAAGAGGTTGTTAAATGTATGTATGAAAGATGGTGAAATTCCAGAGGAGTGGAGGGCAGGGTTTCTGTGTAAGGGGAAGCTGATGTGCTGATATGTAAGGGGAAGGGGGATGTTCAAGATCTGAGGAAGTACAGGGGCTTTACACTCCTTAGTGATGTCATGAAGGTGCTGGAGAAGGTTCTGCAATGTTAGGATAAGGAAGAGTGTGGGGAAGGAGATCGGAGAAGAGTAACAGGGGGTTTAGAAAGGTTAGGGGAATGATGGATGGGATGTTCCCACTGAGACAGATGGTAGAGAAGAGGTCAGAGGTGCCAGGTGAAATGGCATTGGGATTTGTGGATCTGGAGAAGGCCGACAACACTGTCCCAAGTGAGGTGGTGATGGTGACACTGAAATGGTTGGGAGTGCTGGAAGCAGAAGTTAGTCTGGTGGAAGGGATATATAATGGAACGAAGGGAAGAGTTTTGGTTGGTCCTGGGATATCGGAGGAGTTCAATGTGAACATCGGTTTGAAGCAGGGAAGCAATCTCAACCCACTCCTGTTTATCATGGTGAGGGAGCTGGTAAGCAGGAAGGTAAACATGTAAGATATTCTGGGGAGAATGTTGTATGTGGACGATCTGGTTGTTGTGGTGGAGAGTGAGTGGGAGATGCAGGAAGTATTGGGAGGGATTTTTGAAACATGGGCTGAAAATGAGCTTTGAGAAGATGGAGGTGGTGTGGGTCAGGCAGCAGAGAAAAGAAATGAATATCAGGTGATAGGAGAGGGAAATCAGACAAGGAAATAGGTTTGAGTATCTGGTGTAACATTGACCGGGGATGGTAAGTCATTGGCAGAGGTGCGGAGGAGGATTCAGGTGAGTGTGAATGTGTGGAGAATGGTGGAGGGAGTAATGGCAGACAGAAAGATTTCAGGGAGATTGAAAGGAAAGGTTCTGATGTCGTGCGGAACGCCTTCCTACCTTTACGGTCTGGCGATGGTGGCACTGACAGGGAGACAACATTGGAGTTTGCAAGTTTTGGGAGAAAAACTGGATCAGGAGGATTGTGGGAGGTGAAGAGGTGGATAGAAGGAGAATGGATGAACTGAGGGAGGAGATTGGTGTGCAGATGAGCTTGATGGGAGATTGGTGTGCAGATGAGCTTGATGGGAGATTGGTGTGCAGATGAGCTTGATGGGAGATTGGTGTGCAGATGAGCTTGATGGGAGATTGGTGTGCAGATGAGCTTGATGGGAGATTGGTGTGCAGATGAGCTTGATGGGAGATTGGTGTGCAGATGAGCTTGATGGGAGATTGGTGTGCAGATGAGCTTGATGGGAGATTGGTGTGCAGATGAGCTTGATGGGAGATTGGTGTGCAGATGAGCTTGATGGGAGATTGGTGTGCAGATGAGCTTGATGGGAGATTGGTGTGCAGATGAGCTTGATGTGAGATTGGTGTGCAGATGAGCTTGATGGGAGATTGGTGTGCAGATGAGCTTGATGGGAGATTGGTGTGCAGATGAGCTTGATGGGAGATTGGTGTGCAGATGAGCTTGATGTGAGATTGGTGTGCAGATGAGCTTGATGGGAGATTGGTGTGCAAATGAGCTTGATGGGAGATTGGTGAAATGTCGGCTGAGATTGGCTGGGCATTTGGTGTGAATGGGAGAAGAGAGAATGGCCGAGTGTGGATAGGTTGAGGAAAAGAGGTCGACCGTGGTTGAGATGGGAGGATCGTGTGAAGAGGGATATCAGTAAGGTAAAGATGGTTGGAGAGTAGAGAGAGTTGGGTGAGGCCAGAGAGGAATGGAAGACTGGAAGAGTATCGTGGTCCAGGCAGGGCAGGAGCTTGGTGTTATCAGACCTCACCACTTACAGAGGGAAAATGGGCCATCATCATGCCTCATCTGCACTAGCAACTCAACTCGTTTGTTCATGTTAAGGTGGACCACAGGCTGCACTTCTTGGACGAACACGATGACCAGGCCATGCCAGCCTTGTCCCCTCAAAATCTTGTACCCTCAAAAAGGTGAATGCATCATTTGAACAAGTACTGAGGGTTTGTCTGAGAAGCAATTTCCAATTTTAAAAACGTGCATCTTTTTTCATCATTCACTCGATCCCTCTTTTTGGTTGCAGGAAGCGCAGGTGGGTAACATGTGCTCTGATACTTTTGTACCCTTTGCTGTTATGCTGCTGATTGTTTGCTTTGTCTCATCCATTCGACGATTCTGTCTTGTCCTTCCCTCCAGCTCGATGTATGTGTTCGGAGGTTTTAACAGCTTGATCCTTCACGATCTCCTCGTTTACACTCCGAAGACTTGTGGAGGCCTGACGGATCCGCAGAGCTGCCGACGTGCCGAGAAAGGTTTACACTGTGTGTGGAACGCCAGCCGCTGCCTTCCTTTGGACTCGGCACTCAAAGGGAACAGCGACGTGTGTAACTCTTCCCAAGGTTGGTGACATATTTATGTGTGTTATTAAACACGCAGTTCAAACTGCACGTGGGCACGATGAGCTTCACCCGCTTGTTATATGCTGGCTTGTGTGCACATGCATGCATCATGTGTGGCTTCATTCACATTTACACAACTATGTTTCGTGTTGTGAAGGCCATTTTCTTAAATTTGTCCACGTGGCTGCTCACCCATTTGCGTGTGTCTGTCCATGTGTGTTTGTTCTTCTGTCTGTCCATCTGTGTGTGTTTGTTTGTCCATATCTGTGTCTGTTTTTTGTGTTAGTGTATCTGTTTGTCCATGTGTGTCTGTCCGTGTGAGTGTGTGTGTGTGTCTGTGTGTGTGTGTGTGTGTGTCCATTCACTTTTGTCTGTCCGTGCACGCGTGTCTATATGTGCGCATGTGTCTGTCTGTGTGCGTTTGTCTGTATGTGTCTGCCTGTCTGTGCGTGTGTGCATACCTGTGCGTCCGTGTGCGTCTTTCTGTGTGTTTTTTTTGTCTGTGCGTGTGTCTGTCTGTCTGTATGCATGATTCTGTGTCTGTGTCTGTCTGTCTGTCCGTGTGTGTGTGTGTGTGTGTGTGTGTGTGTGTGTGTGTGTGTGTGTGTGTGTGTGTGTGTGTGTCTGTGCATGTCTGTGCATGTCTATGTGTGCATCTGCGTCTGTGCGTGCAATATTTGAACTTGTTACAAAATAAACACGCTTTAACTGATTGTAAACGGATCACCTTGAATTGCGGTTGCTCTGCTCGTTGTCTGTTCCTGTTACATGGTGTTTGTCATCCGTGCTCAGTGTCCGGTGATAAAGGGTGCCGTAGATATCCGGATTGCAGCAGCTGCCTGTCCAGTGATACAGGTTGCACATGGTGTGGAGACGCGTGTCTGCAGAACGTGGAGAACTGCACCGAGTCGGTAAGCCACCTACCTGAAACGTATCCACTTCACCTTTACCCGGAACAGTCTGAATTCTCATCAAAATGTACATTTAACTTGATTTATTGGTTTTTATTAACTTTCCCTTTTCTTGTTCCCTGCCATGTCCGCTCTCTCCTCTCTGTACAAAAGTTTACACTTCATTGGCCTATGTTTCACTACAGGTGGTTGAAAACGCGGACAAATGTGTCCTGCGTGGTGAAGATGTGTGTGCAAAAATGACGAGCTGTATGAGCTGCGTCAACAACTTGTCCTGTCAATGGGATTCGAAGAAGCACCAGTGCACCTTGGTTCCAGGTCTGCACAAACAACCTTGAAATCTCTTGTATCGTCACCACGGTGGTAGAAAAACGTGCCATGCGTGTTACTGCATGCGTTGTGTGATTAGACACGGTGGTAGAAAAACGTGCCATGCGTGTTACTGCATGCGTTGTGTGATTAGACACGGTGGTGTGAAACGTGCCATGAGTGTTACTGCATGCGTTGTGTGATTAGACACGGTGGTAGAAAAACGTGCCATGAGTGTTACTGCATGCGTTGTGTGATTATATATGGTGGTGTGAAACGTGCCATGAGTGTTACTGCATGCGTTGTGTGATTATATATGGTGGTGTGAAACGTGCCATGAGTGTTACTGCATGCGTTGTGTGATTATATATGGTGGTGTGAAACGTGCCATGAGTGTTACTGCATGCGTTGTGTGATTATATATGGTGGTGTGAAACGTGCCATGAGTGTTACTGCATGCGTTGTGTGATTATATATGGTGGTGTGAAACGTGCCATGCGTGTTACTGCATGCGTTGTGTGATTAGACACGGTGGTGTGAAACGTGCCATGAGTGTTACTGCATGCGTTGTGTGATTAGACACGGTGGTAGAAAAACGTGCCATGAGTGTTACTGCATGCGTTGTGTGATTATATATGGTGGTGTGAAACGTGCCATGAGTGTTACTGCATGCGTTGTGTGATTAGACACGGTGGTAGAAAAACGTGCCATGAGTGTTACTGCATGCGTTGTGTGATTAGACATGGTGGTGTGAAACGTGCCATGAGTGTTACTGCATACGTTGTGTGATTAGATATGGTGGTGTGAAACGTGCCATGAGTGTTACTGCATACGTTGTGTGATTAGACATTGTGCGGGCATCTCAGAGGCCGTTTGTTCAATGCCAGTCAGTAGACTTGGAAATATTGATGGCAAGCTTCTCGGGACGATTACCATGTAACCTCCGGGTTCTTGGTAAAACCTAGCAAGTTCATTCGTGACTTGTGTAGATGTATACATGTAGATAATATATCTGCATTGGAACTGAAACTTTGGAATGGAAGTAAAAGCTTTCTTGAAAAGAAGCATCCCATCCTAAAATACCAACATTTTTATTTTATTTTATTTTTAACTACATACACTATTGGTCAAAGGTTTTAGAACACCTCAATTTTTCCCTTTTTTATTGAAATTTACGCAGTTTAATGTCTCAATGTACTCTGAAATTAAGCATAGAACAAATAAACAATTGGAGTTAAAAAGAAATCATAGAATCATCTTGTTTAACAAAATTTAATTTTAATTTTTGACTCGGCAAAGTAGCCCACTTTTGCAGATATAACCGCCAAACACACTCGTGGCATTCTTTCCACAATGGAAATCAAATATTGTTCGGGAAGTTCTTCCCAACACTGTTGCAGACGTTCCCACAAATGTGTTGCACTTGTAGGTTGCTTTGCTTTCACCTTTCTGTCCAGTTCATCCCAAACCAGCTCGATGGGGTTTAAGTCTGGAGACTGTGCTGGCTATTCCATGATTTGAAGCCGACCGTCTTGTTCTTTTCCTCGAAGGTAATTTTGACATAGCCTGGAGGTGCGTTTAGGGTCATTATCTTGCTGAAGGATGAACCCCTGACCAACTAGGCGTATACCAGAGGGTATTGCATAAATAAAAAAAACCCACCTTTTAGAGGCCATTTTTCCCCGCAAAGCGGGGGTTGGCCTTTTTCGGGGACCGTGGTTGTTGTTGTTTTTTGGTCCCCTTTTTGAAGCAATGTTTTACGGCCGGATGCCCTTCCTGACGCCAACCCTTTTTGTCGCCTTTTTACGACAAGCAAGGAATTACCAGTGAACTGGTACTCAATTAGCCGACCTCGGAAGGATGACAGGCTGAGTCAACCTCCCTGGCGTTAATTCAGCGATCGACCGGGATTCGAACCCAGGATCCTTGGATCCTAAGCTGGCACCCTAGCCGCTAGCCCAACACCAGGAACTCAGAACTAGCCCAACAACAATACCAGAGGGTATTGCATGGTGCTGCAAAATGCTGTGGTAGCCCTTTTGGTTCAGGGTGCCAGTCACTCTGTGCAAGTCGCCGACTCTTGATCGAGCAAAAGAGCCCCAGACCATCACGCTTCCTCCTCCATGTTTGACAGTTGGTGTCACACACTGAGGAACCATCCTTTCGGCTACTCGACAGCGTACAATAACCCGATGTACAAAAATCCTGCGTGATGAACCAAAGATTTCAAATTTTGATTCATCGGTCCATAAGACCTTCTTCCTGCCTTCAGTAGTCCACTGGCGGTGCTTCATGGCCCAGGCAAACCTCTTTTTCTTATTTCGCCGTCTTAGCAATGGCTTTCTTACTGCCACTCGACCTGTCAAGCCTGCAGCTCGAAGTCTTCTCTTCACAGTTGAAACTGAGACTTGTTTACTTTGACCAGTGTTAAGCTGTGCTTGAAGCTGTTGTCCTGTGAGCCGCCTATCACGCAAGCTGTTGACTCTCAGAAACTTGTCTTCTGAATCTGTTGTGGCTTTGGGTCTGCCAGATCTCTTCCTGTCAGAGGTTCCTCCAATTTCTAATATACTACTTCCTGCAGTGCAATATTGTCGAAATAATGCTTCAGAGGGTGTAATAACAGTCTGTTCCAATACTGCTTTTATACAGACAGGGGGTTTGTAATCAAGTAATCAGCAGAGGTTGGGACACCTGTATGAATTGTTTGCATCAACTTTCAAGGCTTAATTTACTTACATTGCTGCAGAACAGCTGTAAGTTGTTAACCCATTACTTGTTTCCTAAAGAAGGCCTTTTTTTTTTTTACAATATAACTGTGCAATTTACATTATTTTCCCGTTTTTGCTAACCTCAACTTTTTTTTTAACCTCGAGCAGTTTACTGCTTACCTTTGTACCATTTCAGGTTATTCACTGGGCATTAAAATGTGTAAATTTCAATAAAAACTGGAAAAATTGTGGTGTTCTAAATTTTTTGACCAGTAATGTAGTTGAGGCTTGTGTGAGAGGAAGTACATTGAATGGATCAGCAGGTATCAGCACAAAATTTACAGCAGAGAGAGAGGGGTTCACCAACAGCAGAGATCCATACATTATGATACAGAAACTTCAAACAAAGTTCCCTCATGGCATAAATGTTGACGACAAACGTGTGTTCCAACTCGTTCATTCTCAGCTACCTCAACTCATTCAATTTAACATGCTTTAACTCATTCACTTTAATGTGCTTTAACTCATTCACTTTAACGTGCTTTAACTCATTCACTTTAACGTGCTTTAACTCATTCACTTTAACGTGCTTTGACTCATTCACTTTAACGTGCTTTGACTCATTCACTTTAACGTGCTTTGACTCATTCACTTTAACGTGCTTTAACTCATTCACTTTAACGTGCTTTGACTCATTCACTTTAACGTGCTTTGACTCATTCACTTTAACGTGCTTTGACTCATTCACGTTAACGTGCTTTAACTCATTCACTTTAACGTGCTTTGACTCATTCACTTTAACATGCTTTGACTCATTCACTTTAACGTGCTTTGACTCATTCACTTTAACGTGCTTTGACTCATTCACTTTAACGTGCTTTGACTCATTCACTTTAACGTGCTTTGACTCATTCACTTTAACGTGCTTTCACTCATTCACTTCAACGTGCTTTGACTCATTCACTTTAACGTGCTTTGACTCATTCACTTTAACGTGCTTTAACTCCGGACAAAAGGACCACCGAGGCACTCGGAAACATGGTGGTGGGATGATGAAGTTGGAAAGAGGATTTACGAGAAGAGGAAGAAGTTCAAGGAGTGGCAGAAGGCGAAGGGTACGGGAGCAGAAACAGCAGAGCAGGAAAGTTATAAGGCAGCTAAGAAGGCTGCAAAGAAAGAGGTAGCAAAGGCGCAGGAGACATGTAGGAAAATGTTCGGAGAACGCTTGGATTCGGAAGAGGGTCAGAAAGCAGTATTCAGGATTGCAAAGCAGATAGCGAAAGAGAGGTGTGATGTGATGGGGGTGAGTTGCTTGAAGGATGAAGTGGGACAAATCGTTGTGGACCCAGATGGAATTAAAGGAAGATGGAAAAGATATATGGAAATGCTGTTGAATACAGAGAATGAATGGGATGGCAACATCGAGAGTAACCCAGTTTTAGGACCGGCAGAGAAGATAACTGAGAAGGAAGTTGAGGAAGCGATAAAAGCAATGAAGAGTAGAAAAGTGGGAGGGCCGACGGGAGTTGTGGGAGATATGTTGAAGGCAGCAAGAAGTTGGGGTGTGAAGAGAATGACAGAGATCTGTAATCTGGCGGTGAAAGAAGGCCGCATTCCAGTGGATTGGGAACTGAGTACCCTCGTCCCTCTATACAAGGGGAAAGGTGACCCTCTGGAGTGTGGCTCGTACTGAGCGATAAAGTTATTGGAGCATGGAATGAAGGTATTGGAAAGGGTGTTGGAGAGGAGGATAAGGAAGAAAGTGAAGATCGACGAAATGCAGTTTGGATGTATGCCAGGAAGAGGAACGACAGACACGCTTTTTATTGTGAGGCAGTTGCAGGAGAAGTACATGGAGAAGAGGAAGAAGTTGTTTCTTGGGTTTGTTGATCTGGAGAAAGCATTCGATAGGGTTCCACGCAAAGTATTGACATGGGCAATGAGGAAGTTAGGAGTGGAGGAATGGTTGATCAGAGTAGTGATGGCAATGTACAAAAGAGCACGCACAGCTGTAAGGACGAAGGATGGGAACAGTGGTGAGTTTGAGGTGAAGGTGGGAGTGCATCAGGGGTCGGTACTAAGTCCACTACTATTTGTAGCTGTGATGGAGGTGCTGGCTCAGAACATAAAGGAGGGTTTACCATGGGAGTTGTTGTAAGCAGATGATCTGGTGTTGATTGCGGAAAGTATGGATGGACTGAAGGAAAAGATGAACAAGTGGAAGGAATGTATGGAGACAAAAGGTCTGAAGGTGAATATCGGAAAGACGAAGGTGATGGCAAGTGGTAAAGCATGTGGTGAGGTGGAAAGAACTGGGAAGTGGCCCTGTGCTGTGTGTGGGAAGGGTGTCGGAGTGAACTCCATTCAATGTACAATGTGCGCCGAGTGGGTTCATCAAAAATGTAGTGGTCTGAGAGGGTCATTATCCAGTGTGGCAGCTACATTCAAATGTAAGGTGTGCACAGAGGGAGCTGCAAATGGAGGAAATGTTGAGTTGGATCTTGGAGACGGCGTGAAGCTGGAAGGTGTGAAAACATTTTGCTACCTCGGAGACGTGCTGAATGGAGAAGGTGGATCAGACTCGGCAACGGTTGCTGGAGTGAGATGTGCATGGAAGAAGTTTCGGGAACTGAGTGGCGTGCTGATGAGGGAACTGAGTGGCGTGCTGATGAGGCGGGGAGTGTCGTTGAAGCTGAAGGGAAAGGTGTCTGCTGCATGTGTGAGAAGTGTTATGATTTATGGGAGCGAGACATGGGTAATGAACGTAGAGCAGCAATGAAGGTTGGAAAGGGTGGAAATGCGAATGGTTCAATGGATGTGCGGAGTATCGTTGAGAGAGAGGAAGACAAAGTGCACTCACTCTCGTTGAGGAAGGTGAGAGCCGTTACGGTACCTCTATCCTTTTTGGTGTATTTTTGGTTCACGGGTTATCAAGTGACCACTATATTCGTCCTGTGTGTGCGTCTGTCTGTGTGTGTGTCTCTGTCTGTCCGCAGCATAACTACCCGATGATATCATCCGATCTTGATGAAACTTGGGTGGGAGGTTGATATCATGATCTCGTTGTGTCCTGCCTAGAGTGGGCGTATTGCGCCCATTGTGGGCGGAGCCACGCCCGAAAAAGATGTCTTTTTAGGGGTAATCAATTTCAAGCAACATCTTCTCCGAGGGGTTTGGTGGAATCTGACAGGGGTTTTGATATTTGGTTCGGCCAATGTCATGTCTGGCCCCACGGAGCTCGATTTTTAATTTTAATTTTTCATTTTTTTTTCATTTTTTTTTTTCATTTCATTTTTCACCGAATTTTCGGTATTGTGTAGCTAAGTAACCTCATAACTGATTATACATTATTTTCTATCTCATTTCAAGGTCAGTAACCTTCGTTTTGACATTTCCGGGCCTGGCCTGTCCGGGCCTGTTTCGGTTATAGTCCGTCCTTTGTCATTGAATACCGCTCTCTCGTGAACCACCGTCGTCTCCTGACTTGTTTATTTTAGTGTCAATTTTACCTGCTGTTCTTTTAAACCAAGAAGAAGGCCGATTTGGCCGAAAGCTTTCCACCAATAAAGATCATCCAGACGCTATATCCTTAACTCATTAAGTATTTTCCATTCAGATATGTTATACAAATAAGGTACCCTATCTGTAGAGTGGGGTTTCTGTTATTCCTCAGTTATATACACAGTGCCTTCAGGAAATATCCACACCCCATTGTGTTATGTTGTGTTACACATTTTGTTGTGAATTTCAAATCGATTACTTTAAAAAAAATTGTCACTGATCTGCACAAAATACCCCATAATGACAAAGTGTTAACATGTTTTAAGAAACTTAAATTAACTTAAATTAATTTAATTCAGACGTCACGACTCAATTAATTTAATTTAAGTTACATCAGTAATTTGCATAAGCTTTCAACCCCCTGAGTCAAAACTTTGTAGAAGCACCTTTGGAAGCGATTACAGCTTCGAGTCTTCTTGGGTAATGGGTATGTCTGTATCAGGTATGGATATCTGGATTTGGGGAATTTTTCCCATTCTTCCTCACAGATTTGCTCATGCTCTGTCAAGTTGGATTGGGAGCGTCGGTGAACAGCAATCTTCAAGTCTTTCCACAGATTCTCAATATGATTTAAGTCTGAGCTTTGGCTGGGCCACTCAAGGACTTTCACCTTCTTGTTCTAAAGCCATTCCAGTGTTGCTTTGGCTGTATGATTGGAGTCATTATCCTGTTGGAACGAAAATCTTCACCACGGTCTAAGATCTTTGCACTCTGAAGCAGGTTCTCCTCGAGGATTTGTCTGTATTTGGCTCCGTTCATTGTTCCCTCTATCCTTACATATCTTCCAGTCCCTGCTGCTGAAAAGCATCCCCATAGCATGATGCGGCCACCACCATTCTTCACGCCAGGGATGGTGTTAGGTTGATGAACTGCACTGGGTTTCCGCCAGACGTAGCACTTTGCATTCAGGCCAAATAGTTCAATTTTCATCTCATCAAACCACAGAATATTTTCCCTCATGCTCTCAGAGTCTTTCACATGCCTTTTGGCAAACTCAAGGTGTGCTGTCATGTACCTTTTCCTCAGGATTGACTTCCGCCTGGCCACTCTTTCATAAAGCCTGGATTTATGAAGAGCTGCCGAGACTGTTGGCCTTCCGTCAAGTTCTCACATCTCAGCCAAGGAACTCTGTAGTTCTGTCAGAGTGGTCATTGGGTTATTGGTCACCTCCCTGATCAAGGTCTTTCTTACTCAGTTGCTCAGTTTGGTCGAATGGCCTGCTCTAGGAAAAGTCTGGGCAGTTCCATATTATTTCCATTTCCTAATGATGGAGCTCACTGTGATCTTGGGAACTTTCAACACTAGATATTGTTTTATCCCCTTCCCCAGATCTTTGCCTCCTCACAATTCTATCTTGGAGTTCTACGAACAGTTCCTTGGACTTCATGGTTGAGTCTCTGCTCTGACGTACTGTGGGACCTTATATAGAAAGGTGTGTTTTCTTTTTAAATCAAGACCAATCGGTTTAATTGGCTCCAATCTCTACTTGCAGAAACATCTCGAGGATGATCGAAGGAAATTGGATGAACCTCAGCTCAGCTAGAGCAGCTCAATTTGCAGTGTCATAGCAAAGGGATTGATCATCCCTCATTTACCAACCAATTGTTCTGAAACCCGATACAACCCTTCTAATTGATGGTCCACAGGATCGCTATGTCTTAGATCTTTTCGTTTTTGTATCAGCTGGCCTCCCAGGAGATTGGGTGGAATGAAGGGGGGGCTGGGAGATGGGGGGGAGGGGATCCCAGAGGGTTCTTACAAATCTGCAGATGTCTGAACCCCCATTTCAAGAGATGACCGTCAGCCTGCTTGGGGATATTTTTATTGGAGATTATAATGTGGGCTTCCCTTGAGGGACAAACGTCTGTATCGGGTTTCAGGGCATTCGGTTGGTAAATAATGGACAAGTAATGATCCAAAGTTTTAGTGGGTACCCCACCTGGGAGCCCCCACGATCCGAAATCGAAGCCTGAGCGATTGTGCAGGCGACTGTCTCGTATTCATGTGCCAAGTTACAGAACAACCAGCCGGGTGATAAGGGTGGTGCAGCAAACTTGGTAAAAAGTTAACGACCGGACAGACGGACGGACAGACATTCAGACGTCACGACTCATTTTACAAGTTAATTTCTTCGAGAATCGAGATGAGATAGTGTAAAAATGAAAAACATGGACCGTCCGTCCGTGAGGCGGTTGGGAAAGTTCTGAAGCTGTGAAGCCGTGTGACGATTTGTCTATTAATTACGTACTATTTGAAGGTCAGTTCCACCCTGACTTACACATATGTCTATTAATTATGTTGCATTGGAATGTGTTCCGTTTGACCCTTTAGACTGCTGAGACCCCTTAGAGTTTTGAAGACCGTTTAAAACCCCAAAGTCCCTCAGAACCGCTAAAGACCCCGAAGAACCTTCAGACCTCCAAAACCATAAGGACCCTGAAGACCCAAAATACTCAGAGGGCCTTAAAGACCCAAAATATTCCGATGACCCAAAAGACCCATAAGACCGAGAGGACCCAAAATTTCAGAAGACCCAAAAGACACCGAAGGACCTTAAAGGCCCTGAAGACGTTAAAGACCTTTAAGACCCCAAATATCAGAAGAACCCAAAGACCCGTAAGACCCCTTTTACCTTTGAGACCTCTTTTACCTTTAAGACCCCTTCAACACTTTAAACACCTTTTGTAAGTGTTTGCATTTTGATTGTACGTGATTTGCTGTGTTATGATTTACACCAGTCATTATCCTCAGATAAAACAAGACTGTGCCTCAGTAGTGACCTGTGGTGAGGTGAGCGCAGTGGGCCGATCCACGCTAGTTGTATATAAAACCGAAAAGCATGGGTGGACGGTGAATCCTTGTCAAGGTGAAGCCTCTATCGACCCACATGAGTACGTCTATTAATTATATGGACTATTGGAACGTACCTTTAAACCTTGTAGACCCCTTTTTATATTTTAGACCCTTTGGACCCTCATAGACCCTCATAGATCCTTGTAGACCTTTTGGACCTTTACACCCTTTACAAAGGTTAGACCCTGTTGACACGTTAATCCCCTTTAGACACACACCACACAAACATCAAGGGTTTTCTTGCAATACACAAGCTATTCTTTTATGCATGTTTACCTCTTTAACATGTTTATTATTGTACAGTATGACATTGCTGTGAAATTGTACTGTCGCACCTTGTGCACAGGGTCATGTGAATTTGTTTGCTTTCACTGAATTTGTTGAGTATTTTTGGTGAATTCTCACGTGTTCTGTAGACCACACGTGTGGTGATGGTTGGGACCGTGTTGGTGACTCGTGTTTTCGAATCAACGTGAGTGAAGTGAATTACGACGACGCCCGGATGGATTGCATACGGCACGGTGGGATGCCGGCCTCTCTCATTACACCGCAGGAGATGCAGCATGTTCTCAGCAGTCTTCGGGCCTTGGAATCAAACGTAATGACTGCAGTGGTTCCTCTGCATCTCTCCTATCTTCCTTTCGTATTCTTCATTCTCAAGCTGGAGCCACACCTTTTCTCATTTTATACAAACGATACATTTGTTAAACTTTCTTCTCTTTTGAGGGAGCCCAGTTGTGGACATGATGTGTTCCCTCTGTCAATCATTGCATGGATATCAGATGCACTTGCATGTTTTATTGTTATTATTTGTCCAATATTTCATGTACCTGCATCATGTGCATAGTGTTTCACATGTACCTGTATTTCATGACACCTGTCAGAATCTGATGCCCTGGGTCGGCCTGCGCAGTCGGAACATCTCATTTTGGAGCTGGGAGGACTCGTCACCCTTCGTGAACAGCAGTGCACTGCAGTGGGAACCGCACGAGCCCAGCGGTTCTGGATTCTGTGCCGTGCTTTCACGGCCATCCGAGGGCCCTTGGCTAAAGGCTCTCACCTGTACAGACAAGGCTCATGGCAGCGTTTGCAAGAAACTAATTGGTAATGAGCGAAAGTGCTGGGATGACCCCAGGTTGTGAAATGATGTACTGTTTCCTAAAAATGGCTTTTCCTTTGCCTTACTTCACACTATCAGTGAACCCGAGTCAGACGTCACGGAATTGTCAGCTTCCCTGCGCCAGTCGTACGTCTTGCAGTGAGTGTGCGACCAGCGGTGATTGCATGTGGTGCAGCAACACTCGTCGATGCGTGGACGCAAATGCCTACGTGATATCTTTCCCTTATGGACAATGCATGGAGTGGCATATGCAGGGGAAGTGTCCACGTAAGTTGATTGTCCACACCTTCCCATATTTATTTTGCTGTACAGTACTCTAAAACAATGCATAGTCTGAGATTTTCACGAGCCCTTTCAATCCCCCACGCTGTCCGCTACAAATAGTTTGAAGAGTGATAGCTGGTCCAAAAATTACAAGAGAATTAACCAGATTCGGTGGTGCAACGGTTCGAGCGTCTGCTCTTATTCTGGGAGGCCGGAGGTTCGAACCCCAGTCGAGTCCTACCAAAGACTTTAAAATGGTACGTGCTGCTTCCTTGCTTGGTGCTCAGCATTTAAGGAGGATGGAGCATGGATAAAACCATCGTTTGGCAACCATTGTGCAGGCTTTGATGCGCTTAGTGGCCTCATCTTGTGTTGAAGTTCCTTGTAAGGGAAGAAGAAGACCACTCCTTTTGCATCTTCAGTTGCATAGGGCTGCCGAAGCAGTTTCCTTGGCTAGTGGGCACAATCCTGGATGGGTCGCCACTTTGACGCATGATACTCGAATGGCTCATTTTTCACAGTAAGCTGGTATTCATTTTGTCGACCTCAGAAGGATGACAGGCTGAGTCAATCCACCTAGTTTTTTTGTTTTTTTTGGTTTTCCACCTAGTGTTAATAAACGGCATGACAGGGACTCCAACTCAAGACCCCAACATCTTAAGCCGGCCACCTTATCCGTTAAGCCAATACCAGGCTTCCTTACAAGGGAACATGCAAGTCATTTATTTAAATTTTGCTGAAATTCTTGTGAGAAGATCATGACTGTTAGGCGACGAAACCTGGCCACCAAAGTACCGGCTCCTACTACCATCAATCCAATGTAACTTGCCTTCAGATGAAACGCCTCGAATCCTGTTTCCATATTTCATAATGGTACAAAGGTCCTGCTGATCCCGTCAGGGTTCATTTACTTCATACGAACCCCATGAGCATCGCTTTATAAAACTTATGAACAACTTATGTAAGACACCTTGTTATTTGGCGCGTATTTTTTTCCAGCAGACACACGGCCTTTTGCAGGTATTTGATGAGTACTTTGTAAAGCATCCGTGTAGGTTTTGGTGGAAACTTCTTATTTTCTTTTGAGATGCTCTCTATCATCAGGGGAAAATACCCACAAAATATGAGGTAGTTTAATGAAATTTTGATAATCTGGTAGGATTTGGTAGAAACTCCTTACTTTCTTTTGAGATGCTCTCTGTCATCGGGGAAAAATACCCACAAAATATGTAAGGTGGTTTAATGAAATTTTGATAATCTGGGTAGGATTTGGTAGAAACTCCCTACTTTATTTTGAGATGCTCTCTGTCATCGGGGAAAAATACCCACAAAATATGCAAGGTAGTTTAATGAAATTTTGATGATCCAGAATACTCCTTGGTATGATTTGATATTTCACTTTGGCCTGTTTGGCAGTCCCATTTTTACTCATGATTTGTTCACAACACATATACTCTTTGTACAGTAACTATTATTTATTCATGTTCTACCGATTCAGGAATAAGTACAAGGATGTTTCCTCAAGTGTTTATCTTGTACGTGATGAATGCACAACTTTAACCATGAAACATCAATATACAGTCGGACCCCGTTAATCATGGGGGATATGTTCCTGGAAAATCCGTGAATAGCGAAACCACAAATAAAGGGGCATTGTTTCAATGGAAAAAGGGGGGATAGGCTCCCGAGTCATGAAAATCCGCGAATAGAGAGGACCAAGCTACGAATGGTGAGGCAAAGACGATAATCCGCGAGGGTCGATGAAAGTCCCGGAAATGGTGAGACAAACCCGCGAATGTCGACGATGATCCGCGAAGGTCTATGAAAATCCCGTGAATGTATGTCACGGCATTGTTTCAATGGGGAAAAGGTGGATACGTTATTGGTTCCCGGTGGTTCCTGATTCACAGAGGAAAATTTTTAAAGTTTAAAATGTTTTCGACCGCAAATGCACATGATTACAGTTTCACAAATAAAAATGCTTACAAACAAAAAATGCAAACGACAACACCAGGTACCATTTCTAATCATTTCCAATTGTTGGCATAATGGTTAGGGCAGCAGGCTTGGGATCCTGAGTTCTAAGGTCCTGAGTTTGAATCCCGTTGAATTAATGCCAGGTGGGGTTGACTCAGCCTGTCATCCTTCCGAGGTCGGCCAAATGAGTAACAGATAACTGGTTATAGAGAGGCATTTCATCAGCGGCAGACGTGCCACCACCCACTGTTTAAAATTTTTATTTTACAAACACACGCAACTTTCAAATGATTATGATGATTGTGATGAATTAAAGTCCCATGAATTTCTCGAACTCTGAGGATGACCCAAATGATAGTCCTGCAACGTCGTGTACTGAGGGAGAGGCAGGACAGGCAGCAGTTGAGGGTTTTTTATTTGAATACAAGATCGAGGCTCGTGAAAGATCTAACATTAATCACACAAAAAATCAAACAGACACATAAGACATATAATAAGGGGAGTGGTAGACAAGATGGGGAGAGAGGGGTTTAGCACACAAACACATGATCTGTGGGAGGGAGAGTGCATGGGGGGAGGAGGCGTGGGAAGAGGGGGGTGGGGTGGGAGAAGTATACAACACAAGGACACTGCAAGGACTTCCAGGAAAGAAGTTGGTAATTCAAAAAAGTGGATCTGGGGTGAATTAGTAGGGGAAGAAAAGATCAAGGTTTTGGTTTGGATGGGGGAAGATAAGAGATGTTGGTGAGCAGCTGTTTTAAAGACCTGGAGGGAGGAGTGGGATTGAAGGGAGTGAGGGAGTTTGTTCCAGGGAAGTGAGAAAAGAGGAATGAAGGAGTGAAGGTGAGCAGAGAGTCTTGATTTTGGCAGTTTAACCATAAGAGGGTTTCTGGCAGATCTTGTGTGACCTGTAGGAGTATTTGGGGGACAGAGCCCAGAGAGAGCTGGGGGAGCAAGGCCGGAGAGGATTCGGTAGAAGACAGAAAGACCACCAACCTGCATGCGGTGAGTGAGCGAAAGGCCCTCGGAGTTAGCTTCATCGCGGGAGATTCCAATGATAAGGTTGTTGGTGAGGATGGTGTTGGTGGTATTGAGGTGGAGTGAACAAGGTGAAATAAATGGCTAATGGAGAGCTGCCTGGCAGATTGTTGCAGGTTTCGATGCAGCTCTTTGTAGGGGAGCAGTACATCATCCAACCCCCTCTTGAACTTGAGGTACCTCTCTGTGACTGGGTCAGCATCTTCCAACTTGTCGACAAGTGCCCGCATACCATGCAGCAACTCGCCCAGGAACTGGAATGTGAAGTTAGATCTCAGCACCTCTTTCTCATCACTGCCCGCCTCCTCCTCCTCGGAAACCGTTATAATGACCAACAACTCCTCCTCGGTGAGGTTGTTGCTATGTGAGGCATTGGGATCCTCCAACTCATACTGCATGTCATCACATCCTTCCCCTCCCAACTGCCGTGCCAACCCAACAATCACATGCCTCAGTGTTATCGGGAAAGCTAGTAAAGTTTCTGACTGCCTGTGGCCACAGGTTGTGCCCGCACGCGTTGATGGTGGAGGGTCTCACCTGATCCAGCGACTCCTTGGTGGCACCGATGCATTAAGCAATGTTGAAATCCGTCCAACACTGCCTGACGGTGAGCCCTGGGTCAGACTCCATCGCATCCAATATGCGGCGAAAGGTGCGACGGGTGCAATACATTTTAAACGTTGAAATCACACCTTGGTCGAGTGGCTGGACGAGGGAGGTGGTGTTGGGCGGCAGGAAGATCACCTCGACATTCGGGTGAGCCTCGTCCAGGTTCGCGGGGTGGCCAAGAGCATTGTCCAGGAGCAAGAGAACCTTGAACTCAAGATGTTTGTCCACCATGTACCTCTCCACCTGAGGGACGAAACAATTATGGAACCAGTCCAGGAAGATTGCTGCCATCACCCAGGCTTTCCTGTTGGCCCTCAAAAACATGGGCAGAGTTTGCTTGTTCTTTCCATTGAGAGCACGTGGGTTCAGGAACGGTACAACATCATGGGTTTCACCATGAAGTCCTCTTTTGTGTTTGCACAGAGGAGAAGAGATACTCGGTCCTCGGCAGCCTTGAATCCCAATGCTGTCTCCTCGCGCTTCGAGATGAAAGTTCTCGTGGGCATCTTTTTTCCAGAAGAGGCCAGTCTTGTTAGCATTTGAACACCTGCTCTGGGAGGTATCCCTTCTCTTTGATCAGCCTCGGGAGTTGAACAGGGAACGCTTTTGCCACCTCGTGGTCCGCGGAGGCATGCTCCCCTGCGGGCTTCAAATTTTTGAGGCAGTACCGCTCCTTGAAATTATGGAACCGTCCCCTGCTTGCAGTGAATGAAGTCGCGCTGCTTGTACCATCATCGCTCGGAGCATCACTCGTGCTGACACCACCCGCACCAGACAGATCATTGTAAATTCGTTTGGCCTTTCCACCACCTTTCTTTGGTGGAACATGGCCACGAATAAGGGAAAAAAACCGCGACTTCACGGAACACAGCCACAAATAGAAAAAAAACTGCGAATTCGTCCAACATGGCTACGAATAAGGGAAAAAACCGCGACTTCGCGGAACATGGCTACAAATAAGGGGGAAAAAACCGCGATTTCTTGGAACATGGCTACGAATAAGGGGGAAAAACTGCGATTTCATGGAGCATGGCTACGAATAAGGGAAAAAAACCGCGACTTTGCGGAACACAGTCGCAAATAGAAAAAACCTGCGAATACTTGGGACATTTTTCCGCGAATAGAGAAACATGTCGCATTTTATCAAACATTACCTTTATCAACCATTTATCAAACATAAAATCAAACATCATTATCAAACACCATTATCAAATATCATTACCATTATCAAACATCAAAGAAACATTGTTGCATTGTCGCATTTTATCAACCGCGAATACGCGAATTCCGGGAATAGCGGGGTCCGACTGTGTTTGACAATACCAAAAATACCCTGTAGTTAGTAAATACTTTTCAAACGACAGTATCGGGTTATGTGAACAAGGGACTACACTTTGTTTAAATAAGGAAAGGTTTTGTTTATAGAATGTATTTTAAAAGTTATTTTTGAGTAAGTGGATGTTTTGGAACATAACCTTGAATATTGTTATCATGGTCTATTTTCCATACTAGTGTTTTATTCCCCGTGCTCGGGTTTTCATGTTGTTTGTCGTTTCATTTACCAAAGCTGAAAGCTGTGCGGGACATCGTACGTGTGAACAAAGCTTTCAGCAGCCAGCATGTGGTTGGTGTAATGACCCCAGCAAAACGGGCAAGGGTCAAGGCATGGAGGGCTCAGCAGATGGACCAGTTTCCATCAATGGCTCTCAGGCTCAACTGAACATGAGCCTTTGCCCGAGAGACCAAGGCTTCACCTGGCACTTCATTCAATGTCCTCGTGAGTGTGTTAAGATCAAATTGCCAAGTGTAATGTAGTCATTCCTCATATACATTATGTGTGTTATAAGTTATAACATTCCTTCCTCCATTCTCAATCTTCCTTCCTCCTTCTCTTCTTCCTCTTTCTCTTCTTACTCCTCTTCTTGTTCCTTCCCTTCTTCATCATCCACCCTCCCTCTTCTCTTCATCCTTCCTCGTCTCTTCATCTATCTGCAATTACATGGTGTGTGCAGCCTGCCAGTGCAATGGACACAGCTCGTGTGTGAACAACTCTGCGTGCGAGAATTGTCAGGACCTGACTCGGGGTCCAAACTGTGAAATGTGCATGGCCGGTTTCTTTGGGGATTCTGTAAACGGCGGATCTTGTCAAGGTAAGAAACTTTGTCCCTTTGTCAGGGTAATAAACAAGGTCAGGTGGTGATATTGTCATCATCTGACCTTGTCCTCATGCATTCCATCATACCACAACTTTGGATTAACATTTTAACATCTATATCTATCTGCATTTTATCATCTATCTGCATTTTTATGCAGAAATACAATTACATTGGTGATCTTTTGTACTTTTAGCCATTTTGGTTAAAGCTGTTAATCCTGCTTGATGTGTATTCTGCATTATGAAAAGTAGGGCTTCAGCTTTGTGGGTGTATGGAGAGGACCACCTGATGTTGATGATGAGGATCACCTGACAATGAGTCCCTCTATTCAATTTGATTGGTAAATGTGATCGATTAGCTGATACAACGATCCATATTAGCCGATATTTCAAAATGTTGTGGACAGATTATGATAAAACGTGGTGGATGTGTTCTGTAGGTGACAAGCCGATTTGATTTCGGTGTGTGACGAGGACGAAGTGATAAGATTTTGGTGAACATCCGCATCCGGATACGTTAATTATTTAATTTTTAAAGTGATTTTGCTTCTGCAGTTCAAGTACTTCCTCTCTCAAGAATCAACTTCAGAAGTGAATTATGGATTTGTTTTACCATGAAATATTGTCCATCTTTGTGAGAACTTGGTAATTATCCTCTTGATTAGAACAAAGCACAAACAGCATGATGGGAATCTTTACCTTAATTGTTGCTTTCAGGGAATCACTTTCGTTTCACAATCTGTGAGGTCATCAATTTGTTCGTGTACAAAGCAATGATGGAACGTTTGGCCGTTTAATGGAGGTGTAATTGTGTTATTACAAAGTGTACTTTGCACCTCAACATTTGTTATCATCCTCATTTATGTTGGATTTATTGTTTTGATTACTTCGACATTTGTTATTGTGGCTGAAAGCATTTAAATGCAATGTCCTGGGTTGGCGGTTTATCACAGATTGATCCTTAACCCACGATAATTGCCATTTCAATCAATTGGTTGTTGTTGTTGTTGTTGTTGTTGTGCATGAATCTCGTAATGCTTTTCCTTTCAGCACCAATTATTACACAACTAGCAGTGACCCATGGAAATTTTGTCATAAAATGAGACCTCAAGTCCTCAACCTCCCCACCCCCAAATCCCAAATATTCAAATCCCTCCCCATCCAAAATCCTCAATCCCACCCCCACCCAACCTCAATTCCTCAACCCCCTCTTCACTGCAAATCCTCGGACCCTGTCCCCCCTTTGATCCACTTGCGATCCAAATAAAAAGGGGTGCACCACATCCTCTCTACATTCGCACTAAACATTTGATTTGAATTATGCACAAATGATCGTGTGAAACGACACGAGCACGAGGATGAATACTTGGATCATTAAAGCATGCCTGCATTGCTCATACGTTGTTCATGTTCCCATTAGTTAAAAAAAATATTAAAAGTAAATACAACAGACGTAAAATTCACAATCTCTTCCCCCTTTCTTCGTGTTGTTAACAACCTTCCTGTTCTCGTTCATTAAAATCAATGTTAAAAGTAAATAAAACAAACACGTTTAATTCACAATCTTGTGAGATTCTGTCATTCAGTTTTTCAGTAAAAATAGTGGATAAGTCAGCTTAATGATAAAAAAAACGTCATTCATACTGGAAAATACTCCTCGGACAACGGAAGTCATTGGACAACGACCTTTTCATGAAAGGGGTTATGGTCCCTGGTTGAGTAGTTCAAGAGAACGTCAAATAAATAAACAAGAAGATGTTGTGCGTCGCATGATACTTGTGAAATCCAAATAAACAATAGTTTCCATGGAACGGTGATCGACGTTATGAAAAGTATCATTAACCCCATATGGAAAATCACAGATTGGCCTGGCGAATGGGTAATATCGGACATCGTTACAGTTCCCAAGGTTGCTGGAACACCAGAGTGCTCCAAACATGGGACGGTCCTTTAAATAATCACGCATCAAAGATCCTGTTGGACATCATCAGGCAAAGAGTTAACTGCTATTTGATACGGAAGAGGTTATTGCCGAGAAGCAGTTTGGTTTTGTATGTGGTAAGGGCACTACAGATACCATGTTGATGTTGAGAACTTTGATTGAAAAGGTGAAGGGCCAAAAGGAGACAGTTATGGGCAATAGTCATCGACTATGCCAAGGCATTCGAGTCCGTCATCGCGTCCTGTGGAAAGCCTTATTGGAAGTTGGAGTGCCAAAACATCTCGTTTGGTTTATCAGAAGCTTGTTTACACTGTTACCCTATGCTCTTCAATGCAGTTGGTGAGAGGATTATCAGAGATGAGAGGTGCGTCTTACCAGAACGAGTGAGATGCACAGTTGGTGAGAGGATTATGAGAGATGAGAGGTGCGTCTTACCAGAACGAGTGAGATGCACAGTTGGTGAGAGGATTATGAGAGATGTGAGGTGCGTCTTACCAGAACGAGTGAGATGCACAGTTGTTCAGAGAATTATGAGAGATGTGAGGTTCATCTTACCAGAATGAGTGAGATGCACAGTTGATAGGATTATGAGAGATGTGAGGTGCGTTTCACCAGAACGAGTGAGATGCACAGTTGTTGAGAGGATTATGAGAGATGTGAGGTTCGTCTTACCAGAACGAGTGAGATGCACAGTTGTTCAGAGGATTATGAGAGATGAGAGGTGCGTTTCACCAGAACGAGTGAGATGCACAGTTGGTGAGAGGATTATGAGAGATGTGAGGTGCGTCTTACCAGAACGAGTGAGATGCACAGTTGTTCAGAGAATTATGAGAGATGTGAGGTTCATCTTACCAGAATGAGTGAGATGCACAGTTGATAGGATTATGAGAGATGTGAGGTGCGTTTCACCAGAACGAGTGAGATGCACAGTTGTTGAGAGGATTATGAGAGATGTGAGGTTCGTCTTACCAGAACGAGTGAGATGCACAGTTGTTCAGAGGATTATGAGAGATGAGAGGTGCGTCTTACCAGAACGAGTGAGATGCACAGTTGTTCAGAGGATTATGAGAGATGTGAGGTTCATCTTACCAGAATGAGTGAGATGCACAGTTGATAGGATTATGAGAGATGTGAGGTGCGTTTCACCAGAACGAGTGAGATGCACAGTTGTTGAGAGGATTATGAGAGATGTGAGGTGCATCTTACCAGAACGAGTGAGATGCACAGTTGTTGAGAGGATTATGAGAGATGTAAGGTGCGTCTTACCAGAATGAGTGAGATGCACAGTTGATAGGATTATGAGAGATGAGAGGTGCGTCTTACCAGAACGAGTGAGATGCACAGTTGATAGGATTATGAGAGATGTGAGGTGCGTCTTACCAGAACGAGTGAGATGCACAGTTGATGAGAGGATTATGAGAGATGTGAGGTGCGTCTTACCAGAACGAGTGAGATGCACAGTTGATAGGATTATGAGAGATGAGAGGTGCGTCTTACCAGAACGAGTGAGATGCACAGTTGATAGGATTATGAGAGATGTGAGGTGCGTCTTACCAGAACGAGTGAGATGCACAGTTGATGAGAGGATTATGAGAGATGTGAGGTGCGTCTTACCAGAACGAATGAGATTCACAGTTGGTGAGAGGATTATGAGAGATGTGAGGTGCGTCTTACCAGAACGAGTGAGATGCGCAGTTGGTGAGAGGATTATGAGAGATGTGAGGTGCGTCTTCCCAGAACGAGTGAGATGCACAGTTGGTGGCCGTGACATTTGGAATCTACGCTACGCCAATGATGCTACCCTCGGCCAAATCAAAAAGGAGTTGGAACCAGTGGCAGAGGAAGACGAGATGAAGAGTCAGCTATTTGGATTGCGTATAATAATGAAGATAAGACTCACGTCATGATTTGGAATGGTGTAAGTGGACAAAAGGTGCATATTGGCATGTCAGAGCTGATCCCAAAAAGATCTTGACTCAATAATTTCATCATCTGAACCTACGTCTATGGAGATCAGGATCTGATTTACTCTGGCTCGAGGCATAGTTCGTGATTTGTCCGATGTTTGGAAGTCTCAACATATTGGAGTACACCTGAAAAAAGGTAAGTGCAATCACCTGTTTTGAGTATTGCACTTTATGGCTGTGAAAGTTGGACTCTTAAAGCAGACGATGAAAGGCGTATTAGCGCTTTTGCTTTTTGTATTTGGAGGAGAATGCTGAGAGTGTCCTGGATGGAGGATAAAACAAATTAATGGAGTCTCGGTCGAGTTGGAATTTGGGAAGTTGATGGTCTCCTGAATGTCATCAAAAGGAGGAAGGTAGCAAAATACTGCAACTGGAAGAGAACACCTGGCAGTGTGTTGTTGGCTTGCATTGAATGATTGATGGAGGGGAAGAAGAGGATGAGGATAGTTCCATCTAGTATTGTAATAAGCGTCTGTATGTCTATGATTGCACTGTACATTCGGACACGATAATTTTAAAGTGATTCCTCATCATTGAAAGATGGGTCCAAAACCGATGTCTCACGATATCTCAAAACGTTGTGGACAGTTTCGGACAAAACCTTCTCCCATTGTGGACGTTCCCTTCTTCCTTCTCCAAATTATCAGCAAAGTCATGGAATCCATCATTACTTCAGATATTAAATCTTTCCTTTTCTCCAATGGCTTGATCTCTGATCATCAATTTGGTTTCAGACCTGGTCACTCTACTCTGGACATGCTGCTTCTGCTTTCTCAACAATGGATGGAGGTCCTCAATGCCAAACAGGAAATTAGAGCTGTCTCCCTTGACATATCACGTGCCTTCGATACGGTCTGGCACCCCGCTCTACTCACCAAACTCTCCTCTTTTGGTATCCATGGAAATCTCCACGCATGGCTGGCGGACTTCCTCTCTAGTCGTAGTCAACGTGTGGCCCTGAATGGGTTTCTCTAATCTCCTCTTCCTGTTCAGGCTCGAGTTCCCCAAGGCAGTGTTCTGGGCCCTGTGCTTTTTCTGGTCTTCATCAATGATCTTTCTGACTCTCTTGAAAATCCTCTCTATGTCTTTGCTGATGAATCTACTCTCTGTCGCTCCATTCTTTATCCCTCAGATCGGCAGTCTGCAGCCTCCTCACTCTCTGCAGACCTGGACAAAATCACAGACTGGGCAAACAAGTGGAACATGTCTTTCAATCCTGACAAATCTCACACTCTTACGATGTCTCTCCGAAAAGACCGACTGGACAACCTTCCCATCCACTTTCTGAATAATCCTCTCCAAGAAGTTCTGTCACTCAAGCTTTTGGGTCTCACTATCTGCCATGATCTTTCCTGGGAAAACCACATTTCAAATCTGGCCTCCAAAGCCAGTCGCCGACTGGGCATCCTCCGTCATGCGAAGTCCTTCCTTGGCACACCTGAGCTCCTCACCACATACAAGGCTTTCATCCGCAGCTCAATGGAATACTGCTCTCCCCTCTGGGCTGGTGCTCCTGCCTCACACCTAGCTCGTCTTCACGCTGTTGAAACCAAAGCATTCAGAATCATTGGAATCTCCCGCGATGAAGATAACTCCAAGGGCCTCTCACTTACTCACCGCAGGCAGGTTGGTGGTCTTTCCGTCTTCTACCGACTCCTCTCTGGCCTTGCCCCCCCAGCTCTCTCTGGGCTCTGTCCCGCAAATATTCCTACAGGTCGCACAAGATCTGCCTGCAACCCTCTTATGGTTAAACTGCCAAAATCAAGACTCTCTGCTCACCTTCACTCCTTCATGCCTCTTTTCTCCCGCCTCTGGAACAAACTCCCTCACTCTCTTCAATCCCACTCCACCCTCCAGGTCTTTAAAACAGCTGTTCACCACCATCTCTTATCTTCCCACATCCAAAACCTTGATCTTTTCTACCCCCGCTAATTTCACCCCAATTCCACTTTTTTGAAATACCAACTTCTGTCCTGGAAGTCCTTGGTGTCCTTGTGTTTTATACCTCCCCCCCCCCCTTCCCACACCTCCTCCCCCCCAAGCCCTCTCCCTCCCACACATCTCCCTGCTCTCAAATGTTGTGTTTGTGTGCTTCCCCTTCTCTCCCCATCTTGTCTTCCGCTCCCTCTTTTTATATATTTTGTTTGTCTGGTTGATTTGTTTGTGAAGTGAATGTTAGCTCTTTCACGAGCCTCGATTCAGTATACAAAAAAAACGAGAAAAAAAAAACGTGGTGGACAGGTTGGGTGTGTGACAAGAACAATCCGAGGTACGCACTCTACTGAGTGCCTTTCTAGTTCAACATTACTGTTTGTGACATCACCTTGAAATCTAACAACTACAGAGCCTATAGAAAGTTGATGCCCCATTTCAAAATTTTCATCTTTAGTTCACTTTATAGTCTGGAATTAAATTGCATTAAATCAGACTTTCCACCTTTATTTAGACATCGTAACCCACAACTTCCAAGTGAAAACAAATTCAACAAACTTCAGAAAATTAATTTAAAATACAAAACTAGAATATCTCGGTTGGATAAGTGTTCACCCCCCTGAGTTAATACTTGGTGGAAGCACCTTGACAGCAATTACAGCTTTGAGTCTGTTGGGACAGTTCTCACACCTTGATTGGGCAATATTTGCCCTTTCTTCTGTACAAAACTGTTCAAGTTCAGTCAAGTTGCGTGAGGAGCGTTGATGGACAGCAATGTTCAAGTCGTGCCACAGATTTTTGATTGGATTTAGGTTGGGGGCTCTGACTGGGCCAATCAAGGACATTTACTTTACTTTTTTGTTCCTTAGCAACTCAAGTGTATCTTTGGCTGTGTGTTTCTGGTCGTTGCCATGCTGAAAGGTGAACTTCCGTCCAAATTTCAGCTTTCTTGTGGAGGGCAGCAGGTTTTCCTTTAGGATTATTCTATATGTTGGTCCATCCATTTTCCCTTCTATCCTGACAAGTGCCCCAGTCCCTACTGATGAGAAACATCTCCATAACATGATGATGCCATCACCATGCTTCACAGTAGGGATGGTGTTCTTTGGGTGATGTGCCCTGTTGGGTTTGCACCACACATACTGTTTTGCATTTTAGCCAAAAGGTTCCGTCTTGGTTTCGTCAGACCACAAAACCTTTTTCCACATGGCTTCAGAATCTCTGGAGTAGTTTTTTTACGAATTCGTCGGCGGAGGCATTATGTTTTAAGGTTGTCCGTCCGTCCATCCGTCCGTGATAGGTTTTCGTTACCGCAATAACTTGAGAACGGCTGAATGTATCTCAGTCAAAGTTGATGCAGGTATGTATAATGGTAAAGATGACATGAACTGATTGAGGTAAACTTGAGGTAGAGGTAAAGGTGAACTGATTTGGTGAACCTTTACTTGAGGTAAAGATGAACTGATTAGATTTTGGGGTCACAAGGTCAGTCTGTAATAGGTCTATAACTTGAGAATGGCCAAAGGGATATAATTCAAACTGGGTACAGATATGTATAATGATGTAAAGATTAACTGATTCGATTTTGGGGGTCACGAGGTCAAAGTCTGTAATAGGTCTATAACTTGAGAATGGCCAAAGGGATATAATTCAAACTGGGTACAGATATGTATAATGATGTAAAGATTAACTGATTCGATTTTGGGGGTCACGAGGTCAAAGTCTGTAATCGGTCTATAACTTGAGAACGGCTAAAAGGATATAATTTAAACTAGGTACAGATATGTATAATGATGTAAAGATTAACTGATTAGAATTGGGGGTCCTGAGGTCAAAGGTCAGAGGTCATGTCAGGTAAAAATGTGATAACTTGTGAACAACTGAATGGATTTAAATCAAACTTGGTGTAAGTATTATAATGATGTGTAATAATGTGGGCGGAGGCATATCGGTTGATGCCGTGACGTCGAAGAGTGTTGTTCTAGGTTTCATACCTCAAATGAGACTGAAGGTGGGCTTTTTTGAGAAATAGCGTTCTTCTTGCCACCCTACCGTGCAGGCCAGACTTGTGGAGTGCTTGGGATATTGTTGTCACATGCACACAGTGACCAGTCTTTGCTATAAAGGCCTGCAGCTCTTTCAAAGTTGCCATTGGCTTTGGCTCTTGGTGACCTCTATGATCAGTCTCCTCCTTGCTTGGTCATCCAGTTTGGAGGGACGGCCTCATCTAGGCAGGGTTTTGGTGGTACCTTAGGCCTTTTACTTCTTAATGATTGTCTTGACTATGCTCCAAAGGATATTCAAGGCCTTTGAAATATTTTTATATCCATCCTCTGATCTGTACCATTCCACAACTTTATCCCAGAGGTATTTTGAAAGCTCCTTGGTGCGCATGGTTGAGTCTTTGCTGTGAAATGCACGACCCAGCAGAGGAAACCATCAGGAACAGCTGATTTTATTCTGAAATAATCAGAATCACTACAATTTAACACAGGTGGAGGCCAATTAACTTGGTGTGTGATTTTGTAGGTGATTGGTTACACCTGAGCTGATTTGCAATTGCTATTGTAATGGGGATGGACAACCAAGATATTCTAGTTTTGTAGTTTTAATTAATTTTCTGAAATTTGTAGATTTTGTTTTTCACTTGGAAGTTGTGGGTTACAATGTGTAAATAAAGTTGGGAAAAGTTTGATTTAATGCAATTTAATTCTAGGCTATAAGGTAACTAAAGGTGAAAATTTTGAAAGGGGGTGTAGACTTTCTACAGGAACTGTATTTCCTAATGTGTGCACCGTGTCATGTTCTTTCTTCCCAATATGGTGTTGTGCCCACTGCCACATGATGCCTCATTCTACATCATTGTTTGTGCATGAAGTGTTTGCATTTCAATGGAAGTGCAAGTTATTTTACTGCAGACAGTATTGTTAGCGTTTGGAAAACCAAATATCATTTACTTTCCATGTCGTACAACTTCACACCAGGTAGGAGTAATTAACTTCGGGATTATTCTTTCTTTGTGTGTGTGTGCAGCGTGCAAGTGCAACAACCATGCAACGGAGTGCAACCCCCAGACTGGGACGTGTTACTGCACAACTAAGGGTATCAAGGGAAACCACTGCCAGGAGTAAGTGATTTGTTATGTGGCGCTCCTCTTCCTCGACACCTTTGCTTTTATGTTTGGCCTTTCCGTCCATTTCTAAGCTACTTGAGCGTTAGGCCGAATCCCCATGAAAGCATTTGTCTCCGTGTTATAGATTCTTATTTTCCATTTGGGGATATTGTTGATGAAGTGATAAAGCTTGTATTTCCTCTCATAAATTTATCCTGGAATTGGATTCACGAAAATAAGACGGGTTTTTCGTACATACAAAGTCTGGGCCCGTTGAGTTGCTAGAGCACAGAATGGGTCAGGACACAACAGAAAAAAAAAAAGGAACTAAAGAGAGAGAGAGAGAGAGAGAGAGAGAGAGAGAGAGAGAGAGACTGAGAGAGAGAGACTGAGAGAGAGAGACTGAGAGAGAGAGACTGAGAGAGAGAGACTGAGAGAGAGAGACTGAGAGACTTTTACATCCTTTTATTACAAAAATATCAAAAAGTATATTTTGTAAAACGTATAAATACAACCATTTCACAAAGCATTTCACAAATCAGAGGTAAAAAAAACAAGCAAAACCATTTTAAAGGGAACATTTACATGAAGACCATTAGTACATCAAGAAAGGGAACAGGAAAAAAAATAATAAAGTGTTTTGCTTCTCACAAAGAAATCATATCATGCTCGAGGAGTGATCAATCTGTGATCAGCGCACCATTTTGCACAGAGCAAAGTGCATTATTCAATGCCCATATACTTTTGAAGATCAATACTTTATCCATATATGTATAGAAACAAAATTCTGTTTTAATCCGGGCAAAAACAAGTCCTTTAAAACAGGCCGGGAGGTTATCTGTACATCTTGTAGGATTTTCAATTTGCATTTTCCTCGTGCGATATATTGCTTTCTTTGCCATGGCAACGAGAAAGTTCGCTAGGGCCACTTCTATTTGGTGTGTGTTTGAGGCAAAGCAAAAAATGAAAGAATTCAAAGTAAAGTATAAAGAAAGCTTCATGCACATTTCATGCAGCAAACCAAATAAAGGAATCAAGCGTGCACATTCAACATAAGCATGTGACACGGTCTCAAGAGCACCACAGAAGGGACAATGGTCAGATATTTCAGAAGAAAAAACATGCAAGAGCTTATTGGTGGGTAATACCCAATGTGCCAACCTCCACGACAGGTCGGCAGTTTTCTTTGGAATAAGTATGTGATAATAGGCTTTCCAGTTAGGTTGGAAGGGGTATTCTGTAGGCAAGCAATTGTGCCACTTCCTTGACTGCCAAGTTCCTAAGGAGGGCCGGATTGCTTTGACGCAGGCCTGGTATATTGCACAATTTTCCAGACCTGCAGATCCAAAACGTATTTTTGGTAAATATTTTATTATTGTACCAGAATTCATTACAGTGGGGGTGAGTTCTAAATTTGGGAAACAGAGGCTTGGCTCACAAACAATTGGGCCAGTGCACCTTAACTTTGCGGTATACGCTAAGTATTTCGCATAGCACAGCAGATATTATGCGGTTTGACCACATGCCAACTTTATTTGCAAGTGCTGCAGCACTTAACCATGTCCTTGTCTCAATCATTAGATCAGCAACGTGATGGACACCATTCTGAACAAAATAATCAATAAAAGAGCGTTCCGTTCTTATTCTTTTGAAGAGAGAGTTGTAGAAAAGAGGCTCTCTGAAAAACATCTCTTGGGTGTAGGAAACAATCACGGTCGACCATGAAAACACGCCAAGCATTCAAAATTATATTGTAAAATGGTGGAAGCAAGGACAGATCAATACATTTCATGTTCATTAGGAATAGACCAAATGAATAGTCTAGCATGCCGGCTTGACGGAGGAGGAGGAGAGCAGTGGACCTCCAGGCTAGGTCTGATGGACCATAGAGAAGCCGCCAGATTGAGGCGATGCCATATGCCATAGCCCTGCATACGATGTCCACAAGACCATGCCCGCCTTCCTCTAAGGGAAGATTCAAGATCTCTGGACGAAGCCAATGTTTTCCACTCCAGAAGAAGTTTATTATTGTCTTCTGTATATTCAGCAGAAAGCGTTCAGGAGGTGGAATGGCTTTGATTCTGTGCCACAGTATAGATGCTGCTAGGTTGTTTATGACCAGGACTCGTCCCCGGTATGAAAGCAAAGCCAGCAAACCTTTCCATTTCCGCAGCTTTTGTTCGAGAGAGTCAGCGAGACCCTCCCAATTTTTCGCTTGTGTTGCTTCATCACCGATGTAAACACCAAGGTACTTCATTCCGTTGAGGGACCAGGTGAGGTGTTTCGGGAGGACAGGCATAGGGTGCTGGCATGGGCCCATCCACATCGCCTGGCACTTGTTCCAGTTTACCAAAGCTGAAGAAGCTGAACCATAATAGTCCAAGCAATCCACCAGTTTCTTTATCTCATCACTATTATGTACGATGGCGCAAATATCGTCAGCATATGCAGAGACTTTCACAGGCCTTGTGAGCAAATTTTTGCATCCGGTTAAGATGCTGCGGACTTTGATTAAAAGAGGCTCAATGGTTAAAGAGTACAGAATACCAGATAAAGGACATCCCTGACGGATACCCCTTCCAACCTTTACAGGTGAAGTTAGCTCACAGTTTACTCTGAGTATTGAGGAAATGCCATTATAGAGCAGTTTTACCATGGAAAGAAAATCAGGACCAAGTCCAAAACACTCTAGCACCTTGAAAAGATATACATGACTTATACGGTCAAAAGCCTTCTCTTGGTCAAGCACAATCAAACCAAGATTGTCATTTTTTATTTTACACACATCCCAAAGATCTCTTAATAAAAAAATGTTATCGTGTATCTGTCGGTTAGGGATACAGAAAGACTGATCACTTTGAATCAACGACTCTAGGAGTGGGGCGATGCGTCGAGCTAGAACTTTAGAAAATATTTTATAATCTGAAGTTAGAAGAGAAATTGGATGCCAATTATCAATGAGCTGAGGGTCTCCTTTCTTGGGTAATAGACTAATGACTGCTCTATGGCAGCTCATCGGCAAGTCACCACAACGTAATGAACTATTAAAGACCTCCAATAGTTCTGGGCCTAATAAGGGCCAAAAGGATTTATAAAACTCTATTGGGAGGCCGTCCAACCCAGGAGATTTACCCGTAGGTAAAGAAGCAAGGGAAAGTGTAAGCTCTTCCAAGGAAAGTAAGGAGCCAAGCTGATCCCTTTGAGCAGCACTTAGCATGGGTAAGTCAGATGTGAAGTAACTTATTGAGCCATCGTCAACATCATTTGCCATAAACAGGTCTGAAAAGAAGTTATAGACCTCCCTCTTTATATTATCTTGTGACGTCACAGTGTTACCAGTTGAGAGCTTTAAGGTTTCAATTTGCCTTTGATTGGTAGTCTTTTTATCAAAATGGAAGAAAAATTTTGTCGGTGCATCTAAATTATATAGCTGATCCATCCGTAGACGGACCATTGCACCTTTTGCTTGGTATTCGACTAGGCTGTTTAGTTGAGTCTTCTTTTCCATAAGCAAATGATTATTTGTTCTATTGGGGCTATTTGCCACATCAGTTTGCAACTTCATTATTTCCTTTTCTAGTGTGAACCTCTCCCTTTTTACACTGAAAGAAGAGAAGTAATTAAACTGTTGGCAAAAGACAGCGATCTGTGCCTTTGCGTAGTCCCACCACAATATCGGGTTATCAAAATTATTCTTTCTTTCTTTGAGGCTAATCCAAAACACTTTGAAAGCTTCACAAAAAGCAGCATTTTCCAGCAACATGACATTGAACTTCCAATATGGGCTGCCATGTTGCTGCAGAGCAAGCTTAAAGGACAAGGTTACAGCCAGGTGATCAGAAAAAAGAGAAGGCACAATATCAGATTTCAATATCTTGTCAAGCATTACAGTATTGACATAAATTCTGTCTAACCTGGCTAGTGTGTGCATCTGAGACGTACATCTAGACCAAGTAAACTGCCGTTGCATAGGGTGCTGAATACGCCAGACATCTATTAATCCCGTCGTCTTGATGATTTTCTCCAAAGGTTTGGCAGATCTAGGATGTGGCTCCGCACTGTTTTTATCTAACGCAGGGTCAAGAGTGCAGTTGAAGTCGCCACTCATTATAAAAGAGCAATTTAAGTCAATTGTACTCAGAAAATCCTCTAGCTTTAGAAAGAAGTTGTGCCTTTCAGCATTCTTACAGGGGGCATATATGTTTACAAAAACAAAGATTTGATTATTGGCAGTGAATTGAAGACAAGCCAGATGTCCGGGAATTATTTCATTATATTGAACTTGTGTGAGTGTTAATGAGGAGGAGACAAAGAAAGCAATTCCAGCAGTGAGACAATTGATATCACTGAAGAACCACTGGCCCTTCATTAGCCTTCTCCATTGGGCTTGGCCATTCAGATCTCCATGCGTTTCTTGCAGTAACAAGTAACAAGACTTCCGTTTTCCGGTCCGGTCGTGAGAGGACGCTGGCGTCGTTTGCTCGCCGCTTCTCTGACTGGACCATTGTCCGTGTCTTGCTTTCCTGGTGGTCGTGGCGGATTTATGGCCATTGAGTCTTCCTCTGCGCGGTCCCGGCTCTGCTCTGCTGCTCCGGGCTTCACCTGCTCGGCTCCATCGCTGTTTCCTCGGGCCCACTCCCGTTGGTTGTGTCGATTGTTTCGCCTCCTCACCCTTGGCCGCGTGCTCGCTTTGCCTTCGCTCCTGCTGGCATGGCTCTGCGGTACTCTGCCGCAAGGCTTCTCCTGCTTAAAACCCGCTCCACCCCATCATGCATCTCTGCAATCAGATCGAATGGACTCCTGCGTCGACCCAGGTACATTCACCGTGGCTCCGGTCGTAAGTTTGTTTATTTACAATCAGGTCACTCCATCCCCATCCTCTGGTCGGCTCAGCGCACTCCCACTCATCGTCCCAACACACCTGGTCACAACAACGCACAAAATCGCACCTCCTGTCTGCGAACCCTGGCCAAATCACCTGGATTCATACCCGCCGTACAAAACAACATCAAGCTCACCCTGTTCAATACCCGGTCCCTCAACAACAAATGCCTCATCCTGAACGACTACATCCTGGAAAATAAACTGGACTTTCTCTGTCTCACTGAGACCTGGCAACAACCACTGGACTACTACACGCTCAACCTCACCACACCCAATGGATATTCTTACATCAATAAACCACGCTCGGAGGGCCGAGGTGGTGGAATTGCCGTTATTCACCGACAAGACATCAAGACCAACCTCATCTCCATCTCATCTGCTCCATCATTTGAACACCTGGCTTTTAAACTCTCTGGTCACACACAGTCAGTCATGGCTGTTGTCTACCGCCCTCCCAAACCACACCCATCATTCCTGTCTGACTTCTCCTACTTTCTGACCCAGCTATGTTCCCTCTCCCCCTCAATCCTCCTCCTTGGTGATTTCAATATCCACATGGACTCCACTGACTCCACGCTAACCACTGACTTCACTGATTTACTCACCTGCTTTAACCTCACTCAACATGTCAACTTTCCTACCCATAACCGTGGTCACATTTTGGACCTTGTCTGCTCTACTGGACTAATTTTGCACCATCTCTCTGGCTCCGACCTCACTCTCTCTGACCACCTAGCCATCACTCTGACCATCAACATCCCCACCCCAGCACCAAGGCATTATCGCACTATCAACTTCCGTAAGCTAAACGCTTTTTCACCTGCCTCATTCTCATCGACCCTCTCTGAAAAAATGTCCACTTCTCCCTTCGTTGACCTCCACACCCCTTCTGACCTCACTGACTACTACAACCACACTCTCTCTTCCTGCCTTGACCAAATTGCGCCTATAAAAACCAAAACAGTTTCTTTCACCCATTCTGCTCCCTGGTTTACCCCTGAGCTCCGCCTAATGAAAACTCGTGCTCGCCAACTTGAAAGACTCCGCAATAAAACAGGTCTCACAGTTCACTCCCAGGCCTACAAGGACCACATACAACACTATAAAGATGCCCTCTCCCGCGCCCGCTCCGCCTACTACTCTCAAATTATCCACTCTGGCTCCGGAAACCCAAAAGCACTCTTCTCTACAATAAACAAACTCCTCAGCCCCCTGAACACCACCACCCAGTCATTCACAATAGACAACTGCATCTCCTTCCTTTCATTCTTCCAACGCAAAATTGAAAACATCTACAACAGCTTGACCACCGCCGCACCCGCTCCCCCTCAAACCACCTGCCCCCCCTTATCCTGCCATCCCCTGTCTCAATTCTCCCCAGTCTCCCCTACTGACCTCTCTGAACTCCTCATCGGAATGAAAACTGCCACCTGCACTCTTGACCCCATCCCCTCCAGCTTTGTCAAGGCCTCCCTTCCTGCTCTTTCTCCACTTATCATTGCAACAATAAACTCCTCCCTGTCTACAGGCATCGTCCCACCATCCCTCAAAATTGCTGCTGTTACCCCCATTCTGAAAAAACCTGGACTAAACCCTGACACCCTAAATAACTTCAGACCCATCTCCAACCTACCCTTTCTGTCAAAGGTTTTGGAACGCGCTGTAGCCACTCAACTCAAGCATCACCTCTCTGCCAATAACCTGTATGAAACATTCCAATCCGGATTCCGGTCCAACCACAGTACTGAAACTGCTCTCCTCAAAATCACCAACGACCTTCTCCTCTCCTCTGATGCTGGCAACCTCAACATTCTCATCCTCCTCGACCTCAGCGCTGCCTTTGACACCATCGATCACACCATCCTCCTCACCCGACTTGAAACCACCTTTAACATTACCGGCACTGCCCTCTCTTGGATTAAATCATACCTCTCTGACAGACGTCAGTTCATCTCCATCAATAACTGCAAATCCCCCACTGCTCCCCTCCCCCAAGGTGTCCCCCAAGGTTCAGTTCTTGGCCCCCTCCTCTTTATCCTTTACCTGTCCCCCCTCGGTCACTTAATCCGCCGTCATGGTCTCCAATTCCACTGCTTCGCCGATGACATCCAGCTTTTCATCTCCACCAAGTCCATCTCCACCGCCACCCACTCTATCCTGACAAACTGCATCACTGAAATAAAATCCTGGCTTCAAATCAACTTCCTCAAACTTAACTGTGATAAATCTGAAATAATCATCATTGGCCCAAAAACGCTCACCAAGTCCACCCATAACTTTGCCCTCAACATCGACGGTTTCCCAGTGTCCACCTCCCCTCACATCCGGAATCTTGGCATCATCTTTGACCAAACCCTCTCCTTCGACAAATACACTAAACAGATCACAAAGACAGCCTTCTTCCACCTGAAAAACATCGCCCGTCTCCGTCCATCCCTCTCCTCTGTGGCTGCAGAAACCCTCATCCACGCCTTCATCACTTCCCGTCTGGACTACTGCAATAGCCTCCTTTATGGTTCACCCTCAACAATCACCAATAAACTCCAATACATTCAGAACTCCGCTGCCCGTCTACTCACCCATTCCCGGACCCGTGACCACATCACCCCCGTCCTTTACAAGCTTCACTGGCTCCCCATCTCCCAGAGAATCCAGTACAAAATCCTCCTCTTGACCTACAAAGCCCTCCATAACCTGGCCCCATCCTACCTGGCTGACCTCCTCTCCAGACACACTCCCACCCGCAACCTCCGCTCTGCTGGTACCAACCTCCTGACCCCCCCCATCCGGACCAAATTTAGATCCTGGGGGGACAGGGCCTTCTCCATCGCTGCTCCCACCCTCTGGAACTCGCTACCTCACACCATCAGAGACTCCTCCTCACTCACCACATTCAAAACATCACTCAAGACCCACCTGTTCAACACTGCATTCAACATTTAACCCATAGCATCTAACCCCTGACTATCTCCTCTCCTTCTCCCTCCTTTGTGCTTTGAATATTTCCCTATTGATTCTTCTTTTTTTGCAATTGTCTTTATGTTTTGCTATGCGTTATGTTTTGCACTCTGTCAAAGCGTCTTTGGGCTTCCTGAAAAGCGCTATATAAAATAAATGCATTATTATTATTATTATTATTATCCAGGTGCAAACGCCGGGTCAGATCTTTTACCTGAACTTTGCGTTCTAAACTAACACCACCGTTAATGTTTAGACTGCCAAAACTAACACTCATTCTTTCGGAAAAAGAAAGAAGATAAATAACTGAATAGATCAAAAAACCCATAGGGACCTCATTTACGAAGCTCCTGCCGAGCTTTCTGGATCATTTTTCTGAGCCGGTGCTTCTGAGCATCAGTGAAATTTGGAGTGTCAGGGTTATGCACAATTTCCTTCAATTTAAAAATCAACACCTGCAGATCAGGGAAATGATCTTTCAGTTCAATGTTCCTTTTCCGATAGGAATCTCTCAAAAAGTCCCGAAGCTCGTCATCCGAAGGGCTGTTTACAGCCTTTAGAATCTGAGAGGACTCCTCTTGACCCTCACCATCAGATTCCTCATATGGGGAATCAATTGGTGTTTCAGTTTCCTGGCGCACATCACATGATTGCTCAGTTTCAATAAAGTAAACTTCTTCAGGAACGTTTTGTGCCGGAGTCACATTTGAAGCTTCTTCGGGATGCGAGGTGGGGGGCTCCAAGCATGTTTGTGACATGACCACCATGCTCGATTCATGGATGTCACTCTCCTCCAGTGGATTTAAATTATCCTCTTTTATTCTCTCTGTGCCCTTATTTTCCTCATTTATTCCTTTTTTAGGGGGAGATTTTAAGTGCTTTTCCTCCTCTTGCGATTGACAGGAGGAAGCTGCACAATGAACGTCCTCGTGTGAGATGACACTGTCTGAAGGATCAGCGACACTCACTGGGATTGGAAAGTTAGAATCCACTTTTTCCTTGATGATGTTTGTACTAGTGGAGGTGTCCTTTTCCTCCAATAAGGCAAACCTATTTTCACATTGAAATCCAGTGATGGAGTTTTCACTGATTTGCCTTTTCCCAGAAGGTGACGCACTTCTTACAGCCAATTTACGTTTTTTTACTTTGGAAACGGTGACAAACCCCTCATTTGCGCTGTCCATTGGTTCAACGGGAGGGGGCGTGTCCACTTGTTTACCTGGTTTATCCTGCACATTTGTCGAGCAGGAAACGTTAACATTAATCTGCGAGCCATTGTTTCCCGTTTCGACCATGTTAGGCTGTTCCTTCTGATTGCGGCAAAACCGTTTCATATGTCCCACTGCACCACAACCAAAGCACTTTAGGGTGTCGGTGGTGATGTATACTTGGTAATCGCGGCCATTTGTCGTGAATTTTAAAGCAACATTCAAGGAGGGATATTCCTTTTTGAGAACCATAAAGACCTGTCTGCGGAAACTCATCACGTGACTGACACGTTCATCCTTACAGCCCAAAGGGAGCATTATTAATGGGGACACACATTGCCCATATCGCTGCAGCGCTGCAAGGATTGTATCGGTATCGAGAAATGGTGGTACATTTGAAATAACCACTTTCTGAGCAGGAGTATCCAAGGGATAAACCATAACAAAGTGTCCGGAGTCGAGGGACAAACCTTGTTGTACGATGAGAGCAATGTGCTCTACATCGGACACGAACACGATAACCCGTTTGTTCATACGCGATGCGGCACGTACCTTATCAAACAGCCAAGACAGAGCACTCACGACACGAAGCGAGCAGACGCCATGACACCGCACCAGAGAGAGAGAGAGAGAGAGAGAGAGAGGGGGGGAGGGGGAGGGAGAGGGAGAGAGGGAGAGAGGGGGAGAGGGGGAGAGAGGGGGAGAGACGGGGAGAGACGGACGGTATATAAACAACATGGTTGAGGGGCAAAATAGAGGGAGGCTTCAACAAATATAGGATTTGGGTAAGAATGAACGGTTGGGTAGGATTCATTGGGTGAACAAGGTGAATATGGAAGCAAACTCGGGAAGGAAAGAGATGGGCTTGAAATGGGGTGGGGGAGTTTCATAGTTTTGGATGGGGCAACATCTGAGATGGTGGTGAACAGGTGTCTTGAAGACCTGAGGGAAGAATGAGCCGGAAGAGAATGTGGAAGTTGATTCCACAGGTGTGCAAAAAGAGGAATGAATGAGTAGAGGTGAGTAGTGATTCTGGGTTTTGGGAGTATGACCAGAAGGGGTTTATGGTGGACCATGTGTACCCTACAGAAACCTGGGATGGATGTTGTGGGGGGGGGGGGGGGGTGGTAGGGAGGTAGGGAGGTAGGGGAGGGGCGGGGGGTGGGGAAGGAGAGGTGCGGTTGAACGTTAGACGCTTGGCCGGTCGGCTTCGACTATCTGTGGAGGGAGCCCAAAGTTTAGGTTCAGCTGCGAACCTCTGCCTGTCTACCTGGGAGAAGGCTTCTTAGGGTTCCACCAACGGAGACAGATGACTGCATGTGCATGGAAGTGGCATTTGTTTTGAAAATATCAGGTGTTGACATCAAGCGTTTTTCAAGATGACAACCCCATGACTTTCCATCAATATTCTTCTAACGAGTTTTTTTTCAATACTTACTGCTTGTGGTTGCCAATGTATGAGTCGTGTAGACATGCCAATTGATCTGCACAATTGAGACTCATGGAAGAGCAAGGTGATACGGGGCAGGAGGGGGGGGGGGGGGAGAGGGGGGGTTCCTTGTGTTGTCAGTCACCTACAGGTCACAATTTTAAACCGATCTTCACAAAACTTCCCCCATCTGGTGGAGTTGGTCAAAAGGAAGAAGCCTATTGATTTTGACGTCAAAGGTCATCTTGAGGTCAAATTTCTAAAATTGCCATTTTTCATCCAATAGACTTGACAATTGAACAGCATTTGCACATTGAGTCAATAAATTGGGAAAACAAACTATTTTTCAGGTTAAAAGGTCAAAGGTCAAATCAAGGTCAAACTTATAAAATCAATTTTCATCCTATTGACTTTAAAATTAAACAGCAATTGCATAGTGCATCACTGAATTGGGAAACAAACTATGTTTATGTCAAAAGGTCAAAGGTCCACTCAAGGTCAAACTTCTAAAATCATCAATTTTCATCTTTAAAATCTCCAATTTTAATCCGATTGACCATAGCTTTGATTAAGATCATTAAGATCGTCAATTTTAATCTTGATGAAATGGACAATTTGATGTAATCTATCTATAATTCCAGTAATCTCTGTGTGTATGTTTGTATGTTTGTATGTTTGTATGTATGTATGTATGTATGTATGTATGTATGTATGTTTGTCTGTGACCGCTGTTTCTCGACAACCACGGGTCCGATATACTTGAAACTTGCCAGGTATATTGCTGGGGACCCGAGGATGTGCCTTTTCAAGGTTTCATATTAATCGGAGAAGTAGTTACCGAGCTATGTCCAAAAAACGATTCAACCAATCAGAGAGCAGCGAGCTATCACGTGTGCCGAACGTGGCGAACAGACTCTGCCTCGGACGGCACATTTGAGAGCGTATTCATTTATTTCACGTTGGAAAACTATGTTGCCGTTAAACTATGTTTTAAAACTAATTAAAACTAATTTGCGATTCATCGTAACTGCGATTTGCGACCTTCCGGACAGTGAAGACTGCACTTCCGGCAGCCAATCACAGAACGCGTTATTGCGTAGGCATGGCCGATGTGAGAGCGAGCCGAGCCGACCGCGTGCGCCATTACGGTTCGTAATTCGATTTCTTCCGGAGAAAATAATAATTTCTCGATTTCTTATGCGCATTATTTCTCCCAATTCAGTCAGAGCGAAGGGCGGAAGCGAAGAGCGTTGTTTTTTTTGTTTACGGGCGTACGGGCGGGGTAGAGCGTACGGGTTGCGTTATTTATTTTTTTTGGCAAGGAACGGGCACCCACGTACGGGCATGCCCTAGTAATGGCAAATTCTATTTTTGGGAGGGCTGGATTTTGCAAGTATCATGCTCTGCACGATGTCTTCTTGCTTGTTTGTTTGTCTGCACAGATCGTGAGTATGTGCATTAATTACATTAGACCCTTTAGAACCCTTTAGATCCTTTACAACACTAAGACCATGGAGACCTTAAGCCCCCTAAAACTCTTAAGACCGTTTAATACCCTTAAAACCCACAAACCTTTAACCTGGAAGCTTTTAAGAGCCCAAAGACCCTTTATAACCCGAACCACCATTTTAGACCCTTTAAGACTCTGAAGACTCCAAAGACCTGTGAGACCCCGAAGACCTTTTTGACCCTTAAGACCTATAGGACCCCGTTAAGACCCTCTATACCCTTTATACACTTTAGACCCTCAATACCCTTAATACCCTTTCGACCCTTTACACCCTTTAAGACCATGAAGCCTCTTTAGGTCCCCAAGACCATTTAGATCCACAAGACCATTTAGATCCCCAATACCATTTAGACCCCAAAGACCATTTAGACCCCTAATACCCCCTAGATCCCTAAGACCCTTTAGACCCTGGAAACCCTTTTGACACCGTGAACCCCTAAGACGCCAAAGAACCCCAAATAACCTTATACTCCTTTCTACCATGTTAGGTATGATAGGTTCGTTTCCTGTCCATATGTCCTTCCCAGCTGTGGTTTTTTAGACTTTCTTTTTCCATACCCTTTAACATATTCAACTCACTGAAACTTGGTACATGGCTCTATTATGATGTTAAAGAACAAGTTTGAGTTTTGGGGTGTTTTCCAAATTTTTCACGGAGTTGTGCTCTTTTTGAACTCATAAAATATCACATATTCTACATGGGTCAGTTTTCACCTGCCCTAACTCCATCCCACTGCTTTACACCCATTCGCTAGACAGCTGGCCTGACTCCACCCCAATTAAAACTCGAAAGCATCTGACAATGCAAAGCTCGTCTGCGTCCACTTTGTATTCTGATTTCTCCCGTATGCTAAACATTACGAAAACAGCTAATCATACAAAAAACTGCCGATTTTGGGCGATGTTGACCTTACCTTTTGACCTCAAAACCAATATGCTTCATTGACCTAATATGCAAACCCTGCTCAAAATTTCAAATCAGTCAGATGCAGATTAACAATTTGATGCAACCTTGACCTTTGACCTTTTGTTCCAAAAAAACCGATCAGCTTCTAGTTTTTGATTGGTGAACCAATTCAGTGACCTAATATGCAAATTCTTAAAACTTCAGGTCAATGAAATGAAAATTGATGATTTTATGTGATGCTGACCTTTGACCTTTTGACCAATTTAATAATTTATCGTCACTATATTCTCATAATAAAGCTATGTTGAAACATTGTTGACAAAGCTCAATTGTTAAATTAGATTTCGGGTGAATTGGATGAAAATTGATAAGTTCAGGTGATGCTGATCTTTGACCTTTTAAAAAAAATTTTCATTTGGCTTCTCCATATTCTCATGATAAAGATTTTTAGAAAATTTGATGGCAAAAATGGTAAAAAGGTTACGGCCTGGAAAAGCACACACACACTCGCACGTATGCACACACATACACACTAAGTTATCTCATAAATGACCAAGAACACAGATACACCCTAACAACCAATCGGCGAACATCCAAAGAAAAAGGAAAGGTGACACATCTACTATACATGGATGATTTAAAGCTCCTCTCGCCAAATGACAAAAAATTGACAACAAACAACAACAACAGGCATTTTAAGGCCATTTTCCCTGCTAGAGTGGGGGTTAGCCTTGCGGGCCCCATGACAATCTTCTCCATTTACGCTATTTTCTGCATCTCCCCTTGTTAACCCCCTTGCCCGCATTTCTTCTTCTACCACCTTCAGCTTCTGATCTCTCCGACTCTCTGGAAAATCCTCTCTATCTCTTTGCTGATGACTCCACTCTCTGCCGCTCCATTCCTCTTCCCTCAGATCGGCAGTCTGCAGCCTCCTCACTCTCTGAAGACCTGGGCAAAATCATAGACTGGTCAAACAAGTGGAACATGTCTTTCAATCCTGACAAATCTCACACTCTTATGATGTCGCTCTGAAAAGATCGACTGGACAACCCTCCCATCTATTTTCTCAACAATCCTCTCCAAGAAGTTCTGTCGCTCAAGCTTTTGGGTCTCACTATCTGCCATGATCTTTCTTGGGAAAACCACATTTCCAAGCTGGCCTCCAAAGCCAGTCGCCGACTCGGCATCCTCCGTCGTGCGAAGTCCTTCCTCGGCACACCTGAGCTCCTCACCACATGCAAGGCCTTCATCCACAGCTCAATGGAATACTGTTCTCCCCTATGGGCCGGTGCTCCTGCCTCACACCTAGCTCGGCTTCACGCTGTTGAAACCAAAGCTTTCACAATCATTGGAATCTCCCGCGATGAAGCTATCTCCGAGGGCCTTTCACTCACTCACCGCAGACTGGTAGGTGGTCTTTCTGTTTTCTACCGACTCCTCTCTGGCCTTGCTCCACCAGCTCTCTCTGTGCTTTGTCCCCCAAATATTCCTACAGGTCGCACAAGATCTGCCAGCAACCCTCTGATGGTTAAACTGCCGAAATCTCGGCTCTCTGCTCACCTTCACTCTTTCATTCCCCTTTTCTCCCGCCTCTGGAACAAACTCCCACACTCTCTTCAATCCCATTCCTCCCTCCAGGTCTTTAGAACAGATGTCCACCACCATCTCTTATCTTTCCCCATCCAAAACCTTGATCTTTTCTACCCCCATTAATTCACCCCAGATCCACCTTGTTTGAAATTCCAACTTCTTTCCTGGAAGTCCCCGCAGTGTCCATATGTTTTATACCTCTCCCACCTCCCCTTCCCATGCCCCCCCCCCAAAGCACTCGCCCTCCCACAGATCTCTCGATGTCCCTGCTCTCAGATGTTGTGTTTGTGTTCCTCCCCCTCTCGCCCCATCTTGTCTACCGCTCCCCATGTTATATGTTTTATGTGTCGGTTTGTCTTTCTGTGTGATTAATGTTTGCTCTTTCACGAGCCTCGATCTTGTATACAAAAAAAATAAATAATAATTCTCAATCAGTCACTTTCATCCTTCCTCAACACATGACCTTTTAACAAGAACATACCTCTCCCCAAGAAACAAAATCAAAGCCATAAACCAGCTCGCAGTACCAGTGTTCCACATATAGCTGTGGAATATTAAACTGGGCCTAATCAGAAAGCAACAAGTTAGACATCAAAACAAGAAAACTCCTTACCATCCACAAAATGTTTTACAAAAACCAGTGCATCCCGAGAATGTACCTGCCGAGATGAGAGTGATGGAGCGGGCCTGATGGAAATCAACCAGGTGCACAGAGCGACGAGTGTAGGACTAGCTGAGTATGCGAAATGTTCAACAGACTATCGGATGCAATTTGTAAACAAACATGAACATTACAAACCTGAAAAAGTATCCCAAACTCACCTTGCAAAGAATTTCCAAAAACAGGTGTTTTTGATGTCCGAGAAGTCCGAGATCCGAGAAGATGAAATGAAAATGAAGATGAAATCCGAGAAGATGCCGCACAGGAAAATGAAACGACAAATACAGCCCCAGCAATTGCAAAAAAGACAAAATAAATATATGAAAATTAATATCAAGAAATATACACCAACAACTGTGAGAAAGACGAAAGAGCAGGAAAACACAAACAATAATTGGACAGAGTGGGGATAGACAAAGAAGGATCATTGGAATGTCATAGAAGACTCAGCTCAACTGGGACTGAGAACGAATCATAATATAATAAATGCCCAAGATCAAGGACACCACACCAATGGATTTAAAAAGATGGCGGGACTGAGCCAGACGGACAAGTGTAGATTCTCCAAGAAAGAAACAGAAAGTACAAGTCACCTGCTCTCGGAATGCAAAAATCTATTATCAGAACAACTTTACACACAACAGCACAACAAAGTATGCAAAGTGATTCATTGGCAAATCTGCAAAAATTTAAACATCTCAGAACCAGAAAACTCATGGAAACACGAACCAAGGACAATCATTGAAAATGAGACGGCATGCTGACATACGACCTGATGATTCCATCGAGCGTGAACATAGAAAACAAAGCATTGCGTCCGGACATTGTACTCAGGAATAAAAAGGAAAAGGCAGCATTGATGAATGAGATATCAGTACCCAGCGATTTAGGCCTAAACAACGCAGAAATCAAGAAAATGACCAAATACCAGGACCTCAAAAATGAGGCCCAGAGATCTTGGGAGCTGAAAAGCATTGAAATTGTACCAGTAATAATTAGAGCAACATGAATGATGAAGAAGAACCTCAATGAGATTTTGAAAACCATTCCTGGGAATAGTACCACAAATGAACTACAACTGGAGGCAATCCGAGATTCGGTGACGATCCTGAAAAGATTCCTTGGGACAAAACTCTGAAAAAGTTGAACAGCTTGGTCCATGAACCGTGATCCCTTACCGAAGAGGAAGTGGATACTTTGGGTCCTGGGAGGACTCCGTTCCACCTCCTGCAACCCACAAATTGAGATAATAACCAACGACACACACTCACGATTGCAAAACCCATGTCCCACTGAGCGGGGGCCCGGCTAATCATGCGCCACCATTCCATGAACAGCACAGGTCAGCAGTCCTCAGGCTTCAGTCCTCCTTATACCTAGGTGTTAATCCATGGTCCAGTTCAATTGGAATGATCCCAGGTATATAACCACGATGTATGTGCACATAAGCCGTATGCGCGTTTTTTCTTCATGTATGTTCATATGGTTATTTTTTATTGCTCTTTTCGGCACTGAGCACAGCATTATACACCGCCCAAATATAGGGATGTGTTTATGGATATTGAACTGAAACTTGATAGGAGACATGTATCCAAAGCAATTCTCACACTTGTTTTTCTGCTCTTTCCTGAGCCTCAACATCTGTGTGCATTTTTCATGATTATTAGCATGCTTTTCATCACGATGTATCCACTTTTTGTGAGTTTTAATTTACGCTACAAACTACAAACTTTGTCGATCAAATCATGAACTTCAACATTTTATGTTAATTTTCTTGTTGACCAATATTGGTTCATAATGCGGTATATCTGAGGAACGCTAATAATAATAATAATTGGTGTTTGTTTATCCAAGAACCAAATTTATTTTTTTTTAACCAAAGGAATTTGAAAATAGTTTTTTCACTTGTGCTGTTTCCAGTCGATATTGGGATTTCCACCAGGTGGTGCTACTGTTGTTAGTAATCGCTGATTGAGAAAGATGAAGATGTACATCCTTTGGGGAAAAATTCCCAGGATTTTTGTTTCAGATAAAAAGCAAATGGCTCTGCATTTCCGAGCACGAGATAACATACGCAGATGTAATAAATGTGGCTCGCCCACGTTGTTGACTTTATTTTTTTCAATCTAAATGATATCCGGTAATTTGGATGTTCAAACCTCTGAAATGGATTTCTCAAGGTTGTGAAGAGGACGAGTATGATTGTGAATCACGATGTCCTTTCTGGATATGCTGTTTGAGATTCCAACGCAAGCTCTTGTTCTCTCCAACTGGGTTGTATTGAACTGGGTATTTAACAAAAAAAGCAACCCCAAGTTGTTTTTATACCTTTTTTAAATTTCCATTGAAAAACATGGAACTTATACATAAGAATCTTTGTAATATGTAGAATACAGTAACACGCAAAAATGAAACACGTGATTTCAGAAGACAGTTCACAAAACTTGTTCTATACGGCGGGCGGCCCTGCTGCAGGCGTAAAACACATGGATCTCCTGGTGAACCGGAATAGCTTTGATGTCGGTGGGAATTGTATTTTTGAGGTTATCAGTAGTCTGAGGTCTCCCTTGGTACACTCTATCCTTCAGGTAACCCAAAGGTAGAAGTCAGGTGAGTTGAGGTCCAGAGAATGGGGTGCCCATTCAACATCTGTCCTTCTCGAGACGATTCAGTCATTGAATTTCTGCTGTAGCTGCTTCATAGATCTGTTGGAATTGTGAGGTGTGGCCCCCCCGTGCTGAAACCATTGCACAGTCCTGTCAATTTGGCGCTTCCTTGCTAATGCAACCCAGATCTTCTGAATAACTTTCAAGTCAGTGGTTACGGTTACCGATTTCCCGTCTTCACGGTGAAACCAGAAAGGTGCAATGATGCCCCATTTGCTTATGGCGACCCATGAGGTGCGTTTCTGGTTGTGCAACGGCCTTTCAAGAACTTCATCAGGAGAACTAGAACCCCAAAACCCGTTGTTTTTAGAGTTAGCATGACCACTTAAAATAAAGTAGGCCTCATCAGAAAACCACACATTACTCAGAAACTTTAGATTCCTCCGCACTTTTTCCTTAAACCCATTCACACATCGTCACACAAAGTTGTTAATCATTGTCTGTTAGTTTCTGCTTCGGAATTCTTTGTGTACTTGATAAAGATAAGTTCAATTCTTGAGATCGACAAAGCAGCGATTTCCTGGGGCTCCTCAAAACTGCTTCATGGATGCTTCAATGTTTTCTTGTGATCTTGCAGTCCTCGGGCGACCAGACTTTGAGCAATTAAGATTTTGTACAATCCAGTGGGACTTAAATCTCTTTATCAATAGAAAAATAGCAGAGTTGTCTCGGGCTAATCTGATCTTGAACGTCTTTCTGAATCGTGTTTGAGTTTGTTTAAGTGACAAAGACTCCACAATAAAGATCCTTTGTTCCATTGTCCATGTCATCTTCGAAATTAACAGTATAACTCTGATGTTTGCAGTTTTTCCTCCAAACGATGCTTCATGCAAACTTGAAATAGGAAAAAATTTGTATTAAAAAATTTTTTTGCACATAACTTCAATGGGGTTGTGTTTTTAATGAAACACCCTCTTTCTAATCTTAACACCATGCACTTTGTGATTGTAACCCTCCTATATAGTTTAACCACATGTGTCTTGATGGTTGCCAAGATCATTTGGCCTTGTTTGTGACCGCTTCCATATACCAATTGTCTGTGATAAGATATTTTATTTGCTTTTGCAGCAGTTTTGTTGTTTGTGACAATTTAACTTTATTACACTTATTATCTCCTGAAATGAAACATCCTGCCTGCACCCCTCAATGACGTTACCCGCCTGCACCCCTCTATGACCTTACCTACATGCACTCCTCACCAACATAACCCGCCTGCACCCCTCACCAACATAACCCGCCTGCACCCCTCACCAACATAACCCGCCTGCACCCCTCAACGACCTTACCTGCCTGCACCCCTCACCAACATTACCCGCCTGCACCCCTCCATGACCTTACCTGCATGCACCCCTCACCGACCTTACCCACCTGCACCCCTCACCAACATTACCTGCATGCACCCCTCATCGACCTTACCTGCCTGCACCCCTCAACGACCTCACCCGCCTGCACCCCTCACCAACCTTACCCGCCTGCACCCCTCACCAACCTTACCCGCCTGCACCCCTCAACAACATTACTTGCATGCACCCCTCACCGACCTTACCTGTCTGCACCCCTCACCGACCTTACCCGCCTGCATCCCTCAACGAACTTACCCACCTGCACCCCTCACCGACTTTACCCGCCTGCACCTCACCTCACCTCACCAACTTACTCGCCTCACTGACTTTACCCGCTACCTCATCTCATTCTTTAAATAATGTTATTCCTTCCTTCACTCTCAATTTCATTTCTCTGCTATAGGTGTATTGTTGGTTTTCACCCAGATTGTGAAATTGTTTTTTTGCGCACAGATTCAGTTTGATTTCATATTCTTTGAAAAATTGTTTGGGATTGGGGGTTGGTTAAGGGGGATCAGTAGGACGGCTGTTGAATGAGCATTTGAATATATGATCATGATCATGATGATTTCTATGTGTGTTCTACAGGTGTGACGTTGATAACAAATACACCGGCGACCCTAAAAAAGGAACATGCTATTGTGAGTGTTTCATGATGTGACCTCTGACCTGTCCTTTTAAATAAAACAAAAAATGTTTCAACTTCAAAATGCTTATTTGCAAAAATCAACTGTTGTACAACATGGACAGGTATTTTATTTTCATTTGACGCCACATAGCTGCATATCCTGTGCTCGCAAAGCGAAAAACGAGGTTAAGTGTTCGGTTGCGTACATAAGTACATATGCATGTACGGTATGTATGTCGTACATGGCTGCATTTTAAAAAGTCATGTTCTCTGCAAACGTTGGTCCAATTGAGATAAAAAAAATTCCACCATCGTATGCGTCTACTTGTGTAGATTTTTTAGCTGCGACGAGCAGCTCGATGAGAGGACCGCGTTGTTCTTGTTGTTGGTGTGCCTTTTTGAATAGCGCATGCGCATACACTCTGACGTGCATTGGTATGAGGTAAGAACATCGCGGACTAAAATCGCGATTTGTTTGAAGAAACCAAAATAAATTTAGCAACAAAGACAACATGAATGTTTTCATATCAATCTCGTTTCACAGAACTTTTTTTACTTTCAAATCACTTTCACCACACCACACCAAACAGAACCACAGAACCACACCACTGTTTTCACAGAACCACACCCACATTCAAATCACTTTCACCACACCACACCAAACAGAACCACACCACTGTTTTCACAGAACCACACCCACTTTCAAATCCTCTACCGACCAAGCCCGTTTCAAATTATCCCTCTGCCACCCAGAATTAACATTAATAAATAATATTAATGAATTAACATTAACATTAACAGAAATAACATTCACGTCCATACATTATATGTAATCAGTTGATGAAGCATGTTGCGTCGCAAAACAAAGGACAAGACCAGAACTGAAAGACAAAAAGACGCTAGTGCATGCGTATAATTTAATGACTGGTCGAATTTGGTAGCGCATATTGCAACGGATATCCTCATGATTCTACACGTCGCAGCTGCTGACCACACTGTGGTCATTTTTCTCTTGTTTAGTTGTAATAATAATAATAATAATAGTTAAGAAAAATTTAATTTATATACCACTTTTCAAATACAAAGAAATCTCAAAGTAATGGACAAGGGAAAAATCAGTTCAGGGAAAAATCAGTTAATCAAGTAAAAAAAGAAAGAAAAAAAAAAGTAGATTTTATCGGTCGAAATTTTATAGGTGACTAGCCGAATGCACTCGGCGTTGCCCGGGTTCTTTTTGAATGAATTTACTACTATAATTCAGCTTTTACTCGTGGCTGTAGAAGATTGACTACGAAAATTCAGCTCAGCTTTTAATTGCGAAATGGGCTCAGCCCGACCGAGGCGGCCTCGACCGGCCTCGCAACCTAGCCTATAACCTTCCCGGGGCCCGTCCCGACATTTTTGGTTCTTTTTGAATGAATTTACTACTATAATTCAGCTTTTACTCATGGCCGTAGAAGATTGACTACTATAATTCAGCTCAGCTTTTAATTGCGAAATGGGCTCAGCCCGGCCGAGGCGGCCTCGACCGGCCTCACTACCGAACCTATAACCTTCCCAGGGCCCGTCCCGACATTTTTTGTTTCAGAGGTTTCCTCCTATTCACCGTTCAGGAGATTAGCGCGTGCAGACAGACAAACAAACAAAAAACAAACAAACAAAAACTTTCTTTTATATATATATAGAAGAAGATAGATAAGGTTTTATAGAAAATGTGACATCATAGGTCACGTGGTACGGGCACCATCTTGTTTAAATTAATTTAATCATTTTCTCGGCAACCATTGGTACGATTGAGACGAAATTTTCACCATAGTATGCGTCTCCTTCAAAAGTGAATGAGAGTTTCTCACACCCAGATGATTGCTTATTGCCTTATTGCTTTGCTTGCAAATAACCCTTTTAGCCCATAGGTTGTTCACTTTAAGTGACCTGATTTATTAATACCTGGGGAGTGTTCACTGCTTCCTGCCATAGTGTTCACCTTGTGCCTCCTTCTTGTTTTTGAAATAATTAACATCACCTCGCATTCTGTCCTCATGGAGTCCCTTCTGTCTTCAGCACAGTTTAAGAAAAATACAATATGGAGGCTCATGGAAGAGTGACGTGAGGTAGGCAACAAATTAACAGTGGCCAACGGATCCACAGTTGGATATAACAACAAAGGGAACTAGAGAGTTCATAGAACATGATAGCCCATGTGGTGTTCTCGTATACACAGCATTTCAATTTAAATAAAATAATGATTTTAAAGGTCATAAATTTTTTTTCCAGATGTTTAGTCCTACTGAAGCAATCTTATACACCACCTCATTTGACATGTCCAATAACTGCAAAACTGGAGGTTCTTGGAAGTATTTAGAATGTGATTTGTGTTCTATTATATAATTCAATTTAAATAAAATAAAGATTGTAAAAGTCATATATAAATAAATAGATACTGGGGTTTACCGCCATCTTACCCTGGCGTCAGGAAGGGCATCCGGCCATAAAAACATTGCCTCAAAACAGTGAACCATGATTGTCATGGGGCCCGCAAAGCTAACCCCTGCTATAGCGGGGAAAATGGCCTTAAAACGATCATTCATTACCCAGTGTCTAATACAGCACCCTATCTAACACATTAAATTAGTTATTCATGCCTGTTGTTTGTATGCTTTATGACATCATTGCGGTGTGAGAGGTGTTCATGCACTCGGCATCATAGCCAATTATGTCCGGGCTGGCTAGCTCAGTGATGGGCGAAAAGCGAAAAGCAATAGTCTACTGGTGAATCATAGAGCACCTAAGTCGACCTTACCTCCACGTAGGTGAACCCCGGAAACTAACACCTTGCGGTGTTAGGCCGACAAGGCTTTTGCTAAGTGTAGAAAAACTCTGAAAATAAACCCACCGCAGAGAGCCAACAAGCCGCTCAGTTCAAAATTATTGTTACAGAAACTGCAAGTGAAACTGAAATACCAGCTAATGCTGGTCATGGTTATGGTGAGGCTACGGTCCAAATCTCTGAGGATGATAACATCAGGTTTGTGGACAGCATGATCACTGATGAAGTGAAGACCAGAATATAGAAATGGATTGGACATGTGCTACGAATGAATGAATGATCGTTTTAAGGCCATTTTCCCCGCTAGAGCGGGGGTTAGCCTTGCGGACCCCATGACAATCATGGTTCCCTGTTTGAGGCAATGTTTTTTTTATGGCCGGATGCCCTTCCTGACGCCAACCCTTCGCCACGCTCTTACGATGCGCAGGGATACGGTGTACCTATTCTAAATCGGGGTACACACCGTGGTCATTCATCCCAGCAAGCTGGTACTCAATTTGCCGACCTCAGAAGGATGACAGGCTGAGTCAACCCCCCTGGCGTTAATTCAGCAATCGACCGGGATTCGAACCCAGGATCCTAGGATCCCAAGCCGGCACCCTAACCGCTAAGCCAACACCAGGCTACGAATGAAAGATGATAACAACTGTATGACAGCACTGTCATGGAAGCCTGAAGGAAGAAGGAAAGTAGGACGTCCTAGAACAACCTGGAGGAGAACAGTGGAAAAAAAGAGATAGGATTGAGATCATGGAATGAAGGCAGGCCAATAGGCAGAAACAGGGCATACTGGAGAACACGCAATGCAGCCTTATGGGCCATTAGGCCCGAAGGGGATGGATGAGAGATGATTAGATGACATCCTTAAAAAGAGTACGTTTCCTGTTTGGAATGATTTTCAATTTTGTTTGACTACTAGACAGGAAGACATTGAAAATATTATCTCAGTCCACTCTGTGCATGTGCGATCGCTACAGATTCAGAGACAAACTACAGTTAAACGGCACATTTACTTTCATATTCATTTTCCGATTCGTTTTCAAAATACAACATTCAATTTAAATAAGTTGTTCCTCAATCATAACCTGATAGGACGAATGGACCGACATACAGGAACCGATTGCTTAACCCTGCTTTTGGCTTCACGTGCCTGGGGAAATGACAAGAGGAGTGAGAGGGGAGAAACACAGTAATGTGGGCAGGAAGCCTGGATGTTTAGAGTTGAACTAGCAAAGGTTACTGAATGAACGTGCGTGTCCAAGACAAGCTGGGAGAGGTCATTGGGCTCAGAGATAGACCAGAGGATGGTGATAGAAAATAGAGAGACCACCGACCTGTTTGTCATGTGAGAGCAACGGACCTTCTGCTTCGGCCTCATCTCTGGAGATTTCAATAATGTTGAGAGCTTTAGATTTCACAGAATCCAGGAATGGCACAACTGATGTGGGGAAAAAGATTTCTCCAATCTTGTTTTCTTTCTACTGTTTTTCCTTATTTGTTTCTGGTCCTTTGGGGATATCTGGTGTTGTATCAACAATCAGGAGAGATAGAAAATGCCATTAGCAACAAACACCAATCATTGTGCCTCACGATGGGTTGTTTTTTTAATATAGTATCTAGATTCATGGAGGATTTAAAAGCAGAACTGCTCAGTATGGAGCAGAGCGAACAAAAACAACAGTAGAACCAGAGGAGGTAAGGGCAGGAGGGGATTGGAGGAGGGAGACAACAACAGCAGGATTGAGACAAAATAGAGGGAGACTAGGAGCAAAAAAACGACGTGGGGAAGAGCGAGAGCAAGAGGTGGACACATGGGGTGAACATGATAAAGACAGCAGCAAACTCTTAACAGCAGAGATGGAAGGAAAACAGGAAACCCAGAAATAGATCGCCTTGGGAGGGTCAATGGGGGTAGAAAATCGAATGGTTGTGAATGGAGGTTAGGGTTAGGATTGACCTCTGGTGTAAAGCCAGACTGCTCTGGGCACTGGTGCTCAAGCAGATGATGGCGAACCCGATCAATAATTTATCTGAGCAAAGATTTACCTGGCACTGAGAGAAGTGTCACCCCTCAGTAGTTGTTACAGTCCTGGCAAGCACCTTTACCCTCCCAGAGAGGGACGTTAAGGCCCCTCTTTCAGTCAGTTGAGATGATGCCTGTGCTCCAAACAGAGCACAGAACTGCATGCAACAACACACTTAAAGCATTTCCACCAGCCTTGAGAAGTTCAGCATGGATACCACAAATCCCAGGAGCTTTTCCCTCTTTCAACCAGTTCACCTCCACCTGCGTTTCCACAAACAAAGGTGGTTTGCAGTCAATTGGAGGGTCAGTAATAGGGATATTAACACCCCTGACATCCAACTCAACAGCTGGCAGGTCATCCTGGTAGAGCCGCTCGAAGTGACCAGCCCAACAGGCCTTCACCTCAGACTCCTCTGTCAAGAGCTCACCACCCTCCACTCTAAATGCAGTACACTGAGGGACAAGCTTGGAGAAACATAATGCACAGATTCCTATGTAAGCAGGACGAGGATCACTTGACTGCAGGTGATGTTCTCCCCTTTCACAGATTCCTCACACATAGGCCTCCTTGTCTGCCCTCAGTGAACATCTAATGTCTTGTCCTGTGACTCTGATCAATGGTATCGAGTGTCTCTTGGGAGACATAGTTCCTCTTCGTCTGATTGTGGGTTCCAAGACACCTCCCGGAAAATCAAGGATGGTAATCTTGAAGGCATCCATAACTCTTCAGGATGCCCTGAAACACCCAGCCCCCCTTGCCCCCCCCCCCGGATCTGCACTCAGCCAGTTTGTAAACTCTTCAGCTACCCTATCATCCTTGAGCTTGCCAACATCCAGCCTGGGCTTGAATGATTCCGTTCTCTTGGGTTTGAGCTGCAGCTTCCGAGTCGCTACAGCAAGCCTGTGGTTGGTATTGAGAAACTGAGCGCTCCAGTAGACCCTTCAGTCTGGAGCAAGCTCCAACGACGATCAACGAGATCACGGTCAATCTCCTTCTCTGCACTACCAGCATTGGAATACCAAGTCCAGCGATGTAGCTGTGTGTGCTGAATCCATGAGCCAACCATCTTGTGAAGTCAAGGGACTTGGTGCCATTCTTGTTTTTAATTTTTATTTAAATAATTATTGTTTATTCTTCTTGAACTTATTCTTGTTTCTAATTCTGGACCATGGGGACCAACTCACGTCTCATAGCCATCCATATCAGTGCCAGCCGATGCATTGAAATCCCCCAAGACGAGAAGAGTATCTCGCCTAGGGCACTGATCAACGACAGACTGAGCGTGGCATAGAATGTCTCCTTCTCAGTGAGATCACTCACCTCAGTTGGAGCACATACAGACATGAGGGAAAATGACACCCAGAGAGTGACTAATCCTCAGCCTCATAATACGCTCGTTGATTAGTGTTACTTAGATTACACTGGTCGGTACAATTGAACAATTGAACGACACGATTGAACAGACACACGTTTCTAGACCATTTTTGCATGCTGATTCCAAATCTGATTTTGGTTTTCCTCCAGCATGTCTAATTTTCATGATGAGACCGATCAATTTGAAAGGTTATTGCCTGTGGTTATAAGGTTATAAGACTCCACCTGTGTTAAATTGTAGTGATTCTGATTATTTCAGAATAAAATCTGCTGTTCCTGCAGGTTTCCTCTGCTGGGTAGTGCATTTCACAGCAAAGACTCAACCATGAGCATCAAGGAGCTTTAAAAAGACCTCTGGGATAAAGTTGTGGAAAGGCACAGATAAGGGGATGGGTACAAAAATATTTAAAAGGCCTTGAATATCCTTTGAAGTACAGTCAAGACAATCACGGTACCACCAAGAAGTGGAAGGATTATGGTACCACCAATACCCTGCCTAGATCATGCCGTCCCTCCAAACTGGATGAGCAAGCAAGGAGGAGACTGATCATAGAGGTCACCAAGAGGCCAATGGCAACTTTGAAAGAGCTGCAGGCCTTTATGGCAAAGACTGGTCACTGTGTGCATGTGACAACAATATCCCAAGCACTCCACAAATCTGGCCTGTACGGTAGGGTGGCAAGAAGGAGTGCCGTATTCATTTTGCCAACCTCAGAAGGATGACAGACTGAGTCAACCCACATGGTGTTATTCAACGGAACGACATGTGCTAAAACTCAAGACCCAAAGATCTTAAGCGAGCCACCTTAACCATTAAGGCAACACCATGCTTATTACAATTGAATTATATACTTGAACACTGTGTGAATTAAGGTGTTTGATGAACTCTCCAGTTCCATAAGGTTAAATGTTTAATTTCAAATTTGGTTTTCTTGTTTTCAAATTTGGTTTTCTTGTTTTCAAACTTGGTTTTCTTGTTTTCAAATTTGGTGTTCTTGTTTTCAAATTCGGTTTTCTTGTTTTCAAATTTGGTGTTCTTGTTTTCAAATTCGGTTTTCTTGTTTTCAAACTTGGTTTTCTTGTTTTCAAATTTGGTTTTCTTGTTTGCAAATTTGGTTTTCTTGTTTTCAAATCTGTTTTTTGTGTTTTCAAACTTGGTTTTCTTGTTTTCAAACTTGGTTTTCTTGTTTTCAAATTTGGTTTTCTTGTTTTCAAACTTGGTTTTCTTGTTTTCAAATTTGGTGTTCTTGTTTTCAAATTCGGTTTTCTTGTTTTCAAATTTGGTGTTCTTGTTTTCAAATTTGGTTTTCTTGTTTTCAAACTTGGTTTTCTTGTTTTCAAATTTGGTTTTCTTGTTTGCAAATTTGGTTTTCTTGTTTTCAAATCTGTTTTTTGTGTTTTCAAACTTGGTTTTCTTGTTTTCAAACTTGGTTTTCTTGTTTTCAAATTTGGTTTTCTTGTTTTTAAATTTGGTTTTCTTGTTTTCAAACTTGGTTTTCTTGTTTTCAAACTTGGTTTTCTTGTTGTCAAACTTGGTTTTCTTGTTTTCAAACTTGGTTTTCTTGTTTTCAAACTTGCTTTTCTTGTTTTCAAACATAGTTTTCTTGTTTTCAAAATTTGTTGTTCCTCACTACTTTTGACTTATGCTTACAGATCCATTAATGGTTGACTATCAGTACACCTTCACTCTTACCCAAGAAGATGATGAGCACTACACATCCATCAATTTCAAAACTATGCCGGAGGAGGTGAGCGAAATAATGTGGAAGCTGCGTTTGCGATATCAGCCACCGGACACGTGCTTGGACCCTGTGTACTTACTTTTTAGTTCCTCTTTGGGATTAATGGCTTCTAATTTGAGGGAAAGAACATGTAAACCCTTTCACTTAAAAAGTAAAAGTTTCAAAGGCATTGTGAGTCTTTAGTCATTATCTAAGCGCTCTGGCTTGAGATACGTTGTTGAGTTTGAGAAGTATTCTGCTTCTTTACTTACAATTATGTTTTTTCTGTTAATGCTGGGGTCACACTATCACGTAAAGCCTAGCCATAAGGGCCACGTAGGACCATTTTTTTGATTCGGGGTGGGACGTGGCTATCCCGTGGCAGTTACGGCATCCACGTGGCAGTCACGGGGTCTACGTGGCGCCTACTGCAAGGTAGAGCGGGAATTTCCAAAAGTTCAAAATTTTACCATGTAAAGTCAGTCTTGTCCACTGCCGTGGCGCCTACTTAACGGCCACGGGGCTACCCCCGTGAGGGCCGCGTAATACGTGGCACTACGTGGAAATTATGGGGGACCCCCTATTGCCATGGAGAGCCACGTAATCGCCACATATTGCCACGTATTGGCCCTGTATTGGCCACGTAGAACCCCGTAGCGCCACATGATTGCTATATAAGGAGCGATCCGGTGACAGAACCACGTGATCGCCACGTGCTCACCACGTCTTGGCCACGAAGTCGCCTCATAGAGCCCCGTAGTGCCTCGTAGAGCCACTTTACCACCCTGTAGAGCCCCGTAGTGCCACGTGTTTTGTACCGGCTGCATATAAATACGGGTCTCATCCCGCGCGGTCAGTTTTCGCGACACTTTCACAGTGTTCACAAGTTGTGGAGCTTTTTTAAGCAATTCTCTACAATTTTTGAAGCTCTTTCTCAACATTTCATCATGGTGAGAGGTGCTAGAGGAAGCAGCAGCAGCAGAGGAGGTGGCAACAGAGGTAAGGGATCTTAGAGGGGCAGGGGATCTCAGAGAGGGAGGAGTGTTACGTGGCCACTTTGTTCCACTCCTCTGGTATCTTGGGACATTTGATCACCTCTTCCATGTACTCAGCAATGATGGCCTCACAAGTCTCAGAGACGATTAGGCTGATGGTGTTGTGAGGACATTTGAACTCGTGGGCCAGGCTGTGGTAGGATATACCAGTGCCAAGGAACCTCAGGGTGATGGCCACCTTGAGACCAGGTGACAGGGCTTTCCTGAAGAATGTGTCTTGTTTCTGGATCCTTGGCCCAACTCTTCTGACTATCTCATGGTACAGGTCAGGTGACACCCTTGCAAAGGACTGGAACTCCTTGGCACTCTCATCTTCTAGCTCCTTCATCATGGTGTCATAGACACCCATCTCCTGTCTCTTGGAGATCCACCTCCTCACCCAGAGTCTCTTCTTCTTGGCTTTCCTCTGGATCTCTCTTGCCTGCTTCTCCTGCAGGACCAGTCCAGCAGCAGCATTGTACAGGGCATGCTGATATCTGAGGACAGCAATCTGCAGTCTCTGTCTTCTTGGTACTCTCATGGTGATGTTGCCTTCTTGAAGGTCAAGATGCTGAATGACTGGAAGGGGCTGGGGACCCCCTTTTTATAGGATTTTTAATGCGACACTTTTACGTGTCTCTTACAGGACACGTGGCTCCCACGTGGCACTACGTGGCAGTATGTGGCCCATATGTGGCACGTGGCGTTACGTGGCGTATACCTGGCCGTTACCTGGACATTACATGGCCTTACGTGGTGGATACGGCCAATTTTTACGAGGGTCTGACGTGGCGAGTACGTGGCTATCCCGTGGCTCTATGTCAGTTACAAGGCCCGCGGTTTACGGGTTGTTTACGGCGCCATAATTATTATTATTTAATTGGCCATATGTGGCCCTTACGGCTTGGCTTTACGTGATAGTGTGACCCCGGCATAAAAGAGTTGAGTTGTGCAGTTCATGGTTTGATTCCCTGCCTCACAATTATCTGGTCATGGGTCTGAGCAAAATGAATATTGTAGTCTGAATTATTATTTATTATTATTATTGAATTATTAATAATTATTATTGTTGAATTATTATTCAGACTATTATTATTATTGAATTATTCATAATTATTATTATTGAATTATCATTCAGACGATTATTCTGACAATTATTAGTTATAATTATTATTATTGAATTCTTATTCAGACTATAATTATTAATAATTATTGATATTGAATTCTTATTCAGACTACAGTGGTCTATTCGAGCATCTCTCACCTCAAAATTGCACATGGCTGTTGAAGTGTAGCAAACGCTTGTTGTACGCAGGTTTAGTTGATGCGGTTTCGACTTCACACATAAAAATATCTGTATGCCGTTCTGCTTTTACATAGGCCCAGTCTCTCTTTTATGTGGTATTTTTCTCCTGGTGTGGATTGGTATGCTTCTTACTCTGCTGCGGTTTTGATGGTATCTGAGACAGGCAGTGCTTCTTTGGGATTAACTGAGACCTGCAGTACTGTACTGAGCCTATCTCCGTGTCAAAATTGTGCTCCGTGGAATCGTAATAAATTATTTTTATTTTCGGTTATTGTAGAGATTTGTGATTTTTAACCATGGCTCTGAAGACGAAAACTTTTGCGAGTGGTGAACCAAGTGCAAAAACGTTAAAGAAAGTGATGTTTTTTACACAAAAAGTGGAGGGTTTGGATTAACGTCGTATCTCTCTGGGTGTTGGTACCTTTCTCACCAGACATGGCATTTCAGCAAAGGACTTCTGTGACTCCATGGGACCTTTCTCACCAGCCATGGCATTTCAGCAAAGGACTTCTGTGACTCCATGGGACCTTTCTCACCAGCCATGGCATTTCAGCAAAGGACTTCTGTGACTCCATGGGACCTTTCTCACCAGTCATGGCATTTCAGCAAAGGATTTCTGTGACTCCATGGGACCTTTCGCACCAGCCATGGTACTTCAGCAAAGGACTTCTGTGACTCCATGGGACCTTTCTCACCAGCCATGGCATTTCAGCAAAGGACTTCTGTGACTCCATGGGACCTATCTCACCAGCCATGGCACTTCGGCAAAGGACTTCTGTGACTCCATGGGACCTTTCTCACCAGCCATGGCACTTCAGCAAAGGACTTCTGTGACTCCATGGGACCTTTCTCACCAGCCATGGCATTTCAGCAAAGGACTTCTGTGACTCCATGGGACCTTTCTCACTACCCATAGCACTTCAACAAAGGACTTTTGTGTCTCCATGGGAACTTTCTGAGCAGCCATGACACTTCAGCAAAGGACTTCTGTGACTCCATGTGACTGACTAAATTTGTGACCTTTCTCATCTGGATTTCTCCCAATGGAAAATCCTCCCTTCTGGACTTAATGATGACTAACTTTACCGCAAATGTCTCCTGCTCTTCCTCTGCTCCAATTGGTTCATCTGATCCATTCTTGTGAGAGTCAACATTTCTCTGGCTATTCTCAGAGAACAGCCTCGGTGTTGGCGAGTCTGGCAGTTCATTCAGGCAGATTGGCAGAGACTGCAGTCAGCCATCTCTCTTCAGGACTGGTCTCCCACATCTACTGCCCCTGATTTTAACTCGGCTTGGGAATTATTTTACAGAAACCTGCTCTCTTAATCACAGATGAATCCCATCTCATCTTCAGTTATCATCGCCATCTTCCCTTCCATGGTACACTGAATCTTGTGGTGAGGCATTTGCTCTCAAATGGCATGGAAAGCAAACTCTGAAATTAACCTCTGAAATGACCCTCTTTTTCTGGAACGCAAACCCAATGGAAGGCAATCTCAGATCATTTCACAAAACTCACAACAGGAAAATGTCCACTCAGTCGAGCCAGAAAACAACATCTCCGCAACCTCAACAATGAACTTTCAAACTGGTCTTTCTCCTTTAAAACCTGGTGATGACTTGTTAAGTCTGTCTCTGGAGTATTCCTCCCTTCCACCCCCCCTCCCTCACTTAGTGTCACCACAGCTGACTCTGCTCCTTAGAAGCCTTGATTCTGTGTTTGCTTCCAAATCTTGTGTACCCAAACCTTTCATTCTCTGTACCACCATACCCAGTCATATACAACTGCTCTTTGATCATGTGTCATTTGCACATGAATGTGGAGGAAGTTTCTGGTAACCCTTGACTGTGATTCATCAGCTCCAGATGGCATCAGCTACTGTCCTAAAAACATGCTCTACTGCTCTTGCACATTCTCTCTCTACTCTTTTCACCCTATCTTTTACCCGAGGTCATCTTTTACCGGCTTGAAAATCCGCCAACATAACTGCATTACATTGGTGGTGAGGAGCTCAGAAGTGTCCAGAAAGGACTTCGCATGATGGAAGATGCCCAGACGGCGGTGCATGGCTTTGGGGGCCAGCTTGGGAATGTGGTTTTCCCAGGAAAGATCATGGCAGATAGTGAGACCAAAAAGCTTGAGTGACAGAACTTCTTGGAGAGGATTGTTCACAAAGTAGATGGGAGGGTTGTCCAGTCGGTCTTTTCGGAGAGACATCGTGAGAGTGTGAGATTTGTCAGGATTGAAAGACATGTTCCACTTGTTTGACCAGTCTGTGATGTTATCCAGGTCTGCAGAGAGTGAAGGTCTGAAAGCCAAGTGCTCGTGCTTACAAGCAAGTTGGGTTTGTATTTATTCTCTTTTGTCAATAAGATGCAATTTTCCTTCCCTTGTTTTTCAGCTGAGTCGTGACCTTGAGGTTTCAATTGATACGTCAAAAAGTGTGGATATGAACATCACATGGTCACCGGGCTCTTTATGTGAGTGCACTTGAAATCGCATTTCGCATAAATCACCTTCTTTGAGTGCAGAAATGTATTCACAGAAGGTGCACTTTTTGCAGGTTATTTCTTTATTTCCAATTTTATGCTTTATTTCTGCTCATTTTGTTTGCCAAAATTAAAACAATCACTGAAATTAAGTCACAAACATTTATAGTTTTATTGACATGATAACATTTATAGTTTTAATGACATCATGACAACATTTATAGTTTATTAACATCATGATAACATTTTGTAGTTTATTAACATCATGATAACATTTATAGTTTTAATGACATCACAATAACATTTATAGTTTAATGACATCATGATAACATTTATAGTTTTATTGACATGATAACATTTATAGTTTATTAACATCATGATAACATTTATAGTTTTAATGACATCACAATAACATTTATAGTTTAATGACATCATGATAACATTTATAGTTTTATTGACATGATAACATTTATAGTTTTAATGACATCACAATAACATTTATAGTTTATTAACATCATGATAACATTTATAGTTTTAATGACATCACAATAACATTTATAGTTTAATGACATCACAATAACATTTATAGTTTTATTGACATGATAACATTTATAGTTTTAATGACATCACAATAACATTTATAGTTTTAATGACATCACAATAACATTTATAGTTTATTAACATCATGATAACATTTATAGTTTATTAACATCATGATAACATTTATAGTTTTAATGACATCACAATAACATTTATAGTTTATTAACATCATGATAACATTTATAGTTTTAATGACATCACAATAACATTTATAGTTTATTAACATCATGATAACATTTATAGTTTATTAACATCATGATAACATTCATAGTTTTAATGACATCACAATAACATTTATAGTTTATTAACATCATGATAACATTTATAGTTTATTAACATCATGATAACATTTATAGTTTATTAACATCATGATAACATTTATAGTTTATTAACATCATGATAACATTTATAGTTTATTAACATCATGATAACATTTATAGTTTTAATGACATCACAATAACATTTATAGTTTATTAACATCATGATAACATTTATAGTTTTAATGACATCACAATAACATTTATAGTTTATTAACATAATGATAACATTTATAGTTTTAATGACATCACAATAACATTTATAGTTTATTAACATCATGATAACATTTATAGTTTTAATGACATCACAATAACATTTATAGTTTATTAACATCATGATAACATTTATAGTTTTAATGACATCACAATAACATTTATAGTTTATTAACATCATGATAACATTTATAGTTTATTAACATCATGATAACATTTATAGTTTATTAACATCATGATAACATTTATAGTTTTAATGACATCACAATAACATTTATAGTTTATTAACATCATGATAACATTTATAGTTTTAATGACATCACAATAACATTTATAGTTTATTAACATCATGATAACATTTATAGTTTTAATGACATCACAATAACATTTATAGTTTATTAACATCATGATAACATTTATAGTTTTAATGACATCACAATAACATTTATAGTTTAATGACATCATGATAACATTTATGGTGTTATTGACTTGCTGAATACTTTTGAGGTTTCATGGTTTAAGGATGTGAACATTTTGGATATTCGGAGGTGTGGGATTTATGAAAGGGACAGTGTGAGTATGAAGAGCCATTGTTAACCAATAACAACACCGATTGGATCTTCTGTGCAGATGGTGCTGTGACTGGTGAGGAAATGCTCATTGTGACAAAAACGAATATTCGTAGTTACAAGGAATCCTTTTCAAGTGAAAAGTATGATTTCCGGGGAAACCCCAACATCACATTCTACGTGTACATCAGTAACTTCACTTGGAAGGTGAAAGTCCAGGTCAGTTGGTAGGATTTTTCTTTTTTAAGATGGTGGGGAGGGAGGCAATGTAGCCTGCGTTGAACCCGGTGTCATTCCTCAGATTCATGTACAGTCATGTGAAAAAGTAAGTGCACCCCATGTAAAGTTTTGACTTTTTCAACATATTTCAACATACAGCTATTTGATCTTCATTTCAACAATATTGATAGATAAAGGTGATATAATATAACAAATATCATGAAACATTTACATTTTGTAGTCCATTGTATAATTTAAATAAACATAAATGCAAATTTCGCATGTGGAAAAAGTAAGTACACCCTTGGCTCTAATAGGTGGTATTGCCTCCTTTGGCAGAAACAACCTCAAGCAGGTGTTTCTTATAACTGTCTACCAGTCTCTGACATCGACTGGGAGGAATTTTTGCCCACTCCTCCATGCAGAATTCTTTCAGCTGTGCAATGTTTGCGGGGTTTCTTGCGTGCACAGCTCATTTCAAATCCCCCCACAACATCTCGATGGGATTTAGATCCGGGCTTTGACTTGGCCATTCCAGAACCCCTCCATTTCTTTTTTTTCAGCCATTCCTTGGTGGATTTACTGGTATGTTTAGGGTCATTGTCATGTTGCAAGGTCCACCTTGGGTTGAGCTTCAACTTCCCAACAGATGGCCTCACATTATCCTCAAGCACCCTCTGGTACAATGAATAATTCATAGTGGATTCTATGATGGTGAGCTGCCCAGGCCCTGATGCAGCAAAGCTGCCCCAAACCATAATATTTCCACCACCATGCTTTACAGTTGGTATCAGGTTCTTGTGGTCAAATGATGTCTTTGGTTTTCACCAAACATGTCTTCTGGTACTGTGGCCAAATAGCTCTACCTTTGACTCATCTGTCCAGAGCACATTGTTCCAGAAGTGCTGGTCTTTGCCTAGGTGTTCATTGGCAAACTTTAGTCTTGCCCTGATGTTCTTTCTGGACAGCAAAGGTTTCCTCCTGGCACACCTCCCGTGTGGATCAAATTTGTGCAGCCTCTTTCTAATGGTGGACTCTTGCACTTTGACATCAACAATGGCAAGAGCTACCTGTAGGTCCCGTGATGACATTCTGGGGGTTCTTAGAGACTTCTTTCAGCATCTTGTGGTCTGCCCTGGGGCTGAACTTGCTGGGGAGGCCTGGCCTGAACAAGTTGGCAGTTGTTTGGAATCTTCACCACTTGTAGATGATCTTCCGGACAGTCGAATGATTGATTTGAAATTGTTTGGAGATCTTTTTAAATCCCTTCCCAGACTCGTGGGCATCTATAACCTTCTTTCTGAAGGCCTCAGGGAGCTCTTTTGATTTAGGCATGGTGACGTTGCACACTTCAACAACAAAGAGCAAACCAAACTAAATGTCTGAGGTTTAAATAAGACAGGTTCCTCCAAGATCCTCTCTAATGATGTTCTAATCATTTGCACCTGAGCTGGTGCACCTGATTATAATTTTAGGTGTTTGAAGTAGTGATAAATGTAGGGGTGTACTTACTTTTTCCACATGCGAAATTTGCATTTATGTTTATTTAAATTATACAATGGACTACAAAATGTAAATGTTTCATGATATTTGTTATATTATATCACCTTTATCTATCAATATTGTTGAAATGAAGATCAAATAGCTGTATGCTGAAATATGTTGAAAAAGTCAAAACTTTACATGGGGTGTACTTACTTTTTCACGTGACTGTATCTTTGAAACGATGCCATGGAAAAAATTTAAACATGGCTCATTGTCAACTACTCCCCATGGGGAATAAGATATGTTAATGGTGATGTCATCGGTGCCTTCATTATAACGTCATAATCCGACGAGTATAACGGTTCATCTGATCAGTATGGATTTTTTTCTCTGCAATTGTTAGTCTGATGGATACAAAATTTTGGCCATAGGAGCGCCTCCTCCTGCAGAAGTTTTAAATGATAATTATGACGTCATCGGCCATGTGGTACAGGCACCATCTTTGAAACACTTTGCACCACTATATCTTTGAAACGACTCCATGGAAAAAATTGAAACATGGCTCATTGTCAACTTCTCCCCATGGGGATTAAGATTATGTTAATGGTGATGTCATCAGTGCCTTCGTTATAACGTCATAATCCGACAAGTATAACGCTTCATCCGATCAGTATGGATTTTTTTTCTCTGCAACTGTTGGTCTGATGGGTACGAAATTTTGGCCATAGGAGCGCCTCCTTCTGTATAATATTTTAATGATGATTAGGATGTCATAGGTCACGTGGTACAGGCACCTTCTTGGAAAAACAGAAAAACGTTGCACCTCTATATCAACAAAACTGGTCCATGGAAAAAATTGAAACGTGACTCATTGTAAAGAACTCCACATGGGGAATAGGTGTTGTTAATGATGACTTCATTGGTGCCATAATTATGATGTCATAATTTGACAAGGACAACACTTAGTCTGATCAGTTTTAAATTTATTGAGTGTGATCTACGCAACGATTATATTAGAGAATATAAATTTATGGTGTAATCGCTCACGTGGTCTGGCAGCCACATTGGATCAAAGAAAAATAAGCCTTCAAAAACAGAAGAGTTGGCTCGCACCAAGTTGACTGCGGCACCTGCTCCACCAAGTCTTAGCCCCCAGTGGTATTTATAATAAAGGCCATGGATTTGCTCTCCCATTGGAGTAAGACCCTCTCGTCTTCAGGCCATTGGTGCTCCTATGGTTGGCAGTGACTGCCCCAGAAGCATTGACGGAAAGAGAGTGGCAATCATATGTGTGGGAAACTTGCATGCTCAGGCTCGCCCAGATTGCTCAGATGGCAGAGCACTGGTATGGTTCACCAGAGGACCTGGGTTTGATTCCAGGTCTGGGCATGTAATTTTCCCACATATATGAATTTAAATATTTAATCTTGCTCATTAATCGAATAAAAAATATTTTAACAAGTTTTGGAACAACAACAACAACAACATGCATTTTAAGGCCATTTTCCCTGCTAGAGCGGGGGTTAGCCTTGCGGTCTCCATGACAATCTTCTCCATTTTGCCCTATTTTCTGCATCTCTCCTTGTTAACCCCCTTGCCCACATTTCTTCTTCCACCATCTTTAGCCAAGTCTTTCTCGGTCTTCCCCGTCCTCTACTTCCTTCTACATTCATTTCCATCACTCTTCTCAACCAGTCACTTTCATCCTTCCTCAACACATGACCAAACCATCTCAACCTGTTCCTCTTCACAGCATCAATCACAGGCTCTATTCCCATCATTTTTCGCAATTCATCATTTGTCTTCCTCTCTCTCAACGATACTCCGCACATCCACCGAACCATTCGCATTTCCACTCTTTCCAGCCTTCGTTGCTGCTCTACATTCATGACCCATGTCTCGCTCCCATAAATCATAACACTTCTCACACATGCAGCGTACACCTTTCCCTTCAGCTTCAACGACACTCCCCTCCTCATCAGCACGCCACTCAGTTCCCGAAACTTCTTCCATGCACATCTCACTTTAGCAACTGTTGCCGAGTCTGATCCACCTTCTCCATTCAACATGTCTCCGAGGTAGCAAAAAGTTTTGGAACAGAAATATGATAAAAAATGAAATCGGTATAAAAACACCAGGTATAGAAAAAATAGTGAAAAATATCAATGAAATCGGTATTAAAAAGACGAAGTCCAGGAAAATAGTGAAAAATAGCAATGAAATCGGTATAAAAACACCAAGTAGAGAAAAAATAGTGAAAAATAGCAATGAAATCGGGATAAAAAACGAAGTCCATGAAAATAGTGAAAAATAGCAATGAAATCGGTATTAAAAAAACGAAGTCCAGGAAAATAGTGAAAAATAGCAATGAAATCGGTATTAAAAAGACGAAGTCCAGGAAAATAGTGAAAAATAGCAATGAAAATCAAAAAAAAAAAAAAAATGAAGTCCAGGAAAATAGTGAAAAATAGCAATGAAATCGGTTTAAAAAATCTAAGTCCAGGAAAATAGTGAAAAATAGCAATGAAATCGGTATAAAAAAACGAAGTCCATGAAAATAGTGAAAAATAGCAATGAAATCGGTATTAAAAAAACCAAGTCCAGGAAAATAGTGAAAAATAGCAATGAAATCGGTATTAAAAAGACGAAGTCCAGGAAAATAGTGAAAAATAGCAATGAAATCGGTATTAAAAAGACGAAGTCCAGGAAAATAGTGAAAAATAGCAATGAAAACGGTATAAAAAAAAATCGAAGTCCAGGAAAATAGTGAAAAATAGCAATGAAATCGGTTTAAAAAATCTAAGTCCAGGAAAATAGTGAAAAATAGCAATGAAATCGGTATAAAAAAGCGAAGTCCAGGAAAATAGCGAAAAATACCAATGAAATCGGTGTAAAAACACCAAGTATAGAAAAAATAGTGAAAAATAGCATTGAAATCAGTATTAAAAAAAATCGAAGTCCAGGAAAATAGTGAAAATACCAATGAAATCGGTATAAAAACACCAAGTATAGAAAAAATAGTGAAAAATAGCATTGAAATCAGTATTAAAAAAAATCGAAGTCCAGGAAAATAGTGAAAAATAGCAATGAAATCGGTATAAAAACACCAAGTAGAGAAAAAATAGTGAAAAATAGCATTGAAATCGGTGTAAAAAAATCGAAGTCCAGGCTGTTGTGTACTCGTTCTAGAAAATCCTCATCTGCTCTGCCTTTTCCCTGTTCACGGACCCAATGTATCCATGGAATATTAAAATCCCCATAATCCATAATCTTCCCTTAAAACATGCCCTTCTGAATTATTCATGAACCCTTCTATTCTGATTTGTGTGTGTGTGGTGAATTATATTTACAGTTATGATTAGTTTAACTCTTCGTGTTTATTTTTCTTGTCCTATATCGTTAAATGTTTTAATGCATGGTTGAAAGAAAGACAAATTTACAAACAATAAGAAAGACAATTTTTTTTGTTATTTTAATATGAGACTTGTATTTAGCTCGTCAAATGTGGTATTTTCTGTGCGAATGAGTTCTTCACCAAGGAGTCCTTCCTTCATGCGTGTGGCACGGCCCCGCTATTTGTTCATGCCAAGTTTCGTTATTTGCCCTTCATGGCATGACCTGCGCTCGAACGATTTCTGCATACGGGCCATCGAGCCAGGACTGCAATTTCAGGGGTGACTTGTGTCTGACATTGCAGTGAATTGAGATATGCCAGCGGTGTCTCCGGCACGGCCAGTTTGCCTCCACCGAGTTCCACGGACCGTCTATTTGTGTTTTATATTACTTGAACTCATGGTTTAGCAAAGCTTAAAGATGGACCCTCCTTTGTGGATTGGCCTATTGTGCGAGTTGATGCTTTTCCTTCCGTTGTTATTCCCAGGTTGTTTATTATTCTTTCCAAGCCATCTTGTTCGAGTGACACTTTCTTCATTGGAACAGAACTTCACAAGACGTGCTAGAGCCTGTCTGACATTGTAGTGACGACATTGTAGTGACGACATTGTAGTGACGGGGCAACTTTATCTCTACAGCTTTATCATTAAAGCGTTTGGTTTTGCTCGTCATTCAGTTTCCAATAACACTCATTCTGGTAATTCTTACCAACTTTCCACTTTTGTCTTCTTGTAGTTCATCTACTCTGTTGTTATTTGTCTTTTTGTTCCTTATTCAACTCTTCCCTTTCACCTCCTTGTCGGTTTGTGAATTTTCCAACCTTTTTCATTGAGCTCTGCCATGAGCCTGCACTCTATAAAACAGAAGAGATATTCGTTCATATTGGCTTTTGAGAACTCAAAGTGTCCACAAAGTCTTTATTTGTGAACTGACATAAAATGACCAAGTTAAATATTTATCGGTCATTCATTTATTGTGTTCCAAGCACAAACCTTTATGATTGCACTTCCTGATTGAACTACAGATTGACACCAATTTGGAATACATGTAGGCATTGTAAGTACATTTTTCTTCTTCGCTGTCTAATGTTCATGGAAGAAATTGTCCAGACGACAATGTGCTCTCCACAAAAATTGACCAAACTTAAACTTACAATTACTCTTTCATCTTAACTTTCTACTCATCTGCCACAAGAATCTTTGCATCAAGAAAATAACCTGTCACCACTATTTCTGTCTATATTCCCTTTTCATCATATCTTCATTACATTCCTGCTGCCAGGTTCTTTAATATATCTCTCCCCAACCCATAGAGCCCTCTTCCTGCACAACAGCCAAGATGTTGTAAGACCCGTAGCCTTTTTCCTTTCCCTTTTAGTCTGTTGTTTGATGATGCGTGGGGTTGTATAGTAGTGACATCAATGGAATGGTGGCAACTTAGGAGGGGGTCGAGTTGGACACACTTTTTGCTGTAGATATGACGTTGTGTGGTGACCGAAATATCATTGTTGATAATCCACTCAATCCTTAAACCTCCCGTGCACAGTCCGTGGCATCATCACCAAATTAAGAGACGGGATTCCAATTGTTGACAAATCCAGGGTGATGTATTACACCAAATGTAAGGATTGACTGGTCATGCATTTGTGAGACTGGGAGGAACATAAAACTCAGATGGGAAGTATATACTACAGGGAAATATGGATGGGCAGGGTGAGGCAATCCGCAATAGCGCGTCATTGTGTACAACTTTGGCAATGGACGTGATCCGAATGTGACTCAGAGGCCTGGTTTCCTCACCCAATAAACATCAGAGATTGGTTCCATGGCCAATTCAGGGAAGGTGGTCTTCTCACGTGTAAGAAGCAGCCATCTCTCTTCAGGACTCGTCTCCCATCTCTACTGCTTCTGATGTTAACTCAGCCTGGAAATTCAACACCTCGCTCTCAGTACCAATTATTCCCTGTCGTACCCAACTGCTCCTGGAATCTGTGTCTCCCCCTGAGAAAGTGAAGAATGTTATTTTGAGCCTCAACTCTGGACGGCATCAGCTCACATGTCCTAAAATCCTGCTCTGCTGCTCTTGCACATCCTCTCTCTGTCCTTTTCACCCTGCCATTTGCACTAGGTCATCTTCCATCTGCTTGGAAATCCACCAACATCACTACATTACGTAAAAAGGTGAGAAAAGGGATCCCCTTATCTACAGACCTATCAGCTTACTTCCAGTCATCAGCAAGGTCATGGAATACATAATCTCAGTTGATATAAAATCCTTCCTTTTCTCTAACAATGTCATCTCAGATCATCAAATTGGTTTTAGACCAAGTCACTCCACCTTGGACATGTTGCTTGTAAGCATCCAAGAATGGATAGAGGCTCTTACTGTCACACATTAGACCAGGGCCGTCTCCAGGACATATCTCGTGCTTTTGATAGTCTGGCATCCCGCCTTATTCTCCAAACGGTCTGTCTATGGCATCCAACGCCGACTCCACACATGGCTTACTGACTTCCTATACTGTCGAAACCAACGTGTGGCTTTCAACGGAATCCTTTCATCTCCACCCCCTGTCAAGGCTTGAGTGCCCCAAGGCAGTATTCTGGGCCCAGTCCTATTCCTGATTTTCATAAATGATCTCTCTGACGTTCTGCAAAATTATCTTTGTCTATTTGATGATGACTCCGCCATCTGCTGTGACATTCCACAGGCTGCAGCCTCTTTTCTTTCTTCTGTCCAAGTTGACAAAATGACAAGCTTGTCAAACACTTGGAACATGTCTTTCAATCCTGACCAATCTCACACTCTCACTATCTCTGTCCAAAGAGACCATCTGGCAAATCATCCTGTCTACTCCAGTCCACTATCTCACCAATCCTTTTTAGGAGATTCAGTCATTCAAATTCCTGGATCTCACTTTCAACCATGATCTTGCTGTGGGAAACCACATTTCAAAGTTGGCCTACAAAGCCAACCGCTGACTGGGAATCCTCCTTTACACAAAGTCCTTCCTTGGCACACCGAAACTCTTATCCACCTACAAGGCTTTCATCCGCAGCTTGATGGAGTACTGCTCTCCCCTCTGGGCTGGCTCCCCTGCCTCACATCTTGTTCAGCTTAATGCCGTATTATTGGCATTAAGCTGAACTTATTGTTGGAATTATTGGAATCTGGATTATTGGAATCCCCACGATGAAGCCGAGTCTATGGGCCTATCACCTCTACATCGTAGACAGGTCGATGGTCTCTCCGTCTTCTCCCTCCTCCTCTCTGCTCTTGCACCCTCTCCACTTTCCGTGCTTTGCGCCACCCAGGTTTCTGCCTTGCTCACACAATCCACCATTCACCACCTTCTGGTGAAACTACCTAAATCCAGGATCACCACTCACCTCCACTCATTTGTTCGTCTTTTTTCCTGCCCGTGGAACAAACTTCCACAACCTCTTCATAATTTTCCCAGGGATGGTTTTTTAAGATCTCTGTAAGGTTATTTTTTATCATTCCTGTTGCTCCAATAATCACGGGTACAATTTCGGCACTCTTCAGCTTCCAGGATCTTTTCTTTTGTGCGTGTGCATGCATGTTGTCTTTGTCACAGTGTTGGGTTGTTTCTCGAAATATTATCCTGAATATTATCATTTGATACCTCCACTGATACTGATTGTCTGCTGCATCCTCTCAAGTGTTTGGATCAACGTCAAACTTTCACAGATGCCTTTTCAGCACATAATTACCTCCGCCACCAAAGGTGGACGGAGGTTATGTTTTCACCCCTGGCTGTCTGTCTGTGTGTGTCTGTTTTGAGACAAGATATCTCAAAAAGTTGTGGGCGGATTCGGACGAAATTTGGCGAAGATGTGGCGTATGTGACAAGGACGAAATGACTAGATTTTGGTGAAGATCCGGATTCGGATTCGGCTACTATAATCTTTTTAAAGTGATTCTTCACCATCGGGAGATTGGGCCAAAAAGGATACATAGCAGGATATCTCAAAAAGTTGTGGACGGATTTGGATTAAACTTGGTGGACATGTTGGGTGTCTGACAAGGAAGAATCGATTCAATTTTGGTGAATATCCGGATCCAGCTCGTATAATTTTTTAAGTGATTCGGCTGAAAACGAGGGGTAGATCAGGGTATGAAAGACTGGACCGATGGTGATTCCTGTGATTGAGTTTGTTTAATGTGATTCTATATTGTGATTTTCGGGTCCACTCTGAGATACAAAACGTAAACTGTTCACCAGGCGAAGGTATGCTCTCTACTGAGTGCCGGTCCAGTTCAATCATAATTTGGGATGGCCTATTGAACGTGGAGCTCTGGCAGGATAGCCTGCATGGATGCACACGATCCATATAGTCTGGGTTTGAATCCAGACTCGGCTAGGAATTGTCATCCTGGAGTTTCACATGCAGGCCAAGCATCGATATGTGCATGTTCCATCGGGTGGACGTTAAGCTGGGTGTCCAGTCTCCTGGTCGTTACTGGTCATTGGTGGACGTTAAGATCCCATGGTATCTTTCGACAAAGAGGAAGTGAGCTTATCAGCAGCACTTTGAAAAATTCCAAATACCCACCTGTCCAAAAATACAGCGAAAACTGCATTGATCAGCAGTATAGTTGCGACCGAGCTGAAATGATACGACCAGGAGCCACATCTGCCATACAAGAGAACAAGTGCACATAAAGCACGTCCTTGATGCTTAATAAACATCCTGGAGTTTTTCTTCCAAATGATGAAAGCATAAATGACATTCGCTGTCACGATTGTGAAAAATGATCATTGTGTCCAATCCGTTTGAAGGAAGTCATTTATTGTGCTTATAAATTGAGATAGAATGCAAGGGAAGGAGTACATGTGTGCATTTAAACATCATTAGTTGTTTTCTTTTGAACCTGAGCATCTTCATCATTTACCAAATATGATTTTAAAAAGTTTTTTTTTTTTAACAAAGCTCAACATTTTTTTTAAGTGAGACTTTTATTTGGAAATAACAATGCAAACAATGAGGTCCAAGATGAAGATTTTGAGATGCCAACGCGAACAATGTTTGGCGATGTAGATGTCATTGAATTGGAACATCGAGGATGACCATCGTAAGTAATCCAGGTGCAAGGATGCAGGTTGCTCTTTGGCTCTCATCCGTCACCGATTGAGAGCGGCCGATGCGCAATGGTACCAGGATAGACACGGACAGACGGTGACGAGACAACATCAGTGGAGATCCTCATGGAATGAGGTACAATAATTTTCCATGGAGTTTGTATTTGAAACATTACCGACTTCAGATTAATGTTGGTAGAATGGACTGAACGAGGCTGTTTAATTCAATCTCTCGTTATTTGTCCATCAGTCATTGGCTCAAACATCAGTCATTTTGCATCAGATTATATGTTTTTGTCCTTCCAAAGCAAAGAAGCACCAATCGATTTGCCTCGTCGGACCGATTGGCCTGTCTGTGTGTGTTGCCACCTTCTCCCTTGCTTGCGTGCCGGTTTGTTATTTTATGGACGTGCATGTCACGTGTATACCTGCCTCGCTTCATTTTCACATCACATTACTCTCCCAGGTGCAGGGGTATAACCTGCATTAAGGGACGTCTTGATGTAACAGACTGGTGATTTAATTAGTTCTTTGTGTCAAACATTGAGTGCTGTTTTCTGAGCTAATTAACACACTATTCCCAGTGTTTTTATTGGTTGGAAGCTAAATGGGTATGGGCATGTTGATATTGAAGGGATCCCCATTGAAAAAATATTATTTGGACTATTATCGATGTGTCTCGTACAAACATTAAACCTGCAGCCCTTTGGTTATCCCTTCAATTCTTCAATATTTAATACAGTGGAACACCGACAATCGCACGGCGACACTCCTGGAGAATGCCGCAAATCTTGAATACGTGAATGTGGGCGATTGTTGTCCCCCGTCGGTGCGAAAGGGGGACTATGGTTTTCTCCTCCGTCCGTGTGTGCGTGCGTCCGTCCGTGCGTGCGTCCGTCCGTTGGGGGGGGGGGGGGGGGGAGGTGGAGGTAGGGAGAGCTGTTAACAGTGTGTCAGAGATTGCAGTAAAGCTAGGAGAAGGGAAAGGATGAGGAGGACAAAGGGTTTGATGGTGATGGGATGAGGAACAGTGAGGTGTTGTTTGAGGGGCGCCAGAGTGAATTCGAAGATTGGAGTATGTGGAGGTATGAGTTGGAAGGGAGAGGAAGTGGGGAGGAGGCAGCTTTGTGGAGGAGGGTTGAGAGGGGAGAATTGAAGAAAAATGGTGAGGCGGGAGATTTGAAGGGGTGGTGTGAGGGAGAAAATTTGAGGTGGAGTGGTGAGGAGGAGGGATGAGGAGGTGAATTGAGGGGGAGTGGTGACCAGGAAGACTTGAGCGAGCGTGGTGAGGGGATGAATTTTAGGGTGAAGGGTGAGTTGGGAGTTTTGAAGGAGAGGGGTGAGTTGGGAGTTTTGAAGCAGAGGGTTGAGTTGGGAGTTTTGAAGGAGAGGGGTGAGGGGAGAGATTTGAGGGGGAGCGGTGAGGCGGGAAATTTGAAAGTTTTGAATGATTAAAGAAAATCGAACATTTATTACAGATTGGGTTTCTTGAGATATTCAAATCAGAGATCTGTTTGAGAACGTTTGAGGAGGGGTGGAATGAGTGTGAGTTTCGAGAATGAAGAAAGAAAGAATTATACGAGATTGAATTATTTTTTGTGATGGAAGGATTTAATTGACCAAATTGATTGCAGCCTTTTGAACAGAAAGAAAAAAAGCGAGTTGTATTATGCAAAGGAATACAACATGGAATGGGAGAGTTTAAACATTTTAAAAGCAAAACCACAGGTTGAACATGTGGACACGGGCGGGGGAGGGAAGAACACGTGGACACGGGCGGGAGAGGGAAGAACACGTGGACACGGGCGGGAGAGGGAAGAACGCGTGGACACGGGCGGGGGAGGGAAGAACGCGTGGACACGGGCGGGGGAGGGAAGAACACGTGGACACGGGCGGGGGAGGGAAGAACACGTGGACACGGGCGGGGGAGGGAATAACACGTGGACACGGGCGGGGGAGGGAATAACACGTGGACACGGGCGGGGGAGGGAAGAACGCGTGGACACGGGCGGGGGAGGGAAGAACGCGTGGGCACGGGCGGGGGAGGGAAGAACACGTGGGCACGGGCGGGGGAGGGAAGAACACGTGGACACGGGCGGGGGAGGGAATAACACGTGGACACGGGCGGGGGAGGGAATAACACGTGGACACGGGCGGGGGAGGGAATAACACGTGGACACGGGCGGGGGAGGGAAGAACGCGTGGACACGGGCGGGGGAGGGAAGAACGCGTGGGCACGGGCGGGGGAGGGAAGAACGCGTGGACACGGGCGGGGGAGGGAAGAACACGTGGACACGGGCGGGGGAGGGAAGAACACGTGGACACGGGCGGGAAGAAAATGAGGAGAGAAAGTAATTATTATTATTATTATTTTTTCTTTTTGTATTTTAGACATCAAATAAAGTGTATGAGTTTAGGGAAAAAGTAGGGGGTGAAAAAACGAAAACAAATCCAGGGAAAGATCGAACGTGAATAACAAAAGGTCATGCCACAAGACTGGGCAGGCCTCGAGGCTAACCAGGCCCCAAAAACACGAACGACCAAACAGACTGACCAATACACAATTGTGCACGAAATGCAAAACACGATCGAGCCAGAAACGCAGTAGACACAAACACAGCAAAACAAAATACTTAACTTTGAGAAAAACAAACAAACTTGAATCGACGTGGACGAGCTCAGACGACACACAACCTCAGCCCTCAGCTCAGACGACACACATTGTTAGAAGTTGATAATATTTTATGCCAGCTTTTCTCTGTTCGTAGAGGAATTCGCCAAGGGTGCGCCTTGTCTGGTCTTTTGTACTCCCTTTCGGTTGAGCCTTTGCTTATTCGATTGCGTGCGCGCTTTCTTGGTTTCGCCCCCGTTCCAGCAGTAAATCCGGTCAAGACAATCGCCTACGCGCATGACCTGTGCGTAATTGTTCGCTCTGATGACGATGTTTCTTCCTTGCTTCATTGTGTCCAGGAGTTTAGCTCAGCAAGCTCTGAAAAAATCAACTGGCTCAAGAGCAATGCTCTCTGCTTGGGTCCGCAAAGTGATGCCCCTCCTCCAACCCTGCACCGGCCGGCTTGTGTGGGCACGAGACGGGATACATTATGTCGGGGTCTCTCTTGGCACTCCGGACTTCGTCTCGAAGAACTGGGAAACACTGATAACTAAAACTGACCAGACGCTTTTTTTTTCTTTTTTTCTTTTTTAAATACAAGATCGAGGCTCGTGTAAGAGCTAACATTAATCACAAAAACAAAAAACGGACACATAAAACATATAATAAAGGGAGCGGGAGACAAAATGGGGAGAGATAAGGAAGTACACAAGTACAACAGCAGAGGACAGGGACACGGGAGATCTGTGGGAGGGAGAGGGCTTGGGGGGCGGAGGCATGGGAAGAGGGGGGAGGGAGGGGGGGGGGGATGGGAGACGGCTTCTTAAAATGGAAGGGTTTACTGAATCGGCTCTCTTATCGGGGTCACACCCTGATAATAAACAATCTTGAGGCGTGAATGCTGTGGCATAAGCGTAATGCACTACAATACAGGCCCCAGCTTTTATTCTTTAAAAAACTCTCGTGTTTTTATTGACTTTTTGGGGGTGGGGGGGGGGGCGGAATGTGGGGGAAACACTGGCTCCGGTCGGGCATGCTAAGCCTGCCCGTCGCTGAAGGTGGACAGGGGTTGGTCGATGTCAACAGTAAGGTGATGGCTTTTCGCCTCCTTTCACTACGCCGGCTTTGTACACGGATGTCCCGTGGAAAGCTTTTGCTCACTGCCTCCTTAGGCAAGCCGGGAAACTTGGTTTTGACCAGCAGCTCTTTCTCATCAACATCAAGAGCGTTGATTTAACTTTGGTCCCCCTGTTCTACAGGAGCATGCTGGAAGCATGGCAGGTGATTCAGTTTCAGCGTGATACATGTGATTATTCCCTCCCAATGTTTTTAAATGAGCCAGTCTTTTTAAACCCAGTTTTAAAGGGGTCTGTAGTGACCGATCTTTTATGCAAAAATTCATTGATATTGATTGTACCAAGGTCAAAAACTTTTGAGACCCTTTTCTCCAAAAGGGACTACAATCTAATCCATAAAGGGCCTAAAATAAAAACTTTCGAGACCCTTTTCTCTTTTTATGGAGACACAGTATTTGGAAGGACCACAAAAAGTGGGAGAATGGACAGTTTGACACCAGGTTGACTGTGATCGCCAGGTGTTTTCTTCATCATGTAGAAATCTTTATCAAGCAATGATTTGCATTTATCTTTAATCGACTCGGCATATTTCCTCCACTCGTCTTTTGCGGAGTAACGGCCGACCAGGATCAAATGACTCCAACGATTTTCCAATCTGTGTTGTACATTGTGTTTCATTTTAAATGGAGACAAATGATGATTACCTTTTAATGATCAAATGCCCTTTTAAAATCTCTTGTGATGGTTCTATTTGTAGGGAGTTTGTAGATTTGCAACTCGAGGATAAACATTCCAGCAATGTGCTTTGTTTTGTACGTGATATCTGCATTTTATCAATTCATTGACTGAATACAACAACAACAACAACAACAACAACATGCATTTTAAGGTCATTTTACCTGCTAGAGCGGGGGTTAGCCTTGCGGGCCCCATGACAATCTTCTCCATTTTGCCCTATTTTCTGCATCTCTTCTTGTTAACCCCGTTGCCCACATTTCTTCTTCCACCACCTTTAGCCAAGTCTTTCTCGGTCTTCCCCGTCCTCTACTTCCTCCTACATTCATATCCATCACTCTTCTCAACCAGTCACTTTCATCCTTCCTCAACACATGACCAAACCATCTCAACCTGTTCCTCTTCACAGCATCAATCACAGGCTCTATTCCCTTTCGCAATTCATCATTTGTCTTCCTCTCTCTCAACGATATTCCGCACATCCACCGAACCATTCGCATTTCCACCCTTTCCAGCCTTCGTTGCTGCTCTACGTTCATTACCCATGTCTTGCTCCCATAAATCATAACACTTCTCACACATGCAGCATACACCGTTCCCTTCAGCTTCAACGATACTCCCCTCCTCATCAGCACGCCACTCAGTTCCCGAAACTTCTTCCATGCACATCTCACTCTAGCAACCGTTGCCGAGTCTGATCCACCTTCTCCATTCAGCATGTCTCCGAGATAGCAAAATGTTTTCACACCTTCCAGCTTCACGCCGTCTCCAAGATCCAACTCAACATTTCCTCCATCTGCAGCTCCCTCTGTGCACACCTTACATTTGAATGTAGCTGCCACACTGGTTGATGACCCTCTCAGACAACTACATTTTTGATGAACCCACTCAGCGCACATTGTACATTGAATGGAGTTCACTCCGACACCCTTCCTGCACACAGCACACAGCCACTTCCCAGTTCTTTCCACCTCACCACATGCTTTACCACTTGCCATCACCTTCGTCTTTCCGATATTCACCTTCAGACCTTTTGTCTCCATACATTCCTTCCACCTGTTCATCTTTTCCTTCAATCCATCCATACTTTCCGCAATCAACACCAGATCATCTGCATCGAACAACTCCCACGGTAAACCCTCCTTTACGGTCTGAGTCAGCACCTCCATCACAGCTACAAATAGTAGTGGACTTAGTACCGACCCCTGATGCACTCCCACCTTCACCTCAAACTCACCACTGTTCCCGTCCTTCGTCCTTACAGCTGTGCGCGCTCTTTTGTACATTGCCATCACTACTCTGATCAACCATTCCTCCACTCCTAACTTCCTCATTGCCCATGTCACTACTTCATGTGGAACCCTATCGAATGCTTTCTCCAGATCAACAAACCCAAGAAACAACTTCTTCCTCTTCTCCATGTACTTCTCCTGCAATTGCCTTACAATAAAAAGCGCGTCTGTCGTTCCTCTTCCTGGTATAAATCCAAACTGCATTTCGTCAGTCTCACTTAAATTCTTCATCTTCAATTCATTGACTGAATGATGTTTTGATATTATATATATATTATTCCTATATAGTGTTTTGGCTTTTTTTTTTTACACATTCTTGTGGTTATTATTATGTTGACCATGATGACATCATGGTGATTGCACTTATGTTGAGAGTTTTGAGGATTTTAATGGAGATTATGTGCTCATATTTTAGTGTTTTGATGATGATCCTTCTAAATTGGAATGTAAGGGATTGCTCTTACAACGAGAACGGCACTCCGTAGAGTGCCATCCTCCGCCAGGCAGGAACAGTTTACAATTTGTATGCCACTGATAGACTGAATATGAACCAAAATCGAATCGGCTTGTTCTTGTCACCTAACCAACTCATCCACTTTGTTTTGAAATATTGTGTTGTATTTCATTTTGGCCGAATTTCTGTGGTGAAAAATCATTGAGAAAACTGTTGTATCTGCATCCAGATTTGAATCTTCACCAAAATTTAATCATTTCATCCTTTCATGTATAGGTTTCAGCCCTATCACTCAATGGTGAAAAATTAATTTAAAAATTTCTCGGATCTGGATCCGGATTCAGATCTTCACCAAAATCGAATCATTTCGTCATCTCACACACCCAACCTGTCCACTAAGTTTTGTCCGAATCCATAACCTTTTGAGATATCCTGCTATATACTTTTGGCCTGATCTCTCATTGGTGAAGAATAACTTTAAAAGTATAGTGTCCGCATCTGGATCTTCACCAAAATCGAATCATTTCGTCATTTTCACATACTCAAGCAGTCCACCAAATTTCGTCTGAATCCATCGCCAACTTTTTGAGATATCCTGTTCACAGACAAACAAGCAGACAGACAGGGTGAAAACATAACCTCCATCCAACTTTGGTGGTGGATAATGATTGATGGTCGTACTTGTACCTGTTTTAATCATTGTTTTTCTGCTCCTTTTCAGATTGCATTTGCCCAGCACAGCAGTTTCATGGACTTAGTGCAATTCTTCATAACATTCTTCAGGTGAGCCTGCTCTTCATGTCGTCAACATGATAGGTTTTTGACGCATATGTACATGGCTGCAGAAAAATTTCACAACCGTACATTTCATAAAGTGCAATAAGATAGCTGTCTGTGCATGTGACACAGCTCTGGTTTTGTTGATCACATGGGCCAGAGCCGATTGATCTCTAATAGTCACGTGCCGGCAATCCAGGCAAAAAATCTGTGGTTGTTTTGTGTATTTACGCTCCCAACCAAGTGAGGGCCTCCATCGAGTAACGAGTCAAGTCTAAAGTTCATTTGATGAAATTTGTCCATTGTAAGCTAAGGTGTTATTGTCTTGCATGTGTTGTGTCCAAGATGCTCCATGAGGCTTAGACATTGGATAGAAAAATCAGTGGCTTTGCTTTATTAGCCCCCATTGGGCTTAACACAAAATGGGGGTGTATAAAGATGTTGTTCAAACTTGGCATGCAGATAATGAATGACAGCTTACATATGCACGCCATTTTCTTTGGAGATCAGATCCAAGATGGCTGTCTGGCGGCCATTTTGTTACTTACACGTGTCCCCAACCATTTCTTGAATATGCGGTCTGATTTTGTTCAAACCTGGCACAAGCACAGCACATGACGACATATACGTGCACCTGACTTTATTTTGCAATTTGATCAAATATGGCCGACTGGTAGACTGACGGCCATTTTGGTTGTAAAAAACCCGATATTGCAAACGTCCTCAACCATTTCTTGGACATGCATTTATCGATGTTATTCAAACTTGGCAGTGACATTTTATGTCTTTGTCTTCTTCATATACAAGAAACAAGAATGACCGCTCTGCGGTCACAACTTGCAACAAAATCCAGTAACGGGCCGATTGGGAAATGCGCATTTAAAGTAATCTTAAAAGATGAACAGCGTATTTGGGAAACACACATTTAATGTGCTATTAAAAGATTAACTTGACATCTCTCATTCATGTCAGCCTCCGCCATGATTATATCGGAATGAACTGATTCGTCACACGGTCACGGTTTGTTGAACCCTAATATGGAGCAGTTTAAAAATTATGTGACACTATTTTTTCGGGAGGCATGTACCGTGCGTGCGTCCTGATGGGCTTGGATAAATCTTACTACGATTTTTTATTCGACATATGATTAGTTTTTTCAGGATCCCTCATTTTGAGTAATACACGATTCAAACAAAGCCAATGGAAATCTGACGCAACAAACCCGGGCAGTGTATAATCAACAGACTGCCTTTGTGGGTGGTGTCAAGAGGCAAATGTGGGTGGGGTCCGGCAGCTGTCCAACCAATGAGTGCACATTTCAACAAGAAGCAAAACAACACCAGCAACAACAACAATACGGAGTTCTTGTCGCAGGTAAAAACCTGCAAGGACAACAAACCCTCTTGGCTCTTGTGCTGTCTTACATTTTCTTGATCACATGGTTCATGCATTTACCTCCTTTCATTCATTATCCATTAACTTTTCTGAGGTAACTGTAATTTTTGGGAAAAGTTGGTTCATTGACAAATCATCACATTCGCCAAGTATCACATGATTATGAAACATCGGCAACCAAATGCGTGTGTACCCGTGAGGCTTTGGTTTATAATTACAACCTTGGTTCATTCAGTGAAACTTGCAACAACCATTTGTGTTCTCAGGAAAGTAAGAGCTCGATCACGTTTTTACCCGAAATGGAATTTTGTGATAGTCTCTTATTTCCCTCACCTGGTGTTTCCATTGGTCACTAACGGCTACTCCTTCCAGTTCTTTTGTTGACACCACACAGCACAAGATGTTCCTGCAAAGGTGAAGAATCCAAAAGCATGGTTGGAAAACAAGGTGATCTTGAACGAGACACAGAAAACAAGTGGGTCTTTTTTTGGTTGAAAGTAACGAGCCAGTCTTTTCTGCAGCTTATCGGACTCACTTGGTCCTGATTGAGATTGGTACTGGCATTGGTACAGGTAGGAGGAGAACAAAAGAAAAAGCTGGAACACAGAACGGATCAGGACACAACATAACAAAACAAATAGCAGGAGAAGGGAGAAGATAGACAGAGACAGACAAACAAGGGATGCAGGTAATAATGAGGGGTAGGAGACTATGCAAGCGGCGGACAAGATGGATACAACGAGAGCATACCTCCGCCAGGCTGAACAGTTTACGTTTTGTATCCACTGATAGGCCAGATCTGGGTCCGCACCTGAACTAAAATCTAATCGGCTTGTTCTTGTCACCTAACCAACTCATCCACCTAGTTTTGTCACAATCTGTCCACAACTTTTTGAAATATTATGCTATATATCGTTTTGGCCATATCACTCTATGGTGAAGAATCAATCGAAATGAATTTTTTTTTCTCTCTGATTCAGATCCAGATTTGGATCTTCACCAAAATGTCATCGATTTGTCCTTGTCACACATCCAACCTTTTCACCAAGTTTCGTTTGAATCTGTTCACAACCTTTTGAGGTATGAATCTGTCCACAACTGCCCACCGACAAACAACCAGACAGAGGTGAAAATATAACCTTTGGTGGCAGAGGTAACTATGAGAGTGGTGGAGATGATTTAAGGAGTGTGGAATCGACCATGGTTGTGGATGAGGGATAATTTGAGATGGTGGTGAACAAGTGTTTTGAAGAGTCAGAAGGAAGAATGAGATTGATGAGAGTGTGGAAGTTGGATCCACAGGCGTGAAAAAGAGGAATAAATGAGTGAAGGTGAGCAGTGCTTCTGGACTTTGGCTGTTTCACTTTTACCCAGACCCCTGGAGATTCCACTCAATAACATCAAAGTTGCTGGGTAAGCTGGATGCTGCCTCTGCAATGAGTTCGGATCACACCGGTGCCTCGTTTCTGAAATCCAACTCCACCAAACTGCATCCGTATTTGACTGTCAATTTCAGCATATCCTCACACTGGGATTTTCCCTCTTCTGCTTTGAAGATGACCAGAGGCACCACTAACTCTCCAAGATGGGTGCAAGGACAAATCCTGTAAATCACACACGAGTTGGCCTACTTCGATTCATAAGAAAGGTAATGATGATGATGATGATGATAATATCAAGTTGTCTCTATTGATCTGATCACCAACAAGTGACCAACAAGTTCTGTCACTCAAGCTTTTGGGTCTCACTATCTGCCATGAACTTTCCTGGAAAAACCACATTTCAAATCTGGCCTCCAAAGCCAGTCGCCGACTGGGCATCCTCCGTCGTGCGAAGTCCTTCCTTGGCACACCTGAGCTCCTCACCACATACAAGGCTTTCATCCGCAGCTCAATGGAATACTGCTCTCCCCTCTGGGCTGGTGCTCCTGCCTCACACCTAGCTCGCCTTCGCGCTGTTGAAACCAAAGCATTCAGAATCATTGGAATCTCCTGCGATGAAGCTAACTCCAAGGGCCTCTCACTCACTCACCGCAGGCAGGTTGGTGGTCTTTCCGTCTTCTACCGTCTCCTCTCTGGCCTTGCCCCCCCAGCTCTCTCTGGGCTCTGTCCCGCAAATATTCCTACAGGTCGCACAAGATCTGCCTGCAACCCTCTTTTGGTTAAACTGCCAAAATCAAGACTCTCTGCTCACCTTCACTCCTTCATTCCTCTTTTCTCCCGCCTCTGGAACAAACTCCCTCACTCTCTTCAATCCCACTCCACCCTCCAAGTCTTTAAAACAGCTGTTCACCACCATCTCTTATCTTCCCCCATCCAAAACCTTGATCTTTTCTACCCTCGCTAATTTCACCCCAATTCCACTTTTTGAAATACCAACTTCTGTCCTGGAAGTCCTTGGTGTCCTTGTGCTTTAAACTTCTCCCTCCCCCCCCCCCCCCTTCCCATGCCTCCTCCCCCCGGGCCCTCTCCCTTCCACACATCTCCCTGCTCTCGGATGTTGTGGTTGTGTGCTTCCCCTTTTCTCCCCATCTTGTCTTCCGCTCCCTCTTTTTGTGTATTTTGTTTGTCTGGTCGATTTGTTTGTGAAGTAAATGTTAGCTCTTTCACGAGCCTCGATTCAGTATACAAAAAAAAAGAAGAAAAAAAAAAAGGAACTTGGATTTTGTCTTCGTTGCTGACTATTCCCCAGCATGAGGTTGAGGACACATCATTTATTGTGACACCTGAATCCTGCTGTGCTTACTGAGCTCACCTGACATTCAATGCAATCTCCATACCTCACATGAGATATTCCTCGACACGTGTGACCTCATTCACTTGGATTATGTGGTCCAGTTGCCAGTGTGCAATCTTTGGTCCATTACAAAAGCAGTTGGTCTTGGTGACATCCCTGAATCCCACCATGAACCATTCTGCTGAGGATTCCACTTTGTTCTTTATCCCAGTGCCGGATGGTTCCTTATCCCAGTAAATGGTTCGAAGAAGCGTTTCCTCCCTCACAGATAAAAATGGAGGGGGGATGAGGGAGAGAATCAGAAGTTGGTCCGACACATGAAATGTGACTTGGTATCCAGGTAATAGTGATATCCTTGCTCCATCTTTCAGGAAAGACCATCATGCCGTTCTCCTTCTGTATTTCTGCATCTGATTAACCTCTGGAAAAAGCTCAATGCCTTGAACCCGTTCTTCGATTCTTTAAAAAGTTTCATTCCTTGAATCCCTGAACCCGAGCCTCACAATTCACCGTGGCGTGTTTGACCACTTTTCCAAAAACATTTCTTTCTTTTTCCTTCCTTCCTTTCTCCAAGATTGAGGCTCATGGAAGAGTGTGTTCCTTGAGTGGTGTGGTGAGTGTAGACTATCCGTTCTTTCTTGAGCCAGGTTCTTCACCGAAATCTCTGAGGTTTCTGGAAACGATAGTTTCTGTGCAATTGTAAAACCGGTGGATAAAACAACCTGTTTGTTGATTTATTTTGTGTTTGTGAAACGGCCCTTCGCAAGCTTAATACACTTCCATTGGACGTGTGTTGGATTTGAGAAAGTGACGGTGAAAACAGCAAAAGTATTTATTCATGGGTCAGAGTTGGTGTTGGACATGAAGACGTATTGTATGTGACTTCTCTTCATGGACATTTGCTTGCCTTGTACATGCCAATCTCTGTTGTACATGCAAATCTGTTGTACATGCCAATCTGTCTGTACATGCAAATCTGTTGTACATGCCAATCTGTCTGTACATGCAAATCTGTCTGTTGTGCATGCCAATCTCTGTCTGTTGTACATGCCGATCTCTGTCTGTTGTGCATGCCGATCTCTGTCTGTTGTGCATGCCAATCTCTTTATGTTGTACATGCCAATCTCTTTATGTTGTACATGCCAATCTCTTTATGTTGTGCATGCCAATCTCTTTATGTTGTACATGCCAATCTCTTTATGTTGTGCATGCCAATCTCTTTATGTTGTACATGCCAATCTCTTTATGTTGTGCATGCCAATCTTTATGTTGTGCATGCCAATCTCTTTATGTTGTGCATGCCAATCTCTTTATGTTGTGCATGCCAATCTTTATGTTGTGCATGCCAATCTCTTTATGTTGTGCATGCCAATCTCTTTATGTTGTGCATGCCAATCTCTTTATGTTGTACATGCCAATCTCTTTATGTTGTGCATGCCAATCTCTTTATGTTGTACATGCCAATCTCTTTATGTTGTGCATGCCAATCTTTATGTTGTGCATGCCAATCTCTTTATGTTGTGCATGCCAATCTCTTTATGTTGTGCATGCCAATCTCTTTATGTTGTACATGCCAATCTCTTTATGTTGTACATGCCAATCTCTTTATGTTGTGCATGCCAATCTCTTTATGTTGTACATGCCAATCTCTGTCTGTTGTACATGCCGATCTCTGTCTGTTGTGCATGCCAATCTCTGTCTGTTGTACATGCCGATCTCTTTATGTTGTACATGCCAATCTCTTTATGTTGTACATGCCAATCTCTTTATGTTGTACATGCCAATCTCTTTATGTTGTACATGCCAATCTCTGTCTGTTGTACATGCCGATCTCTGTCTGTTGTGCATGCCAATCTCTGTCTGTTGTACATGCCGATCTCTGTCTGTTGTGCATGCCAATCTCTGTCTGTTGTACATGCCGATCTCTGTCTGTTGTGCATGCCAATCTCTGTCTGTTGTACATGCCGATCTCTGTCTGTTGTGCATGCCGATCTCTGTCTGTTGTGCATGCCGATCTCTGTCTGTTGTACATGCCAATCTCTTTATGTTGTACATGCCAATCTCTTTATGTTGTGCATGCCAATCTCTTTATGTTGTACATGCCAATCTCTTTATGTTGTGCATGCCAATCTCTTTATGTTGTACATGCCAATCTCTTTATGTTGTGCATGCCAATCTTTATGTTGTGCATGCCAATCTCTTTATGTTGTGCATGCCAATCTCTTTATGTTGTGCATGCCAATCTCTTTATGTTGTACATGCCAATCTCTTTATGTTGTGCATGCCAATCTCTTTATGTTGTACATGCCAATCTCTTTATGTTGTGCATGCCAATCTTTATGTTGTGCATGCCAATCTCTTTATGTTGTGCATGCCAATCTCTTTATGTTGTGCATGCCAATCTCTTTATGTTGTACATGCCAATCTCTTTATGTTGTACATGCCAATCTCTTTATGTTGTGCATGCCAATCTCTTTATGTTGTACATGCCAATCTCTTTATGTTGTGCATGCCAATCTTTATGTTGTGCATGCCAATCTCTTTATGTTGTGCATGCCAATCTCTTTATGTTGTGCATGCCAATCTTTATGTTGTGCATGCCAATCTCTTTATGTTGTGCATGCCAATCTCTTTATGTTGTGCATGCCAATCTCTTTATGTTGTACATGCCAATCTCTTTATGTTGTACATGCCAATCTCTTTATGTTGTGCATGCCAATCTCTTTATGTTGTGCCAGCCAATCTCTTTATGTTGTGCATGCCAATCTTTATGTTGTGCATGCCAATCTCTTTATGTTGTACATGCCAATCTCTTTATGTTGTGCATGCCAATCTCTTTATGTTGTACATGCCAATCTCTTTATGTTGTGCATGCCAATCTCTTTATGTTGTGCATGCCAATCTTTATGTTGTGCATGCCAATCTCTTTATGTTGTGCATGCCAATCTCTTTATGTTGTGCATGCCAATCTCTTTATGTTGTACATGCCAATCTCTTTATGTTGTACATGCCAATCTCTTTATGTTGTGCATGCCAATCTCTTTATGTTGTGCCAGCCAATCTCTTTATGTTGTGCATGCCAATCTCTTTATGTTGTGCCAGCCAATCTCTTTATGTTGTACATGCCAATCTCTTTATGTTGTGCCAGCCAATCTCTTTATGTTGTGCCAGCCAATCTCTTTATGTTGTGCATGCCAATCTCTTTATGTTGTACATGCCAATCTCTTTATGTTGTGCATGCCAATCTTTATGTTGTGCATGCCAATCTCTTTATGTTGTGCATGCCAATCTCTTTATGTTGTGCATGCCAATCTTTATGTTGTGCATGCCAATCTCTTTATGTTGTACATGCCAATCTCTTTATGTTGTGCATGCCAATCTCTTTATGTTGTGCATGCCAATCTTTATGTTGTGCATGCCAATCTCTTTATGTTGTGCATGCCAATCTCTTTATGTTGTGCATGCCAATCTCTTTATGTTGTACATGCCAATCTCTTTATGTTGTGCATGCCAATCTCTTTATGTTGTACATGCCAATCTCTTTATGTTGTACATGCCAATCTCTTTATGTTGTGCATGCCAATCTCTTTATGTTGTGCCAGCCAATCTCTTTATGTTGTGCATGCCAATCTCTTTATGTTGTGCCAGCCAATCTCTTTATGTTGTACATGCCAATTTCTTTATGTTGTGCCAGCCAATCTCTTTATGTTGTACATGCCAATCTCTTTATGTTGTGCCAGCCAATCTCTTTATGTTGTGCCAGCCAATCTCTTTATGTTGTGCCAGCCAATCTCTTTATGTTGTGCATGCCAATCTCTGTCTTACATGCCAATAGAGTATGTGTAAGTAGATCTAAGTGGTAAATGCACAGCAGCCTTTCCATTAAGTGCACAGTTTCAGGTCCCCTAAATGAGAAGAGAATGTGTGGTGTTCCTCGATGAAGGCTTTACTTGACTAATGTTGCATGGCTGCCTAATGAAAGGGGATGGGGAGCGGAGGGAGCTGGGGGGAGGGGTGAGGGGGAATTTGGGGGTGGGGGGTAACACTTTGCTCGTGATGGTGTTAATGCCGCCATGCATTATTCACTTTGATGTTCCTTCCATGGCTTTATGGACTTTTCTCCAGTTAAACCTTTGTGCACCATTTTACAGCATCCCAATACTTATCCGATTGTCCTTTGGTGTCCCATCTCTAACTAGGCCATAATCCGGCGATTTTAGCTAATCTCAGTCGGCAGCTCCATGGTGCCGCATGGGCATTAGCCGTGCGTTGGTGATCTCGATTCGTCTCTTGCACCCAATATGGAATTTTCTCATCAATCTCCAGGGATTTGGACAATCTCACCCATCTCATGGACCAGGCTTCTGTTATTTCCTCAGTGATTCATACTCGTAACTTAAATTGTGTGTGTGTGTGTGTGTGTGTGTGTGTGTGTGTGTGTGTGTGTGTGTGTGTGTGTGTGTGTGTGTGCGTGCGTGCGTGCGTGCGTGCGCGCTCGCACTCGCATATGATTTAGTCGAAAATCCATGTGCTGTTTCTTATATATTGATGAAGCATTCAAGTGAATACATTTAAAAAACATTTTCAGGAATTACTCAGGGATGGTATGGCGGCTGCGGGGAGGGGGGGTACAACAAAAGGTGGGCAATCTGTTAAAGTGACAGTTTTTGTATTTGATTAACATCCTAATTGAGTGGTAATCAAAATGGATGTGCTGGGTAATATACATGCTGCTTGTTTCTTTTACTGGTAGTGTAAGATACAATATGTATGGTTATGTAATGGAATGTTCTATAAGGATTATGAATATATGATAATAAATTTAACCTTGTAGCAAGAAAAGTAAACATCTAAAGGTAATGCTCTATGCTATGGATATAGAGTTAAACTGTCAGGTTGCATTGTTGGATGACTGCCCATATGGACACTTCAGCTGAGGATGTGGAGCTACTAACATTGATCTATGGTTGAGGTCGTGGACCCATATATGGAGATGTTCTAGGCTGAAAGGGTTGAAACCTGCACCCACCATTTGGAGAGGTTCAAAGCTGAACGGGTTGAAAACTGGACCCACTATTTCGAGAGGTTATAGGCTGAAAGGGTTGAAACCTGCACCCACCATTTGGAGAGGTTCGAGGCTGAAAGGGTTGAAACATGGACCCACTATTTGGAGAGGTTATACGTTGAAAGTGTTGAAACATGGACCCACTATTTGGAGAGGTTCTCGGCTGAAAGCGTTGAAACCTGGACCCACTATTTGGAGAGGTTCTCGGCTGAAAGGGTTGAAACACGGACCCACTATTTGGAGAGGTTCTTGGCTGAAAGTGTTGAAACATGGACCCGCCATTTGGAGAGGATCTAGGCTGAAAGCGTTGAAACCTGCTGTTACGTACTCCTCCCCGACCCCCTGGTCACGGTGTACCTCCGAGCCCTGAGAGGAGTCACAGCAGAAAAATGTGTTATTCCATATGTCAAAGATCAATGGTGAAGCCACACCAATTGTTACTCACAAACAAATATTGTATTAAGATCACACAAGAATAACAATACAATAATAATAGTAATCAGAAATACAATCAATATATCCTATGATGGTACCATCAGCTTCGTAATATATAACTCACTGTGCTCCAAGTGAATGAAACCAGAACATTCCCAATGTCTCTTTCCCGGCCTCAAACCCAAGTTGATTCCGGTTTCAAGCCAAAGTCGATTCGCTCCAGCGATCGCCAGAACGATGTCCAATCGAGACCAGAATCCCGTGCGGATGGCAAGTACAGTCACACAGCCCAAAGCTGCACAAAGGCGCCCTCAAGGCGACTGGGAAATCACACCCTCGGGTATGGACTTTCACGGCTCACAGTCGGCGAACCGCAAATTAATCTTCAAAAGCCACGGTGCACACACACACACCAGATACGTCTGAAAGCGGTGAAAACGGCTGACGAAGCAAGGAGACCTTGCTCGGCGCGCAAAGCGCGCGAGTCAAAATGGCCGACGACCCGTTCTTGAGACGTAACGGCCTGACGATAATTCTCCTCGGAATCCACCGCCAAAAACCTGACACGCAGCTTGATCGGTCACAGTGATGACAACTCTGTCGCAGGGATCCCTTTCCTGGGAAACCCGAAAGTTCGCTAGTGACTCCCATTCGACAACGTTCGCTTCAGAACTCGGAGCAGCCCGGCTTTCTTGTCCGACCCATTCGCTCTGCCATCTTTTTTTTTCTTCTTCCTCTTCGTCGTCCGGTTCCCGATCCGGTTTCCTATTTCTTTTAACATTAACTTTTTTACCTTTTGAAAACAGTTCATGAACAATAAACCTTTTGAAAACAATAATAGTACATGGAATCAGAAATATTTACAGTGGATGAAAACCACCACAACGGAAGTGACGAATCCGTAACACCGGCACCCACCATTTGGAGAGGTTTGAGGCTGAAAGCGTTGAAACCTGCACCCACCATTTGGAGAGGTTCTAGGCTGAAAGTGTTGAAACTTAGACCCACTATTTGGAGAGGTTCGAGGCTGAAAGTGTTAAAACACGGACCCACTATTTGGAGAGGTTCTACGCTGCAAGTGTTGAAACCTGCACCCACTATTTGGAGAGGTTCGAGGCTGAAAGTGTTGAAACATGGACCCACTATTTGGAGAGGTTCTAGGCTGAAAGGGTTGAAACACAGACCCACAATTTGGAGAGGTTCTACGCTAAAAGTGCTGAAACTTGGACCCGCCATTTCTAGAGGTTCTCGGCTGAACGTTGAAACCTGCACCCACGATTTGGAGAGGTTCTTGGCGAAAGCATTGAAACCTGCACCCACCATTTGGAGAGGTTCGAGGCTGATAGGGTTGAAAACTGGACCCACTATTTGGAGAGGTTCTAGGCTGCAAGTGTTGAAACCTGCACCCACTATTTGGAGAGGTTCGAGGCTGAAAGTGTTGAAACATGGACCCGCCATTTGGAGAGGTTCTCGGCTGAAAGTGTTGAAACATGGACCCGCCATTTGGAGAGGTTCGAGGCTGAAAGTGTTGAAACATAGACCCGCCATTTGCAGAGGTTCGAGGCTGAAAGTGTTGAAACATTGACCCACTATTTGGAGACATTCGTCGCTGAAAGGGTTGAAACACGGACCCACTATTTGGAGAGGTTCGTGGCTGAAAGGGTTGAAACCTGGACCCACCATTTGGAGAAGTTCTAGGCTGAAAGTGTTGAAACATGGACCCACCATTTGGAGATGTTCGAGGCTGAAAGTGTTGAAACATGGACCCACTATTTGGAGAGGTTCTAGGCTGAAAGGGTTGAAACACAGACCCACAATTTGGAGAGGTTCTACGCTAAAAGTGCTGAAACTTGGACCCGCCATTTGGAGAGGTTCTCGGCTGAAAGCGTTGAAACCTGCACCCACCATTTGGAGAGGTTTGAGGCTGAAAGCGTTGAAACCTGCATCCACCATTTGGAGAGCTTCGAGGCTGAAAGGGTTGAATCCTGGACCCACTATTTGGAGAGGTTCTTGGCTGAAAGCATTGAAACCTGCACCCACCATTTGGAGAGGTTCGAGGCTGATAGGGTTGAAAACTGGACCCACTATTTGGAGAGTTTCTAGGCTGCAAGTGTTGAAACCTGCACCCACTATTTTGAGAGGTTCGAGGCTGAAAGTGTTGAAACATGGACCTGCCATTTGGAGAGGTTCTTGGCTGAAAGTGTTGAAGCATGGACCCGCCATTTGGAGAGGTTCTTGGCTGAAAGTGTTGAAACATGGACCCGCCATTTGGAGAGGTTCTAGGCTGAAAGTGTTGAAACATAGACCTGCCATTTGGACAGGTTCGAGGCTGAAAGTGTTGAAACATGGACCCACTATTTGGAGAGGTTCTAGGCTGAGAGTGTTGAAACATGGACCCGCCATTTGGAGAGTTTCTCGGCTGAAAGCGTTGAAACCTGCACGCACCATTTGGAGAGGTTTGAGGCTGAAAGCGTTGAATCCTGGACCGACTATTTGGAGAGGTTCTTGGCTGAAAGCATTGAAACCTGCACCCACCATTTGGAGAGGTTCGAGGCTGAAAGGGTTGAAAACTGGACCCACTATTTGGAGAGGTTCTTGGCTGAAAGGGTTGAAAACTGGACGCACTGTTTGGAGAGGTTCTTGGCTGAAAGGGTTGAAAACTGGACGCACTGTTTGGAGACGTTCGAGGCTGAAAGGGTTGAAAACTGGACCCACTATTTGGAGAGGTTCTTGGCTGAAAGGGTTGAAAACTGGACGCACTGTTTGGAGAGGTTCTTGGCTGAAAGGGTTGAAAACTGGACGCACTGTTTGGAGAGGTTCTTGGCTGAAAGGGTTGAAAACTGGACCCGCCATTTGGAGAGGTTCTCGGCTGAAAGGGTTGAAAACTGGACCCACTATTTGGAGAGGTTCTTGGCTGAAAGGGTTGAAAACTGGACGCACTGTTTGGAGACGTTCGAGGCTGAAAGGGTTGAAACTGGGGATTTGCGATGGTGCCATCGACTTTGCTGCTGCTGCTGCTGTTGTTGGTGTTGTTGTTGTTACCCTGCACTCGCGAAGCATCTCTTATCTTCCCCCATCCAAAACCTTGATCTTTTCTACCCCCGCTAATTCACCCCAGATCCACCTTGTTTGAAATTCCAACTTCTTTCCTGGAAGTCCTGGCAGTGTCCATATGTTTTATACCTCTCCCACCGCCCCCTTCCCACGCCCCCCCCCCCCCCCCAAAGCCTTCGCCCTCTCTCAGATCTCTCGATGTCTCCATGTCTCTCGGTCCCTGCTCTCAAATGTTGTGTTTGTGTCCTTCCCCCTCTCTCCCCATCTTGTCTACCGCTCCCGATGTTATATGTTTTATGTGTCGGTTTGGCTTTGTGTGTGATTAATGTTCGCTCTTTCACGAGCCTCGATCTTGTATACAAAAAAAAAAAAAAAAAAAAAAAAAAAAACCTCAATGAAGAATGTATCCCAGCTGTTCATTTGGATCCAGTCAGTGGGGAAATCTGTTATTTAAATATTAGTAAAGTTATTTTATCTCTTTTACTGTTCAATAAATGATTGTTATTCCAAAAATGTTTGTGATCTGCGGAGTATTCTGGTTCCAAAAGTATACTTGATCAAAGTCAATGGTGTGCCATAACAAATCCTCACACTTCCCACCAAAAGTAAAGTTGAAGATGGCAAAACATTCCTCTAGAAATGGCCCAATATCAAATTAGGCCATTCCTGGTGGAATGTCAACCTATGTTTTCTCTTTTTATTTTTGTCCCGTTTTGACCCTTGTGACTCTAATAAGTCCCCTCTGGGGCATGAACCAGGGGTCAAATCAAAAAAATTGTTGCACATGTCATGCGTGTGCCAATGTTAATTGTATGTCTGTGCAAAGTTTCATTAAAAATGGGTAAAAATGTGTCCGTAATTGCATTTTTGGTTGTCAACCTTTTGAGCCCGCCCCGGGGAGCAGAGCCAAAAATGACGCTGCTCTTGCACCTTCGTGTCATTTTGTGATCACAAGCACCAAGTTTGGTGAATTTCTGCCCAACCATTTAGGATGATATAGCCTGACAGACGGATGCACAGACGGAGCCGAATACAATATCTGCCCGCGCGCCTCCCCCCACCTCCCCCTCCCCCTCCCCCACCGCCCGTTTTTTTTTTTTTTTTTTTTTTAAACAAAAACCATGGGGATAACTGAAGATTAATGTGTGACTTGACTGCCTCTCCTCCCTCTTCCTAAAATCATGGATGATGATGTTATCTCCATGCTTTTTGAAAAGAAAACGGCGGATATTGTAATTGGCACCGTCCGTGCATCCATCCTTCAAAGGGGTCAAAGTGGGGAAAAAATGTTAACTCTAAATTTGATATTGGGTCATACCTGGTAGAACTTTTTGCCATCTTTCCACTTTGCTTTATGTGGGGAATGTGGGGAAAATGGGGATTTGCGATGGTGCCATTGACTTTGCTGCTGCTGCTGCTGTTGTTGGTGTTGTTGTTGTTACCCTGCACTCGCGAAGCAAAAAGCAAGGGAAGGCATTCGGGTGCATACGTACGTGTGCAGTATGTGCGCACATCTGCATTTTAAAAATTCATGTTCTCGGCAGCCGTTGGTCCGATTGACATTAAATTTTACCATAGGAGTGCGTCCACCTGTATAATTTTTTTATTCATAATTATGGTGTGGGAGGGGAGGGTGTGGGGGTGCCCGGGGGAATAAGGGCCCCTCCCCCCTCCCCCTTCCCTCCCCCCTCCCCCTTCCCCTCCCCCCTTCACCTCCCCCCTCCCCCCTTCACCTCCCCCCCCCCCTCCCCCCTCCCCCCTCCCCCCCTCCCCCTTCCCCCTCCCCCCCTCCCCCCTCCCCCCCTTCCCTCTCCCCCCTCCCCCCCCCCCCCTCCCCCCTCCCCCCCTTCCCTCTCCCCCCTCCCCCCCCCCCCTCCCCTCCTCTTCCCCCTCCCTTCCTCCTCCCCCTTAACACCAGGGGGGTTGACTCAGCCTGTCATCATACCGAGGTCGGCAAATTGAGTACCAGTTCACTGGTAATTCCCTGTGTACCGCAAGAGGCGCCTAACAGGGTTGGCGGCACGAACCCGGAAGTCGGAACTCATTGTCGTCAAATAAATGTAACATGTATGTTTCACTCTCTGTCACATGCCGTTGGTCCCATGTCAATCGGATGAAGTTGAAAAATTAACATTACGAAGTTTCTCTGGGACGTACTGATTCCGAATAATGAAGTTGAAAAATTAACGTTCCGAAATACGCTAATTACACTAACAGAAGCGCTGGTGCTGCGAAGCGCTAGAGGGAGCGCTGCGCTCCCTCCCTTCGATTCCCTCCCTCTTCTGCTAGCGTTTCTGCGCTAATACGCTAATTTTAAAACCCGAAGTTTTTTTAAATTTAAGGTGTGCTGTAGTTGCTCTGAGACGTACTGATTCCGAATATGCCTTTGGTTTTTCTCTGCGATGAGTAGTTCTCGAGTTATAAGAGGACAAACAAACATACTTTACTGCTTTATATAGATGCATGTGTATTTAAACTTAAACCGTCTGGTGGTAATGTTCCAATTTTATCGATGGTTTTCCGTTCTGTGAGCTTGCGGGAATTGTTGCTGCCATGGAATAGTATCAAACCACAGACTGACACGTGATTAACCGAGTGTCTTGTGAGGTTCAAGTAATGTGAGACGAATTTGCTGATATTGTTGTTGTTCTGACATAATTGAGATGTTCATGAAAGCCATCTCCAAGTTATCATATCACCGAACTACATACCTTTTGTTATGGAGTGAACAGGAAATGATCTGTAATGGTGATGTGTAGTTTGGTCCTGGTCGTGATTCGGTGGGTTTGAGGAAGTTGAAGGTATTGCAGCGGTTGTGTGCCTTCAAATATCCAGCCAAGTACTGTGCACACAGTACTTGGCTGGAGATTTGAAGGTAATGGACCTTTGACAAGGTAATTTCTCAAACTTTTGTTCTGTTTGAATGAAAGGAGTGGTAGATGAGAGAAGATAGAAGCTTTGTCGGTGGCCTGGTGTAGTCTGTATATATATATACAATCTCGTATATATATATATGCACACACACACACACACACACACACACACACACACACACACACACACACACACACACACACACACACACATATACAGTGGGGAGAACAAGTATTTGATACACTGCCGATGTTGCAGGTTTTCCCACTTACAAAGCACGTAAAGGTCTGTAATTTTTATCATAGGTACACTTCAACTGTGAAAGACGGAATCTAAAACAAAAATCCTGAAAATCACATTGTATGATTTTTAAGTAATTAATTTGCATTTTATTGCATGAAATAAGTATTTGATCACCTACCAACCAGTAAGAATTCCGGCTCTCACAGACCTGTTAGTTTTTTCTTTAAGAAGCCCTCCCATTCTCCACTCATTACCTGTATTAACTGCACCTGTTTGAACTCGTTATCTGCATAAAAGACGTCTCCAGAACGTCTCCGACCACAAAGACCGCAAAGACCGACCGCAAAGCCGTCTCCAGACCTGTCCACACTCAATCAGACTCCAACCTCTCCACAATGGGCAAGACCAGAGAGCTGTCTAAGGACATCAGGGACAAATTTGTAGACTTGCACAAGGCTGGGATGGGCTACAGGACAATAGGCAAGCAGCTTGGTGAGAAGGCAACAACTGTTGGCGCAATTATTAGAAAATGGAAGAAGTTCAGGATGACAGTCAATCTCCCTCGGTCTGGGGCTCCATGCAAGATCTCACCTCGTGGAGCCTCAATGATCATGAGAAAGGTGAGGGATCAGCCCAGCACTACACGGCAGGACCTGGTCAATGACCTGAAGAGAGCTGGGACCACAGTATCAAAGAAAACCATAAGTAACACACTACGCCGTCATGGATTAAAATCCTGCAGCGCACGCAAGGTCCCTCTGCTCAAGCCAGCGCATGTCCAGGCCCGTCTGAAGTTTGCCAATGACCATCTGGATGATCCAGAGGAGGAATGGGAGAAGGTCATGTGGTCTGATGAGACCAAAATAGAGCTTTTTGGTTTAAACTCCACTCGCCGTGTTTGGAGGAAGGAGAAGGATGAGTACAACCCCAAGAACACCATCCCAACCGTGAAGCATGGAGGTGGAAACATCATTCTTTGGGGATGCATTTCTGCAAAGAGGACAGGACGACTGCACCGTATTGAGGGGAGGATGGATGGGGCCATGTATCGCGAGATCTTGGCCAACAATCTCCTGCCCTCAATAAGAGCATTGAAGATGGGGCGTGGCTGGGTCTTCCAGCATGACAACGACCCGAAACACACAGCCAGGGCAACTAAGGAGTGGCTCCGTAAGAAGCATCTCAAGGTCCTGGAGTGGCCTAGCCAGTCTCCAGACCTGAACCCAATAGAAAATCTTTGGAGGGAGCTGAAAGTCTGTGTTGCGCAGCGACAGCCCCGAAACCTGAAGGATCTGGTGAAGATCTGTATGGAGGAGTGGGCCAAAATCCCTGCTGCAGTGTGTGCAAACCTGGTTAAGAACTACAGGAAACGTCTGATCTCTGTAATTGCAAACAATGGTTTCTGTACCAAATATTAAGTTCTGTTTTTCTGATGTATCAAATACTTATTTCATGCAATAAAATGCAAATTAATTACTTAAAAATCATACAATGTGATTTTCAGGATTTTTGTTTTAGATTCCGTCTTTCACAGTTGAAGTGTACCTATGATAAAAATTACAGACCTTTACGTGCTTTGTAAGTGGGAAAACCTGCAACATCGGCAGTGTATCAAATACTTGTTCTCCCCACTGTATATACGGTCTCGTTAGATTTTTCTGGATGATTCTTTAAATCATCCAAAAAAATCATTTTAAGAATTATAATGACGTCAGTGTTCCTTACCTCCATGACGTCAGTGATGACGTAATTGTGGAAGTCTTCCTGTTTGAACCTCTGCCCCGATTGTTCTCTATTTTGTCCCAAGTTGTTTCTTTCATTCAAGGTGGATCAACCCACCATTTAAGGTAATTTTTATTTGTTCTTGTTTCCTTTTCCGCCCATGCAGCTCACAATTTGTGGGCTGGTACTAGCGATTATATTCTATGTTAATTGTGGGTGAGTGAGCAAACGTACCCTGACATGATCACTGGACCCTGAATTGTTGTATGATGTAACTGTTTATATTTTGTTGCCCTTAATATCACGTCATTTGTTTACTCACAGCTGTTTCTTGTCTTTGCTGCTCGTGGCTGCGGTTGTGTGGAAGATCAAACAGAGCTGCTGGGCCACACGACGCCGTGAGGTATGTTGTTTGAAATTCTCTTCTGTTTCCTGCATTGCAGCTTGGTCTAACTCTTTGGAGTATGAGTTTGGGACTTTACTCTACGAGGGCCTGATGTTACTTCATTCATTATTACATATTAATCTTGCATATTTATTCCTTCAGTTTGTTTTTATTAACGGACAAATTCTACTTTGTCTATATTTTTGGGATTTGTCCTGTTGTCTGGATACCACTGGGTTATTTATGTTGGTTGGACACAACTGTTTTATTTATTTTGTCTGGACACCACTGGATTGTTTATTTTGTCTGGACGCAACTGGATTATTTTGTCTGGACGCAAATGGATTATTTTGTCTGGACGCAACTGGTTTATTTATTTTGTCTGAACGCAACTGGATAATTTATTTTGTCTGGACGCAACTGGATTATTTTATCTGGACTCAACTGGATTATTTTGTCTGGACGCAACTGGTTTATTTATTTTGTCTGGACGCAACTGGGTAATTTATTTTGTCTGGACGCAACTGGGTTATTTATTTTGTCTTGACGCAACTGGGTTATTTTGTCTGAATGCAACTAGGTTATTTATTTTGTCTGGACGCAACTGGGTTATTTTGTCTGGACGCAACTGGTTTATTTAATTTGTCTGGACGCAACTGGGTTATTTATTTTGTCTGAATGCAAGTGGGTTATTTATTTTGTCTGGACACAACTGGGTTATTTTGTTTGGACGCAATTGGTTTATTTAATTTGTCTGGACGCAACTGGGTTATTTATTTTGGCTGGATGCAACTGGGTTATTTATTTTGTCTGGACGCAACTGGGTTATTTATTTTATCTGGACGCAACTGGTTTATTTAATGTGTCTGGATGCAACTGGGTTATTTATTTTGTCTGGACGCAACTAGGTTATTTATTTTGTCTGGATGCAACTGGGTTATTTATTTTGTCTGGACGCCACTGGATTATTTATTTTGTCTGGGCAGAACTGGATTATTTATTTTGTCTGGACGCCACTGGGTTATTTCTGTTGGCTGAACGCAACTGGATTATTTATTTTGTCTGAACGCAACTGGATTATTTATTTTATCTGGACACAACTGGATTGTTTATTTTGTCTGGACGCAACTGGATTATTTATTTTATCTGGACGCAACTGGATTGTTTATTTTGTCTGGACGCAACTGGATTATTTATTTTATCTGGACGCAACTGGATTATTTATTTTGTCTGGACGCAACTGGATTATTTATTTTATCTGGACGCAACTGGATTGTTTATTTTGTCTGGATGCAACTGGATTATTTATTTTGTCTGGGCGCAACTGATTTATTCCTGTTGTCTGGTCGCAACTGAAGGTTGGAACGTCATTTGATGAGTGTATCTAATGACTACTTACAAGGTAAGGAATGAACAGCCCACAATGTACGTTTTTATGGTTTAGGTCAGAGATTGGCAACCTGTGGCTCTGGAGCCTCATGCGGCTCTTTAAGGACTTGTGTATGGCTCCCAAGCCTGATCGATAAAATCCCTTTTTTTTTCATCATAAATTGATGTTCAGAAACATCTTTGTGAGTGTTGTGAAAGCATAAATAATACTTGGGAACTTTGGCAGTGATAAACAGGAAAATACATCTGAATACCAGCGAATACCTTGTCTGAAAAAATCATAGAAAAATATAGAGGTCCTGCCTGATCTCCACAAAATTTTAATTCCAGGGTCATGTATTGGGCAAACCTTTTTCTATTTGCATACCATGGTCATGTCATAGTGCCACAGCACAAGTGATTTTCTAATCTCTGCTGTGGACAGGCAGGGTTATTGTCCCCCGTCGCACCGCGGAGCGAAAGGGGGACTGTGGTTTTCCTCTCCGTGCGTGCGTGCGTAAGCGAAGGACGGAATTCTAATTTTGTGTGTGGGTGCAACCCACGTGAAAATCCAAGATGGCCGCCGCCATGTATGTCTGAACCTTGTGAGCGGAATATCTTGAAAAATAAGCGAAGTACCAACTTCTAATCTGGTGTGTGGGTGTATCTCGGCATAAGGAAGAACGCTATTGAAAATTGGGTCGCCACGTCAAAATCCAAGATGGCCGCCTTGCGTCTTCCACTTTGTCAACTCACATCACTTCACCGACGGGGGATCTTGGTGTAACGCTTGTTAGCCGTGGCACAAACTACATTTGCCCAACCTCAGGCAGCCCCACAAACTCACCTCCCACCCCCTTGCTCCCAGGCTGTTCCTGAAGGAAGCGGAATTGTGCATTTGCCATTTAACATTAAATTTCACATTGAGATCACTGTGTGAAGGTCTTGCATCCATAGATTGCAAACTATGGATACAAGTCTATGGATACAAACTATGGATACAAGTCTATGGATACAAACTATGGATACAAGTCTATGGATACAAACTATGGATACAAGTCTATGGATACAAACTATGGATACAAGACCATGGATACAAAACCCAACTTCCATTGTCTACTCACATTTATATAAAATGACAAAGCAGATGAATAACTGCACTTAAATTAATCTATGATAAACTAGAATGGCACTCGTTGGGCACACACCTCCGCCAGGCTGAACAGTTTCTCCAGATCTGAATCCGGACCTGAACCAAAATCAAATTGGTTTGTTTTGTCATCAACTCAACTCATCCACCTGGTTTTGTCATAGTACATCCTTAACTTTTTTAAATATCGTGCTTTATCTCGTTTTTGAATTGAATAATCTATCTATAATTCCAGTAATCTCTGTGTGTATGTGTGTGTGTCTGTGTGTGTGTGTGTGTGTGTGTGTGTGTGTGTGTGTGTGTGTGTTTGTCTGTGACCGCTGTTTCTCGACAACTACCGGTCCGATATACTTGAAACTTGCCAGGTATATTGCTGGGGACCCGAGGATGTGCCTTTTCAAGGTTTGAAATTAATCGGACAAGTGGTTCCCAAGGTATGGTCACCGTACTCGCAAGCCCGCTTTGGCTTTGCGAATGGACCAAACCATTTCATGTAAATAGAGGGGGGGTTCTGTGGTCGTTACTGGCTTTGCGAATGAACCAAACCATTTCATGTAAATAGAGGGGGGGGGGGGGGGGGTTCTGTGGTCGTTACTGCCACGTGGTTTCAAAGTTGCCAATGGACCAAACCATTTCATGTAAATAGAGGGGGGGGGTTCTGTGGTCGTTACTGCCACGTGGTTTCAAAGTTTTTTTTTGTTGTTGTTGTTTGCACGCATGTTTTTTTGCACGCACGTACGGGACCAAACCCGTATGGACCAAACCATTTAATGTAAATAGAGGGGGGGGATATAATTTTAGATATATATATAGTACGGGCACGCCCTAGTTATAATAATTCTCGTATCCAGATTTGGATCTTCACCAAAAATTTAATCAATTTGTCCTTCTCACACCCAACGTCTCCACCAAGTCTGAATCAGTCCACAACATTTTGAGATATCTTTCCGACAGACAAACAGACCTGTGTGAAAACATAACCTTTACCAAGGTGGTGAAAGCTACGACACTTAAGTCTTAAGTGAATCTTCAGTGTAAAAATGGCAGATTTAAACCCTCGTTTTTGATGCAGTTTTGCTTTTATATCTTTGTTGCTGCAATTTGTTAGTCACGTTTTACCCGTGTTACCTGAGCACAGGTTCCAATCCCATCTACTGTTGTTTTGTTTTTACCTTCTCTTTTTATGCCCTTGTAATGCATCTCAGTCTCTTCCATTAGGGTTCACGTGATAAATAACATGGCTCTTCCCATGAGTCGTAGATCGATGTATAAAAATATCGCACCCAAGCTGCATGAATGAAACACCTGTTCATAGGAGACCCACCCCAGGTGTGTTATGGTTTCATTTATTCTCTCATAAGCACTCCGGCCACAGCTCATCATTCACCCAATCACACGTGCTGTGCTGATAGTCAGATGAAAAACTTCTTTTTTGGTTCCTTCCCACCATTCGTGAACACATGCATGTGCATTTGGACAGATCCGTGTGCGTCGCACTTATATGAAACCACTACACTTGTGGTTAAAATGTACGACATGCATTGGTTTGTTGCAGACGTGAGCACTTGTTTAAAGTTTCCGCCACCACAGATGTTGTTAATGTACTGGGCCATTTCTATTAACCTGCTCACTGGACCGGTGCCTGTTAATTAATGCGATTAATTACCACACAGCCAATATGTTGTTCACTTAATACCCGGGAGTGTTGTTGACCGTCTACAGCGCTGCTCAACCAATAAAGTTAGAAGAGAACGAGGAGCGCGATTTATAGGCATGCAGCGAATATATTTCTTGTTTTGTTGTAGATCACAGGCTTGTTTTGTTGTGGATCACAGGCTTGTTTTGTTGTGGATCACAGGCTTGTTTTGTTGTGGATCACAGGCTTGTTTTGTTGTGGACCACAGGCTTGTTTTGTTGTGGATCACAGGCTTGTTTTGTTGTGGATCACAGGCTTGTTTTGTTGTGGATCACAGGCTTGTTTTGTTGTGGACCACAGGCTTGTTTTGTTGTGGATCACAGGCTTGTTTTGTTGTGGATCACAGGCTTGTTTTGTTGTGGACCACAGGCTTGTTTTCTTGTAGATCACAGTCTTGTTTTCTTGTAGATCACCGGCTTGTTTTCTTGTAGATCACAGGCTTGTTTTCTTGTAGATCACCGGCTTGTTTTCTTGGAGATCACAGGCTTGTTTTCTTGTAGATCACAGTCTTGTTTTCTTGTAGATCACCGGCTTGTTTTCTTGTAGATCACAGGCTTGTTTTCTTGTAGATCACCGGCTTGTTTTCTTGTAGGTCACAGGCTTGTTTTCTTGTAGATCACAGGCTTGTTTTCTTGTAGATCACAGTGTTGTTTTCTTGTCGGTCACAGGCTTGTTTTCTTGGAGATCACAGGCTTGTTTTCTTCTAGATCACAGGCTTGTTTTCTTGGAGATCACAGGCTTGTTTTCTTCTACATCACAGGCTTGTTTTCTTGGAGATCACAGGCTTGTTTTGTTGTGGATCACAGGCTTGTTTTGTTGTGGATCACAGGCTTGTTTTGTTGTGGATCACAGGCTTGTTTTGTTGTGGATCACAGGCTTGTTTTGTTGTGGACCACAGGCTTGTTTTCTTGTAGATCACAGGCTTGTTTTCTTGTAGATCACCGGCTTGTTTTCTTGTAGGTCACAGGCTTGTTTTCTTGTAGATCACAGGCTTGTTTTCTTGTAGATCACAGTGTTGTTTTCTTGTCGGTCACAGGCTTGTTTTCTTGGAGATCACAGGCTTGTTTTCTTCTAGATCACAGGCTTGTTTTCTTGGAGATCACAGGCTTGTTTTCTTCTACATCACAGGCTTGTTTTCTTGGAGATCACAGGCTTGTTTTCTTGTCGATCACAGTCTTGTTTTCTTGGAGATCACAGGCTTGTTTTCTTGTCGATCACAGTCTTGTTTTCTTGGAGATCACAGGCTTGTTTTCTTCTAGATCACAGGCTTGTTTTCTTGGAGATCACAGGCTTGTTTTCTTGTCGATCACAGTCTTGTTTTCTTGCAGATCACAGTCTTGTTTTCTTGTAGGTCACAGTCTTGTTTTCTTGTAGGTCACAGTCTTGTTTTCTTCTAGATCACAGGCTAGTTTTCTTGGAGATCACAGGCTTGTTTTCTTGTCGATCACAGTCTTGTTTTCTTGCAGATCACAGTCTTGTTTTCTTGTAGGTCACAGTCTTGTTTTCTTGTAGGTCACAGTCTTGTTTTCTTCTAGATCACAGGCTAGTTTTCTTGCAGATCACAGTCTTGTTTTCTTGTAGATCACCGGCTCGTTTTCTTGCAGATCACAGTCTTGTTTTCTTGTAGATCACCGGCTTGTTTTCTTGCAGATCACAGTCTTGTTTTCTTGTAGGTCACAGGTTTGTGTTCTTGTAGATCACAGGCTTGTTTTCTTGTAGATCACCGGCTTGTTTTCTTGTCGATCACAGTCTTGTTTTCTTGTAGATCATAGGCTTGTTTTCTTGTAGATCATAGGCTTGTTTTCTTGTAGATCACAGTCTTGTTTTCTTGTTTGTCACAGGCTAGTTTTCTTGTAGATCACAGGCTAGTTTTCTTGTAGATCACAGTCTTGTTTTCTTGTAGATCACAGGCTTGTTTTCTTGTGGATCACAGGCTAGTTTTCTTGTAGGTCACAGTCTTGTTTTCTTGTAGATCACAGGCTAGTTTCTTGTAGATCACAGGCTTGTTTTCTTGTAGATCACAGGCTTGTTTTCTTGTGGATCACAGGCTAGTTTTCTTGTAGGTCACAGTCTTGTTTTCTTGTAGATCACAGGCTAGTTTTCTTGTAGATCACAGGCTTGTTTTCTTGTAGATCACAGTCTTGTTTTCTTGTAGATCACAGGCTAGTTTTCTTGTAGATCACAGGCTAGTTTTCTTGTAGGTCACAGTCTTGTTTTCTTGTATATCACAGGCTTGTTTTCTTGTAGGTCACAGTCTTGTTTTCTTGTATATCACAGGCTTGTTTTCTTGTACATCTCAGGCTTGTTTTCTTGTACATCACAGGCTTGTTTTCTTGTACATCACAGGCTTGTTTTCTTGTAGATCACAGTCTTGTTTTCTTGTGTCTCGCAGACTTGTTTTCTTGTCGATCACAGGCTTGTTTTCTTGTCGATCACAGGCTTGTTTTCTTGTTGATCACAGTCTTGTTTTCTTGTCTCTCACAGTCTTGTTTTCTTGTGTCTCGCAGGCTTGTTTTCTTGTAGATCACAGGCTTGTTTTCTTGCAGATCACAGGCTTGCTTTCTTGTCGATCACAGTCTTGTTTTCTTGTAGATCACAGTCTTGTTTTCTTGTTGATCGCAGGCTTGTTTTCTTGTAGATCACAGGCTTGTTTTCTTGTAGATCACAGGCTTGTTTTCTTGTAGATCACAGGCTTGTTTTCTTGTAGATCACAGTCTTGTTTTCTTGTCGCTCACAGTCTTGTTTTCTTGTGTCTCGCAGGCTTGTTTTCTTGTAGATCACAGGCTTGTTTTCTTGTATCTCGCAGGCTTGTTTTCTTGTAGATCACAGGCTTGTTTTCTTGTAGATCACAGGCTTGCTTTCTTGTCGATCACAGGCTTGTTTTCTTGTGTCTCGCAGGCTTGTTTTCTTGTATCTCGCAGGCTTGTTTTCTTGTATCTCGCAGGCTTGTTTTCTTGTAGATCACAGTCTTGTTTTCTTGTCGATCACAGGCTTGTCCTCTTGTGTCTCTCAGGCTTGTTTTCTTGTAGATCACAGGCTTGTTTTCTTGTCGATCACAGGCTTGTTTTCTTGTAGATCACAGGCTTGTTTTCTTGTAGATCACAGTCTTGTTTTCTTGTGTCTCGCAGACTTGTTTTCTTGTCGATCACAGGCTTGTTTTCTTGTCGATCACAGGCTTGTTTTCTTGTTGATCACAGTCTTGTTTTCTTGTCTCTCACAGTCTTGTTTTCTTGTGTCTCGCAGGCTTGTTTTCTTGTAGATCACAGGCTTGTTTTCTTGCAGATCACAGGCTTGCTTTCTTGTCGATCACAGTCTTGTTTTCTTGTAGATCACAGTCTTGTTTTCTTGTTGATCGCAGGCTTGTTTTCTTGTAGATCACAGGCTTGTTTTCTTGCAGATCACAGGCTTGTTTTCTTGTAGATCACAGGCTTGTTTTCTTGTAGATCACAGTCTTGTTTTCTTGTCTCTCACAGTCTTGTTTTCTTGTGTCTCGCAGGCTTGTTTTCTTGTAGATCACAGGCTTGTTTTCTTGTATCTCGCAGGCTTGTTTTCTTGTAGATCACAGGCTTGTTTTCTTGTAGATCACAGGCTTGCTTTCTTGTCGATCACAGGCTTGTTTTCTTGTGTCTCGCAGGCTTGTTTTCTTGTATCTCGCAGGCTTGTTTTCTTGTATCTCGCAGGCTTGTTTTCTTGTAGATCACAGTCTTGTTTTCTTGTCGATCACAGGCTTGTCCTCTTGTGTCTCTCAGGCTTGTGTTCTTGTAGATCACAGGCTTGTTTTCTTGTCGATCACAGGCTTGTTTTCTTGTAGATCACAGGCTTGTTTTCTTGTGTCTCGCAGACTTGTTTTCTTGTCGATCACAGGCTTGTCTTCTTGTGTCTCGCAGGCTTGTTTTCTTGTCGATCACAGGCCTGTTTTCTTGTCGATCACAGTCTTGTTTTCTTGTTGATCACAGTCTTGTTTCTTGTCTCTCACAGTCTTGTTTTCTTGTGTCTTGCAGGCTTGTTTTCTTGTGTCTCGCAGGCTTGTTTTCTTGTGTCTCGCAGGCTTGTTTTATTGTATCTCGCATGCTTGTTTTCTTGTAGATCACAGGCTTGTTTTCTTGTTGATCACAGTCTTGTTTTCTTGTAGATCACAGGCTTGTTTTCTTGTAGATCACAGGCTTGTTTTCTTGTAGATCACAGTCTTGTTTTCTCGTTGATCACATGCTTGTTTTCTAGTAGGTCACAGGCTTGCTTTCTTGTCGATCACAGGCTTGTTTTCTTTAGATCACAGTCTTGTTTTCTTGTCTCTCACAGTCTTGTTTTCTTGTGTCTCGCAGGCTTGTTTTCTTGTACATCACAGGCTTGTTTTCTTGTATCTCACAGTCTTGTTTTCTTGTAACTCGCAGGCTTGTTTTGTAGCTCGCAGTCCTGTTTTGTTATAGCTTGTTTTTGCAGGCTTATTTTCAGGAAGAGAGAGAGTTGGGAAGAGTGGTCATGTTGATTGATGTAGTTGTTGGTCATGTGTGTGTGTGTGTGTGTGTGTGTGTGTGTGTGTGTGTGTGTGTGTGTGTGTGTGTGTGTGTGTGTGTGTGTGTGTGAGAGAGAGAGAGAGATAGATAGATAGATAGATAGATAGATAGATAGATAGATAGATAGATAGATAGATAGATTTTATATATGTATGTCGAGAACAGAACCATGTTCCACACCTTGAGTTCAAGAGATAACAAGATTTAATGATGAACCAATATCACAGCGCTGTGGAGGGTGTAAGAGTCATACTATTCACAGACGAACAGCATGGCCACATACACTCCTGAGTTCCTTACAGAAAGAACTTCCTTATATACTTGCAGAGTGTGATAAAAATCTCCGCTAATTTTGGCAAGTTTCAGCAGTATAATACACAATGGGGGAAACGTTGACCAGTACCCCCACCAATGTCCTATCTTCTTTGGCATGAGCAAAGGGCAAGATGCGGGAGGGAGAAAGAGCACCGTGACATTCTCAAAACTTATCTTCCATGTTGGCTTTTGGTCAAGGACAGACAGACGCGTTTTCACTAGGGGTCTAACAGAGCAAGCAGTTTCACTATCTTTCTACATTTTTTGGCACAGTTGGACAATAAAACATAGTTCAAAACAAGAGGGAACATAGTAAGCTTAATCCTTTTCACAAAGCATCCATTATTAAATGCAAACCACAATTACATAAGGCACAATAAAAGGCATAATCTCGACATTCCCCCATTTGGTCTCTACGAGACTACGTATCACAGAGACCAGGCCACATCGGCTTTATTTGCAAAGCAAAAGAGTATAGTGTTATATGTGGCCACATCGGGCTTTATTGAGTGTTGTATGTGTGTCCTCCAAAGGCATGCCACGCACATAAAGTACCTTGCATGCATGTTTGAAAGGTGTCATGTTGTGCGTGTTTGGAACATGAAGACTCAGAACATGAAAGTCTATTAACGTTTCGGATCCACAACGAAGGCCTCTGGTCCAGATGAGGTTCTGCTCCGCCAGGGGGCCAACAACCTCCCCTGCGGAACTTGCTCCCCCCACCCTTTGCAGATGCGGTCCTTGCAGATCTTCGAAGTTAATCAATGATCATGCCCATGAGATCTCTCACGTGCTGCTGTTCTGGGGAATACATAATGTTGTCAGTATCTTGTGTCTCATGTTCCTGGTCAGGGTACAGAGCGTTAAAATCCGAATCACTTGAAGCAAAGAGATCCAAAACATTTGAAGCAAAGAGAGGGACTTCCTTTATGTCAAAGTCTCCCATGGACGCCTGGTCGGCTTGCGGGTCTAGGATATCCATGTCGGGTCCCTCGACTGCCAGACCCAGCGTCGCAATCAGATCCATAGTTGGGTCGGAAGGGGGTGTACAGCTGTGAGCTTGTAATACATAAGAGGCGTTAGCCAGTACACGCAAGGGGTTTACCACACAAGTATCACAGTCATCACAAACATCAATACAGGCATCAGCCAGTTCCCACAAGGGATTTTCAACACAAGTATCACAGTCATCACAAAAATCAATACAATCTTCTGAAGCGCCGGTCACATCTGCCTTGTTGTAGGACCCATTCAGGTCGACGGCCTCTGTGGTCAAGATCATGGTCTTCCGACGGCGGTTTCTTCATCGTCCATCCTGAAAAATACTTTCTTACACACACCATGGTCAAATTCCTAGCCCCCCGTCCCACCAATTGGCATTTAGTTACCTTATCTCTCAGATGGTTGGCTTATTCATAGCCGTATTTCCTGTGTCGTGTCTGGAAATTCAAATGCCATATTTACTTTCACCAATTTCCGAAAATACCTTCCTTTTAATCATCTTCCCTACATCTAATAATACATGATTTACCAACCATTTCCCCCCCATTTGGTCAATGGAAATAATCGGTATTCTCCCCTTCAAAATTTCACTGTTATCCTATCAATACCTGGACATTTTTTCCCTTTCTTCCTAGATACGCGAATTTCACACCAGTATATATCCACTGGAAAAATTATCTGAAAAATAACGAAATCGTCTCCAAGTTCTCTAGCTAATCTCCATCCGCAATCGCCAACTTTACCCTCCTATGCATTTTGCCTTAGGTTTTAGAACCTAGAGTCTACTAAAACAACAACAATTAGCCTCCCAAAGCCATTTCCCTGCAAGAGCGGGGGTTAGCCTTGCGGTCCCCATGACAATCTTCTTCATTTTGCTCTATCACCTCCCTTTGAGCAATAATTCAATTGATGTGATTCCCACATACCTGGTGGAGTTCTGTTCACCTGGTCTGCAGAGCTGTGATCCAATCTTCACCAGCCCCCAATCACCTCCTCGATTGGGGTCATTCTGCATGTAGCAATCTAACACAACGTTTTTAAACTTTACATTCATTGGTTCCCCCAGTGCAAGCCAACCCCTTGTATCACCTTCTTATCACCAAAACAACAGTCCATAACTAACCACTTTCCTTTATTTCCTGTCTTTCCATTAACATTTTACAACCTTTTCCTCTACTTCCTCAACAATTCCTAACAAAGTCACCTGTCATTGACAAATAATCCATCTGAGTCGACTTTCCAATCCAATCATCTTTGCACTTTCCACGACCTTCTTCACACTTCCTCCCAAACCTTTCCTTCAGACACAACCCACATGAGTTATGAATACAATTTCCCCTTTCAGGCGCATGTCTAGCCACTCACAAAGTGTCCACAAGACAATGTCACCATATTTCACACCTCAGCTCTCGAGACCACCCAGGGGTCCCTTGAGAGATGCATCCTAATGTTAATCAGCTCTCGAGAGCTCAATTTTGAACAGGGGTAAACCCAGCAATACTCAATTCTGCCAAGCAAGAGGCCAGAGCAGTATCACTCCCTCTTCCCTCTGCCCACCATAACTGGCAGACAGACAATGGCGAGCCACAAGCCCCAACCCTACAAGGCTCCAGCTCCCATCCAAAGGACACAAACTCCCTCAGACTGGCATAATCTCTTTGCCAGCTTATGTACGAACCAAGTTTGCAAACAAATAGTTTTCCAAATAAAACTCAGTTGTCACCCTATTGCACCATATTGGCAGAATTCACTTCAGCTCTCTACCACTCTTGTGTCGAGTGGTGCCCCAAAATGACATTGCACGAACCCTTTCAATACCTGTTTAAACCTACTGTCATTTAACGACGCTTCCCAGATGACGGTTCCCCATACACTATTCTGGCACAAAATTGTTGCATCCCACAGATGCCACGATTATTTGAACAAACCCATTTTCCTAATCCACCTGTTCAATTCTCATTTCAATTTAAAGTCAATCCAATGTCCTCTAATACCTCTCTTAGCATCCCATGCACCTGTTGCAGACACCTGTTTTAGCCTCTGGCCCAATAGCTGCCCAATAAACAAATAATAAAAAGAAAATAACCTGATCTATTTATTGAAATAGACCTAATTCTCATGTTGGTCAATTTTTTCACCCACTGTGACTCTCGCGTCAATCCTGCCATTTCCAACCACATTTCCAGCGAGGATGACGTCACTATTTCACACCTTTCCTCCCTTGAACAGCGGGAGTCCTCCATGAGATGCATTCCGATGTAAATCACTTCAAATCAACTTTCTCAAACTTAACTATGATAAATCTGAAATAATCGCATCATCTTCCTTCGAACTCAGAGCACACCGGCACAGTATGCATCAAACATTGGATTCATATTTCCACAGACCTCCACCACTCTGTTAAATCCTAAACATGCCCAATGGGCAATCCCCTCTGCTCAGGGCTGCAAAATGCTGGATTCTAACCTTCCCAAACACAGCTCTTGTCCGCCAGGCTGCAAATTCAAAGCATTTTCAGTCCCCCTTTCTCCCATACACTAGCCAGTGTAAGCCAGCCAAACATAAACAAAGAGGTTCCAGCGAGCTGTGACCTCCATAACTCTAAACAACTCCACTGGCACTTTTTAAAACAAACTTTCCCAGTCACTTACTAAAATAAAGTGCAGCTCTTGTCCGTAGATATACGTTAACCAAGATTACATGAGACTTGACAACAATAGTACTGCCCCGTGGAACAAGGCATCAGAGACAACTCCCCTCCACCTTGACTTACCCCAGGTAGAATTTGGCTACCTACAGAGAAAGTACCTGCACAACACATTTACAAACCAATTCGTCCCCTCGTATTAGGGGACATCACAAATGTTCCACCACAATTCACAGCAGGTGACCACCCACCTGCCTTCTGTCGAAGTCCAGTTCAATTTTCTGAGTTTCCATTCACAGACAGACAGACAGACGAACCCCCAACGTACTAACAGGATGGTCTCACAGAGGCCATTCCATTCAAATCTGTAGGCTGCCACGATTCTTCCTGCCAGGACACACCATCATAGTCACCATAGTCACACGACACGTCAGCAGACACAGTGAATGACATTCGACACCATAACTGACACCGCAGACACTGCTCCTCCTTGATCCATATCTGCAGACGCAGTCAGACACACCCAGTCGGACAGACAGACTGGCTCCACATTACAACTGCAAACATCCGAAATGACAACAGCTAACACCAAATATTTATTGTCCCCCTTTCAGGGAAGTCAAATCAACCACCATTAAAGCACAAAACAGAAAACGACCATATACTCAGAGTATACACCATATACTCAGAGTGAGACCCGAAAATCAAGCAGACAGACCGACAATCGAACCTGTCTTTCGACACTGCCGAACGACAAGTCTGCAGACACTGAGGGAGTGACTTTCGACCCCCAATAAACACCGCGGACACCGCTTTGGTCCGCACCTGCAACTCCATCACGCGCCTCCAACTTCTTTTTCGGCGCATCGATCAACACAAATGTACCGACGCATCTTATATTCTACACATTGCTATCCAACCTTTCGCCACAGTCCCATCACAAACAATGTATCTCTCGCGGCATGCATGGCAGGAATCACACTCGCATTGCACCAACATGGAATTCGAGCACATTCCATAGTTGCGAAAATATTGTGCTGGACAAGACATTATTATCATTGACTTGCGCTTTCACACGCATGGCAAAATCCACGGATGTACAAAGTCAAAGTGCCCTCTCCATTAATTGATCCACACTGTACCTCGGCACACATCCTCAGATAATTAAATACATGTTTTAATCCAAGCGTGCATCCTCGCACCCGCTCCACCATCATGTACACTCAGCACCCATAAATGGCACACGCCAGCATCACATGTCATTCTTGCCTTCATTCAACGCATTCTGCCATCCCAAGTCGGCCAAATACAAGCCCCGGCCATGCCGTTGAATAAACACCCAGTCGGTTGACAGCCTATCATTTTTGACTTTTACTCCCATTCTCCCTTGCTACATCTGGAGAGCCGTTAATGTGGGGATGTAATTGAACACTTGTTTTAAAGCCCTGTCTACACATGTTCTCCATAACATACTCATTATTCCCTGCCAATTTTCCCCAGCAGACTGAGTCCCACATGGCATCTCAAAATCTAAACTGATACCTGCGCTTTTCTGATTCCAGTTTAATTTATCCTTCTCCAAAAATCACATAAACATTTCCTATTTCCACATATAAGAAATAACCAATATCTCCCTTGAGATACAAAACAAAACGCTTCCAACTCTAGCATCCCAAAGTCTTCCTTGGAAGCATGCTCGACAATGCAGCACTGCTTCCACTCAGCACACAACATACATGTGCTCACTCCAACACATCACTTCAAGCTACCTCATCACTCGCATTGTTCACACACACGAATGCGTCTCCTGCTTGTGCACAGCATGGTCCGCATTCCTGTCTCGATTCTGTCCCACCTCACTGTTCCCCGCGAGGCAGCTACTCCGTTGCCCCGGCAACCTGCCTGCATGTCTCGGCTCGCGTGTTCACAGCTGGATTCCACACACCTCGTACATTATAATCCTCTCTGTTTTATTTCTCCAGATCTAACCTCATCTCTTGTCCAGAAAGAGCTAATACTTGACCTACCTATAGCATATTGTCAGAACTCCTTCCTTTGGGTAAAAACTGCACCGGATGTGCATGCCTTAAATCCTGAGACGGGACAAAGAAGGCCTTGAGGGGGGGGGGGGGGGGTTATCAGATACACACATCCAGTGCGTAGCTTAACTTAAAATACTCATCGTCCTACCTTCCTTGGGCTAGTCCCTCCAGCGGGTCGAAGATCGGGCCGCCCCCCGATCTGTAATACCCTTCTCTTAACACAGTACTCACGCCGGAGTATTCTTAACACCAATATCTATTACCCATTCTTATCCTTATTCTTCCATATCCTTATAAAGGTGCAACCAGCCGCATCTTACCTGGCTCATTTTAATCCTTTATTCGCCTGACTCGGCCACCCGAATGCGTCGAATACACACACTCCGTCTCCAGAACTCAAATCATTCTAGTTTACTTCAGATTGAGTATTACTCCGACATACCTTAATCTCCCTTAAGATATTTAATTAACGTGCACGGAACATTTTCCCGTCCATGCGCCCAGGCGATCGCTCCCAGCGCACGGCAGCACGACCCCCATTTGCAAGAAGCAGCTCGTGATGCGTACAAGGCGCAAGGAAGCGCCCCGAGGCCATCCACCGAAAAATCCTGCCTTTTAGTTTACCGCGCCGATATTTCCCTAATCCGGTCCTCCCGCGGCGCTAACTCGCGGTCAATGCTTATATAGCGCTTCTAACTTGTCTGACTTATCACCCATGCCAGGGCTTTCCTAAAGGGGTTTTCCCTTCTTAACTTAGCTTAACACTTATCCTGGCCATCCTCCTTGGGTCCCCTCCGTTAGTCCGCAGCCAATACTTTCTCTGGTTACTATCAACCCCATCAACTCCATCTTGTCTCTAGACTGCCCTGCCTGGGAAGTTCTTGGCTTTACCAAGAAGTCCCCCCTTTTTGCTAACTGACCCCCATTTCTTGGTTCATCAATAGACAACTTGTTACCCGAGCCAAATAGGCCTGTACTTACACACCAGATTCCAATTTGTTCGTGATCCAAGCACGGAACGACGAAATGGAAGACAGACAGCCTGAGTGAGTGAACGGAGCTCAATTTGGAAAGACCCCTCGGTATGAAAACTCACGTTAATCGAATCAGTGCTGGCCAGCCTCTCCGCTGAGTCCCCACAGGGTCTGCCTCCCAAATATCGCTCAGAGTCGGATCCCACTTCTGACACCAAAACTGTCGAGAACAGAACCATGTTCCACACCTTGAGTTCAAGAGATAACAAGATTTAATGATGAACCAATATCACAGCGCTGTGGAGGGTGTAAGAGTCATACTATTCACAGACGAACAGCATGGCCACATACACTCCTGAGTTCCTTACAGAAAGAACTTCCTTATATACTTGCAGAGTGTGATAAAAATCTCCGCTAATTTTGGCAAGTTTCAGCAGTATAATACACAATGGGGGAAACGTTGACCAGTACCCCCACCAATGTCCTATCTTCTTTGGCATGAGCAAAGGGCAAGATGCGGGAGGGAGAAAGAGCACCGTGACATTCTCAAAACTTATCTTCCATGTTGGCTTTTGGTCAAGGACAGACAGACGCGTTTTCACTAGGGGTCTAACAGAGCAAGCAGTTTCACTATCTTTCTACATTTTTTGGCACAGTTGGACAATAAAACATAGTTCAAAACAAGAGGGAACATAGTAAGCTTAATCCTTTTCACAAAGCATCCATTATTAAATGCAAACCACAATTACATAAGGCACAATAAAAGGCATAATCTCGACATGTACATGTAGTTTATATATGTACATGTAGTTTATATATGTACATGTAGTTTATATATGTACATGTAGTTGATATATGTACATGTAGTTGATATATGTACATGTAGTTGATATATGTACATGTAGTTGATATATGTACATGTAGTTGTCACTGTTTGGAGGATGGTGCAACACAGGCAAACAAGGGGTGGGAATGGAGAGGAAATCATAGCCAAAGGTACTCCTGGGGGTTGTGATGGGTGATAGCAGAACACACAGTGAGAAATGAAGTTCTTATTGTGAAGTTCAACTCTGCTGCTGGTGTGGGGATCTGGCCTGTTGAACCAGAGGAGACGATAGCGAGGGAGGGACATGAGGGAAACGGGGAAATTCGCTCGGAGGAAGGATTATGTTGAGAGAGTGATTGGGATTGGGCATATTTAAATGGATTAAATGAGTGACTTCATGCTGCTGCTTGGTCATGCTTACTTACTGTGCACACTGTGCACTTCTTGGGGCCTTGTATCATGGTGTATTGTGAGTCTTTGCTGTGTTTGCAGTTATTTGAGGACATGAGGTGTATTGCATACATTCGACGCTGGTCATCACTTATTTGTCACTGGTTTTTTCTTCTTTTTTTTTTGTTATTGTTGTTCTGACATTTGAAAAATATCTTTGTATTTTTACTTCCACCATCAAAGGTGGATGGAGGTTATGTTTTCATCCCTGTCTGTCTGTCTGTCCGTTTGTGAACAATATATCTCAAAAAGTTGTTGGTGGATTTGGATGAAATTTGGCAGAGATGTAGCGTATGTGACAAGGACGAAATGATTCGATTTTGGTGAAGATCCGGATTCGGATCCGGCTTCTAGAATTTTTTAAGTGATTCTTCACCATTGGGAGATAGGGCCAAAAACGATACATAGCAGGATAACTCAAAAAGTTGTGGACGGATTTGGACGAAACTTGGTGGACAGGTTTGGTGTCTGACAACGACAAATAGATTCGATTTTGGTGAAGATCTGAATATGGATTCGGATATGAGAATTATTAAAAAATTTAATTAATTCTTCACCATTGGGAGATGGGGCCAAAAACGATACAAAGCAGGATAACTCAAAAAGTTGTGGACTGATGATTTTTATTAAATGTGATTCTGTATTGTGATTTTCTGGTCTATTCTGGGATACAAAACGTAAACTGTTCACCTGGTGGAGGGAGGTATGCTATCTTCTGAGTTCTTGATATTTATTTTTACATTTTCTTTTATCTTGTTTGCAATTGTTACTCCCGCCAGGGAGTAATGCATTCACTCGTGTGTGTGTGTGTGTGTGTGTGTGTGTGTGTGTGTGTGTGTGTGTGTGTTTGTGTGTGTGCGTGTGTGTGTGTGTATGTGTGTATGTGTGTGTGTGTGTGTGTGTGTGTGTGTGTGTGTGTGTGTGTGTGAACAAGATATCTGGAAAAGTTCTAAACGGATTTGGATGAAAGTTGGTGGGATGATTACCCTTGGGATAAAGAAGAATTGATTCGTTTTTGGTGAAGCTCAGGATATTATTCCCGATCCAGGACATTTTTGAAGGATTTTTTTTACCATTGGAAGATAGGGCTCATTTTTTTTTTAACATTATCTTCTATATAATCTATATTTAATATTGTGATATGAGAGCGAGGAAGACAAATTATGAATTGCGAAAGGTGATGGGAATAGAGCCTGTGATGGATGCTCTGAAGAGGAACAGGTTGAGATGGCTTGGTCATGTGTTGAGGAAGGATGAAAGTGACTGGTTGAGAAGAGTGATGGAAATGAATGTGGAAGGAAGTAGAGGACGGGGAAGACCGAGAAAGACTTGGCTGAAGATGGTGGAAGAAGAAATGCGGGCAAGGGGTTTAACAAGGAGACATGCAGAAAACAGGGCAAAATGGAGAAGATTGTCATGGGGACCGCAAGGCTAACCCCCGCTCTAGCAGGGAAAATGGCCTTAAAATGCATGTTGTTGTTGTTGTTGTTAACATTGTGATATGAAAATAGTTTTCATATTTGTTGTAAATGTAGTTTAAACTCGTGGTTATGCGTTAGAGCGGTGTATTTTTTTTAGCAGCGTCGTCTTCAATGTTCTTTTTTTTTTTCTAATAAAGACATATTCTGTCATTTTAAAACCACCAAAGTGTGTATTAGGTTTCCCCGTTTAATAAAATGTATCGTTTGATACGTATAATGCATTATAGATATGTATAATGCATTATAGAAACTGTTTTTTTTGTTTGTTTGTTTTTTTACCTCAGAAGAGATATCAACATTTAGCTCAGCGAATGTCATTCGCGGTGTCAGTATTTGATGAACTTATAAAGACTTAGTTCCAGATTTGTCAATGGCTGAGGTATATTAACAAACGAATAAAACAGATTTGGCAAAATTCCAACTTTTTTCCAAAAGATCGCATATTCGCCCAGGGTTGTGAGAGGCTGAAGAAGAAGAAACCTCACATGGGCTTCCCAGACCAAATAAATAATTCTGGTTCTGGCTCTGCGATTTTCAGGTTTATTACTCCCGCCAGGGAGTAACGCATTCGATCGTGTCCGTCCGTGTGTGTGTGTGTGTGTGTTCGTGTGTTTGTGAACAAGATATCTGGAAAAGTTCTGAACGGATTTGGATGAAAGTTGGTGGGATGATTGCCCTTGGGATAACGAAGAATTGATTAGTTTTTGGTGAAGCTCAGGATATTATTCCGGATCCAGGAATTTTTTTTGGAAATTTTTTTGGGAAAGATTTTTTCTGTTTTACTGCATTAAAGCTTTTTTTCTTATTCTTAAATGATGTTTTTCTCCTCCAATTCCGAGATATATCAAAATAAATTCTCTGACAGTTAGGGCCTACTTTCTTTTTCATTTATTGTTTTGGGGAGAGGGGATGTTAAACAAAACGTATTATTCCAACGAAACCCACGGCGGGTGTATGCGCTCTACTGAGTGGCGTTCTAGTTGGGTCTGTATTTGTTTGCTGTTTCATTTTCCTGTGCAATATCTTCTATTCACAACTGTGTTTGAAAATTGTTTGCAAGGTGATTTCAGGATACCTTTTCAGGTTTGTTGTGTTCATGTTTGTTGACAAGTTGCATCTCATAGTCTGTTGAGCATTTCATTTACTCAGCTAGTCCTACACTCGTCGCTCTGTGCACCTGGTTGAGTTCCATCAGGCCGCTCCCTCCCTCTCGTCTCGGCAGGTACATTCTCGGGATGCACTGATTTTTGTAAAACATTTTGTGGATGTTAAGGAGTTTTTTTTGTCTTTTTTTGTTTGGTATTGTCATTTTTTATGTTTATTTACTTTTGAAACCAGAGTGACTAAGTTTATATCACAGCTCGACTTATTTAATTATCATCATCTATGATGAACTGACCAACTTCACTGAACCTTCTGTGATGTTTTTCCTTCGATTAACATATTGAACAGTGACGCTGAGGTGGTCCTTCGATAGGAGGTATTTTGTTTTGTATTCACTACAAGTACGCATCCATAACCATCCTTGACCATGCCGTGGAACATCAGCCGAAGTCCTCACTTTTATTTTTGTGCCTTAACTTTATTTTTCCCTGCCACCACCTCTGCTCCCCCCACCACCTCCCACCTTACCTCTGTCATTTTACACCTTTATCTGGTTTTAAATTTGTTCTCTCCGCAACCTCTTGAGCAATTGGCACACATTTCAACTGTCCTACCTTTGGAGAATATTTTAACAAAATTACATGATCATTGATCATTGGATGGAAAATGCGGCCGGCATTCCAGAAGTCTGTTTTCCGTAGGTGTGATTTACAGAGAATAAACGGCCTCGACCTCGCTCCGCTCAGCCTCTGCCAAATTATTTATTAATTTTCTTGCAGCTCTGTGATAATACAATATTTGTTTACAGTAAATGTTTATTGACGTTCCTCGAAGCCGTGTTAGTGAAACTTTATTGGCCTTATCCACATGATGAATGAACTGTTATTGGATGCCAAGGCCAGGTCTGAGTGGGCACTTTTTAATAGACACGACATCCTTTGCCATCGGCTTCGCTGCGGCCGCCCGGTCCTTGTGATGTTCTAAATTGTGGTTTGACATTGCAATTTGCAATGCATTCTACAAATAGCGATGGCACTGAATGAACTCGAGTACAATCAAAAACCACCTTGAGCTGCTTCTGGAGGTCTAAAATGGTGCACAAGATGAAATGCTCTTCATTTGCAGACAGTCCATTAAGTACTGTATGCCAGTTGGAGGTTGTGGTAAAAAGAACTAATTTTGTGATCCCATTGGACAAGCCTTCTTATATCAGCGTGTCCCACATTGTATGTCGCATGCACAGCAGGCACGCTCCTCTCTTTCTTTCTTTCTCTTGCCAAGTCAACTTGTATGATATTGTTTTCAGTACGGCGGTGTGGACTGCACCGGTGTAGCATAAACTGTGTGTTAAAATTAAAATGCAGATCAAGGCAGCTGTATTTGGAACTTGGATTCTAAGCTTCTCTTGTATATCACAGGCTTGGTGTACGACAATGACAGTGTGGAGAACTACCGTGTCACTATTATCAGACTGCCGATTAAAAACCGAGCTGGTTCATTGACGATGACTACAAGGGAGGAGGTAACGCACCTGCCCTACTTGGTCTGGTCAACTTGTGGTGCCTCAGGGCGATTTGGCATTGGCATTAAAATTATACCGAAGAAAAGGCAGAATTGCCCAAAATCCTCCAAACCGAATCCAATAAAGAAGCTCTTCGGCACCTTCCATCGACGCCCGAACCCGCCTCTGTGGTTCACTTTCCCTTCTTTTGCCACCGGAGCAGCAAATGGCGGGAGTAATGCATTCGATCGTGTCCGTGTGTGTGTGTGTGTGTGTGTGTGTGTGTGTGTGTGTGCGTGTGCGTGTGTGTGTTCGTGTGTTTGTGAACAAGATATCTGGAAAAGTTCTGAACGGATTTGGATGAAAGTTGGTGGGATGATTGCACTTGGCATAGGAAGAATTGATTAGTTTTTGGTGATATTCAGGATATTATTTGTGATAATAATTTTTCATTCAGGTGATATTCAGGTGACAGGTGACAGGTGATATTCAGGATAAAGGTGAAGCTCAGGATATTATTCCGGATCCAGGAAGTTTTTTGGGGAATTTATTTTTCTGTTTTCCTTTAAAAACCATTTTCTCTGCAATAATTGGAGCGATTGAGAGCAAATTTTTAACGTAGGAGGGACTCGGTCTGCAGAATATTTTAATGGTAATTATGACGTCACAGGTCACGTGGTTCGGCCGCCATATTGTTTTGAGTGAAAAACACTAAAATCCAATTTTCTCCAAAACGCCTGAACAAATCGAGGCCAAACTTTGCAGGCAGAATCGCATACCCATGACGAACAAAAAAGTCAGCGAGCATGACGTCATGCATCACATGGTTTCAGAGTTATGACGTTTTTCAGCACAAACATTTAAAACCTAGCTCCTCTAGAGCCCTATCCCTATGGAGCCCTGGTGTTGGCTTCGCGGTTAGGGTGCCGGCTTGGGATCCTAGGATCCTGGGTTCGAATCCCGGTCGATCACTGAATTAACGCCAGGGGGGTTGACTCAGCCTGTCATCCTTCCGAGGTCGGCAAATTGAGTACCAGCTTGCTGGGATGAATGATCACGGTGAGTACCCCGATTTAGAATAGGTACACCGTATCCCTGCGTGTCGTAAGAGGCGACTGAGGGTTGGCATCAGGAAGGGCATCCGGCCATAAAAAAAACATTGCCTCAAACAGGGAACCATGATTGTCATGGGGCCCGCAAGGCTAACCCCCGCTCCAGCGGGGAAAATGGCCTTAAAACGATCATTCATTCATTCATTCATTCATTCTCCTCCATCATTTGTGATCCAATCGAGGGGAAACTTCACAAATCTGTTCAGCATATCAGTCTTCTAAAATGTCCTTTTGGAATTTGCGATAGGTCACGTGGTTTGGCAGATATCGTTATTTAAACGCAAATAATAAAAACATTTATATCTCTTGAACCACTTCATTGATCGACGTGAAACTTCATACTGTAGTAGAAGTCATGAAGAGTAACAAGTGTGCAAAATTTGAAGATGATTGGATGTACGGTCTGGAAGCTGGAAGTTGTTATTGCGTGAAGAAGAAGTCTTTGACTGGACGATTAATTATTTATCACATGTACAGACTTGCAGGCATCGTTTGACACAATGTCCCGGGTTAATTGCAACCTCAAATAAAATTATAATTCCAGATTTGTCAATGGCTGAGGTATATTAACAAACGAATAAAACTCATTTGGCAAAAATTCGAACTTTTAAAAAAAAGATCGCATATTCACCCGGGGTTGTGAGAGGCTGAAGAAGAAGACACCTCGCATGGGCTTCCCAGACCAAATAATAATTCTGGCTCTGCGATTTTCAGGTTTATTTATCTATATATCTACACATCTGGGCAGTGTCTGTGTTGTCACTGAACTACTCCCTGAAACTTTTGTTTCCGTGGTTGTGAAGTGTTTTTAATAACGTGGCGGTGGTTCTGAATCACGTGGTGGTGAGGTATTTTGAATTATGTGGTGGTGAGGTGTAAAATGACGTGGTGGTGAGGTGTTTTTAAATCACGTGGCTGTGAGGTGTTTTTAATTAACATTGTGATATGAAAATAGTTTTCATATTTGTTGTAAATGTAGTTTAAACTCGTGGTTATGCGTTAGAGCGGTGTATTGTTTAGTAGCGTCGTCTTCAATGTTCATTTTTTTTTAATAGACATATTCTGTCATTTAAAAACCACCAAAGTGTGTATTAGGTTTCCGTTTCATAAAATGTATCGTTTGATACGTATAATGCTTTAAAAAAAAATTTTTTTTTTTTTTTTTAAACCTCAGTAGAGATATCAACATTTACCTCAGCGACTGTCAATCGCGGTGTCAGTATTTGATGAACTTATAAAGACTTGTGAGTTATAAGTGTGACAGGCCTGTGCACGGGATTCTTCCCAGAAGAATGAGTGGTCGTATAACTTGAACGACTTAAAATGAGCGAGTTTTGTTTTGACGTTTGGCCCAGTTTTACATGTTGTATCCCTCAGGAATGAAACGAACGTTTTTCTTGGCTTACAATTTTATTTGAAGTCACACGTGCCTCAAAATACACTCAGTTATATAGAATTGAACGCTGAATCCGAAAATGTAAGTGAAATTGCCTTGTTTTTTTTTACATTATCTTCTATATATGTATTCTAAATATATATCTGTGCAGTGTCTGTCTTGTGTTGACTTGTCTTGTGTTGACTTGTCTTGTGTTGTCACTGAACTACTCCCTCAAACTTTTGTGAAATCGTACTATTCCAACTTGACCCACGGCGGGAGTATGCGCTCCACTGAGTGGCGTTCGAGTTCATATTTGTGCTGATGTCGTATTACTGTCTTGGCTGTTTTGAAAACAATAGCAATAAATGAAAATAACCGTTTCATGCTGGTGCGTCGATGTGTAATAAAATCGTATTTAAAATTGCGTTTCCGGGTTAATGTTCCAAACGAAATCTATTTTGTTTGTTTGTTAAATAAAAACTCGGCGTGATAGTTCATCCTTGCTGAATGTTTGGTTGTAAATACGTTTGTATCGTTTGGTGTTACACGTGCTTATTGAAAACATCCCTTTCCTACTCAGGGTTCTTTGTTAAGCTCACTGCCAGGTGGTGTTGTGTTTGAGCTAAATACACCTGCCCTTGCCATTGTGAGTCTCGAGCTGTCTACGTGTGTGTTACGCTCACTCTCGACTAAAGAACTGCTCAAGGTATCACAACCAACTGTTGAAGCAATGGGTTCATGATGCCCCCCTTTTGCCCTACAAACACGATTATTAGAATGACGTCTGGCCACGCGTGCCCAATAATACTCTACGACGTGGCCATAAAACACAACAGCTTCTCTAAATTCTTATATATATATATAAACAGCTTCCGGAACTGCGACTGCCGCAAATCGTAAAACAAAATTGTAACGAAATTTCCAAACAAAAAAGGTATCTCATTGATGTGTAAGAGAGAGGAATGTTCTGCAGACAAAGTGAGTGTGCATGATCGAGGAACATCCTCACATTTTGCAGTCGACGGACACTTCATCTACTGCTATTTGTTTGTCGGTCACAGATCTATTTCTACTTTTCTTTTTTTCCCCTGCTGAGAGCGATGACAATCAATTGAGTTCAGGAATCCGAGATACATATCTCATGCTGGACATTCCACGCAGATGTATTGACTGTTTCTCCGTTCCAACGGCTAAGTAATGCTGAGGCAGCAGTGATGGAAGGTGCAGGGAAATGGCAACGTTATGGATATACACATTGTAATGATAAAGTAGTATTCATCTCAGTAAAGATGGAGAGAAGAATGCAACTGCATCATTATTCTGTGTGTGCAGAGATTACAATGCATCACGTGCTCATGTACTGTCTTGTAGGTGCCTCTGTAACAGCGGAAGTTTAAATGGTGAAGGCCAGTCAGGCAATACAGAGATTCTTCTGTGGAGTTTAATGGTCCGAACCCGATGTCAAGACGAAACTCATGACTGTCCAATCATACTGGTCCTTTGACCGCTCTGCCGCTTTATCGGCATTTTGTTGGGCAATTTTTTTTTTTTGTATACAAGGTCGAGGCTCGTGAAAGAGCTAACATTAATCACACAAAAAGTCAAACCGACACATAAAACATATAATAAGGGGAGCGGTAGATAAGATGGGGAGAGAGGGGGAAGGACAAAAACACAACATTTGAGAGCAAGGACATCGAGACATCTGTGGGAGGGAGAGAGCTTGGGGGGAGGTGGGAGAGTTATAAAACACATGCACACTGCAAGGACTTCCAGGAAAGAAGTTGGAATTTCAAAAAAGTGTATCTGGGGTGAATTAGTTGGGGTAGAAAAGATCAAGGTTTTGGATGGGGGAAGATAAGAGATGGTGGTGAACAGCTGTTTTAAAGACCTGGAGGGAGGAGTGGGATTGAAGAGAGTGAGGGAGTTTGTTCCAGAGGCGGGAGAAAAGAGGAATGAAGGAGTGAAGGTGAGCAGAGAGTCTTGATTTTGGCAGTTTAACCATAAGAGGGTTGCTGGCAGATCTTGTGCGACCCGTAAGAATATTTGGGGGACAGAGCACAGAGAGAGCTGGGAGGAGTCGGTCGGTAGAGGATAACTCCTCGAGGAGTCGGTAGAAGACAGAAAGACCACCAACCTGCCTGCGGTGAGTGAGTTAAAGGCCCTCGGGGTTAGCTTCATCGCGGTAGATTCCAAAGATTCTGAAAGCTTTGGTTTCAACAGTGTGAAGTCGAGCTAGGTGTGAGGCAGGAGCACTGGCCCAGAGCGGAGAACAGTATTCCATTGAGCTGCGGATGAAAGCCTTGTATGTGGTGAGGAGCTCAGGTGTGCCAAGGAAGGACTTCGCACGACGGAGGTTGCCCAGTCGGCGACTGGCTTTGGAGGCCAGATTTGAAATGTGGTTTTCCCAGGAAAGATCATGGCAGATAGTGAGACCCAAAAGCTTGAGTGACATAACTTCTTGGAGAGGAATATTCAGAAAGTGGATGGGAGGGTTGTCCAGTCGGTCTATTCAGAGACATCGTAAGTGTGTGAGATTTGTCAGGATTGAAAGACATGCTCCACTTGTTTGACCAGTCTGTGATTTTGTCCAGGTCTGCAGAGAGTGAGGAGGCTGCAGACTGCCGATCTGAGGGATGAGGAATGGAGCGGCAGAGAGTGGAGTCATCAGCAAAGAGATAGAGAGGATTTTCAGAGTCAGAGAGATCATTCATGAAGACCAGAAGAAGCACAGGGCCCAGAGCACTGCCTTGGGGAACTCCAGCCTGAACAGGAAGGGGAGATGAGAGAAATCCATTCAGGGCCACACGTTGACTATGGCCAGAGAGGAAGTCCGCCAGCCATGCGTGGAGATTTCCATGGATACCATAGGAGGAGAGTTTGGTGAGCATAGCTGGGTGCCAGACCATATCGAAGGTATGTGATATATCAAGGGAGACAGCTCTGATTTCCTGTTTGGCATTGAGGACATCCATCCATTGTTGAGACAGCAGAAGCAGCATGTCCAGAGTAGAGTGACCTGGTCTGAATCCAAATTGATGATCGGAGATCAAGCCATTGGAGAAGAGGACCGATTTGATATCCGAAGCAATGATGGATTCCATGACTTTGCTGATAATTGGGAGCAGGCTGATTGGTCTGTAGTTGTGAGGGTCTGTTTTTGCACCTTTTTTATGTAAAGTGGTAATGTTTGCTGATTTCCAAGATGATGGCAGATGACTTTGAGCAAAAGAGAGGGTGACGAGAACACAGAGAGGGTGAGATAGAGCAGCAGAGCAGGATTTTAGGACCTGTGGGCTGATGCCGTCTGGTCCAGTTGCAGAATCAGAGTCTAGGTTTGACAAAAACTTCTCCACCTTGTCAGGAGAGAAGGACACAGAGTCCAGGAGCAGTTGGGTTCGACTGGGTGAGGTGGGAACAGAGAGAGATGGGTTTGGGACACAAGATTTTGAGGCAAACACAGAGTTGAGGCATTCGGCTTTGTCACGTGCGGTGTCAACTGTATAGCCATTTTATGTAAGGGAAGGGATGGAGGGGGAACAAACTCCAGAAACGGATTTGACCAGACGCCACCAGGATTTGGAGGTAGGAGACAGGTTTGAGAGTTCATTCTTGAGTGTGGAGAGAGATAGTGCTTCCTGGCACTCCTGAGGGTAGATAGACACTTGTTCTGAGCTTGGTGGAAGGAACTGAGATTGCCTTCAGTTGGATTTGCCTTCCAAGAGGCAAAGGCAAGTTGTTTCAGGGCAACTGCCTCACCACAAGATTCAGTGTACCATGGATGGGAGGAAGGGTAAGACAACTGAAGACAAGATGGGATAGATCTGTGCATGAGAGAGAGCAGTTTGCTTTGGAAGAATTCCCAGGAAGTTAGTGAGAAGAGAAAGAAAAGTATCATAAGCAGAGTTAGCTTGATGGGATTTATAGACTTCCCCCCAATCCATGGATTTGATGTCTGCAGTAAAAGAGCACAAGGTGTTATGGTTGTTAACTCCAGTGACATAACTCTTTTGGACAGAAGTAGAATTTAGAAAACATGAAGAAGTAATCTGAAATAAAGGTAAATTATCAGAAATGTCAGTGTGGGATATGTGCATAAATATCATCATCATTATTAGTCAGTATGTTATCAATCGCGGTCGTACTTTGAGGGGTAATACGAGTTGGTTGGTCAATCAGGGGATGAAATCCATATGAAAAAAAATATTAACAAAGTCGTCAGTGGGTTGATGATTAGGACAGTTAAGCAAATTAAAATGAATATCTCCCATTAAATAACACAGTTTCCTTTCCCTAGCAGTAGATCTGGAAGTTTTCAGGATGTTTTCAGGATGAGATCTGATGCAAGTTGGCTGCCAACTGGTGGTCATTTTGTTACCTAAGCATGTCCCCAAGCATTTATTGAACATGCATGGTCTGACTTTGTTCAAACTTGGCACCAGCACAGCACATGAGGGCACACGCACTACATGGACAAACGTATGTGGACACCCAAACATCGCATCCTATGTGCTCGTCGAACATCTCATTCCAAAATCATGGGCATTAATAAAGAGTTGGTCCCATCTCTGCTGCTATAACCAACAGCCTACCCTCTTCTGGGAGGCTTTCCACTAGATGTTGGAACATTGCTGCGGGGATTTGCTTCCATTCAGCCACAAGAGCATCAGTGAGGTCAGGCACTGATGTTGGGCAATTAGGCCTGGCTCACAGTCGGCGTTCCAATTCATCCCAAAGGTGTTCGATGGGGTTGAGGTCAGGGCTCTGTGCAGGCGAGTCAAGTTCTTCCACAACGATCTCGACAGACTATTTCTGTATAGAATTAGCTTTGTGCACGGGGGCATTGTCATGCTGAAACAGGAAAGGGCCTTCACCAAACTGTTGCCACATAGTTGGAAGCACACAATCGTCTAGAATGTTATTGTGTGCTGTGGCGTTAAGATTTCCCTTCACTGGAACTAATGGGCCAAGCCCGAACCATTAAAAACAGCCCCAGACCATTATTCCTCCTCCACCAAACTTTACAGTTGGCACTGTGCATTTGGGCAGGTATCGTTCTCCTGGCATCCGCCAAACTCAGATTCGTCCGTCGGACTGCCAGATGGCGAAGCGTGATTCATCACTCCAGCGAACGCGTTTCCACTGCTCCAGAGTCCAATGGCGGCGAGCTTTACACCACTCCAGCCGACACTTAGCATTGCGCATGGTGATCTTAAGCTTGTGTGCGGCTGCTTGGCCATAAAAACCCATTTCATGAAGCTCCCAATGAACAGTTGTTGTGCTGACGTTGCAGTTTGGAACTTGGTAGTGAGTGTTGCAACCGAGGACAGACTATTTTTACGTGTTACGCGCTTCAGCACTCGGCGATCCTGTTCTGTGAGCTTGTGTGGCCTTACACCTCGCGGCTGAGCTGTTGTTGCTCCTTGATGTTTCCACTTCACAATAACAGCGCTTACAGTTGACCGGGGCAGCTCTAGCAGGGCAGATATTTGACGAACTGACTTTTTGGAAAGGTGGCATCCCATGACGGTGCCACATTGAAAGTCAGTGAGCTCTTCAGTATGGCCCATTCTTCTGCCAATGTTTGTCTATGGAGCTTGCATGGCTGTGTGCTTCATTATATATACCTGTCAGCAACAGGTGTGGCTGAAACAGCCGAATCCACTAATTAGAAGGGGTGTCCGCATACTTTTGGCCATATAGTGTACATGCACCTCACTTTATTTTGTGATCTGTTCAAAGATGACCGACTCCTAAACTGGTGGCCATTTTAGTTGTAAAAAATCCGATATTGACCACGACCTCGACCATTTCTCAGACATGCATTTACCGATCTTGTTCAAACCTGGCACACAGATAATGAATGTTGTTATATGTGCACATCATTTTCTTTCGAGATCAGATCTAAGATGGCCGACTGGCGGCCATGCTGTTACTGAAATGTGTCCCCAACCATTTCTCAGACATGCATGGACAGATTTTGTTCAAATTTGGCACAAAGACGATACATGAGAGTATACATATGTGGAAGATTTTGTTTTGGAATCCGAACAAAGATGGCCGACTGATGGCCTTTAACTCCTTACAGCAAAATTACTAAAACCATAGGGGTTGTGACATTTTATGTCGTTTTCTTCTTGTTCCAATTATGCCAGGCAGTTGGCATATTTGATGTATTCACCAATTTGATGTATTCTAGTTTGGCCAAAATAAATTTCTGGTCATCTTTCTATTGATGCTATAGGAAAGTCTCTCACTCGCTTCGTTCCTTGATAATGACTGAAAACACCACAAACAACCTCTGCGGTTCATCATTTGGATGAGGTGCAGACTGTGTGGTTGATCCTGTGCATGATGTGCGAACTTTGTAGTTGAGCCTTTGGATGAGGTGCAGGCTGTGTGTTTCAACCATTGGATGAGGTGCATGCTGTGTGTTTCGGCCATTGGATGAGGTGCATGCTGTGTGTTTCGGCCATTGGATGAGGTGCATGCTGTGTGTTTCAGTCATTGGATGAGGTGCATGCTGTGTGTTTCGGCCTTTGGATGAAGTGCAGGCTGTGTGTTTCAGCCATTGGATGAGGTGCATGCTGTGTGTTTCAGCCATTGGATGAGGTGCATGCTGTGTGTTTCAGCCATTGGATAAGGCGCATGCTGTATGGTTCTTTGACTTTGCATTTTGTGACAACTTGCTTAAGGCAGGCCATCTCTCCAAAATGGACTGGTCATCACATTCAAAATATTCCCCAGCAGGTGTGTGTGTGTGTGTGTGTGTGTGTGTGTGTGTGTGTGTGTGTGTGTGTGTGTGTGTGTGTGTGTGTGTGTGTGTGTGTGTGTGTGTGTGTGTGCGGGTGTGTGCGCGCACGTGTGTGTGTGTGTGTGCGTGCGTGCGTGCGTGCATTGAGGTGTCTTTGTACAGTGTCTTTGTCCTGCAAACCCAACTCCCGTATGATCACCTCACTCACCGGCCAGGTACTGTCGAGCGTCGACTCGTGTCACGTTGTACTCTTTCGATGTCCTTGCCGTGTCGAATGGTTGAACATCGATCTTTTCACGTCGTCCTCGATTATCCAAATCGACGGAGTCTCAGTCCTTTCAGGAAGATTGTAGAGCTCAAAGGACGTCTTCCCCGCACACAGCCTTAATGAGTTACCTTCTCAACCTGATTATAATGGCCTCCACATGTCCACAAACAACTGGATAATGAAACTTTGTTCACTTGTCCAACTTCACGAGTTAAATTAGCACAAAGAGGTCGGTTCACATTCCCTTGCTGATACCGCCTCTCTCAGGCCTATATCGCACCACAGAATGATCCTGGATCTTCTAGCAAATACCACTTGAGTTGGTGCAGGAACCTTCCATCTTAGACACAGCGAGAATCTTCCGGAACTTTCCATCAAGCATTTTCCAATACAATACTGCCATCCACAGTCAAAATCAGCTCATTACATCATTTTCATCATTCCTGGAGTTTCACATATTCGTGGAACATCAAATTTTTATTATGTAAAATTGATTTTAATCGTTCATTAATATGTATTCATCAATGCCCATCTACAAATACAATAATAACCCATGCATAATGCCCACCTAAAAATACAATAATAACCCATGGTTAATGGGCATTATACAAGTACAACAAGAAAGAGCAATCAGAGATTGCAAACCCTCGCCAGGGTGTATTTTCAGTGTTTTTTAAGGCTTTTGCGTTAGAACAAATATGGCGGCCGAACCACGTGACCGATGAAGTCATCATTTTTTTTCTAAACTAATTTATTCCTAGATTATGCTCAAGAAATTTCATCTTGATCAGATAAAGTTTTATGCTTTTAGAATTATGACATCATAATGCAGGCACCTATGACATCATCATACACATATTTTATTCCCCCATGGAGAGTTCTTTACAATGAGCCATGTCTCAATTTTTTCTATTCAGCACTTTCGGAGATATAGAGGTGCAATTTTTTTCCGTTTTTCCAAGATGGCGGCCGAACTACGTGACCGATGACGTCATCATTATTTTTCTTCTCCACCAGTTTATGCCGACATGGCACTCAAGAAATTGCATCTTGATCAGATGAAGTTTTGTACTTGTCGAATTAACAAATTATGACGTCATAATGGAGGCCTTGGGCTGAGAGAGTTAAAAATTGGGCACAGTCTAATCCAGGGCAAGACAAATATGTGTGTAAAGTTTGGCGATTCTACGTGCAACGGTGTAGACGTAGTGCTGCGCACAGACAAACAGACAAACCAACCGATCAACATACTTGCCGGAATCTTTCCCGGCAAGTAACAAACCAACCGATCAACATACTTGCCGGAATCTTTTCCAGCAAGTAACAAACAAACAGACAGACAGACAGACAGACAAACCAACCAATCAACATACTTGCCGGAATCTTTTCTGGCAAGTAACAAATGAAAAATCACTCATCGAGCGACACTTGGCAAAAGAGAACATAGTAGAATAGCACTCAACAGAGTATCCTTTTGACTTCATAAATAAATTGGTGGTTGAATGATGTGACCCGATATGCAAATTGTCTTCAAATTAAGTTAATCGGATGAAAATTGTCAATTTTAGAAATGTTGCCGATGTTGACCTTTTGGCCTATGCTGACCTCAAAATAGTTGGTGGTTCATTTCAGTTAGCGGATATGAAAATCCTATTCAAATTGAAAGTCAATCGGATGAAAATTGAGCATTTTAGAAATCTGGCCCATGTTGACCTTTTGGCCTATGTTGACCTCAATAATAGTTGGGGGTTGAATTCAGTGACCAGATATGCAAATCGTCTTCAACATTTAAGTTCATCGGATGAAAATTGACAATTTTCGAAATTGGGCCTATGTTGACCTTGTTGCCTATGTTGCCTTGGCCTATGTTGACCTCAAAAATAGTTGGTGGTTGCATTCAGTTCGCTGATATGTAAATCCCATTCAACTTTCAAGTCAATCGGATGAAAATTGAGGATTTTAGAAATTTTAAATTGTTGTTGACCTTTGGCCTATGTTGACCTTTTGGCCGAGGCTGATCTTAAACATAGTTTGTGGTTGAATTCAGTTAGCTGAAATGTAAATCCTATTCAAATTTCAAGTGAATCGGATGAATAATTGAGGATTTTAGATATTTGATAAAAAGTGGTTGACCTTGGGCCTGTTGACCTTTTGGCCTATGTTGATCTGAAAAATAGTTAGTGGTTGAATTCAGTTAGCTGATATGAAAATCTTATTGAAATTTCAATTCGATTGGATGAAAATTGAGGACTTTAGAAATTTGAAAAAAAGAGGTTGACCTTTGGCTTGTGTTGACCTTTTGACCTTAAAAATATATAAGATTTTGTTGGACCATGAACTCTACCATTTGGTGAAGTTTCGTGAAGATCGGTTTAAAATTGTGACCTGTAGGCAAATATCAGTGAGCGGACACGCACACACACACACACACACACACACACACACACACACACACACACACACACACACACACACACACACACACACACACACACACACACACACACACACACACACACAAACAAACACCCAAACCGGAGTGATCAACGTGCTTGTCAAAATTTTTTGCCAACAAACAAACGGATGCTAATGCAATACACTCTCCTCAGGCGAGGGTAATAATAAATCCATGCATAATGGACATAACAGCTTTTAACTGGCACAGTGAGTCGATCTGTCTGTCTGCAGTTCTCTGTCACTGTCTCTCTCTCTCTCTCTCTCTCTCCCTCTCTCTCTCTCTCTCTCTCTCTCTCTCTCCCTCTCTCTCTCTATCTCTATCTCTATCTCTATCTCTATCTCTATCTCTTCCTCATCTCCCTCCCTCTCTCTCTCGTACCCTCTCTCTCTCTCTTCCTCATCTCTCTCTCTCTCTCTCTCTCTCTCTCTCTCTCTCTCTCTCTCTCTCTCTCTCTCTCTCTCTACCTCTACCTCTACCTCTACCTCTACCTCTATCTCTATCTCTATCTCTATCTCTATCTCTATCTCTTCCTCATCTCCCTCCCTCTCTCTCTCTCGTACCCCCTCTCTCTCTCTCTCTCTCTCTCTTCCTCATCTCCCTCCCTCTCTCTCTCTCTCGTATCCCCTCTCTCTCTCTTCCTCATCTCCCTCCGTCTATCTTCCTCATCTCCCTCCGTCTATCTTCCTCATCTCCCTCCGTCTATCTTCCTCATCTTCCTCCGTCTATCTTCCTCATCTCCCTCCGTCTCTCTCTCGTACCCACTCTCTCTCTCTCTTCCCGGGATTGCTAAACTTGCAATTTATAAAACTAGGAAGATCAAATTGAGTGGCAGAGATGAAAATGTGCTCTTTTGCTTTAAAGGAATAGTGTCGGCCGGGATAAAATTAGAGCAGTTTTACCATTTGAGTTTCGGCAGTGTGAACGACGATTTTTTTTACAGATGAGGTGTTGGTTTTGTTTTTGTAAATTTTACTTAAGCTCAATTTCCACATATATGTATATGCATCTTTTTGCTTGTACAACTTCCTTTTCTTGTAAAAATTTGTGGTGTTTTCCATGTGTGTTTTGATACTTTTATAATAAAAGCACACAAAAGTCTCTCTCTCTTCCTCATCTCTCTCTCTTCCTCATCTCTCTCTCTTCCTTATCTCTCTCTCTCTCTCTCTCTCTCTCACTCTCACTCTCACTCTCACTCTCACTCTCACTCTCTCTCACTCTCTGTGTCACCACCTGTTGGCTGTTGGTGCGTTGGGTGTGGTGTCATGGCGTCTGCTCGTGTTTTGGCCTTGTAGCTCCGTGCTCGTGGTTTGTATCTTTACCCTCCCCTTGCCCCTTCTCACCTTTGTGCCGTCTTTTGTGTATCCCCCTTCCACGTTATCATCCCTTCCCCCCTCTTGAGAGTGAGAGAGCACACGTCGTGAGATCGGTATAGGTTCCCCTTTAGGGCGGTTCCCTCTTCGGTTTTTTTCGCTTCGTGTTACAAATCATAACACCTTTTTCCGTTTCTTTTTTCGTAAATATTTTTATTTTTCGTTTGTTTACTGGAGCTTTTTGGCTTCATTAACCCTTTATACATTTATCCTTGGTTTAAACTTGGAAACGATGGCGGATAGCTCTCGTTACACGTCTCTTGAAGCGCTAACCCGGAAGCACGGGTTCGTTTGTTCACCTCCGTTGGGAATCGACTTCGAGGCCATTATCCTTGCCGTCGGAGAGATAATCGGTTTGGATAATGTAAAAGCGGCTTCTCGCATGAATAAACACGTGGTAATCTTTGTTTCCACAGTACCCATGGTTGCTCAAATAGTCGAGCACGGGCTTTTCTTTGCTCCCGACGTGTTTGTTCAGGTATGTCCACTCGACACGCCGGCAGTTCGGGTTTCTCTCTCTAACGCTCCTCCGTTCCTTAAGAACAAAGACCTGGTTACTGAACTAAACAAACTTGGTTCTGTCGTCTCTTCAGTTACTATGGTTCCTATACGAGGGAAAAATAACTGTTTAAAACACGTCATGTCCTTTTGTCGTTTTGTTTATATGATTTTACCGCATGGTGTAACCTCTTTAAATGCGGTATTGCCCTTCAAGGTCGAAGGTCACACTTATCGGGTCTTTGTCTCCACAGAGTCTCTAGTTTGTTTTGAGTGTGGTCAATATGGTCATTTAAAAGACTCGTGCCCGAAAAAGTCCACGGATAGAGTCGCTAGCCTGAATGGTGATGAACAGCAGGGCTCTACTGAGATCGTTGTCGATGATGTAAACAGTATGGATGGTGGTGAGATGAACCCCATTGCCATTGTAGACAAACAGAGAACCAGGAAAAGAACCCTCTCACCTTCTAGCGACCTCAACAAGCCTGATAATAAGGTCTTGGCCTGTCCTCCAACCTACGCTCAAGTGGTTAGTGAAGGTAACGATGGAGTGCAAACCTCCTCCTCAGCAGTGCCTCCAGTTGAGGTAATCCCTCAGCCTCCTCTGCCTTCAGAATATTCTGAGGGTAATGTGATAAATGCTGAAAATTTATGTGTTGGCCAGACAGCACCTGAGTCTCTCCGGTGTTCTGAGGGTAAATCTCCATGTGAGGTTGAGCCTCCATGTGTGTCCCTTGCTGAACCTTGTGTTGATTGTACCACCCCTCCCTCTGGGGAGTGGTGAGTGTGTAGGAACTAGGGATCTGTCTGTTATCGAATCCTCCATTGAGGCAGCTGAGCCTTGTCAAGCTCATGGTCAGCAGGGTGATAGTGTTGAAGTCTCAGATTGTCACGTTGATGAGCCCGTTGCTTCGGCAATGGACTCTCAATGCAATGATTGTCGGTAACAACCCCCTAGTCGTGACTGATGCCACTCCACAAGGCTTATAGTACGGTATGCAGTGTAATTCCGTATGATTTTTTGTGCTAAAATTGATTTTTTTGCTTCATCGGATTGATTTTGGGTCAAATTATTGGAAAATGATGGGGTACAAATTTTCCGACCCTTGTATCCCCTCTGGGGGGTCACAAGAAGAAGACATCGGAGAGCTTGCACAGTTTCTTTTGCAGTATCTCGAGCAGGTGGAAAGCCTTCTGCATCTAATCAGTGCCTGTCGCTCAGGTGACTGGGAGGGATACTTGGCTGCATTGGAGGACATCATCAAATATTTTTTTGCTCATGACCTACTGAACTATGCTCGCCTAATGCCCGTCCATCTTGGACAAATGAATGCCCTAGAACAGGATGACCCCACTACATGGAACGCACTGAAGTCTGAAGACTTTGTTGTTGCAAAATCAGAGGTTCCCTTCACTCACTTGTTCACCGACCAGACCCTCGAGCAGGAGATCAAGGAGTTGAAGCGCCAATGGTGGGATGGTTGGATTGAGTCAAGATGAAGCGGCACTGGACCGACTTGTTATCACCACACCTCATCTCACTCACATTGTGAAGCAGTACTTGAGCAGCTTCCCTCAATCCACCAAGTCGTCTGAGCGAAGTGAACACTACCAGCTCTCAGGACATGTTGCTGGGAGGTCAAGTGAAAACGCCTTGAAACTTTGTCAATGCATCGAGTTGCATTGTGCGGGGAATCCTTTCACAGCAAAGTCTCCGTTGAAAAGCCTCGTTTCATCAGCTCTTTTACCCGAACAAGCAAAGGATGATCTTCAGCACTTTCCAGAGAAGGGTCAGAAGCGCTTTGAAGAGGTCGTTCATACCAGATTGCTGCCCACATCCACACTCTCTGTTTGGGACTCCATGAAGAAGCTAAATCTAAATACCTTTTCCAATTGGATGGAAAAAACAAAAGTTCGTGTGGGTGACAAGGTGGTCAAGTTACGCGAGAAACGTGAACTGCTCGGCAGATTTCTCATAATCCAAGGAAGCCGACCTGAGCTGGTACCAAAACTAGAGGAGACGATCGGCGATTACGAAATGTCAGTGGTGCCACGCTCCCTATTCGCTGTTGATGGATCTCTCTATATTCCGACAGACAAGGCCAGTCTGATGCATGTGGTCGAAGGAGCAACGACGGAACTTCAATATGCCCCTCTGCCTGATGTAGCAATGGCGGATCGTCCATCCTGAGTCACCCGAGTTCTCATTGTGGACGTCATGGCTGTGCTTCAGTGTATGCAGAAAACGCCAACAATGCAGAAGATTTCGGACCTGTTGGAGACATTCATCAAACGAATCAAAGGGATGATGGTTGGCTATGATGAGGGGTAGACCGTTATATTGACCAGTCTCTAAAGAACAAGACACACCAGAAGAGAGCAGTGACGTCCACAGAATACGAAATTCATCCAGAAATGAAGCTCACCATGTCATTGAAGGAGCTTCTGTCTGCCTCAAGGACCAAGAGTAGCTTGACATCTATGTTGGCCGAGGTATGCTGAAGCACTACTCCAGGAACAGTACCTTCAAGCTGGTCGTTGTGTATGGCATGAAGATCAAGGGCCATGATTTCGAAGAAGAACATGCACACGAAGAGGTGGACACACTGATTCCTAATCAAGTCCTGGCTTCTTTAGCTGGAAGCCCTTGGAGGGACATACATGTTTGGTCACCCGACACCGATGTTCTTATGCTTCTCCACGACCTGGTCTCTCGTGGTCGCCTTGGACCTCAAACTCGTCTCAAGTTTTTAACTGGCAAGGGCGCGAAGTACCGAGAAATTGATGTGGTGGAACGAGTGCAAGTGATTGAACATCGGAAATATCAAGGACTCATTGGAGTCCACAATTTCTCTGGCGCTGATTGGGGTGGGAAGTTTGTGGGTATCACCAAGAAGACCTGGGTTGGTGCCTATATGAAGCTTGACGAAAATGACGATGCCATCAACTGCTTCCGAGAGCTTGGTGAAGGTCCTATCCCGACGGAGCTAGTCAATGGTGAACTGTCACCACAGGTTAAAGGTTTGGAGCAGTTTGTCTGCAGTGTGTACTGCTCAACAGGTCCCAAAACCCTTCCGGCACTGAGGTGGGAGCTGTTTCGCTCAAAAAATGTGGAAGGAGAGATGTTGCTTCCTACTCGTGCTGCCTTACTACCCCATATCACACGTGCAAATTACATTGCCATGCGTGACAAGTCGTACTCTACCAACTGTCTGACTCTGTTTCCTATTGAACAAAATGGCTGGAGTGAAAAGGAAGGTCCAGGACTTTATGTTTGCATGAGGTGTCTCATCCTACCCGCCCCTCGAGCTGTGATAGAGCTGATCAAATGTGGATGTAAATCGGGATGCAAAGGGCGGTGAAGTTGCTGCAAGAATGGACTTCCTTGCACTCCTCTCTGTAAATGCTATGGCGCTGACTGTGGAAATGCGATCAAGAATGATGTAGGCCTACATGACGAAGTGGATGCCGATGAATAATCTGTTCTGTAAGTCATAGGTTTCAATAGTAATAGTGATGGCCACTAAGACATGATCGTGGACTGAAATCCATGAAATATGGAACCCCCACCCCCATCATCAAGGGGAGCGGGGCAGAAAATCACTTATAATAACTTTGACAGTGTGCTAAATGGACTCAGTATCATCTAAAACCCCTAAAATGACACTGAGATTGTGAAAATCGGTTCATTATTAGTGAAGATAGGGGTGGGGTCAGTTCATGTGCCCCAAGTTTGGAAAGTGACCCCCCAGCGGAAAATTTGTACCCCATCATTTTTCTATAATTTGACCCCAAATCAATCAGATAAAGCAAAAAAAAATCCATTTTTGCACAAAAATCCTACCGGAGCTGTTTTCATGACATATCATACCGCACTCTTATCTGGGACAAACCCTGTACATACAGCCAACAACTTCAGCCCCTTTCATGTGAGGGCATAGACGTTCCACCTGCAGTGACTGTTTTACCTGTTAATGAAGCAAATGGAATTGTTTCACCTGTTATGGACTCGACTATTGGAAAGTCCTCTGATGATTGTGCTGAGACCACTGGTGATGAACCTGCTGAGACCACTGGTGGTGAAGCTGCTGAGACCACTGGTGATGAACCTGCTGAGACCACTGGTGATGAACCTGCTGAGACCACTGGTGATGAACCTGCTGAGACAACTGGCGGTGAACCTGCTGAGACCACTGGTGATGAACCTGTTGAGACCACTGGTGATGAACCTGCTGAGACCACTGGTGGTGAACCTGCTGAGACCACTGGTGGTGAACCTGCTGAGACCACTGGTGGTGAAGCTGCTGAGACCACTGGTGGTGAAGCTGCTGAGACCACTGGTGATGAACCTGCTGAGACCACTGGTGATGAACCTGCTGAGACCACTGGTGATGAACCTGCTGAGACCACTGGTGATGAACCTGCTGAGACCACTGGTGGTGAACCTGCTGAGACCACTGGTGATGAACCTGCTGAGACCACTGGTGATGAACCTACTGAGACCACTGGTGATGAACCTGCTGAAACCACTGGTGGTGAACCTGCTGAGCCCACTGGTGATGAACCCGCTGAAACCACTGGTGGTGAACCTGCTGAGCCCACTGGTGATGAACCTGCTGAGACCACTGGTGATGAACCTGCTGAGATCACTGGTGATGAACCTGCAGGGACCACTGGTGGTGAACCTGCTGAGACCACTGGTGATGAACCTGCTGAGACTACTGGTGATGAACCTGCTGAGACCACTGGTGATGAACCTGCTCTCACTTTGGCAAATGTTAACCCTGAACATGATGACGCTGAATACTTGTCAGCAGAAAATAGCGAAACTGTCCCAGTTACTGCCCCCAGTCCATCACTTGGTGAAGCTGGAATTGCAGAAAATGTTGAAATCAATATAATCGAATATCTAATATCAATATAATATAATACAAGTGAAGATACATTCAAAGTACACCGCTCCCATGCCAAATAATGAAATATCCTACAGCGCGGCATTGCCGGGGTGCCTCCGGCGCCCGGCAATACCGCAGTGCAGCTCATAGAGGCTGCATTGGGAGGGAGAGGTGTACACTAATTGATTGATTGATTGTATAATTAAAATCAATAAAAGATTATCACAAAATACTTTCTTAATCAATTGGCTAATAGCATAACTAAACCACTAGTGCTTCATCCGAAGATGTATCTTTTAGAAATTTCATTAAATAAGTCATCAAAAAAAAATTAAATAATTAATTGATTAATCAATAAATAATTAATCGATTAATCAATAAATAATTAATCGATTAAATGATTAATCAATAAATCAAAAATATCCTTGATAGCCACATCACTTGGTCACTGTCATGTCCAAATATTAGCTTCCCAGCTCAAAAGGTGCCTGAGATATTGGCCAAATGAGAAAGAAAATAAATAAATGATTAATAATGAAAATAAATAAATTAATCATGAAAAAATTAAATTATTAATCAATTCGGTCACAGAACACATAAACCACCACCATTTCATCAGAATCTGTAACTGAAAAAAAAAAATTTTTTTTTAGTACTTAATCAAATAATTAAATAATTAATCGATTAATTGATTAATTGATTAATCAATGAATCAAAAATATCCTTGATAGCCACATCACATGGTCACTCATGTCCAAATATTAGCTTCCGAGCTCAAAAGGTGCCTGAGATATTGGCCAAATGAGAAAGAAAATAAATAAATGATTAATAATTAAAAAAAAAAAAAATCATAAAAAATTAAATTATTAATCAATTCGGTCAGAGAACACGTAAACCACCACCATTGAATGAGATTGTGTAACTAAAAAAAAAAAAATTTTTTTTAGTCATTAATCGAATAATTAAATATTTAATCGATTAATTGATTAATTAATAAATCAAAGATAGCCTTTGCAGCCAAATCACCTGGTCATTGGCATGTCCAAATATCAGCTTCCTAACTCACAAGTGCCTGAGTTAATGGTCAGAAGAGAAAGGAAATTTGATTAATTAAATAAGGACTTAATTAATCGCTAATAATTAAATAACTCCTCAATTAATTGATTTATCAAAAAACAAAAAATACCGTTTTTGACAAAGCACTTGCTCACTATTGTGCTGACATTTCAGCTTCCTTGCTCAAAGGATGGCTGAGATATCGCCCGGACAACCAAGAAAGCAAGAAAACAAGAAAACAAACAAGTACACATACATTCAAAGTACACCGCCCCATGCCAAATAATTAAATATGCTGCAGCGCGGCATTGCCGGGGCGCCTCCGGCGCCCGGCAATACCGCAGTGCAGCTCATTGAGGCTGCATTGGGAGGGAGAGGTGTACACTAATTGATTGATTAATTGTATAATTAAAATCAATAAAAGATTATCACAAAATATTTTCATAATCAATTGGCTAATCGCATAACTAAACCAGTAGTGCTTCATCCGAAGATGTATCTTTTAGAAATTTAATTAAATAAGTCATTTATAAAAAATTTAATAATTAATTGATTACTCAATAAATAATTAATCGATTAATCAATAAATACTTAATAGATGAAATGATTAATCAATAAATCAAAAATATCCTTGATAGCCACATCAATTGGTCACTCATGTCCAAATATTAGCTTCCCAGCTCAAAAGGTGCCTGAGATATTGGCCAAATGAGAAAGAAAATAAATAAATGATTAATAATGAAAATAAATAAATAATAATCATAAAAAAATTAAATTATTAATCAATTTGGTCAGAGAACACATAAACTACCACTATTTCATCAGAATCTGTAACTTAAAAAAAAAAAAAATTTTTGTCATTAATCGAATAATTAAATAATTAATCGATTAATTGATTAATTAATAAATCAAAAATATCCTTTGCAGCCAAATCACCTGGTCATTGGCATGTCCAAATATCAGCTTCCTAACTCAAAAGGTGCCTGAGTTAATAATGGTCAGAAGATAAATGAAATTTAATTAATTAAATAAGTACTTAATTAAACGCTAATAATTAAATAACTCCTCAATTAATTGATTATTCAAAAAACAAAAAATACCGTATTTGACAAAGGACTTGCTCACTACTGTGCCGAAATTTCAGCTTCCTAGCTCAAAGGATGGCTGAGATATCGTCCGGACAACCAAGAAAACAAACAAGAAACCAGAGTGAAAACTGAGTACTCTCTTTCAGCGTGCGTCACTGCCGAGCCCCCTTCGGTGCCCGGCAATGACGATTTGCAATGCCTGGAGGTGGCATAGGAAAGGAGCGGTGTACAACAAGTACACATACATTCAAAGTACACCGCCCCATGCCAAATAATTAAATATGCTGCAGCGCGGCATTGCCGGGGCGCCTCTGGCGCCCGGCAATACCGCAGTGCAGCTCATTAAGGCTGCATTGGGAGGGAGGGGTGTACACTAATTGATTGATTAATTGTATAATTAAAATCAATAAAAGATTATCACAAAATATTTTCATAATCAATTGGCTAATCGCATAACTAAACCACTAGTGCTTCATCCGAAGATGTATCTTTTAGAAATTTAATTAAATAAGTCATTTATAAAAAATTAAATAATTAATTGATTACTCAATAAATAATTAATCGATTAATCAATAAATAATTAATAGATGAAATGATTAATCAATAAATCAAAAATATCCTTGATAGCCACATCACTTGGTCACTCATGTCCAAATATTAGCTTCCCAGCTCAAAAGGTGCCTGAGATATTGGCCAAATGAGAAAGAAAATAAATAAATGATTAATAATGAAAATAAATAAATAATAATCATAAAAAAATTAAATTATTAATCAATTTGGTCAGAGAACACATAAACTACCACTATTTCATCAGAATCTGTAACTTTAAAAAAAAAAAATTTTTTTGTCATTAATCGAATAATTAAATAATTAATCGATTAATTGATTAATTAATAAATCAAAAATATCCTTTGCAGCCAAATCACCTGGTCATTGGCATGTCCAAATATCAGCTTCCTAACTCAAAAGGTGCCTGAGTTAATAATGGTCAGAAGAGAAATGAAATTTAATTAATTAAATAAGTACTTAATTAAACGCTAATAATTAAATAACTCCTCAATTAATTGATTATTCAAAAAACAAAAAATACCGTATTTGACAAAGGACTTGCTCACTACTGTGCCGAAATTTCAGCTTCCTAGCTCAAAGGATGGCTGAGATATCGTCCGGACAACCAAGAAAACAAACAAACAAGAAACCAGAGTGAAAACTGAGTACTCTCTTTCAGCGTGCGTCACTGCCGAGCCCCCTTTGGTGCCCGGCAATGACGATTTGCAATGCCTGGAGATGGCATAGGAAAGGAGCGGTGTACAACAACGAGAGTGAAAACTGAGTACTCCCTTTCAGCGTGCGTCACTGCCGAGCCCCCTTCGGTGCCCAGCAATGACGATTTGCAATGCCTGGAGATGGCATAGGAAAGGTGCGGTGTACAATAATAGAATATTAGATACCATCTATATTAATAACTAGCCGAAACCCGTGGAACATCCACGGAAGGGAGGATGTGGTGTATGGATAGAGTGTACCATTATGGATGGCATAGGGGATTTGCTTGTCCGAGTAAGAGTTAGGAAGAAAGATGAGAATGAAGAGTGCGTATATGAACAACGATCGCCGACACCGGCACAAATGCATGCTCTGGATTGTCCACTCAGTGGACGGCTTGCTTTCGCCTTCGCCTGTCCAATCAGCGGACGGCTTGCTTCGCCTTCGCCCAGCAGACGCCAATACGATGGCGTCGTATCGGCAGTTAATCGGATGCTTTTGGGCCCCAACGTCGGCTAATTCAGATTTTTCGAGTATGTTGTACGTGATAAACAAAGAGCGCGATTCGTAGATCGTAAATCCATTAGTGCCGTGGGCATCGGGTCACTGGGTGCGGCGTAAAAAGGATAACAAAGTCGAGTCCTTACGCTATTATTATATAGATTATTGATAGCATCTTGATATGTCTCCCCTCTTTAGTTTCTATCAGAGTGCACTGAACCCATGGCGAGCCCTGACGACAAGAAGAGCCACACATTCGTACACAAAGCAAATGTTACTGGTAGAGCCTTTCTTTTACAATTCCCATTTCCACGATATACCTGCTGATAGGTGTCTCATTCTATGCTTTGTCGCTAAGAACGTAAAATCGGTCGCCGATCTTCTAAGCCCAAACGGCAGTTGGATTGGAGCTGATGCACTGGCAAGCCTGGTTGGCGTGCGATCCTCCATAATTGCGGCACGCATGTTATGTAGTGTGCTTCGTACCGATGCACAGCTTGCACCTAATTTGGAGCAAGGCCAAGCAAACAATGAACAAGGTGCTTCTCCTTCTACCTTTCCTGAACTAATTTGCAAGTTTTTCTCTTGCTAACTCTTCTCCTTGTACCCTTTTTGGCGTAGGCTTCAATGGGTTTCCGAAACCAAAAGGCCTCTATTTGGGTTGCGTAAGATTTATTTCACAAGAGCAAATGACATAGCGGAGGGTCGATGGAGAGACCTCTTACCTTGTCCTCCCCCCCCCCCCCCCCCCCAACCCGTATTTTCCAAATTGGAAAGGTTTCTATCATCCTCTTGTACCGCCACATTACCACTCTGATAGAACTACAGAGCTCCTTGAATTGGGAACCTGCTGGAAGGACAACAGTCTCTGCAGCACTTCACAAATCTCGGCTTTATGGGAGAGTGGCCAGACCGAAGCCACTCCTGAGAAAAAGTCATATGACAGCACGCCTGGAGTTTGCAAAAAGGCACGTGAAAGACGGAGGATGAGGTAAAATATTCGGTGGTCTGAAGAGATCAAAATTGAACTCTTTGGCCTGAATGCAAAGCGCTACATCTGGTGAAAACCGAGCACAGTTCATCACCCATCTAGCACCCTCCCTACTGGGAAGCTTGGTGGTGGCAGCATCATGCTATGGGGATGCTTTTCAACAACAGGGACTGGGAGACTTGTAATGATAGAGGGAACAATGAATGGAGCCAAATACAGGCAAATCTTTGAGGAGAACCTGCTGCAGAATGCAAAAGACCTCAGACTGCGGTGAAGATTTACGTTCCAACAGGACAATGACCCCAAGTATACAGCCAAAGCAACACTGGAATGGCTCATAACAAGAACGTGAAAGTCCTTGAGTGGCCCAGCCAATGCCCAGCCTTGAATACCATTGAGAATCTGTGGAAAGACTTGAAGATTGCTGTTCACCAACGCTCCCCATCCAACTTGACAGAGCTTGAGCAAATCTGCAAGGACGAATGGAGAACACCAAATCCCCAAATCCAGATGTGCATACCTGATACAGACAAACCCAAGAAGACTCAAAGCTGTAATCGCTGTCAAACGCGTTTCTACAAAGTATTGACTTAGGGAGCTGAATACTTATGTAAATTAGATATTTCTGTATTTCATTTTTTATTACTTTGTAAGAATGTCTAAAAAATCATTCCACTTTGACATTATTGGGTATTATGTGTAGATCAGTGCCAAAACACCTCAATTAAACCCATTTTTAATTCAGGCTGTGACACAACCAAATGTGAAAAAGTCAAGGGGTGTGAATACTTTATGAAGGTGCTGTATTTGTCAGCCACAAGGGCAACTGCATTGGTGCTGCATGCTGTAGCACAGAGGATATTGAATGGTTTCTCGAATTTGTCTATCTCTTCCATCCTGGCCTCGATTTCACATTAGAGATTTCAGGTCCTTCTGTCACCTTTCTTGAAATAAACGTTTCAGTCCAAGATAATGAACATGCCAACACTTTCCATTACAAACGTACTGATTTTCACAACGACCTTACTTATTCACATTTGAACACCTCCCACGTTAAAATGTCAATTTCATATTCTTCGTCCCCCCGCCTCCAACGTATCGTCTGTCCACCTACTATTCAAACTTTTAATCAAAATCAAACGAGATGTGCAAGTTCTTCACCGAGCGTACCTTTCCCACCTCCATTGTGGTCGCTACACTGGTGTGTGCCTGTAACACCGATGGACAGACGGCTTTGCAACCTCCTGTGAAACAAAACTGAAGAAAGGATTTGTTCACATTGATGTCCCATCCTCTCAACCTTCGAATCAAGATCATCATCAGAGGGACCTTCAACCTTTTACAAAATGATCCAGAAACCACCTTAGTTTACCACCAACACCACCACTGACACCTTAATTTACCACCACCTCAATTTACCACCACCACCTCAATTTACCACCACCACCTCAATTTACCACCAACACCACCACCTCAATTTACCACCGACTCCTTCATTTACCACCAACACCACCACCTCAATTTACCACCACCACCTCAATTTAACACCACCACCTCAATTTACCACCGACACCTTAATTTACCACCAACACCACCACCTCAATTTACCACCACCACCTCAATTTACCGCCAACACCACCACCTCAATTTACCACCAACACCACCACCTCAATTTACCACCAACACCACCACCTCAATTTACCACCAATACCACCACCTCAATTTACCACCAACACCTTAATTTACCACTAACACCACCACCTCAATTTACCACCACCAACACCACAACCAACACCTTAATTTACCACCAACACCACCACCAACACCTTAATTCACCACCAACACCACCACCTCAATTTACCACCACCACCTCAATTTACCACCACCAACTCAATATACCACCAACACCACCACCTCAATTTGCCACCAATACCACCACCTCAATTTACCACCAACACCACCATCTCAATTTACCACCAACACCACCACCTCAATTTACCACCACCAACACCATCTCAATTTACCACCAACACCACCCTCTCAATTTACCATCAACACCACCATCTCAATTTACCACCACCACCTCAATTTACCACCACCACCTCAATTTACCACCACCATCACCTCGCATCGTTTCATATGGGAACAGAAATTGGTGCGATTCCCTCGTTAAAAGATCATTACCCTCGGACCTGTCACCAGGAACGTTGTATTCATGGAGTCGCTGGAACACCTGCGCTTTCATCACGATGACAACTTCATTGCATCTCCGCGAATGTGATCGAGCGCATCACGTTCACCGTCTCCATGACCCAGGGAGGTCAGAAAGGCACATCACGTTCACCGTCTCCATGACCCAGGGAGGTCAGAAAGTCGCTTCACGTTCACCGTCTCCATGACCCAGGGAGGTCAGAAAGGCGCTTCACGTTCACCGTCTCCATGACCCAGGGAGGTCAGAAAGTTGCTTCATGTTCACCGTCTCCATGACCCAGGGAGGTCAGAAAGGTGCTTCACGTTCACGGTCTCCATGACCCAGGAAGGTCAGAAAGGCGCTTCACGTTCACGGTCTCCATGACCCAGGGAGGTCAGAAAGGCGCTTCACGTTCACGGTCTCCATGACCCAGGGAGGTCAGAAAGTCGCTTCACGTTCACCGTCTCCATAACCCAGGAAGGTCAGAAAGTCGCTTCATGTTCACGGTCTCCATGACCCAGGGAGGTCAGAAAGTCGCTTCACGTTCACCGTCTCCATGACCCAGTGAGGTCAGAAAGTCGCTTCACGTTCACGGTCTCCATGACCCAGGGAGGTCAGAAAGTCGCTTCACGTTCACCGTCTCCATGACCCAGTGAGGTCAGAAAGTCGCTTCACGTTCACGGTCTCCATGACCCAGGGAGGTCAGAAAGTCACTTCACGTTCATGGTCTCCATGACCCAGGGAGGTCAGAAAGTCGCTTCACCCCCCACAGTAAAGCACTCGTTCTTCAACTCTTTTGATATCCGGGTTGTATTGTGTGGTACTTACAATACTTCGTCAGTCATTGTATCTTCATGATTGAGTTTCACATAGAAATACAATGACTGGGTTAAAAAGTACGGAACAATAAATCATGGATATTATCAAGGTCCACAGACAGAAGTTGTCTATTTGATTTGATTATTTAGATTTTAAGTAATAAACAAAGAACTGAACGTGGTATTTTATTCTATTATTTTTTGAGGTGTTACAGTTAAAAAGGTAAACCTGTAGGGTACCGGTCATGGTCATGACGTCATCTGCGTGACGTAATCAAAGGCAAGTCAGATCAAGAATCCTCTGACCGTCAAAATCGTTATAAAGACTATCCTCGAGATGACGTATCGGGTCACGTGGCTAATCAAGTTGCTGCTTTTTGGGGAACGTGGACAATCGAGCGTAAAATGACTCCAACGATCATTTCAATCTTCCTCACAAGATATTTATTCAAGAAAAGAACAACGATTTAATTGGACCAAACAAATCTATTAATCCAAATGTCCAAATCTATTAATTGGACCAAACATGACTTCCTGTGTCTGGACCTTTAGAGTTTCACAATAATTGGGGGGGGGGGAAGTACATTGGGGAAACTGGGCTTCCATTTCAGCTCCTCGGACAGTCGGACAGTTGTAAGCACAACGATTGGGCCTCCCGTCTCCTCCATCTTTTCAATCCTTTCCCTCTCTCTCTCTCTCGCTTTTTTCCCTTTTCATTTTACTTTATCTCATTTTATTGGTCTCACCTCTCCTCCGTTTTCACAATCCTCTTCACTCTTCCTCTCCACTCTTCCTCTCCTCTATCTATCCTTTGTTTTCCTCCTTTCTCCCTGGGATACATAGATAGTAAATATATTTTATTACTTTTAAAAGTTATTTTAGTTTACTCATTAAAACATCTTCCTTTAGTTTCTTGTTCTTCCCTATTCTTTCCTGCTTTCTCCCACTCGAAGCCCCCTTCAATATTCATCGCTGAACCCTGACATTCTCTCCCTCTCTGTCTCTCCCTTCCACTTCCTCTTCCTCTTCCCATTTCTCTTTCTCTCACTTTCACTATTTAATTCCCTTCCTCTTCCTCTTCCCCTTTCTCTTTCTCTCATTTTCACTCTTTCTCTGCCTTCCTCTTCCTCTTCCCCTTCCTCTTCCTCTTCCTCTTCCCTTTCCCCTTCCTCTTCCCCTTTCTCTTTCTCTTTCACTGTTTCTCTTCCTTCCTCTTCCTCTTCCCCTTCCTCTTCCTCTTCCCCTTTCTCTTTCTCTCATTTTCACTCTTTCTCTCATTTTCACTCTTTCTCTCCCTTCCTCTTCCTCTTCCTCTTCCCATTTCTCTTTCTCTCACTTTCACTATTTAATTCCCTTCCTCTTCCTCTTCCCCTTTCTCTTTCTCTCATTTTCACTCTTTCTCTGCCTTCCTCTTCCTCTTCCCCTTCCTCTTCCTCTTCCTCTTCCCCTTCCCCTTCCTCTTCCCCTTTCTCTTTCTCTTTCACTGTTTCTCTTCCTTCCTCTTCCTCTTCCCCTTCCTCTTCCTCTTCCCCTTTCTCTTTCTCTCATTTTCACTCTTTCTCTCATTTTCACTCTTTCTCTGCCTTCCTCTTCCTCTTCCTCTTCCCCTTTCTCTTTCTCTCACTTTCACTATTTCTTTCCCTTCCTCTTCCTCTTCCCTTTTCTCTTTCTCTTTCTCTTTCACTATTTCTCTCCCTTCCTCTTCCTCTTCCCGTTACTCTTTCTCTCATTTTCACTCTTTCTCTCCCTTCCTCCTTCTCTTTCTCTCTCTGTCAAAATGAGTCATTCCCACCCACTTTCTCCCTGACCCACCTGTGACTCACCCCAAGCATATTTTACCCCTTACCTTTTCCCTATTGCCCTCGTTTGCACCGACGAAGGGTTAACTCCTGAAATGTCAGCTCCTGTTTGCGACCCACGGCAGACTTCCCTTTATCAACGTTCTGTAGATTCGATCCATTATGCACAATAGACTCCATCTTTGGATTTTAAAAGGCACGAACATCCTAACCATAAACTTTGCATGTATGCACGAACATCACATGCATCACTTGTATTTAATCGGCTTACGTATTTTCCGTTGCGTTTGCTGGTGTGCATGCTTCCCGTACCACTTTTTGCCTGTAAGTGGAGTGCTTGGAGCAGGCCCAGATCGATTCGAAGGAAAGGAAAGTGTGAATAGTTTTAATGTGTGTGCAATGATCCAGATTGACAGTGGAGTCGGTCGACTCCAGTGCATCGTTACTATGCCTGAATGAGAGGCCAGAGGCCTGTGCTTGCTCCTTTGCCATTGCACACGGATCGGTGAGCATTGTTTCTGTTTTGCACTTTGTATTTAGGCAAACACTTTATTTGATGCTTTATATTTTTGTGGCCCATTTGTTATCGCTCCCAAGGAAATGCAACGGGGCTTTCCTTGTATTTCCCGATCGATAACAAGCTCTTCTGGACAACTCTTAAAGGAATTACAAAACTCTTTACGTCATGTGTTTTTGACGTTGGGATCCAATTTCCGACAGTTGTTTGTATTACACTAAATGTGTAATTTCGAGCCCGATGCATACAGTATATACAGACTTGGCATTTAATATGGAATATTTTTTTTGTGGGGGTGAACTTACTTTTGAAGTTGACTTAGAACCAAAAGTTCATTGGAATTATGTTGAAATTATTCTAGATTTTGTTAATGTAACCTTTAAAAGAAACAAAAACCACATTTGACATTTCGAAACAAATAAATTGATACTTGAAAGTGATGTAAACTGATATCGAACTCAATTCATGGACAGTACTGTGTTAAACTTCTGTACGTTTTCCAGAAGTATCTCTTTATTTTGCACATTAGCCAAAATATTTTTTAACAAAAACAAAAGCTAAATTACGACTGGGATTACGGACAGTAAAATTACAGTTCAGTACTTCGTGTAACCCCCACGAGCATTCAGGAGAGCACGTACACGTCGAGGCATGCTGTTCACGAGATTTGCCAAGGTTTGGACAGGAATCGCTTGCCATGCAGTGACAATAGCATGTTGCAATTCACGCACAGAGGTCGGCTGCTGGTCCAAGTGGTCGATTTGACGCGTTAATTCTGCCCACAAGTTCTCTATCGGATTCATATCCGGGGACATGGCAGGCCACTCCATATGCTCTACACCATGGTCAGCAAGAAAGTGTTGGATCATGCGAGCACGATGAGGCCGTGCATTGTCATCTTGGAAGACAAAGTTTCCTCGAAAGGCTGCATGAGCAAATGGAAGCAATGTTTCTTCCAGAATGGCCCTGTACTTGAACTGGTTCAGGTTTCCATTCAGAACAACCAGGTCAGTTTTGCCCCCTGCATGAAAAGCAGCCCAAACGGTCACCCCACCACATCCAGCTTGGACTCTTGGCACTATACAATCTTTGTTGGAGGCTTCATGCACTTGTCTGCGCACTCGGACGCGGCCATCTTGACGATAGATCAGAAATCTAGACTCGTCACTGAAGATCACGTGATTCCAGTGTCCTGGCTGCCATTGACGGTGCTCTCTGGCCCACTGCAATCGGCGCTGGCGGTGTTGTCTGGTCAGGCGTGGCTTTCTCAGGGGACGCCTGGCACGATAGCCTGCTTGAACCAGTCGTTGGTTGACTAGCCTTCTGGATACAGGCACATTTGTCAGTTGCTGCCACTCAGCCCTAAGCCGATTAGTTGACTTGGTACGGCCATTGCGGACTAACCGGTGCAGCTGGCGATCATCCCTCCTTGTGGTTCTGCGGGGACGTCCTGGCCTCGGTATTGGAGTAGGGACACCCCTCTGAGCATTTGGTTTCAGGATCTTTGACACCTAACCTTGAGTGATGCCATACTGCCGAGCAATAGCACGCTGTTTCATGCCGTAATTTCGTAAAGCCACCACTCCATGACAAACAGCATTGTCGAGTTGACGGACCATCTCCAGAGGAAGCGACAATAACTTTTGTAGATGTGCATCAGTTGTTTTCCACTAATACAGAACGCAACAACCCTTGTATACCCGACTGTGAAGCCAATCATCAAATGCACCTGTCCGTACATTTTAGCCACCACCTGTGATATAATCCTGTTGTTGACTTCTTGCTGCAACAGACAATCAGTGACATGGTTCTTTTAACAAATAAATCACCAAAGTGTAAAAGAAACTCACCAGATTGATATACTGAGTTAAGAAAGTAAACCCAAGTCACGAAAAAAATAAAATCCATATTAAATGCCAAGTCTGTATGTAGTGTTTATGAATCGCACATCCTTTGTTATCAGGGCACGAGCATGCTCCGCCATGTGGGTGTGAAATGAAGGTGGAATAGCATTTTGTGGAGCACCTTACATATCTCACTATATTTCCTGTGAACTTGGAAAGCAATTCCAGCATCCAATATTACAATCCGTCTCCACAGAGCATTGCTGTGCAACAAAGCGCAGTTAAAAATTGTCGTCTTAGTGAATTTACGATTTATTTTTATGCAGTTAGTGTTGTCAGCGTTGCTCTGTTGGAGCCCGTACTGATGTTTTCCAACAACAAGTCAAATATTTTAAGAGCATGCATTGGTGAGAACATGCCGCTTTTGTACGAAAAATTCCAAATGGAAACTGAATGCTTTGGAACACGTTTCCATAAAGAATCCGTTCAAATTGTCATGTATCGATACAATTCAGGGGTCGAGGGATACTCTCTCTCTCGCTCTCTCTCTCTCTCTCTCTCTCTCTCTGATATGATTATAGGGCTTCCTAATACTCGGTGTGTTCCCATTGGTTGCTGGAATACATTCCAATTGCTTGAACAAGGGTCTTCTGCACCATTGTATTTGATCTCTCCTTGCCGCTCTCAAACCTGATGTTCATGCACTGCTGCATTAACACATAGGTGAAGATAATTGTTTCCCGAAAACCTGTTGCTTTATCTGAGATATACATTAGTTGAGGCTCATATAAGAGTCAGTTACCAATGTGGAATGTCCACTTACTGATAATGGGGTGAAGGGGAGCAGGGAGACAAAGAGACAAACACAGAAAAATCACCAAAGTGAGTCGATGAGCTGTGGTCAGATGGGATGGGAAAGGGAGGTGAAGTGGAGTTAGTGAAAATGTAAAAGATTGTGGGTCATGTGTGTGGGAAACATGAGATGACGATGAAACATTGTCTTGTGATGGTCCGTAGCGGAGAGCACAAGATGACAGGCTCAGGTCGGAAATGCTACAGACAATAATAAAAAAAGGAGAATAAAGGAGGGGACGGTTGTAGCGGCATCTTTTGCCTTTAGTGTATTAATATGTTAATGCACTTTAGCCTTGCCCCACCTGGTGATTCTTTCCTGTACGGGATTTTTAGCAGTCATGAGCAGGAACAGTCGTGGAGGAATAAAGGACTGGACTCGGAATTGGAATGTCTTGGATGTCTTTTCTTTCACGCTAAATTGGTGATTTACCTGATGGTGATCACCCTGATGATCACCCTGATTTACCTGATGGTGATCACCCTGGGTGATCACCCTGATGTGATCCAAATGGACAGACGAGCAGTTGCAAGCACACAACCAGTCACTGGGAACAAACAGCCAGTCATGTCCTTCCCAGATGCTCAAGCAGCTTCATCAGTGGCAGCAGTTTTGATAAAGCTGCCGCCATCCTGGCCTAGCTACCCGAGGTTGTGGTTTACGCAAATCAAAGCCCAATTTGACATCTGAAAATTCTTACCGAGTTGACACGATTCAAATCCATTGTTGTCTCCTCGTGCGCGGCAGAAGTGAGAGATATTTGACTCCAACCTCTAATGAATGCCCTGTACACGACTTTGAGCAGGTGCTCATAAAGCATGTGACTGCCTCTGAGCACTGCTGCTTTCAACAATTCCTTCAAGCTAAGGATTTTGAAGATAGAAGACCGACGCAGCTACTGCGTCATATGCAGCAGCTTCTCAGCGACTGCCATGCCACCTTCAAGCAGTCGCTCCTTCCTGAGTTGTTTTTGCAGCATTCACATCTACATGTCCGTATGATACAGCTATCGCAGGTACTACCTGCCACTGCGGATCCTCGTTGTGGGGTTGTACCTTCCCAACGCATGTTGGGGTCCAAATCTTTCCCCATTCTTCCCTGCTACCCGGATTTGTCAGGGCAGCGCGGTCACGGTCAGTGTCGATCTGTTCCCATGGACCGGCCCTTTCCTCCTCTCTCTCTCTCTCTCTCTCTCTCTCTCTCACTCTCACTCTCACTCTCACTCTCACTCTCTCTCGTACCCCCTCTCTCTCGTACCCCCCCTCTCTCTCTCTCTTCCTCATCTCCCTCTCTGTATCTCTCTCTCTCTCTCTCTCTCTCTCTCTCTCTCTCTCTCTCTCTCTCTCTCTCTCACTCTCACTCTCGCTCTCACTCTCTCACACACTCTCTCACACACACTCTCTCTCTCTCTGTTGTGGCCTTGACTTCGTGAATGTGGGGGTAAACCATCCTGGATGTGGGATCTCTGGGTCGGTCCTGCAAGATCGATTGGCTGTCTCCATGCTGGCTTGTTCGAGAGAAATGTCTGGGGCTATACAACACCAACAACATCAACAACAACTACAACCTGAAAACGTGGACCTTAAAAAGCTCGTCCTGGAGCTCCACAATGCGCAACACCAGTTGCGCCCATCTTCACATACCCCTTCTAGGGACATCAAGAAACGCCATCCCTCACATTACCGTTCACAATGATCTTGTGTGAACACTCCAGATTGGTGTTGGTACCACATGACCTTCGGTGATAATGCCTGTCAGTGTAGATGACCTGGATCATCTCTGTACCGGAAACAACGAGGCCCACAACTAATGGTGAGGAGTTATCCAGCGCCAAAACCTATGTCGCCTTTTCTTCCTCGGGGATCGAACGAGTGGACTTTGTTTTCTTCTGGATACACGAACAGAGATGAGCATCATTCCAACGTCTGCCACTGCACGGAGACCTCCACAGAAATATTCATTACAGTCCGCAAACAACAGTGCTCATGATATTTTGGAGAACATTTCCTCCAGCTTGGTTTGGGTTTACGTTGCTCATTTACGTGCATATTTTCTATTGTCGAGACCTGTTACTGTATGATAGGTGTGGAATGTTTTATACATTTCATTCTCTTTGTAGGCATCAAATATCGCCGCCTTTTGGGCACCTCAACACAGCTTAGCATTCTCTGTAAAGCATCTATCATTTTGTCGCTGAATATCACGTGCCTTCCGTCCACACCCACGTTACCTTTCAGAAAGTACTTTATGACTTCCCGTCGATAACGTGCCCATTGGTGACAATTCAGGCCATCAAACATCGGATCATGCATCACATTGAGATCATGAGATCCCCTGTTTTAGCGCGTGCTCACCGACAAGCACCTGATAAATAATGTATTGCCCGCCAGGTGTTTGACTATATGTTACAATGTGAGATCATCAGACTATCGTCCAGCAGTTGGGATTCTCCGCGACACATGGGACCCAAAAAGACACCTGGAGATTGGCGTTCTTGCTGGGATTACCGGTCCTTTTTTTTTTTCTTTTTTTTTGTATACAAGATCGAGGCTCATGAAAGAGCGAACATTAATCACACAAAAAGTCAAACCGACACATAAAACACAAAAAATAAGGGGAGCGGTAGACAAGATGGGGAGAGAGGGGGAAGGACACAAGCACAACATTTGAGAGCCGGGACATCGAGAGAACTGTGGGAGGGACAGGGCTTGGGGGGAGGTGGGAGAGGTATAAAACATATGGACACTGCCAGGACTTCCAGGAAAGAAGTTGGAATTTCAAAAAAGGTGGATCTTGGGTGAATTAGCGGGGGTTGACAAGATCAAGGTTTTGGATGGGGGAAGATAAGAGATGGTGGTGAACAGCTGTTTTAAAGCCCTGGAGGGAGGGGTGGGATTGGAGGGAGTGGGGGAGTTTGTTCCAGAAGCAGGAGAAAAGAGGAATGAAAGAGTGAAGGTGAGCAGAGAGTCTTGATTTTGGCAGTTTAACCATAAGTGGGTTGCAGGCAGATCTTGTGCGACCTGTAGGAATATTTGGGGGACAAAGCACAGAGAGAGCTGGGGGAGCAAGGCCGGAGAGGAGTCGGTAGAAGACAGAAAGGCCACCAACCTGCCTGCGATGAGTGAGTGAAAGGCCCTCGGAGTTAGCTTCATCGCGGGAGATTACAATGAGTCTGAAAGCTTTGGTTTCAACAGCGTGAAGACGAGCTGGGTGTGAGGCAGGAGCACCGCCCAGAGGGGGGAACAGTATTCCATTGAGCTGCGGATGAAAGCCTTGCATGTGGTGAAGAGCTCAGGTGTGCCAAGGAAGGACTTCGTACGACGGAGAATGCCCAGTCGGCGACTGGCTTTGGAGGCCAGCTTGGAAATGTGGTTTTCCCAGGAAAGATAATCGCAGATAGTGAGACCCAAAAGCTTGAGCGACAGAACTTCTTGGAGAGGATTATTCAGAAAGTGGATGGGAGGGTTGTCCAGTCGGTCTTTTCGGAGAGACATCGTAAGAGTGTGAGATTTGTCAGGATTGAAAGACATGTTCCACTTGTTTGACCAGTCTGATTTTGTCCAGGTCTGCAGAGAGTGAGGAGGCTGCAGATTGTCGATCTGAGGGATGAGGAATGGAGCGGCAGAGAGTGGAGTCATCAGCAATGGATGTCTTAGAATGCTGTGTGATGGTTTTAGTGAACAGAACACGATCCATTGCTGAACCTGCACTTGCTGTGAAGGATGAATAATGCAATGTTGCACCCGATATTATATATACCAACATTTGGTACACAGCGTTAGTGAAAGTGACTGAGGCACAATTGGAAATCGAGTCAACAGTTGTGAAATACAGAACCGCTGCTCTTCCTGGACCGATTGTTTTAGTTATAGAGTTTGTAGTATTAGCAATACTTTTTGTAAGATATTTGGCGTGGCAGGGTAGCCGAGTTATGTACACACTCGACTCTGACCTATCGACACCTCGTTTGAATCCTGACCCAGGTATAAACCGCCGTCCTGGTGTTTCGCAGGCAGGGCGAGGCCACGATGTGTGTGCTGTCCCTCGGGTACACGTTGCGTGTGCTGACCCTCGGGTACACGTTGACCCGGAGGACCCGTCTTTCGACTTCTGTCATTGGTGGGCATTAAAGAACCCAAGATGTCTTTATCAAAGAATAGGCGACTTATTCCCGGCATCCTGAACAAATTACGACTTCTTGTCTCAGTTGGACGTTGCAAGTGATCCGTCTTCGTGGATATCCCTGGACATCTGGTCATGTTACTTGCTATCTCAGATTGTGCTGCTCGTCTGGTTTAGCATCTTCTACACATTAAACAAACTTGCGTTCTCACTTGTCGTATGTCAACTGCCCTCTCCAGCTATAAAGGGCAATTTGAAAAGAGATTCCATAATACTGACATGACACGAGAAAATAAGGTAAAGTTGCCTGCAAAATTAAATAATAGGTTTGTCTGTCACAAAACACTGTCCTATTGAGTTTGAGCAAACACAGACGAGGACAGAGCGGATTGAGATAGACAGACAGACAAGATGCGTTTTACAGAAAAGATTCCCATAAATCAATTGCGCAATAGGGACGTATTTTGTGTTGTCTTTGTCGCCCTCTCCCTGTTACCTCTTGTCGTTAACTCATCAAATTGCCTAAATGTACTCGTTTTCACACACGTGATCAGTCCTGGTGAGAGAAACAATGGCTTCATTCTGTCGCAATGATTGGTCACTGCTTATGTCACAATATAACGGATATAGATTGTTCGGAGCCAAATACCAAAATTTATATCTTTTTAAAAAAAATTCTCTTTTCTTTCCCTGAGCTGCTTGGGAGAATGTCATTCGTTTAACATAATAACTATCTTACCAGGAATGTTTGTTTGCTCCACAAAGCAACACTATCCCAGATAAACGCACGTGTGGTCCGTTCCTTTTCGTGCTGGGGAATGCATTTGCCCTCGGATTGGAGTGGAAACAATGGAAAATGTCACAAGGATAAATTACATTTTGCATATGTGGAGCTTTAGTCGTGTGTAAAGCGCCCGAGCTTCAGAAAATGATAGGTGTGCTTTAATTTGGCTCTTAGTCAGCACCGTAAAGTAATATCGCAGCACAACATAAATCCTACACAGTTAGCATTCCGCAGCGTCCCCCGTCTCCATGCGCTTATGTTTCTTCCCTCTTCCCTGAAATACCTGGCATTTTAAACATTGAATATAAATCCACCAAATGCATGCATCGAGTGGGCTCAAACAAAAACACCACTTTCCTCGGGACCACCAGGGAAATATACAACCTCGACAAAAAGGGGGACGTTGACCTGGTGTACCAGTGTAAAAGAAGAAGAAGAACCACCTTTATAGGCCATTTTTCCCCGCAGAGCAGGGGTTGGCCTTTTCCGGGCACCATGGTCCCCTTTTTGAAGCAATGTTTTATGGCCGGATGCTCTTCCTGCCGCCAACCGTGTTGGTCACCTCTTGCGACACACAGGGAATTACCAGTGAACTGGTACTCAATTTGCCGACCTCGGAAGGATGACGGGCTGAGTCAACCCCCCTGGAGTTAATTCAGCGATCGACCGGGATTCGAACCCAGGACCCGAGGATCCGAAGCCGGCACCCTAACCGCTAAGCCAACACCAACACCTGGCAACACCAGTGTAAGACGTCCGGTAAAATGAGGAGGTCTGCAGGTCCTACTTTGTCCACGGCAGTAGTTTTACCACACAAATCTCCTTTTATTCTCCTCCTTCTCCTCTACCTCGTCCTCCACCGCTCCTGCTCCTACTCCTCTCTCCCCACCAACTATGAAGCACCCCTCCCCTATCTTGCTTTATATAAACCTCTCTGGTCTGCTTAACCTCTCGACCATCATTGTGAGTGGAGCAACACTGACTGCCAATTCACTCTATTGCAATGTGTCCTCCACGGGGTTAGTGACCGTTATTGGACTTGCTCTAAATTGCACAGGCCTCCTGGGGTCCATGGTCGTTTTTGCCTTTATTTGAAGATCCGCTCCCCTTTAAGAGATTAATCCTGTGCATTTATAGTGCTGATTTTTATTTCACAAGAAGATACCCTTGGAGACATGGCTTGTGCCAAATAACCTCGGGATTATATACCATTCGGCCCTCCTTGCCTCTTGTGGATTATTTATGACTTCAGTGAGGACACTTTGTGAATAGAAAGCTTAAACCAGGAAATAAATAATGTCCACCTCATTGTTGTTGTTGAGCAATTTCTGATTTCCTTCTGGTGACTTCAATCCTGCGGCACTTCCTTTTAGATGGCAACGGGGATGGGGTTTTTCTTTTTAACCCCACACGATGATGCCGAAACCATCTGTGCATTCAGATCCCCCACCTGGGAGCCTTTGGAAAAGAGTCGTCAACCAACATCTGTCAGCGGATCTTATATACCATAACTCTGCTCCAAAACCGTCCTCAGGGTTGTGTGCTCCCAATGCAAGTGAAGAAGTCGTTGTGGTTGTCTGAACTTGCTCTCTTAATCACTGGCTCTTTTCCTCGATAAGGTGTTTGAATGTTGACCCAACGTTTTGTATAAATCTGCATGTGCTTATATATCTAATACAGATTTTATTTATGTTTAGTGCTCCCTCTTTATTTTGCATGCAAACTCTAAAAAAGGGTGAAAGAATGTGAAGAAAGACAAGAAAAGAGGTGGCAGAAAACTGAGAGATCAGCAAAAGGACTGTGATCTGAGATGAGAGAGCAACAGACCCTGCACCTCGTCCTTTTTGTGGGAGATACGAGTGATGTCGAGAGCTTGGAGATGTGAAGCAGGGTCACCATCCCAATGGAGAAATAATTACTCCATTGACCTTATGGACAAAGGCTGCCCATGTGAAGGTCATCTTTACTGAAGATGAATACCCAGTCGACAGCTGACTTTTGGATGCCAGCTTTAGTATTCGGTCTGTCCAGAAGAGATTGATGATCGTAAGGTCGTGATGTTCAATTGGACTCAACTTCTACCAGTCTTTGACTCAACGATAGGACAATTCAGGAGAAATTTCCTCCTCCCAATAGATGCCAACCAATGTTGTTTGTCCAATGAACTACTTGCGAGTCTTGCTGGTAAAGGTGAGTGTCAATGTGCCTCAGCAGACAAGTAGAACAATGGACAAATTTTGATGTTGATCAAAATATGCTAACTGCTGTAGGAAGCAATGAGAAGCTGACATTTTGGGTGTTAATCCCTCTTACTTGGTTTATCCGTGCTCTATCCTCGAAATGCAGAGTACGTACAATTTTAAGTCTTTCTATGACTCGATGGGACCAGAATTTAACCATCGACCTCCAAACAGAAAGCGGATGCTTTAACCATTACTATATCGTGTCTAGTTAGGGTCTTCTAACCATTATACCGCCAAGTCTGGTTAGGCTCTAACCATTATACCGCCAAGTCTGGTTAGGCTCTAACCATTATACCACTGAGTCTGGTTCGGCTCTAACCATTATACCGTCAAGTCTGGTTAGGCTCTAACCATTATACCATTGAGTCTGGTTCGGCTCTAACCATTATACCGCCAAGTCTGGTTAGGCTCTAACCATTATACCGCCAAGTCTGGTTAGGCTCTAACCGTTATACCATTGAGTCTGGTTAGGCTCTAACCATTATACTGCCAATTGGTTAGGCTCTAACCATTATACCATTGAGTCTGGTTAGGCTCTAACCATTATACCACCAAGTCTGGTTAGGCTCTAACCATGATACCATTGAGTCTGGTTCGGCTCTAACCATTATACCGCCGAGTCTGGTTAGGCTCTAACCGTTATACCGCCATGTCTGGTTAGGCTCTAACCATTATACCGTCAAGTCTGGTTAGGCTCTAACCATTATACCATTGAGTCTGGTTAGGCTCTAACCATTATACCACCAAGTCTGGTTAGGCTGTAACCATTATACCGCCAAGTCTGGTTAGGCTGTAACTATTATGCCACCAAGTCTGGTTAGGCTCTAACCATTATACCACCAAGTCTGGTTAGGCTGTAACCATTATACCGCCAAGTCTGGTTAGGCTCTAACCATTATACCGTCAAGTCTGGTTAGGCTCTAACCATTATACCATTGAGTCTGGTTAGGCTCTAACCATTATACCACCAAGTCTGGTTAGGCTGTAACCATTATACCGCCAAGTCTGGTTAGGCTGTAACTATTATACCACCAAGTCTGGTTAGGCTCTAACCATTATAACACCAAGTCTGGTTAGGCTGTAACTATTATACCGCCGAGTCTGGTGAGGCTCTAACCATTATACCGCCAAGTCTGGTTAGGCTCTAACCATTATACCGCAAAGTCTGGTTAGTCTCTAATCATTATACCGCCAAGTCTGGTTAGGCTCCAACCATTATATCACCGAGTCTGGTTAGGCTCTTACCATTATACCGCCAAGTTGTGGTTCGGCTCTAACTATTATACCGCCATGTTTGGTTCGGCTCTAACCATTATATCACCGAGTCTGGTTAAGCTCTAACCATTATATCACAGAGTCTGGTTAGGCTCTAAACATTATATCACTGAGTCTGGTTAGGCTCTGACCATTATACCGCCAAGTCTGGTTAGGCTCTAAACATTATACCGCCAAGTCTGGTTAGGCTATAACCATTATACCGCCGAGTCTGGTTAGGCTCTAACAGTTATACCGCCAAGTCTGGTTAGGCTCTAACCATTATACCAACCGAGTCTGGTTAGGCTCTAACCATTATACCGCCAAGTCTGGTTAGGCTATAACCATTATACCGCCGAGTCTGGTTAGGCTCTACCCATTATATCAACGAGTCTTGCTAGGCTCTAACCATTATATCGCCAAGTCTTGTTAGGCCCTAACCATTATACCATTGAGTCTGGTTTGGCTCTAACCATTATACCGCCAAGTCTGGTTCGACTCTAACCATTATACTGCCAAGTCTGGTTCTGCTCTAACCGTTATACCGCCAAGTCTGGTTCGGCTCTAACCATTATACCATTGAGTCTGGTTAAGCTCTAACCATTATACTGCCAAGTCTAGTTCGGCTCTAACCGTTATACCGCCAAGTCTGGTTCGGCTCTAACCATTATACCGCCAAGTCTGGTTAAGCTCTAACCATTATACCGCCAAGTCTGGTTAAGCTCTAACCATTATACCGCCAAGTCTGGTTAAGCTCTAACCATTATACCGCCAAGTCTGGTTCGGCTCTAACCGTTATACCGCCAAGTCTGGTTCGGCTCTAACCATTATACCGCCAAGTCTGGTTAGGCTCTAACCATTATACCGCCAAGTCTGGTTCGGCTCTAACCGTTATACCACCAAGTCTGGTTCGGCTCTAACCGTTATACCGCCATGTCTGGTTAGGCTCTAACCATTATACCGCCAAGTCTGGTTCGGCTCTAACCATTATACCGCCAAGTCTGGTTAGGCTCTAACCATTATACCGCCATGTCTGGTTAGGCTCTAACCATTATACCGCCAAGTCTGGTTCGGCTCTAACCGTTATACCGCCATGTCTGGTTAGGCTCTAACCATTATACCGCCAAGTCTGGTTCGGCTCTAACCGTTATACCGCCATGTCTGGTTAGGCTCTAACCATTATACCGCCAAGTCTGGTTAGGCTCTAACCATTATACCGCCAAGTCTGGTTCGGCTCTAACCATTATATCACTGAGTCTGGTTCGGCTCTAACCATTATTACACCAAGTCTGGTTCGGCTCTAACCGTTATACCGCCATGTCTGGTTAGGCTCTAACCATTATACCGCCAAGTCTGGTTCGGCTCTAACCATTATATCACTGAGTCTGGTTCGGCTCTAACCGTTATACCACCAAGTCTGGTTCGGCTCTAGCCATTATACCGCCAAGTCTGGTTATAGTCTATCCATTATATCACCAAATTTGCCACCTCCATAAAGTGTCCATCTGGGTGGATGCCACATCCGATCAATGTGAAAGTTTAACCAATTGATCAACTACCCATGGAAAATCTATTTTTGTTATTATTATTATTATTATTTTTGTTAATGTTATTACATGGAAAGACAAATGTTTCAAGGTATGGTAACGATCAACAGTCCATAAGAACAGTGCACCTGGCATATGCAAATGAGCCACAACACAAGAGGGGGTTCACAAGCAAGTTCACACAGTCAGTAGCGAGTGTGTCCACCTTGTGCATTGATGCAGGCCTGGCACCTTCGCCTCATTGAGGCCACTAAACGTCGATGAAAGTCCTTGGGAAGATCATTCCATATCCGAGGAAGGATTTGGCGGAGTTCCTGCAGCGTTTTTGGAGGATTCGGATGACGTCGTAAACGTCGCTCCATTTCATCCCAGACGTGTTCAATGGGTGACAAATCAGGGGATCTTGCAGGCCAGGGTAACACATTAACATTGTTCTGATTAAGATACTGCTGTACAACTCGAGCAATGTGTGGTCTGGCGTTATCGTGTTGAAACGTCACTCCAGGGCCGTTCTGTTGCAAAAACGGTAAAGCGGCCATTTGCAAAATCTCGTCTCGGTACCTCACAGCATTCAAGTTCCCCTCTATCACAATCATTGGCGTTCTTGCTGCAGCTGTTATCCCACCCCAGATCATAATGCCCCCACCTCCAAAATGATCCCCTTCCAGAACACATGGCCTGATGTAACGTTCACCTGTGCACCTGTAGACACGTGTCCTACCGTCAGCTCGGTGAAGCTGTGCCAAATGGTGTTTCTATGGATGTTGAATCGACGAGCAACATCACGCTGCGAGGTACCAGACTGAAGCATACCTATAGCTCTCCATCTGTCATTTTCCCCGAGGCGTGGCATGTCGAACTTGTTCCAGAATGATGAATAGAGGTGTTTTTCTGACTTCTGCACTTCTTAAGACTGCATTGAGTGGAAATGATAAGCGTCTGGTTGTCTGGCCTTTTAAAGTGAACATTGCTGGCCATTTTTCTCGAATATGTCATGCTTCTTGCAAATTTCGTGCAATTCGAACAACAACTGCTTGGTTGCGTTTCTTCGACCATTTTAACACACTCTTTGTCTGGTTCAAATCCAAAAATTCATTCACAAGATTACCAATGAAAAAATTCCATGTCACAATAACTTTTGCCTCTGAGTATATATATAGACACGCACACACATACAGTATATGCAGGCTCATATGTTTATGAAGGAGCTGCGACACAAATCACACACACATGTCGACATAGATGAGACAACACCAGACTTGATTGTCACACAAACACAGCCGCTGAGATTGGAGGAAATGACGTCACTTCCCAGAGCACTCTGGGTACCAGTGACATCATCTTCATGACTTGGCTCTTTTTCTGTACGCACTCACCGGGGCAATGAAGGAATAATTTCCTCCTCTTCATGGAAGCCAGCCTTTGGGTTCCTCGTCTGTTTGTCAAACTTGGTGTGCAGCACACATGTCATAATTTGATAAAGTTCTGTAGGAACTTCCAAGCCAAGCATCTTTCCATCTCCCCACAAAGGGAAGCATCCGGTGTACAACATTGGATGTGCCAAAATGCAGTGATTTCGTGTTTTAACATCAATATAACGAATAATTTAAAGTTTTTCTTGTGATGTTCACCTTCTCTGTGGGAAAATATTTTGGTACAGCAAATTTCAGGGTAGTTGAGCTCGGGGTTTAAAAAAAAAAGTATTAAGGAGCAAACAACTGTGCATGCACAGCCGCATATACATACATTATTCTTCTATATAATTCTATACAATCCACATTTACAAAGAGAAAATTGGGGTCTTACCCCCAGCCTGAACCTCCCACCATGTAGGTTTGAAAATGTTTCCTTTGCCCATGACATGGCATCTCCATCTCCAAATGGCATCTCCATCTCCAAATGGCATCTCCATCTCCAAATGGCATCTCCATCTCCATCTCCAAATGGCATCTCCATCTCCAAATGGCATCTCCATCTCCAAATGGCATCTCCATCTCCAAATGGCATCTCCATTTGCCAAGAGGATTCCAACAGTATGCAATTTGATGGTCTTATTTATCGGTGGGGCCGATTCTATCAATGGACAGAGAATACAACTTCTGTGTGTCGATTAGCTGGTTACCCCGTCCTCCAAGCGGGGATAACCAGCGTCACAAAAGCCGTTTGCAGTTTCGGTCACAAGAACAATCACTACGACTCAGACCCCAACACGTATAAATATAAATATAAAGGAAAGCAAGACAAAAAATTTTTGTTGTTCTTTTTGTTTTTGTACACTGAATCGAGGCTCGTGAAAGAGCTAACATTTACTTCACAAACAAATCAACCAGACAAACAAAATATATAAAAATAGGGAGCGGAAGACAAGATGGGGAGAGAAGGGGAAGCACACAAACACAACATTTGACAGCAGGGAGATGTATGGGAGGGAGAGGGCTTGGGGGGAGGAGGCGTGGGAAGGGGGGGGGGGGGTGGGAGAAGTATAAAACACAAGGACACCAAGGACTTCCAGGACAGAAGTCGGTATTTCAAAAAAGTGGAATTGGGGTGAAATTAGCGGGGGTAGAAAAGATCAAGGTTTTGGATGGGGGAAGATAAGAGATGGTGGTGAACAGCTGTTTTAAAGACCTGGAGGGTGGAGTGGGATAGAAGAGAGTGAGGGAGTTTGTTCCAGAGGCGGGAGAAAAGAGGAATGAAGGAGTGAAGGTGAGCAGAGAGTCTTGATTTTGGCAGTTTAACCAAAAGAGGGTTGCAGGCAGATCTTGTGCGACCTGTAGGAATATTTGGGGGACAGAGCCCAAAGAGAGTGGGGGGGCAAGGCCAGAGAGGAGTCGGTAGAAGACGGAAAGACCACCAACCTGCCTGCGGTGAGTGAGAGGCCCTTGGAGTTAGCTTCATCGCGGGAGATTCCAATGATTCTGAATGCTTTGGTTTCAACAGCGTGAAGACGAGCTAGGAGCGAGCAGCGTGAAGAATGTATTCACATGTTAGTGGTACTTTCACATGTTAGTGTTACTTTCACACGTTAGTGTTACTTTCACACGTTAGTGTTGCTTTCACATGTTAGTGGTACTTTCACATGGTAGTGGTACTTTCACATGGTAGTGGTACTTTCACACGTTAGTGTTACTTTCACACGGTAGTGTTACTTTCACATGTTAGTGTTACGTTCACATGTTAGTGGTACTTTCACACGTTATGGTTACTTTCACATGTTAGTGTTACTTTCACATGTTAGTGGTACTTTCACACGTTAGTGTTACTTTCACATGTTAGTGGTACTTTCACATGTGTTACGGATCCGTCACTTCCGCCTTTGTTGTTATTATATACTGTTAGGATTTTTAGTTTCAGGTAATATTGTTGTTAAGATTTTTGTGTGAAATGGAGATGACTTTAGTAAAAGATAAAAATAAATGTTTGTGGAGGAAAAAGGAAAAACGGGGCAAAGAAACCGGAAGAGAGAGAGGGAGAGGAGGAGAGAGACAGCTGTGAGTGGCATCGTGCTGCGAGCGGACTTTTTTGATATTGGTCGCGAATGAGTTGAGGCTTCCCGGGAAAGGGATTGTTTGTGACATCGTCATATATTGCGATTGCAATTAAACCTGCATCTCAGGTTATTACCAAGCATGAGTTATTGTTGGAGAAAAATCTAGCGCCTCCATTACAGGCCTATACGCCATTTTGTCCTCGAAGAGGCTGTCCACTTGGTGCATCGTGTTTGTCGTTGGGATTCCCATATCAACATCATTGTGTTGATCGCCGTTGGTTTTCCATATCGGCTTAACTACAACAAATATGAACCATTTTGTGTTCGAAAGTTTTGAGGCCATATGCAGATGTTGTGCGTTATATTTTTTACTTGCATGGAGAGCATTAAGAAGCACAAGTCACAAGTAACTCGAGGCTGATCTTGTTAGCATATTTGATATTACTTTGCTGCTCCGTATCATAAACATTAAGGGCAGGTGGTGTAACCTAGCCGGGCCACAATGGAAGTGAATATATACAGAGCCTCTTTCGCTCTGATGAAGCGTAAAGTCCGACACATCAGCACCTTCTAATCCTACGGAGGAAACTTCGAACCATGTTATTTTGATGTAAACACAGAGCAACTTGCTTTGCAATAAAGCATGCTTCATTGCAATTTCGTCCACATTTAATGATTTGCTTTTGGGTTAACGTTGAAGTGGGCATCGTTTTGAATGATTAAAAAGTGATTGTAAACGTTTGGAGGCAGCGGAGGTTTTTTGTGGAAGTGCAACAGGTGACCTGTTCCTTGTGATGAGCGTACACGTGAGAAGCAACAATCTGGTTGGTTTGCACTCGGGATGTGGTATTTTCAACAACAACACTCATTTTAAAAGGCCATTTTCCCTGCTAGAGCGGGGGTTAGCCTTGCGGCCCCCATGACAATCTTCTCCATCTTGCCCTATTTTCTGCATCTCCCCTTGTTAACCCCCTTGCCCGCATTTCTTCTTCCACCATCTTTCGCCAAGTCTTTCTCGGTCTTTCCCGTCCTCTACTTCCTTCTACATTCATTTCCATCATTCTTCTCAACCAGTCACTTTCATCCTTCCTCAACACATGACCAAACCATCTCAACCTGTTTCTCTTCAGAGCATCCATCACAGGCTCTCTTCCCATCGTATTTCACAATTCATCATTTGTCTTTGTGGACATGGTATATGTTGTATAGGTTGCATGCAAATGCAACTTCACTCTTGGCATTCCTACAGCGTTCACAAACACACTACAGCGCGACCTTAATGGTACATGGGATCGTTGTAGCTACTTGCCGTGGAATTACAAAATAGAAGCATTTGCCAAATGAACTGAGATAATATAAGAAGTCCTGTGCAAGTGGCTTTATGCATGGCTTGTTCTAATACATGAGGAATGTGTGATGATGTCTCCGTGGGTGCTTTAAGTGGTCGGGGCCTGTTGCACACAGCACAAGCAGCATTTTTTGGGGTCTGTTATGCAGGGCATGCAAAGCTTCTCGAGTATTGTGTATCACGTACAGAGCCTTCAGAAAGTATTGACACCCCTTGACTTTTTTCACATTTTGTTGTTACACTGAATTTAAAATGGATTTCATTGAGTTTTTTTTGCCACCGATCTACACATAATACCAAATAATGTCAAAGTGGAATTATTTTTTAAATTTTGTTTACAAAATAAATAAAAATGAAAAGCTGAAATGTCTTGAGTCAATAAGTATTCAACCCTTTTGCTAAGGCACTCCAAATTGATCTCAGGTGCATCCAATTTCCTTTGATCATCCTCGAGATGTCTCTCGAACTTGATTGGAGTCCAACTATGGCCAATTCAATTGATTGGACATAATTTTGAAAGAAACACACCTTTCTACAAGGTATATAAGGTCCCACAGTTGACGGTGCACGTCAGAGCAGAAACTCTACCATGAAGTCCAGGGACTTCTCCATACAACTCCAATATAGAATTGTGAGAAGACATAGATCTGGGAAGGGTATAAAACAATTTCTTGAGAGTTGAAAGTTCCCAAGAGCCCAGTGAGCTCCATAATTAGGAAATGGAAAGAATATTGAACTACCCAGACTCTTCCTCGGGCTGACAGTCCGACCAAACTGAGCAACCGGGCAAAAAGGACCTTCACCGACGCTCCCCATCCAACTTGACAGAGCTTGAGCAAATATACAAGGAATAATGGGAGAAACTCCCCAAATCCAGATGGGCAAAGCTGATACAGACAACCCCAAGAAGACTCAAAGCTTTCATCGCTGCCAAAGGCGCTTCTACGAAGTATTCACTCATGGGACTGAAAACTTATGTAAATTCGATATTTCTGTATCTTATTTTCTATACATTTGTAAAAGTTTCTAAAAACATGTTTTCACTTTGGCATGACGGGGTATTTTGTTTGAATCGGTGACAAAAAAATTAAATTTATTCCATTTTAAATTCAGGCTATAACACAATAAAATGTGAAAAAGTCAACTGGTGTGAGTACTTTATGAAGACAATGTATCGGTGTGTTTGTTAAAATCGTCGTGATTATCTGCATGTCTTCAACAGCAACTGATGCGTGAGATGCAGCAGATGGCGAGTCGTCCGTTTGCTAGCGTTGACGTGGCCCTCCAGGGAGACGATGAGCCGCCGGACCTTGTCGGAGGAAGCATGAAGGTGAGCGTCCAGATGGAGGGTATGCGATGTCAAAGTTGTACAAAGGTCTTATCATGGGTGTTCGTGGCATGACTTCACAGCGACTCCACACCTATCCCTGTCATTTAAGCACTTAATCAAATATTTATTTTCCCCATCAGTTTATGAAAGATGTGCAACTTGCAAAATATGATGCAAGGGGAAGATGGTCTTTTTTTTTTTTTTTTTGAATACAAGATCGAGGCTCGTGTAAGAGCTAACATTAAAGACAAAAAAACAAACGGACACATAAGACATAATAAAGGGGGTGGGAGACAAGATGGGGAGAGCACAGGGCCCAGAACACTGCCTTGGGGAACTCCAGCCTGAACAGGAAGGGGAGATGAGAGAAATCCATTCAGGGCCACACATTGACTACGACCAGAGAGGAAGTCCGCCAGCCATGCGTGGAGATTTCCATGGATACCAAAGGAGGAGAGTTTGGTGAGCAGAGCGCGGTGCCAGACCGTATCGAAGGCACGTGATGTCAAGGGAGACAGCTCTGATTTCCTGTTTGGCATTGAGGACCTCCATCCATTGTTGAGACAGCAGAAGCAACATGTCCAGAGTAGAATGACCTGGTCTGAATCCAAATTGATGATCAGAGATCAAGCCATTGGAGAAGAGGAAGGATTTCATATCCGAAGCAATGATTGATTCCATGACTTTGCTGATAATTGACAGCAGGCTGATTGGTCTGTGGTTGCAAGGATCTGTTTTTTGCACCTTTTTGTGTAAAGCGGTAATGTTTGCTGATTTCCAAGATGATGGCAGATGACCTTGAGAAAAAGAGAGGGTGAAAACAACAGAGAGAGGGTGAGATAGAGCGGCAGAGCAGGATTTTAGGACCCGTGGGCTGATGCCGTCTTGTCCAGTTGCAGAATCAGAGTCGAGGATTGACAGAAACTTCTCCGCCTTGTCAGGATAGAAGGACACAGAGTCCAGGAGCAGCTGGGTTCGACTGGGTAAGGTGGGAACAGAGAGAGATGGGTTTGGGACACAAGATTTTGAGGCAAACACAGAGTTAAGGCATTCGGCTTTTTCACATGTGGGTGTCAGCTGTGTAGCCATTTGAGGTAAGGAAGGGGATGGAGGGGGAACAAACACCAGAAACAGATTTGACCAGACGCCACCAGGATTTGGAAGAGGGAGACAGGTTTGGGAGTTCAGTCTTGAGAGTAGAGAGATAGTGCTCCCTGGCTCTCCTGAGGATGGAAACATACTTGTTTCGGGCTTTGTGAAAGGAAATGAGATTGCTTTCAGTTGGATTAACCTTCCATGAGGTGAAGGCAAGTTATTTCAGGGCAACAGTTTCACCACACGATGCCGTGTACCATGGGCAGGAGGAAGGGTAAGACAACTGAAGACGAGATGGGATAAATCTGTGCATGAGAGAGAGAGAGAACAGTTTACTTTGGAAGAATTCCCAAGAAGAGTTGATGTCAGAGGCGGTAGAGATGGGAGACCAGTCCAGACGATTGATGGCTGCTTGAAGACCGTGCCAGTCGGCCTGAGTGAAATGCCAGACTCGTCAGTGCTGAGGAGGCTCTCTGAGAATGGTCAGAAAGATGTCCACTTTCACAAGATCAGAAGAACCGATTGGAGCAGAAGAAGAGCAGCAGACATTAGCAGGGAAGTTTGTCATAACCAAGTCTAGAAGAGAAGATGCTCCATTGACTGAGATCCGTGTCGGGAAATTTACAGATTGTGTCAGTCCCAGTGAGTCGCAGAAGTCCTTTGCTGAGGTGCCATGGCTGGTGAGAGAGGAACCCACACCCAGCCAGTTGGCATGACGACAGTTGAAATCACCACATATGTGGAAGAGAGAGTTGGGATGAGTTGATAGAAGTTGGTCCATGTTGTCAGAGAGTGAAATGTAAATTGAGTCATCACTGTTTGGGGGACGGTACAGAACACATATGAACAAAAGGTGGGAGCGGAGAGGAAGCCGTAGCCAGAGGTACTCCTGGGGGTGAGGAGGAGAGAGGGCAGTGCAAGGAGAGTGAGGAAGAGAGTTTTTGATAAAGATAGCAACCCCACCACCAGGACGAGGCTCAGGTCTATCATACCGGAAGAGGGAGTAACCAGGAAGAGATATTGAGGAATCAGAGACATCTTGAAGGAGGAAAGTTTCTGTTAAGCAGATCACGTCTGGTTTGTCAGAAGCAACCTGTATGGAGAGATCAGTCAGGTTTGAGCGAAGGCCCCGGATGTTTGAGGTTCATACCGTTAAGGAAGAGGAAGGGGGAGCATCGGATACAGGACAGGGGAGGGGAGGGGTAGGGTAAGATGAGGAAGAGGTAGGGAGAGCTGTTGAGAGTGTGTCAGAGATTTCAGAAGACCTCGGAGAAAGGGAAGGATGAGGAGGACAAAAGGTTTGATGGTAATTGTCCTTTCACAGAACTTTTTCAAGGAAACGTGTGTCATGTGTGTGGTCATGTCTCCACCGTCACGTCAGTGTTAACTGCTACCTAATAGCTGTAAACATCACTGTCTTCTTAACTTCCTTTTTCTTTATCGCCTTCAGCCTTATTCTTTTACAATTCATTTATTTGACGTCTTCAACTCCTGCTTTAAAATTGTTCCAACAGAATTGTGTGGTAATTTGGCAATTCAGTACTTGCAGAGGTAAAAGTTCACTGAAAACATGAGCATTATTCTACCCTATTTAGACGAGACGGATTTCTGATAAATGTGGATGTTCGGTGCATTTTTGGGTAAAACTTGGGAACCTCACTTTTTAACATATTCAGGGTATGCTGAATTCGAATAACCCGGTTCCCAAGCCGAATTTCGAGTTTTTGATCTTCTAATTAGCATAAACAAAATGGCCGCCAAATTGCCATTTTTGGACAATTTCTTTGAACAAGCATTCATATATCATGTATATATACATGCAACTCTTTTACTTTAACTTTACAACTTTACCCCAAAATGTACCTCGAAGCTTAAACATGGCCTTTTTCCATAAATCCGTCCAGTCTAATTTGGCAAACTCAATCCTAGCTGTGGCATCTCTCCGCTGACACACGTGATTTGAACAATCCTCTGACTTTCTGTGCATTACGCAATTGGTGAACAGTTTGCGTCATGCACTGACTCCGCCCTCTATGAACAGCTCACGTCATGCACTGACTCCGCCCTCTGTGAACAACCACTATAATGCTCTGACCACGCCCTCTGTGAACAACCACTATAATGCTCTGACTACGCCCTCAGTGAACAACCACTATAATGCTCTGACTACGCCCTCAGTGAACAACCACTATAATGCTCTGACTATGCCCTCTGTGAACAACCACTATAATGCTCTGACCACGCCCTCTGTGAACAACCACTATAATGCTCTGACTACGCCCTCAGTGAACAACCACTATAATGCTCTGACTATGCCCTCTGTGAACAACCACTATAATGCTCTGACCACGCCCTCTGTGAACAACCACTATAATGCTCTGACTACGCCCTCAGTGAACAACCACTATAATGCTCTGCCTCCGCCCTCAGTGAACAACCACTATAATGCTCTGACTATGCCCTCTGTGAACAACCACTATAATGCTCTGCCTCTGCCCTCAGTGAACAACCACTATAATGCTCTGCCTCCGCCCTCTGTGAACAACCACTATAATGCTCTGCCTCCGCCCTCAGTGAACAACCACGATCATGCTCTGACTACGCCCTCTGTGAACAACCACTATAATGCTCTGACTACGCCCTCAGTGAACAACCACTATAATGCTCTGCCTCCGCCCTCTGTGAACAACCACTATAATGCTCTGCCTACGCCCTCAGTGAACAACCACGATCATGCTCTGACTACGCCCTCTGTGAACAACCACTATAATGCTCTGACTACGCCCTCAGTGAACAACCACTATAATGCTCTGCCTCCGCCCTCTGTGAACAACCACTATAATGCTCTGACTACGCCCTCAGTGAACAACCACTATAATGCTCTGACTACGCCCTCAGTGAACAACCACTATAATGCTCTGCCTCCACCCTCTGTGAACAACCACTATAATGCTCTGCCTACGCCCTCTGTGAACAACCACTATAATGCTCTGCCTCTGCCCTCAGTGAACAACCACTATAATGCTCTGCCTCCGCCCTCTGTGAACAACCACTATAATGCTCTGCCTCCGCCCTCAGTGAACAACCACGATCATGCTCTGACTACGCCCTCTGTGAACAACCACTATAATGCTCTGATTACGCCCTCAGTGAACAACCACTATAATGCTCTGACTATGCCCTCTGTGAACAACCACTATAATGCTCTGCCTCTGCCCTCAGTGAACAACCACTATAATGCTCTGCCTCTGCCCTCAGTGAACAACCACTATAATGCTCTGCCTAAGCCCTCAGTGAACAACCACTATAATGCTCTGCCTCCGCCCTCAGTGAACAACCACTATAATGCTCTGACTCCGCCCTCAGTGAACAACCACTATAATGCTCTGCCTCCGCCCTCGGTGAACAACCACTATAATGCTCTGCCTATGCCCTCACTGAACAACCACTATAATGCTCTGCCTACGCCCTCAGTGAACAACCACTATAATGCTCTGCCTCCGCCCTCAGTGAACAACCACTATAATGCTCTGCCTCCGCCCTCTGTGAACAACCACTATAATGCTCTGACTACGCCCTCTGTGAACAACCACTATAATGCTCTGCCTCCGCCCTCTGTGAACAACCACTATAATGCTCTGACTACACCCTCTGAACAAGCACTATAATGCTCTGCCTCCGCCCTCTGTGAACAACCACTATAATGCTCTGACTACACCCTCTAAACAAGCACTATAATGCTCTGCCTCCGCCCTCTGTGAACAACCACTATAATGCTCTGACTACGCCCTCTGAACAAGCACTATAATGCTCTGCCTCCGCCCTCTGTGAACAACCACTATAATGCTCTGACTACACCCTCTGAACAAGCACTATAATGCTCTGCCTCCGCCCTCTGTGAACAACCACTATAATGCTCTGACTACACCCTCTAAACAAGCACTATAATGCTCTGCCTACGCCCTCAGTGAACAAGCACTATAATGCTCTGCCTACGCCCTCAGTGAACAACCACTATAATGCTCTGACTACACCCTCTGAACAAGCACTATAATGCTCTGCCTACGCGCTCAGTGAACAACCACTATAATGCTCTGACTACACCCTCTGAACAAGCACTATAATGCTCTGCCTACGCCCTCAGTGAACAACCACTATAATGCTCTGACTACACCCTCTGAACAACCACTATAATGCTCTGCCTACGCCCTCAGTGAACAACCACTATAATGCTCTGCCTCCGCCCTCTGTGAACAACCACTATAATGCTCTGCCTCCGCCCTCTGTGAACAACCACTATAATGCTCTGCCTCCGCCCTCAGTGAACAACCACTATAATGCTCTGCCTCCGCCCTCAGTGAACAACCACTATAATGCTCTGACTACACCCTCTGAACAACCACTATAATGCTCTGCCTACGCCCTCAGTGAACAACCACTATAATGCTCTGACTACACCCTCTGAACAAGCACTATAATGCTCTGCCTACGCCCTCAGTGAACAACCACTATAATGCTCTGACTACACCCTCTGAACAACCACTATAATGCTCTGCCTACGCCCTCAGTGAACAACCACTATAATGCTCTGCCTCCGCCCTCTGTGAACAACCACTATAATGCTCTGCCTACGCCCTCAGTGAACAACCACTATAATGCTCTGCCTCCGCCCTCAGTGAACAACCACTATAATGCTCTGCCTCCGCCCTCTGTGAACAACCTCTATAATGCTCTGCCTCCGCCCTCTGTGAACAACCACTATAATGCTCTGCCTCCGCCCTCTGTGAACAACCACTATAATGCTCTGACTCCGCCCTCTATGAACAGCCACTATAATGCTCTGCCTCCGCCCTCTGTGAACAACCACTATAATGCTCTGCCTCCGCCCTCTGTGAACAACCACTACAATGCTCTGCTTCCGCCCTCTGTGAACAACCACTATAATGCTCTGCCTCCGCCCTCTGTGAACAACCACTATAATGCTCCGCCTCCGCCCTCAGTGTACAACCACTATAATGCTCTGCCTCCGCCCTCAGTGAACAACCACTATAATGCTCTGCCTCCGCCCTCTGTGAACAACCACTATAATGCTCTGCCTACGCCCTCAGTGAACAACCACGATAATGCTCTGCCTCCGCCCTCAGTGAACAACCTCTATAATGCTCTGCCTACGCCCTCAGTGAACAACCACTATAATGCTCTGACTACACCCTCTGAACAACCACTATAATGCTCTGACTCCGCCCTCTGTGAACAACCACTATAATGCTCTGACTACGCCCTCTGTGAACAACCACTATAATGCACAGACTCCGCCCTCTGTGAACAATCACTATAATGCTCTGACTCCACCCTCTATGAACAGCCACTATAATGCTCCGCCTATGCCCTCAGTGAACAACCACTATAATGCTCTGACTCCGCCCTCTGTGAACAACCACTATAATGCTCTGACTACGCCCTCTGTGAACAACCACTATAATGCTCTGACCTCGCCCTCTGTGAACAACCACTATAATGCACTGACTCCGCCCTCTGTGAACAACCACTATAATGCTCTGACTCCGCCCTCTGTGAACATCTCATGTGATGTATCTATTAATTATGTACTGTTTGGAGTCAGTGTCATCCTCTCTATTAATTACATGCGCCTATGTACTCTCGGAATTAATTATGTACTCTCGGAATGTACCTTTCGACACTTTGGACTGCTGAGACCCATTTTTTTTTTTTGTATTTTTTTTTTTTTGTATGTATACTGAATCGAGGCTCGTGAAAGAGCTAACATTTACTTCACAAACAAATCGACCAGACAAACAAAATACACAAAAAGGACCTTTGAGGAAACTTTAAGACCCCTCAAGACCCTTCGGGTCACCAAGACCCCAACATACCCTGAAGATCCGTAAATACCATGAAGAAGCAGAGGACCCCAACGACCCAAAAGACCCTGAGGACTCAGAAGACCCAAAAGATCCTGAGGACTCAAAACACCCCAATGACCCAAAGGACCTGAAACACCCGAGGACCCAAAAAACTCCGAGGATGCAAAAGACCCCTGGGACTGAAAAGACCCAGAGGACAGCCTCATTAAAAATATATATTTAAAATACAATGCTGAATTAAGCTTTATAAAGAGGACATCATGTGTCGCGGGTGTCTGATGAAAGGGGTTGTACAAAATAATGAAAGAATGTACAAAAACAACCCACAAAATAGACCTCACAAACATGTCCTGGAGAGGGTCTGCAATCTCTGATTGCTCTTTCTTGTTATTATTTGGAAAATCGTAGATTTTTCGTAGATTGTAGAATCGTAGATTTTTCAAGTGTATTGGTCAGTTGCATTTGTTATTCTGTCTGTCTGTCTGTTTGTCTGTCTCTGTCTGTCTGTCTGTTTGTCACTCACCGACAGGTCACAATTCTAAACCAATGGTCATGAAACGAAGTTTAAACTTTGGAATGATCGGAAGTTTAAACAGGATTTCCTTTTACTTCCGTATAATAATGATGATGATGAAACTTCACCAAGTTGTAGAGGTTGTCACAATTGAGAAGCGTATTGATTTTGAGGTCAAAGGTCATCTGGACGTCGAATTTTTAAAATCACCATTTTTGGTTTGACCATCTTGTAAAATTTCATCACTATTTCCATTTTGATTTCACCATGGTAAAATCACCATTTTGATTTCACCATGGTAAAATCACCATTTTGATTTCACCATGGTAAAATCACCATTTTGATTTCACCATGGTAAAATCACCATTTTGATTTCACCATGGTAAAATCACCATGGTAAAATCACCATTTTGATTTCACCATGGTAAAATCACCATTTTGATTTCACCATGGTAAAATCACCATTTTGATTTCACCATGGTAAAATCACCATTTTGATTTCACCATGGTAAAATCACCATTTTGATTTCACCATGGTAAAATCACCATTTTGATTTCACCATGGTAAAATCACCATTTTGATTTCACCATGGTAAAATCACCATGGTAAAATCACCATTTTGATTTCACCATGGTAAAATCACCATTTTGATTTCACCATGGTAAAATCACCATTTTGATTTCACCATGGTAAAATCACCATTTTGATTTCACCATGGTAAAATCACCATTTTGATTTCACCATGGTAAAATCACCATTTTGATTTCACCATGGTAAAATCACCATTTTGATTGACTTGAAAATCGAACAGCATTTGTGCATTGAGTCACTAAATTGGAAAACCAAATATTTTTGAGGTCAAAGGGTCACGTCATGCACCGTCTCCACCCTCTGTGTGAGCTGTTGAAGGTCAAACTTCCAAAATCTTCAATTCTCGTCTGAAAAACCGTCAAATTTCATCCGATTGACTTGACTACATCCTCCGATTGACTTGACTACATCCTCCGATTGACTTGACTACATCATCCGATTGACTTGACTACATCATCCGATTGACTTGACTACATCATCCGATTGACTTGACTACATCCTCCGATTGACTTGACTACATCATCCGATTGACTTGACTACATCATCCGATTGACTTGACTACATCCTCCGATTGACTTGACTACATCCCCCGATTGACTTGACTACATCATCCGATTGACTTGACTACATCCTCCGATTGACTTGACTACATCATCCGATTGACTTGACTACATCATCCGATTGACTTGACTACATCATCCGATTGACTTGACTACATCCTCCGATTGACTTGACTACATCCCCCGATTGACTTGACTACATCATCCGATTGACTTGACTACATCCGCCGATTGACTTGACTACATCATCCGATTGACTTGACTACATCATCCGATTGACTTGACTACATCCTCCGATTGACTGGACTACATCATCCGATTGACTTGACTACATCATCCGATTGACTTGACTACATCCTCCGATTGACTTGACTACATCATCCGATTGACTTGACTACATCCTCCGATTGACTTGACTACATCCCCCGATTGACTTGACTACATCATCCGATTGACTTGACTACATCCTCCGATTGACTTGACTACATCCTCCGATTGACTGGACTACATCATCCGATTGACTTGACTACATCATCCGATTGACTTGACTACATCCTCCGATTGACTTGACTACATCCTCCGATTGACTTGACTACATCCTCCGATTGACTTGACTACATCCTCCGATTGACTTGACTACATCCTCCGATTGACTGGACTACATCATCCGATTGACTTGACGACATCCTCCGATTGACTTGACTACATCCTCCGATTGACTTGACTACATCATCCGATTGACTTGACTACATCCTCCGATTGACTTGACTACATCATCCGATTGACTTGACTACATCATCCGATTGACTTGACTACATCCTCCGATTGACTTGACTACATCATCCGATTGACTTGACTACATCCTCCGATTGACTTGACTACATCATCCGATTGACTTGACTACATCATCCGATTGACTTGACTACATCCTCCGATTGACTTGACTACATCCTCCGATTGACTTGACTACATCCTCCGATTGACTTGACTACATCCTCCGATTGACTTGACTACATCCTCCGATTGACTGGACTACATCATCCGATTGACTTGACTACATCCTCCGATTGACTTGACTACATCCTCCGATTGACTTGACTACATCCTCCGATTGACTTGACTACATCATCCGATTGACTTGACTACATCCTCCGATTGACTTGACTACATCATCCGATTGACTGGACTACATCCTCCGATTGACTTGACTACATCATCCGATTGACTTGACTACATCATCCGATTGACTTGACTACATCCTCCGATTGACTACATCAGAGTGTGACTGGGATACATCGTCTTCAACTTTAATCCGCATTTCCCTATTTAATTCATATTTGATTGAGAGACCGGAATTGTTCAATCCTGACCTTATAGTAAGTCTAACGTTTGAGCACGAAACCACTGAAACCCTACATCCGGTGAGTTTAAGGGGCTCTGTGTTTGAGACACGTGTGTCATACATCTCATTTTCTCAGTGTTTACCTGAACTCGCAGTTTACCCTAGAGGTATGCACACTTGCGTCTGAGCAGTCTTCCCATCAGGAATAAGGGCGAGGACTCGATGTGCTTGCTATCCCTCCGATGGGCATGAAACGGGTATCCCGTCCGTCCAAACGGGTATCCCGTCCGTCCAAACGGGTATCCCGTCCGTCCAAACGGGTATCCCTTCCGTCCAAACGGGTATCCGTTCCGTACAAACGGGTATCCCGTCCGTCCAAACGGGTATCCCGTCCGTCCAAACGGGTATCCCTTCCGTCCAAACGGGTATCCCGTCCGTCCAAACGGGTATCCCTTCCGTCCAAACGGGTGTCCCTTCCGTCCAAACGGGTATCCCGTCCGTCCAAACGGATATCCCTTCCGTCCAAATGGGTATCCCGTCCGTCCAAACGGGTATCGCGTCTATCGCCGGCACCATGAACAAATTAGAAATTCCTGCTCTAACCTACAGGGGGCACTGTATCAGTCATTGGGAGAGCCGTGCCCCTCAGCCAGTGATGCTCTTCACTCATTCATGTGTTGCCTGCAAAAGAAGAAGATTACCAACTCGAGATTCTCTGCTTTTATTTCTCGGTCATACTTGAGAGGCGCACTGTGTTCACAGTTCATATCTTGTACTTGTATAATTAAGAGGCAGTGCTTATACACTTCTTATGCACTCTTCGCATTATATGCTGCATTGTGGATATTTGTCTTTCATATAATATCTTTGTAATGTGTTGTATGTACATGGCAGAGTTGTCTGCAGCCTATCGCGATTGAGCCATGTTTTGGAAATCGTGCAGCCATTTACTCTGTACTTGTTCGTCTGCCACGAGGACATGGGACATCTCCACCTCCGGGCCAGTCTGGTAAGGGCTGAAGCACACACGCACAAACACACATCATCCAGTAACATCTATACCAACAACATGCAAACTTCTAATGAGAATCCTCACAGAAATTGTGCACCACCACATAAACACAACAATGAGGCCAAGCCACATAACGGAAGGGATGTAAGAACCGCCTTTGGAGGCCATTTTTCCGGCCTTTTAATGGTCCCCTTTTTGAAGCAATGTTTTATGGCCGGATGCTCTTCCTGCCGCCAACCCTGTTAGTTGCCTCTTGGATGTAAGAAAGGTTGCTATTGAACAATAGACCACCTACGACTAAATAAGGCCATACTCAAAAACTGTAAAACGAGAAGAATCAAATTGTGCACAGCCTGGATAGACTACAACAAAGCTTCTGATGGAGTCCGACATTCATGGATGATAGAATGCATGCAATTGTACAAGATCAATCCCCAAATAATCAAAATGATTGAAAAAACAATGGAGCTTTGGAATACCACATTGATATTACACCACTGAGAAGGAAAGATCAAAATACCATTGAAATAGTGAAACTGTTCTCCGACGACATTGAAATGGAATTTGGCCTCGATATGTGTGCCAAGTGAACATTCGTGCAAGATAAAGCAACAAAAACAGACAACATAAAAATCGACCTAAATACAACAACACAGGAGCTAGACAACGAAGCATCTTACAAATATCTTGGAGTAGAAGAGGGCCACCAGATATGTCATAAACAAATGCGTAAAACAATTACCAAATAATACCTCCGTAGAACAATGCTGATCCTGAAAACACCTCTCTCCGAGAAAAAAAATGAAAATCATAAACCAACTTTCAGTACCAGTGTTCCAGTGCAGCTGCGGGATAGTAAACTGGCTACAAGCAGAAATCAACAAAGTACATATCAAAACAAGGAAACTCCTCACTATCCACAAAATGTTCTACAAAAATCAATATGTCCCAAGAATGTACCTGCCAAGACAAGGAGGTGAAGGCCTGATGGAGCTCAATCAAATGCACAGAGTGACGACTGTTGTATTGGCTGAGCGTGTGACAAGTTTGAAAGACTATCGAATCCAATCTGTATGCAAACACAAAGACGGCAAGACAGAAAATGTATTCCTAACCCACCTTGAAAACATATTCCACAGACAGGTGCAAATCGAACATGTCACACATGAAACCGCAACCACAACGATTACAGCCCCAAGAATTGTGAAAAAGACAAAATAAATATATAATGAAATATCAACAGATATTCACCAACAATTGTGAGAATGAATAAGAAGCAGAAAGGTGTAAAAAAAAAAGAATTGGACAGAGTGGGGATAGACAAAGAAGGCTCATTGGAATGGCTAAGAAGAGGTCAGCTCAACTGGGACTGAGAACGAATCATAATAAATGCCCAAGATCAAGGACACGACACCATTGGATTTAAAAAGATGGCGGGACTGAGCCAGACGGGCTAGTGTTGGTTCTGCAAGGTAGAAACAGAAAGCACGAGTCACCTCCTATCGGGATGTAAAAAAACTCATGTCAGAGCAGCTGTACACCCAAAGGCACAACAAGGTATGTAGAGTAATCCACCGGCACATCTGCAGAAATTTCGATATCCCAGTCCAGAAAACTCCTGGAAACATGAACGAACCAAAACCATTCACTGAAAACAAGGAAGCAAGGCTCACTTAGCACTTGATGATCCCATCAAGTGTGAACATAGAAATCAAAGCATTGTGACTGGATATTGTACTTCAATAGAAAAATCAAAAAAGGCATTCCTAATTGGCATATCAATACCCAGATATTTTGGCCGAAACACCGTGTAAATCAAGAAAATGACCGAATGCCTAGACCTGTGAAATGAAGTCAAAAGATCCTGGAAGCTGAAGAGCATCAAAATTTTAATTGGAGGAGTGATTGATTTATTGGAGAAACGGGAATGATAAAAAAAACCTTACAGCGATATTAAAAAGCATCCCTGGGAATATTATGACAAGCAAACTGCAGTTGGAAGCTGTGTACTCGGTGACGTACACACTCGGTGACTCGGTGGTCGGTGACTCGGTAATGTACACACTCGGTGACTCGGTCACTCGCTGGTCGGTGACTCGGTGACATACACACTCGGTGACTCGGTCACTCGGTGGTCAGTGACTCGGTGACGTACACAATCAGTGACTCGGTCACTCGGTGGTCGGTGACTCGGTAATGTACACACTCGGTGACTCGGTCACTCGCTGGTCGGTGACTCGGTGACGTACACACTCGGTGACTCGGTCAATTGGTGGTCGGTGACTCGGTGACGTACACACTCGGTGACTCGGTCACTCGCTGGTCGGTGACTCGGTGACGTACACACTCGGTGACTCGGTCACTCGGTGGTAGGTGACTCGGTGACGTACACACTCGGTGACTCGGTCACTCGGTGGTCGGTGACTCGGTGACGTACACACTCGGTGACTCGGTCACTCGCTGGTCGGTGACTCGGTGACGTACACACTCGGTGACTCGGTCACTCGTCGGTGACTCGGTGACGTACACACTCGGTGACTCGGTCACTCGGTGGTCGGTGACTCGGTGACGTACACACTCGGTGATGTGTAAATAGTTCGGTGACGATCCTTAAAAGAGCCCTTGGAACAAAACTCTGAAAACAACAAAACTTCACAACTTAGCCCATGAATCACAATCCTTCACCGGGGCGGGGTGGATACTTGGAGTCCTGGGAGGACTCCGTACCACCTTCTGAAACCTAAATTATGGAGATAACAACCAACATAGACACACACAAACACAGACATGTACACACAAGCACACTCAAAGACGCACACACACACACACACACACACACACACACACACACACACACACACACACACACACATCTTGATTTACTCACGCTGCACTGAATTTCGTTTTCCTTTACTTGTCTCATTACCTTAGGAATGGCTGTTCTTGAGGTAATGCTATTTATTCAGGATTGATGATCTCTTTGTCAAACTTGTATACCTGCATGGCTAACCTTTCTAGTTATTTTTCATGGCCAGTCTGTATTTCATTATAATGCTCTGAACCCAATGAGAACTTCGGAGCTGTTAATCTACCTAAGCTAGTCTTCATGAAGAGGAGCCTCAAGAGGCTGGATTGTTCTGATGTTGAAATTTCCTCTTGTAATGATGAAAATGACCCAAATAGAACGTTCACCAGGATTCACAGCAGAGTCGACTTTGATAACTTGGTATGAAGCCCATTAGAAAGAAACGCAAAGTTGGGGCTCGACAAGGCCAGGTGTCATCAGGCGTGCCAATTCCGGAATACTTTGGGTGGAACCTGACACCGCACGCGGACACGAAATAAACGCTTTTTCATTCAATTCACCACCAAATCGAGTTTGATGGGAACGGGGGAATGTGTGTCGGAGCGGTTTTCTTTCTAAATCATGTTACGTAACTGAGCCTGTAAATAGGTTTGAGTTTATTCCTTCTTTTTAACCATCGCTTATTGACGTTTGCACAGGAACCTGGAAGCCTTTTCCTTCCATACAAGGCCCAGCCTAGAGCAAAGCAGGTCGTTTGTTAGAGGCTTCGAGCAGTGCACGGCACCTTTTCATGCCAAGCGACTCTGATGACTTTAATGAAGCCGCTAATGTAATGTAATCTAATTGATTTGTGAGCACACACCATTCATGTTCACATACTATAACACCAACCACAGAATTGCTAACAACTCTGTACAATAAGTGTACTTTCTTCAGGTTCTAATTGGCATTCAATGATGCAGACTCATTTTCCTTTTTTTATACAAAGTCGCGGCTCATGGAGGAGCTAGAACGGAGAACAGATGAGGACATAACAGAACAAAAGGAAGAGGAGATAGGAACTCCTTGAGCAGAGATGAGGAACAAAATGGAGGGAGATTTGGACAAATGCGGGATGTGGGGACGAATTAGGGATTGGGAAGGACACATGGGGTGAACAAAGAGAGGACCCTTGTAGTGGACAAATGCGGGATGTGGGGACGAATTAGGGATTGGGAAGGACACATGGGGTGAACAAAGAGAGAACCCTTGTAGTGGACAAATGCGGGATGTGGGGACGAATTAGGGATTGGGAAGGACACATGGGGTGAACAAAGAGAGGACCCTTGGAGCGGACAAATGCGGGATGTGGGGACGAATTAGGGATTGGGAAGGACACATGGGGTGAACAAAGAGAGGACCCTTGGAGCGGACAAATGCGGGATGTGGGGACGAATTAGGGATTGGGAAGGACACATGGGGTGAACAAAGAGAGAACCCTTGGAGCGGACAAATGCGGGATGTGGGGACGAATTAGGGATTGCGAAGGACACATGGGGTGAACAAAGAGAGGACCCTTGGAGTGGACAAATGCGGGATGTGGGGACGAATTAGGGATTGGGAAGGACATATGGGGTGAACAAAGAGAGGACCCTTGGAGTGGACAAATGCGGGATGTGGGGACGAATTAGGGATTGGGAAGGACATATGGGGTGAACAAAGAGAGGACCCTTGGAGCGGACAAATGCGGGATGTGGGGACGAATTAGGGATTGGGAAGGACACATGGGGTGAACAAAGAGAGGACCCTTGGAGCGGACAAATGCGGGATGTGGGGACGAATTAGGGATTGGGAAGGACACATGGGGTGAACAAAGAGAGAACCCTTGGAGCGGACAAATGCGGGATGTGGGGACGAATTAGGGATTGTGAAGGACACATGGGGTGAACAAAGAGAGGACCCTTGGAGTGGACAAATGCGGGATGTGGGGACGAATTAGGGATTGCGAAGGACACATGGGGTGAACAAAGAGAGAACCCTTGGAGTGGACAAATGCGGGATGTGGGGACGAATTAGGGATTGGGAAGGACACATGGGGTGAACAAAGAGAGGACCCTTGGAGCGGACAAATGCGGGATGTGGGGACGAATTAGGGATTGGGAAGGACACATGGGGTGAACAAAGAGAGGACCCTTGGAGCGGACAAATGCGGGATGTGGGGACGAATTAGGGATTGGGAAGGACACATGGGGTGAACAAAGAGAGAACCCTTGGAGCGGACAAATGCGGGATGTGGGGACGAATTAGGGATTGCGAAGGACACATGGGGTGAACAAAGAGAGGACCCTTGGAGTGGACAAATGCGGGATGTGGGGACGAATTAGGGATTGGGAAGGACATATGGGGTGAACAAAGAGAGGACCCTTGGAGTGGACAAATGCGGGATGTGGGGACGAATTAGGGATTGGGAAGGACATATGGGGTGAACAAAGAGAGAACCCTTGGAGCAAAATTCCAGATTCTAGCAAAAGTCTGAAATTAAAGGGCCATAAAATAGGCAATAATGTTGGAGCGTGAGAGTTTGCATCCTGACAGCTGTGCTTTGGGGAGATTCATTGCTTCGATGGATGCATTTGCTCTCCGCGCAAGTTCCGATTTCCTTGATAAATCGTTACTAAGCTTTTGTTCCACAGAGCTTCCTCGGGTTTTCTGAAGGGCTTGACCGCAATCAAATTGGTCTGTCGGATATTTGTGGGACTAAAGCACTCCGAGTCTAAAGAACCCCAAACATCCCTCCCCAAATATACTCTACCATGAGGTTACAGAAGGAACCTCATTTTTGTTCCCCAAGGCAAACACACACTCGCCCGTCTTCACCCCCCAACTCCATCCCCATCGCCATTTACAAAAGATTGTTTCATTATGAATCCCCACCCCTTCGTTATCTGTTCCCCTCGCTGCTGTCCCCCGCTTCAAACTCACGAGGTTCCCTTGTACTCCACATGACCTGAACAGGTCTGGCTCTGGCCAGCGCGCTCGTCGACATTTCACATCGTAAGCCCATGGAGTGCAAGGAGAAGGTGGCTGCCGTAAGGAACCGCAAGCAGCAGGTACCCTCACAGCCCGGTACGTGCGTATGAGGACGCTCGGCCCAAACGTACTCTCTTTCACCCCTGGGGTCGTCTCCTCGGGGGTCGGCTCTACGGCTGCGACCGACGACCTTTCCTGGAGCTCGGCTCATTGAAGCTTTTGTGCCATTCCACGGTCGCCGTTTTTCATGCCACAAGATGGCTTTATGCATTCTCTCAACGACAAATGTCCGCTTTGTTTTTTCATTTCCCACAGAAATGCTGGTCATTTTGGAATTTCCTTCTCCAGGATTTTAGTGCAATGTATTTGTTTTCCAGCTGTGACATTTTGAGGTGAAGTCATGGTTTCTTATGCTTTTGTGAATCTGTTCATGATATGTTTGATTATTCTTTTTAACCGCGCACAGGAAATTACAAAACTGCGCATCGAGTTGGTGTTCGTCATTCCAAAGCATTTAAAGTTCATTGAAGTAGTGCGTCGACAGCTGATCCAGAAAGCCACGAACAAAGTGTCAATGTGGGTGTGATGAAGCCCAAGCTTTGTTCCAGCGACTTCGTTAATGCTTCGGATATCGCTCAAACCGCCTCGTCTTTGCATCGCATCTCGCGGGTTTGGAGCCATTTTAAAGGGGATTCCACCCAGAGAGCACGGATGTGCGTGCACGTTCAGGTACACACACGTGTCATTGGATGCATAACCTGCGAAGAAGTATTTTCAATATAAACCGTCGTGTTTATTGCATCTCAGATACGAGCAGGTTTTGCCTTTGGCTTACCCCATGCATCTCGCAGCCCGTGGAAACATTGTCAACGTCAGTTTTTCAATATCCATGCATTCCCTTCACCTCTTCCATCCTTCGTTGCGCAAATGAATATTTTACCCCAGAACAAGATGTGTTTTCATGTGAAGCATGCTTTCCTCCTCTGATTGGACAATTGTTATCACCATGTGTGTGTTAGAGCAGGAGTACGTTCTTTTACCTCCAAAAGAGTTATCTGATAATGAAGGATCACTTTATCCTTGGCTGTGATGCTGTATTATGACTGTACATATATGTAGATAATCAACAATGCACGAAATATGGTACGAAGACCTCACGCTACCTTAAACACTGCCACAGGGGTGGGGGGAGAGAGAGAGAGAGAGACAGCGACAGACACACACAGACAGACAGACAGGGAGAGAGATGGAGGGATGGAGAGAGCGAAAGGTAAACATGGAGAGATGGAGACAGCGAGAGGTAGACATGGAGGGATGGAGAGAGCGAGAGGTAAACATGGAGGGATGGAGACACCGAGAGGTAGAGATGGAGGGATGGAGAGAGAGCGAGAGGTAGAGATGGAGGGATGGAGACCGCGAGAGGTAGAGATTGAGGGATGGAGAGAGCGAGAGGTAAACATGGAGGGATGGAGAGAGCGAGAGGTAGAGATGGAGGGATGGAGAGAGCGAGAGGTAGAGATGGAGGGATGGAGAGAGCGAGAGGTAAACATGGAGGGATGGAGAGTGCGAGAGGTAGAGATGGAGGGATGGAGAGAGCGAGAGGTAGAGAGGTAGAGATGGAGGGATGGAGAGAGCGAGAGGTAAACATGGAGGGATGTAGAGAGCGAGAGGTAGAGATGGAGGGATGGAGAGAGCGAGAGGTAAACATGGAGGGATGGAGACAGCGAGAGGTAAACATGGAGGGATGGAGACAGCGAGAGGTAGAGATGGAGGGATGGAGAGAGCAAGAGGTAAACATGGAGGGATGGAGAGAGCGAGAGGTAGAGATGGAGGGATGGAGAGAGCGAGAGGTAGAGATGGAGAGAGCGAGAGGTAAACATGGAGGGATGGAGACAGCGAGAGGTAGAGATGGAGGGATGGAGAGAGCGAGAGGTAAACATGGAGGGATGGAGACAGCGAGAGGTAAACATGGAGGGATGGAGACAGCGAGAGGTAGAGATGGAGGGATGGAGAGAGCAAGAGGTAAACATGGAGGGATGGAGAGAGGTAGAGATGGAGGGATGGAGAGAGCGAGAGGTAAACATGGAGGGTTGGAGACAGCGAGAGGTAGAGATGGAGGGATGGAGAGAGCGAGAGGTAAACATGGAGGGATGGAGAGAGCGAGAGGTAAACATGGAGGGATGGAGAGAGCGAGAGGTAGAGATGGAGGGATGGAAAGAGCGAGAGGTAGAGATGGAGGGATGGAGAGAGCGAGAGGTAGAGATGGAGGGATGGAGAGAGCGAGAGGTAAACATGGAGGGATGTAGAGAGCGAGAGGTAGAGATGGAGGGATGGAGAGAGCGAGAGGTAAACATGGAGGGATGGAGACAGCGAGAGGTAAACATGGAGGGATGGAGACAGCGAGAGGTAGAGATGGAGGGATGGAGAGAGCAAGAGGTAAACATGGAGGGATGGAGAGAGCGAGAGGTAGAGATGGAGGGATGGAGAGAGCGAGAGGTAGAGATGGAGAGAGCGAGAGGTAAACATGGAGGGATGGAGACAGCGAGAGGTAGAGATGGAGGGATGGAGAGAGCGAGAGGTAAACATGGAGGGATGGAGACAGCGAGAGGTAAACATGGAGGGATGGAGACAGCGAGAGGTAGAGATGGAGGGATGGAGAGAGCAAGAGGTAAACATGGAGGGATGGAGAGAGGTAGAGATGGAGGGATGGAGAGAGCGAGAGGTAAACATGGAGGGTTGGAGACAGCGAGAGGTAGAGATGGAGGGATGGAGAGAGCGAGAGGTAAACATGGAGGGATGGAGAGAGCGAGAGGTAAACATGGAGGGATGGAGAGAGCGAGAGGTAGAGATGGAGGGATGGAAAGAGCGAGAGGTAGAGATGGAGGGATGGAGAGAGCGAGAGGTAGAGATGGAGGGATGGAGAGAGCGAGAGGTAAACATGGAGGGATGCAGACAGTGAGAGGTAGAGATGGAGGGATGGAGAGAGCGAGAGGTAAACATGGAGGGATGGAGACAGCGAGAGGTAGAGATGGAGGGATGGAGACAGCGAGAGGTAGAGATGGAGGGATGGAGACAGCGAGAGGTAGAGATGGAGGGATGGAGACAGCGAGAGGTAGAGATCGAGGGATGGAGAGAGCGAGAGGTAGAGATGGAGGGATAGAGAGAGAGATGGATGGATAGGGAGAGAGATGGAGGGATGGAGAGAGAGATGTGGGGATAGAGAGAGAGATGGATGGAGGGATAGAGAGAGAGATGGATGGAGGGATAGAGAGAGATGGATGGAGGGATAGAGAGAGAGATGGATGGAGGGATAGAGAGAGAGATGGATGGAGGGATAGAGAGAGAGATGGATGGAGGGATAGAGAGAGAGATGGATGGAGCGATAGAGAGAGATGGATGGAGGGATAGAGAGAGATGGATGGATGGATGGAGGGATAGAGAGAGATGGATGGAGGGATAGAGAGAGATGGATGGAGGGATAGAGAGAGATGGGTGGAGGGATAGAGAGAGATGGATTGAGGGATAGATAGAGAGAGAGATGGATGGAGGGATAGAGAGAGAGATGGATGGAGGGATAGAGAGAGAGATGGATGGAGGGACAGAGAGAGAGATGGATGGAGGGATAGAGAGAGAGATGGATGGATGGAGGGATAGAGAGAGAGATGGATGGAGGGACAGAGAGAGAGATGGATGGAGGGATAGAGAGAGAGATGGATGGATGGAGGGATAGAGAGAGATGGATGGAGGGATAGAGAGAGAGATGGATGGAGGGATAAAGAGAGATGGATTGAGGGATAGAGAGAGATGGATGGAGGGATAGAGAGAGATGGATGGAGGGATAGAGAGAGAGATGGATGGAGGGATAGAGAGAGATGGATGGATAGGGAGAGAGAGAGAGAGATTGAGAGAGTGCGTGTGTGTGTGTGTGAGTGAGGCCATACTGGTGATCGCTCAACAATGCTCTTTTCATTCCCCTAAACACTACGTCATTTTTTTTCTCATCTAATTATATTGTTTGTCCTTGGGGTTACAGTCGACAGAATTCCCCCCATGGGTCATTCCTCTATCCCCAAATCCAGGGTCCACGCATTTTTCCACCATTCCTTTTTTTTTCCCCCACTCCTTTTTCCCCCCACTTATCTTACCCCTATGTTTTTTGTGAATCCTCAAATTTCCCCCAAATGTTTTCTTTCTCACTCTCACCATCTATATTGCCATTTTTATTTACCTTTCTCTCACTACCTCATTTGCCTATTCCAACCCTCCTTTATCACCATCCATTTTTACTTCATCACCCCCTTTATTTTCCCACTCTGTTTTTTTGTTTTTTTTCCTGTTTTTTTCGTGTTTTTTTCTCAATGTTTTTTTCTGTTTTTTCTCTCAATGTTTTTTTCTGTTTTTTCTCTCAATGTTTTTTCACTCAGTTTTTTTCTCAGTTTTTTCTCTCAATGTTTTTTCTCTGTTTTTTCTCTCAATGTTTTTTTTCAGTTTTTTTCTGTTTTTTCTCTCAATGTTTTTTTCTCTCAATGTTTTTTCTCTCAATGTTTTTTTCTCCGTTTTTTCCGTTTTTTCTCTCAATGTTTTTTTCTCAGTTTTTGCTTAATGTTTTTTCTCAGTTTTTTCTTCTTCTTTTTTTTCTCAGTTTTTTTTCTGCTTTTTCTCTCAATGTTTTTTTCTCTCGATGTTTTTTCTCTCAATGTTTTTTTCTCAGTTGTTTCTCTCAATGTTTTTTCTCAATGTTTTTTCTCTCAATGTTTTTTCTCTCAATGTTTTTTTCTCTCTGTTTTTTTCTCTGTTTTTTTCTCTCAATGTTTTTTCTCTCAATGTTTTTTTCTCTGTTTTTTCTCTCAATGTTTTTTTTCAGTTTTTTTCTGTTTTTTCTCTCAATGTTTTTTTCTCTCAATGTTTTTTCTCTCAATGTTTTTTTCTCCGTTTTTTCCGTTTTTTCTCTCAATGTTTTTTTCTCAGTTTTTGCTTAATGTTTTTTCTCAGTTTTTTCTTCTTCTTTTTTTTCTCAGTTTTTTTTCTGCTTTTTCTCTCAATGTTTTTTTCTCTCGATGTTTTTTCTCTCAATGTTTTTTTCTCAGTTGTTTCTCTCAATGTTTTTTCTCAATGTTTTTTCTCTCAATGTTTTTTCTCTCAATGTTTTTTTCTCTCTGTTTTTTTCTCTCTGTTTTTTTCTCTCAATGTTTTTTCTCTCAATGTTTTTTCTCTCAATGTTTTTTTCTCTCAATGTTTTTTCTCTCAATGTTTTTTTCTCTCAATGTTTTTTTCTCAGTTTTTTTCCTCTCAATTTTTTTCTCCAAAATGTTTTCTGTGTTCTCACTCTACCCCCCATACACTTATCACCCCTTCCTCTACTCCTTTTCCATTACTTGCTATTTACCCTGCTGTGCCTTTTTTTTCATGACATTTGCCCCCATTAGTGTCCCAGTTGGGGGAAGTTTCTTCTTCTTCAAGCCAATTACCGCTCGACATGTATTGATGGTCATCCTGCCGAAATGTCACCTTGTCATCGTCTTTGCAAAGCTGTCTTTGTTTGTCACCGACATTTCGAATTTTGTTTTGATTGAGCCGAGATTTTTTGGGAAATGTTTGAAAGAAAATGGAAGTTAGTTTTAATGTAGTCATGCTGGAGATGCTGTAATAGACATGTACATTGGACATTGGACATACGCAAAGACAAATGGAAATGCTATAATGGATATATGTACATTGGACATGCACAAATACAAATGGAGATGCTGTAATGGACATGTACATTGGACATTGGACATGTACATTGGACATTGGACATACGCAAAGACAAATGGATATGCTGTAATGGACATGTACATTGGACATTGGACATGCACAAATACAAATGGGGATGATGTAATGGACATGGCCATGTACATTGGACATGCACAAAGACAAATGGGGATGATGTAATGGACATGGCCATGTACATTGGACATGCACAAAGACAAATGGGGATGATGTAATGGACATGGCCATGTACATTGGACATGCACAAAGACAAATGGGGATGATGTAATGGACATGGCCATGTACATTGGACATGCACAAATACAAATGGGGATGATGTAATGGACATGGCCATGTACATTGGACATGCACAAAGACAAATGGGGATGATGTAGATGTAACACAAATGAATGAATGTTTATCCTCTCTGTGTTCAAACTATAAACACATTCCGAGCATTCAAAACGACGTCCGTCACCTGGTTGACTTTCTGTACACCTTTGGTGCTTTCATAGTTCATTGTTTATTGGAACAGGTCTCGCACAACAAATCTTTGACTGTAATTATCAACATACAGCATATTGTTTCCATGTACAGTTTACCATTTATAATTAAATTAAACTTGTATTCTGCTTGTTGTGGATGTTAAAAATTGCTCCACTGTATATTGACAAACACCTGCGCTCTGTAATTACGGACTTACCCCGATTTCACATCCACGGCATCACCGGTTGGCTGTGCAGGACCAGATCGTTTCATCTTGAATAACTTTCGGGTCGATGTCTGAACGACGATGTGGAACTTTTGTAAACACAGCTGCACGGATTCCGTAAAACAGAGATAAATCCAACAATGTTCCAGGGACGCAGCCATGTCAAACGCTCAGGTGTGACAGGTAATATACTGCACCACTCAAATGCTCATTTATACCTGAACGCACTCTGTCTCTCTCCTACGCAACACCTAGATCTTTGTACAGAAGGTTATTACCTTTTTGTCACCTGTAGCTATTAACAATCTGTACATAATGGAAATGTCCATGTTGTATCAAAAATTGCATCATATTTGCTTATACATAATAAATGGGTGGCACCAAGTATGGGTTATTTGATCCATTGGATAGCAGAAGGTTTGCTTTCCCTTTGTGTACAAGGACATCAGGACACTATGGACAAACGATTCAAAGCCAGAGTTCCAGAAACGCTCTTAGGAACTCGGGCCATGTTACCGAATGCGGGCGAGTGTTGGAAAGGGACTTTTAGCAGTGTGTTTTAGTCAGGAGTGAGGTGTACTGATGTATCCCATCCAGCAGGTGGATAATCTCCATGGGAATGGAAGACGTGATGGTTCCACATTGCGATATCCTCATACGATTAAAATGTGCTTGGTTTGAGCTTCCATGATCGTCTCCACTGCATGCGTTCCTGCCGAGAAGAGTGGGAACCGCGACTGTACAGGGATCCTATAGGTCCAAAAGATGTGCTGAGAGATCCTTTGGGTCTGGTGAGTTCATTTGGCCAGATCCTTTATTGGTCTGGGACATCCGTCCTGGGATCCTACATGTCGAAAAGACTCGCTGAGAGATCTTTTAGGTCTGGCGAGCTCATTTGGCCAGATCTTTTATTGGTCTGGGAGATCCGTCCTGGGATCCTGCAGGTCAAAAAGACTCGCTGAGCGATCCTTTTGGTCTGGTGGGCCTATTTAGCCAGATCACTTATTGGTCTGGGAGATCCGTCCTGGAATCCTATAGTTCCAAACGACTTGCTGAGAGATCCTTTAGGTCTTGTGGGCTCATTGGAGATCCTTTATTGGTCTGGGAGATCCGTCCGTGGATCCTAAAGTTCCAAAAGACTTGCTGAGATGTCCTTTAGGTCTCGTGGGCTTATTTGGCCAGATCATTTAATGGTCTGGGAGATCCGTCCTGGAATCCTTCAGATCTGGAGGGCTTGCCCAGGTCCGGCGGAAGTACCTGTTGATCTTCAAAGTACTTGCACAATGTTAAAAGTACTTCAAAGATCTTCAAAGGCCAAAGCATGGAAAGAGCACATGGGGTGCAAGACCAGAAGTGAGGCATTAGAAGACAGAGAGACCACCGACGTGTTTGCGATAGCAAAATGAAAGGCCCATAGACCCGGCTTCATCGCAGGTGATTCCAACGATGTTGAAGGCCTTGGCTTCCATGACATCAAGCTGATCCAAATGTGAGGCAGGGGATCCAACCCAAAGGGGAGAGCAGTTCTCCATCAAACTGTGGATGAAAGCCTTGTAGGTGGATAGGAGTTTGAATGTGCCAAGGAAGCATTTTGTATGACGGACGATGCTCAGTCGACAACGGAGGCCAATTTTGAAATGCGATTTGCCCAAGAAAGGTCATGGCTGATAGAGAGACCCAAGAGTTTGAGTAACTGAACTTTCTGAAGAGAATTGTTAAATAGTTGGGTTTGCCAAACGATCCTTTCGGAGAGAGACGGTGAGAGAGTGTCATTTGTCAAGATTGAAAGACATATTCCAAGTGTATGGCCAGCTTGTAATTTCATTAACGTCTGAAGAGAAGGAAGGGGCTGCAGCCTGTCTATCTGTTTTATTTGTATCACAGGTACGTATGCTCCCTTATTCGTTTGTCTTTTGAGTGCCCGATCTCTGCATTTATTTATTATTGGCCAGATCCACCACCGAATGTGGACGTAGGTTATGTTTTCACCCCTGTCTGTCTGTCTGTTCGTGGGCAGAATATCTCAAAAACTTATGGATGGATTTGGACAAAACTTAGTGGACAGGTTAGGTGTGTGACACCGACGAATTGATTCGATTTTGGTGAAGATCCGAAGCTAGATATGAGGATTAAATAAAAAAATTGGAGGGATTTTTCACCATTGCAAAATGGGGCCAAAACGATATATAACAAATACATTCAAAGTACATCGCCCCCATGACAAATAAATAAATAACATGTCATGCAGCTCCTGACATTGCTGAGCACCTTCGGCTCCCGGCGATCCCGCTGTGGATCACATAGAGACGGTATAAGGAGGGAGAGGTGTACAATAATTTATTGATTAATTGCGTAATTATAATGAATAAATAATAATCGTAAAATAATTAATTTCTTAATCAATTGGCTAATAGCATGTCGAAATCATCAGTTTCATCTGAAGCTGTAATATTTTGAAAATTAATTAAATAATGTATTACTGGAAAATTAAATGATTAATTGCTTAATGTATAAATAATCAATGAATCAAAATACAGCAAATCAAAAGCAATCAAAATCAAAATACAATAATCCTTTACAGCCAATTCACATGGACATTGCCGTGCCCAAATATCAGCTTGCTAGCTTAAAGGGTGCCTGAGATATTACCCAGATGAGAAAGAAAATAAATAAGTACTTAATAAATGGATGATAATTGCGGAATGAATCAATTAATTGATCAATAAACAAATACAATTTTTGCCAAAGCACATGCTCACTATTGTGCCCTAATATCAGCTTCCGAGCTTAAAGGGTGCCTGAGATATTACCCAGATGAGAAAAAAAAGTACTTAATAAATGGATGATAATTGCAGAATTAATTGATCAATAAACAAATACAATTTTTGCCAAAGCACATGCTCACTATTGTGCCCAAATATCAGCTTCCGAGCTTAAAGGGTGCCTGAGATATTACCCAGATGAGAAAGAAAATAATAATAAATGGATGATAATTGCGTAATTAATCAATTAATTGATCAATAAACAAACCATTTTTGCCAAAGCACTTGCTCACTATTGTTCCCAAATTTCAGCTTCCTAGCTCAAAGGATAGCTGAGATATCACCCGGACAAACAACCAAATGAGATAGACAGGTGGAGATATAAGGAATTATAACACCCCAAGGCATTTTTTGTTACAAGTGTTACGTGCTCCTCCCCAAACCCCCTGGTCACGGTGTACCTCTGAGACCCGAGAGGAGTCACGGCAGAAAAATGTGTTATTCTGTATGTCAAAGATCAATGGTGAAGCCATGGTGACTATTAGTTAACACCTGTTAACCTTCACACAAAAATTCCAAATTTTTTTTTTTTTTGAAAAATTTGGGAATGTTAGAAAAATTCCAAATTTGGGAGTTTTGGGAATGTTAGGGAATTCTATCTCAGACGAATTTAGGGAATTCTATCCCGGATGAGGATGTTAGGGAATGTTGACAGCAAAGACGAGCCCCCAATTTCAATTTGGGCCAATTTTGGACGAGCCCCCAATTTCTGTTCGTGCTCCTCCCCAAACCCCGGTCACGGTGTACCTCCGAGCCCCGAGAGGAGTCACGGCAGAAAGATGTGTTATTCTGTATGTCAAAGATCAATGGTGAAACCACACCAATTGTTACCAACAAACAAGTATTGTATTAAGATCACACAAAAATAACAGTACAACAACAATAGTAATCAAAAGTACAATCAATATATATCCTATGATGGTACCATCAGTTTCGTAATATATAACTCACTGTGCTCCAAGTGAGTGAAACAAGAACATTCCCAATGTCTCTTTCCCGGCTTCAAACCAAAGTTGATTCCGGCTTCAAGCCAAAGTCGATCCGCTCCAGCGATCGTCAGATCAATGTCCAATCGAGACCAGAAACCCGTTGGGTTGGCAGTTACAGTCCTGCTGCCAAAGCTGCGCAAAGGCGCCCTCCAGGCGACTGGGAAATCACACCCTCGGGTATGGACGTTTCACGGCTCACAGTCGGCGAACCGCAAATTAACCTTCAAAAGCCACGTTGCACACACACGCACACACCAGATACGTCTGAATGTGGTGAAAACGGCTGAAGCGAAGCAAAGACCTTGCGCGATGCGCAAAGCGCGTGAGTCAAAATGGCCGACGGCCCGTTCTCGAGGCGTGACGGCAGTCCAACGAGTCTCTTCGGAATCGACCGCAAAACCTGACACGCAGGTTGATCTGTCACAGCGATAACTCTGTCACAGGAATCCCTTTCCCGGGAAATCCAAAGTTCACTCGTGACTCTTGCTCGCCAACGTTCGCTCCAGACCGCAAAGCAACTATGCTTCTTTTCCGACTCACTCGCTCCGCCTTCTTTTCCCTCTCTTCCTCTTCGTCGTCGTCCGGTTCTCGGTCCGGTTTCCGGTTTCTTTTAACTCTAACTTTTTCACCTTTTGAAAACAGTTCATAAACAATAAACCTTTTGAAAACCATAATAGTACATGGAATCAAAAATGTTTACAGTGGATGAAAACCACAACAACGGAAGTGACGAATCCGTAACACAAGTCATCTTATCATCTTTTCAAGACAATTCGGGTATGATGAATTCAAAAATCGCTGTTACCAACAAATCTTTTGTCACTAAGGGCCCAAAATGGCGTAACAAAGATGGCCGCCCAAAACACCTTTTTCGGAGATAAGTCCTGAATACAATTGAATCTGTGGCTCTCATCGTATTTAGACTTATTTCAATTCTGCTAAGAATAGAGCGGAAGAACAAATATACAATCACCAGACTACAAAAGAGTGAAATTACACATTTGAACGTCTTTATTTACACCAAAATTAAGCCTCTCTGGCATGGGATGTGGTCCATAGTGTCCATATTGCGGCACCATGAAGGACTATAATGACACACATTTTCACTTTGTTGATATACGTCTAAATATTGGGCAAAATTGGGTTTAGAAGATGTTGTATTGTGATTTGTCATATCTCAAAAGTTGAATATACTGCCAACAAGCGGTTATTTGATCTTCACGCTATCTGCAATTGCATGTCCAGGCAATACTATTAAATTACTGTGCAGCATTGTCTTCCTACAGTTGTCATTGTTCACTGTGATTGTACGTAGCAAGTCTACGTCAACAGCTATTTACCTCTCTGTTCAGACAATTACAACAAAAACGGCATCCCGATGATTATAAATAATGATGTAATTTACAAAACAAATAATTTACAGCCCAGGTTGATCTCTATTTAGGATTCAGATATTTAACTCGCACCACCAGGTAACAAAAGTCAGATCCACGACAGCAGTTTCCTTCCAATATCCTCGTAATACCTTGCGATTCCGCATACTCGCTTATCTCTAATATACATGCACATGAAATCCGGCTCTTCAGTGCCTGGACACGTACATGCCTGCGTACAGAAAACATTGGATTTTCGGCACTTGCACCGCATCGTTTTACAACCAGTTTTGCATTGGCATGCCAGCATCTCCATGCAGCCGTCTGGGATAGCACTGAGCTTAGTCAGAATAGGTGTGTGTTTACCTTCTCCATCCGATGTCCATCCATTGTCGCTCGGCAACGGAAGGATGAGTTGTGCGCAGTTTGCGCGTTTCCAGACCAAGCTCTGGTAGTTTGCCCTCATTATGTGGTACTTCAAGGCATCACTCGTTGGTGGCGATGCTTCCGGTTTCTTTGTCGTGGAGAAAAGTAGACAGCGAGCCTGGTTTCCTGTATCCACAGAGTTTGGCACATTGTACGCTTTGCACAGAAATTTCTCAGCAGAGGCGATGGCGTCCGGTGTGAGGACGTCTACCCCAATGCCGCGGAGAAGTTCACGGTGTTCTTTAAACACCGTACATAGTGTCTTCTTTGTGTGACCAGATAGGGTATCTTTGATGAACATTGTCATGGCTCTATGGAAGCCGTCGGTTTGAGCAAGCTTCACATACTTCTCGGCATCAGCGGGTCATGTTCCTTGGCATGTTCGATGAATTGTAGCAACAATATCCTCCACAACGCTTGGAATGTTGTTTTATGAGCACGATTGCTTTGTTGTAGGACTTACCGGTCATGGCTTTCTCGGCAGAGAGTGGTCCAAGCAAACCGGCCTCCACCCAAGCCTCAACTAGTCCGGAACCCCCCATGTGCTTTCCAATGACGCCCAGGAAGTCCATGGAGATATGGAGGCCACCAAGTCGAGGGATCACGCTCTGTCTGTATCCAGGAACAGACCATTTCAGTTCCATAATCTTGCAGTAGAATTGCCTGATCTCCAGTGATGACAGTATACCGTTGACCAGGTGTGAGGATATGGACGTACAACGCTGAACCACTGTGTTCAAGGTATCCAATTCATGGGCCCGAGCTTGTATTATTGGCAAATATCCCACTGATGTTACCTCCTCGTCATTCACACTCAATAGTTGGTTGAAAACTGTCCATCCAGGTTTTATGTCCGACTTCTGCCTTTTGGGGACGAACGCAACATCAGTCGCTCTGGCAGCCTCTGCAAAGGCTGGCTCGTTATCAGGTTTCTTGAACCAAGAGGGGTAAAGCTTTTCATACTTTGGTTCAACCTTTGATTCAACAACGGTAGTAGGAATTAGTGCAGTCATAATTGCAGGAACATCTAGCTGACGTCGTTTACTTGGCTGCAGATTGTCTAGAACGTTAACAGAGCCTGGTCCCCTCTGCCACGCAGCCACCTGGGTGGCATGAAAGGTATTTTTGCCATCGAGCGTGTCATCACAGATATCAATGTTGTCAGCAGTGAAGTGAACAAACCTTCCTGGCCTAAGAAAGTAACCCAAGTAACCCAAACCTAAGAAAGTCGTCATGCAGAGTACGACACTTGCAAAATCCACCATCCCCAAAATAAAAAGTTGCCATGGATACATCAAACATCCATTTCACTAAGATTAAAATTGACGATCTTGGTTAAAGCTCGGGTTAATTGGATTAAAATCGATGATTTTTCAGATTAAAATTGATGATTTTCGAAGTTTGACCTTTGGACCCCAAAGATAGTTGGTTTTCCTTTCCTTTAATTTTGAGGTTAATTGGATGAAAATTGCCGATTTTTCAGATGAAAAAAAATGATTTTAGAAGTTTGACCTTGAGTTGACCATTGTCCTTTTGACCTCAAAATAGTTGGTTTCCCAATTCAGTGATGTACTATGTAATTGCTGTTTAATTTCCTAGTTAATAGGATCAAAATTGACTATTTTCCAGATGCAAATTGATTATTTTATAAGTTTGACCTTGAGTGGACCTTTGCCCTTTTGACCTAAAAATAGTTGTTTTCCCAATTAATGACTCAATATGCAAATGCTGTTCAACTTTCAAATCAATCGGATGAAAAATGACAATTTTAGAAGTTTGACCTGCAGATGATCTTTGACATTTGACCTCAAAATCAATAATCTTCCTTATGACCAACTTTACCATCTGATGAAGTTTCGTGAAGATCAGTTTAAAATTGTGACCTGTAGGTGATCGTCAGACAGACAGAATAACGCACAAGACAAACCACAATATACTTGAAAACCCTTCGATTTTGCAAGTACTGTACCAAGTACAGATACATTCAAAGTACACCGCCCCCATACCAAATAAATAAATAAAATATCCTCCGGTGCGCGGCATTGCCCGGGAGCCTTTGGCACCCGGCGTTGCGAACGTGACGTTATTGGGAGGGAGAGGTGTGCAATAATCGATTGATTAATTGCGTAAATAAAATAAATAAATAAATAATTGTAAAAGAATGAAGTTCTTAATCAAATGACTAAGAGAACACCGAAACCACCACCGTTTCTTTTTTTTGTAGACAAAGTAGTATAAGTCGAGGCTCGTGCTAAAGCTAACACATAAAACATCAAATAGATGCCAGTAGAATTAAACACCAGAAGAGAACAGGGACATCGGGAGATCTGTGGAAGGGAAAGGGCCGATGCAGGGTTAACGGGATAAACAAGATGGACACGACAAGGACTTTCAGGAAAGAAAATGGAATTTGAAGGAGGTGGGTTAGTCGGATTAAGGTCGGAGAGGAGTCGGTATAAAACAGAAATACCACCTACTTGCCTGCGGTGAGTGAGTGAAAGGCCCTCAGAATCGGGAGATTCCAATGATTCTTAATGCTTTGGTTTCAACCGCGTGAAGCCGAGCTAGGTGTGAGGCAGAAGCACCAGCCCAGAAGGGAGAGCAGTATTTCATTGAGCTGCGGATGAAAGCTTTATATCAGGTGAGACACTCAGATGTGCCAAGGAAGGACTTCGCACGACGGAGGATGCCCAGTCGGCGACTGGCTTTGGAGGCCAGCTTTTAAATGTGGTTTTCCCAGGAAAGATCATGGCAGACAGTGAGACCCAAAAGCTTGAGTAACAGAACTTCTTTGAGAGGATTGTTAAGAAAGTAGATCGGAGGGTTTTCCAGATGGTTTTTTTCGGTGAGATAGTAAGAGTGAGATTTGTCAGGATTGAAAGACATGTTCAACTTGTCTGACCAGTCTGTGTTTTTGTCCAGGTCTGCAGAGAGTAAAGAGGCTGCTGTATGCCGATCTGAGGGTTGAGTATGGAGCGGCAGAGAGTGGAGTCATCAGCAAAGAGATAGAGAGGATTTTCCAGAGAGTCGGAGAGATCATTGATGAAGACCAGAAAAAGCACAGGGCCAGAACACTGCCTTGAGGAACTCCAGCCTGAACAGGAAGAGGAGATGAAAGAATTCCATTGAGAGCCACACGTTGACTAAGACAGAAGAGGCAGGCCGCGAGCCATGTATGGAGATTTCCATGGATACCATAAGAGGGGAGTTTGGTGAGCAGAGCTGGGTGCCAGACCGTATCGAAGGCACGTGATATGTCAAGGGAAACAGCTCTGATTTCCTGTTTGGCATTGAGGACCTCCATCCATTGTTGAGACAGCAGAAGCAGCATGTCCAGAGTTGAATGATCAGGTCTGAATCCAAACTGATGATCCGCGATCAAACCATTGGAGAACAGAAAAGATTTGATATCCGAAGCAATGATGGATTCCATGACTTTGCTGATAATTTGGAGAAGGCTGATTGGTCTGTAGTTGCAAGGATCTGTTTTTTGCACCTTTTTGTGTAAAGCGGTAATGTTTGCTGATTTCCAAGCTGATAGCAGATGACCTTGAGCAAAAGAGAGGGTGAAGAGAACAGAGAGGGTGAGATAGAGTGGCAGAGCAGGATTTTAGGACCCGTGGGCTGATGCCATCTGGTCCAGTTGCAGAATCAGAGTTGAGGTTTGACAGAAACTTCTCCACCTTGTCAGGAGAGAAGGACACAGCGTTCAGGAGCAGCTGGGTAAGGTGGGTACAGAGAGAGATGGGTTTGCGACACAATATTTTGAGGCAAACACAGAGTTGAGGCATTCTGCCTTGTCACGTGTGGTGTCAGCTGTGTAACCGTTTGAGGTAAGGGAGGGGATGGAGCGGGAACAAACACCAGAAACAGATTTGACCAGTCACCACCAGGATTTGGAGGAGGGAAACAGGTTTAAGAGTTCAGTCTTGAGAGTAGAGGGATATTATTTCCTGGCCCTCCTGAGGGTGGACACACACTTGTTCCAAGCTTTGTGAAAGGAAATGAGATTGCCTTCAGTTGGATTTGCCTTCCATGGGGCAAAGGCAACTTGTTTCAAGGCAACTGCCTCACCACAAGCTTCAGTGTACCATGGATAGGAGGAAGGGTTTTCACCCATACTCCCTTGTTTTAAAATCTCAAAAAAAACCAAAAATTTTTTTCCCTTCCCTGTTCTTATCCGCTTGTGCGTTCTTATTTGTTCTTTCGTTCTTCGTTCTTTTGCTCTTTCGTTCTTCGTTATTTGTTCTTTCGTTCTTCGACCACGTTGTTCGAGATCACGTGATCAAGTTGTTAATACATGTTTCATCTGTCCCCTGAAGAACTTTATTATTATGTCATATTCTATAACACTTTTTTCTACTTCTTCTATAAAAGGATGCTTTCGACTTGCTCACCAATTCTATTCATTCAAAAAAAAAATTCCATCTCTTACAGTGCATCTTTCATTCATTCCCTAAACTCTCCAGAACTCCACCCATCCTTCAGCGTCCTCAAACTTATTTTTGACTCGAATGTCTCAAGAAACTCATTTTGCAATAGATGTTCGTTTCCCATTAATCGTACACTTTTCAAAATCCAATCACACCCCTCCCCTCCAAATCTTCCCCATCACCCATCTCTGTCAAATCTTCCCCCTTGCCCCTCCCCCCCAAATCTTCCCAAACACACATCCCTTTCAAATCTCCCCCCCTGCCCCTTCCCTCCTAAACTCCCCCCAAACCCCTCCCCTCCGAGACTCTCCCTCACTCCTCCCCTCCTAGACTCCCCTCTCACCCCTCCTCCTCAAAGCGTCCTACCCGCTTCTTCCCCCTTCCAACTTTCACCTTCATCTTCCTCAACCTTCTGCCTCACTCTTCCCCCTCCTCAAATAACACCTCACTGCGCCTCACCCAAACACCATCAAACCTTTTGTCCGCCCCATTCTTCCCTTTCTCCAAGCTATTCTGTAATCTCTGATACACCTGCAACAGCTCTCCCTACCTCTTCCTCCTCTTCCACATCCTGCCCTACCGCTCCCCCCCCCCCCTCCCTGTTCTGTATCCGATGCTCCCCCTGCCTCTTCCTTAACAGTATGGACCTCAAACATTCGGGGCCTTCGCTCAAACTTAACTGATCTCTCCATACAGGTTGCTTCTGACAAACCAGACGTGATCTGCTTAACAGAAACCTTCCTCCTTCATGATGTCTCTGATTCCTTGGTATCTCTCCCAGGTTACTCCCTCCTCCGGTATGATACACCTGAGCCTCGTCCTGGAGGTGGGGTTGCTATCTTTATAAAAAACTCTTCCTCACTCGCCCTGCACTGCCCTCTCTCCACCTCACCCCCAGGAATACCTTTGGCTACGGCTTCCCCTTCGCTCCCACCTTTTGTTCATATGCGTGTTGTACCGTCCACCAAACAGTGATGACACAATCTACATCTCGCTGTCTGATAATATGGACCAACTTCTATCTACCCATCCCAACTCTCTCTTCCTCATATGTGGTGATTTCAACTGTCACCATGCCAGTTGGCTGGGGGTGGGTACCTCTCTCACCAGCCATGGCTCTTCAGCAAAGGACTTCTGTGACTCACTGGGACTGACACAATCTGTCAATTTCCCAACCCGGATCTGAGTCAACGGAGAATCTTCTCTTCTGGACTTGGTTATGACTAACTTCCCTGAAAATGTCTGCTGCTCTTCTTCTGCTCCAATCGGCTCTTCTGATCATGTGCTTGTTAAAGTGGACATCTCTCTGACCATTTTCAGAGAGCCTCCTCAGCGTCGACGAGTCTGGCATTTCACTCAGGCCAACTGGCACGGTCTTCAAGCAGCCATCAATCATCTGGACTGGTCTCCCATCTCTACTGCCTCTTACATCAACTCATCCTGGGAATTCTTCCAAAGTAAATTGCTCTCTCTCATGCACAGATTTATCCCTTCTCGTCTTCAGTTGTCATACCCTTCCTCCCGTCCATGGTACACGGAATCTTGTGGTGAGGCTATTGCCCAGAAACAACTTGCTTTCGTCTCCTGGAAAGCAAATCCAACGGAAGGAAATCTCATTTCCTTTCACAAAGCCCGAAACAAGTGTGTGTCCACCCTCAGGAGAGCCAGGAAACAATATCTCTCCGTCCTCAGGACCGAACTCTCTTATCTGTCTCCCTCTTCCAAATCCTGGTGGCGTCTGGTAAAATCTGTTTCTGGTGTTTGTTCCCCCTCCATCCCCTCCCTCACCTTAAATGGCCACACGGCTGACTCCGCACGTGAAAAAGCTGAATGCCTCAACTCTGTGTTTGCCTCTAAATCTTGTGTCCCAAACCCATCCCTCTCTGTACCCACCGTACCCAGTCGTACCCAGCTGCTTCTGGACTCTGTGTCCTTTCCTCCTGACAAGGTGGAAAAGTTTCTGTCAACCCTCGACTCTGATTCTGCAACTGGACCTGACGGCATCAGCCCACGGGTCCTAAAATCATGTTCTTCTGCTCTTTCACTCCCTCTCTCTGTTCTCTTCACCCTCTCTTTTGCTCAAGGTCATCTTCCATCTGCTTGGAAATCTGCCAACACCACCGCTTTGCACAAAAAAGGTGCAAAAACAGATCCCAGCAACTACAGACCAATCAGCCTTCTCCCAATTATCAGCAAAGTCATGGAATCCATCATTGCTTCAGATATGAAATCTTTCCTCTTCTCCAATGGCTTGATCTCTGATCATCAATTTGGTTTCAGACCTGGACACTCCACTCTGGACATGCTGCTTCTGCTTTCTCAACAATGGATGGAGGTTCTCAATGCCAAACAGGAAATTAGAGCGGTCTCCCTTGACATATCACGTGCCTTCGATACGGTCTGGCACCCCGCTCTGCTCACCAAACTCTCCTCTTTTGGTATCCATGGAAATCTCCACGCATGGCTGGCGGACTTCCTCTCTAGTCGTAGTCAACGTGTGGCCCTGAATGGGTTTCTCTCATCTCCTCTTCCTGTTCAGGCTGGAGTTCCCCCAAGGCAGTGTTCTGGGCCCTGTGCTTTTTCTGGTCTTCATCAATGATCTCTCTGACTCTCTTGAAAATCCTCTCTATCTCTTTGCTGACGACTCTACTCTCTGTCGCTCAATTCTTCATCCCTCAGATCGGCAGTCTGCAGCCTCCTCACTCTCTGCAGACCTTGACAAAATCACAGACTGGGCAAACAAGTGGAACATGTCTTTCAATCCTGACAAATCTCACACTCTTACGATGTCTCTCCGAAAAGACCGACTGGACAACCCTCCCATCCACTTTCTGAATAATCCTCTCCAAGAAGTTCTGTCACTCAAGCTTTTGGGTCTCACTATCTGCCATGATCTTTCCTGGAAAAACCACATTTCAAATCTGGCCTCCAAAGCCAGTCGCCGACTGGGCATCCTCCGTCGTGCGAAGTCCTTCCTTGGCACACCTGAGCTCCTCACCACATACAAGGCTTTCATCCGCAGCTCAATGGAATACTGCTCTCCCCTCTGGGCTGGTGCTCCTGCCTCACACCTAGCTCGCCTTCGCGCTGTTGAAACCAAAGCATTCAGAATCATTGGAATCTCCCGCGATGAAGCTAACTCCAAGGGCCTCTCACTCACTCACCGCAGGCAGGTTGGTGGTCTTTCCGTCTTCTACCGACTCCTCTCTGGCCTTGCCCCCCCTGCTCTCTCTGGTCTCTGTCCCGCAAATATTCCTACAGGTCGCACAAGATCTGCCTGCAACCCTCTTTTGGTTAAACTGCCAAAATCAAGACTCTCTGCTCACCTTCACTCCTTCATTCCTCTTTTCTCCCGCCTCTGGAACAAACTCCCTCACTCTCTTCAATCCCACTCCACCCTCCAAGTCTTTAAAACAGCTGTTCACCACCATCTCTTATCTTCCCCCATCCAAAACCTTGATCCTTTCTACCCCCGCTAATTTCACCCCAATTCCACTTTTTGAAATACCAACTTCTGTCCTGGAAATCCTTGGTGTCCTTGTGCTTTATACTTCTCCCTCCCCCCCCCTCCCCCCCTTCCCATACCTCCTCCCCCCGGGCCCTCTCCCTTCCACACATCTCCCTGCTCTCGGATGTTGTGTTTGTGTGCTTCCCCTTTTCTCCCTATCTTGTCTTCCGCTCCCTCTTTTTGTGTATTTTGTTTGTCTGGTCGATTTGTTTGTGAAGTAAATGTTAGCTCTTTCACGAGCCTCGATTCAGTATACAAAAAAAAAAAAGAAAAAAAAAAGGGTATGACAACTGAAGACAAGATGGGATAAATCTGTGCATGAGAGAGACCACTTTACTTTGGAAGAATTCCCAGGAAGAGTTGATGTCAGAGGCAGTAGAGATGGGAGACCAGTCCAGATGATTTATGGCTGCTGGAAGACCATGCCAGTCGGCCTGAGTGAAATACCAGACTCGTCAACGCCGAGGAGGCTCTCTGAGAACGGCCACAGAGATGTCCACTCTGACAAGCAAATGATCAAAAGAACCAATTGGAGCAGAAAAAAACAGCAGACATTTGCAGGGAAGTTTGTCATAACGAAGTCGAGCAGAGATGATGTACCATTGACTGAGATCTGGGTCGGGAAGTTGACAGATTGTGTCAGTCCCATTGAGTCGCAAAAGTTATTTGCTGAGGAGCCATGGCTGGTGAGAGAGGTACCCACACCCAGCCAGCTGGCATGATTACAGTTGTCGCCCCATATGAGGAAGAGAGAGTTGGGACGAGTGGATACAAGTTGGTCCATGTTGTCAGACAGCGAGATGTAAATTGGGTCATCACTTTTTGGTGGATGGTACAGAACACATATGAACAAAAGTTGGGAGCTTGTAGGAGGGGAAGTTGTAGCCAGAGGTACTCCTGGGGTTTGGGAAGTATAAGAGCAGCACACGGAGAGTGAGATATTGAGTTTTTTTTAATGTACTGTGCACCTCCACCACCAGGCCGACACTCAGCTCTATCATACCAAAGTAGGGAGTACCCAGAGAGAGATTCGAAGGAGGAAGTAAATAGAAAAATAAAAAAACATGGTCCGTCTGTGTGGCTGTGTGTCTGCATACATGTCCATTAATTACGTACTGTTTGAGCGTCAGTTGCATCCTGTCTATTAATTACATACTATTAGAATATGTCCAATGTACCTTTCATTCCATTTGCACTGCTGAGACCCATGAGACCTTTGAAGACCCTTTAAGTCCTCCAAGACCCTGAAGACCACTAAAGACCCCAAAGCTCCCAAAAGATCCTAAAGAACCCGAAGACCATGAAAGACAGCTTCCTTTTCGAAGCTGTCCATGCGCTCACGCTTTCGAAGTTAAGTAATTTTTCACAATTGCGTTTTTGTCGAAACTGTATCTATCTTTCGGAGTGTGTACCGATAGTGTGTATTTAGTAAGATTCTTGGTGTTAATTTTTCATACATGTATACAAAATCGTCGGTTAATTCGTGTCGCGTATTTTGAGGCCTAGTAGGCTACCGTGTCCGACCTTGAGGCTTTGTTTTTCTCTCAGCGGTCCGTCGATTGTGCTGCAATTACTTTCGTTCTCTGTTTTTGTCCGTCTTTCACCCCATACTTCTTTGTTTAAAATGTCAACTCAAAAAAAAAAAAAAAAATTCCTTCTCTGTTCTTATTCGTTGTTCTTATTCATTTATTTGTTGTTCTTATTCGTTTATTCGTTGTTCTTATTTGTTCATTCGTTCTTCGATCACGTGTTTCACCCCCATTTCCATTTTCCATTTCCCCAGATAGTTTTCACTGCTCAATTTAAAAATGTTTAAACTTTCCCCTGAAGAACTGTATTCTGTCGTATATTATTACACCTTTTTCTTCTTCTGCTATAAAAGGATGCTTTCGACTTGCTCACCAAATCTATTCATTCCAAAAAAAAATTCCATCTCTTACAGTTCCTCTTTTCTACATTCCAGAAACTCTCCTGCACTCCACCCCTCCTTCAGCGTCCTCAAACGTATTTTTGACTCGAAGGTCACAAGAAACTCATTTTGCAATAAATGTTCGTTTCCCATTAATCGTACACTTTCTAAAATCCAATCTCACCCCTTCCCTCCAAAACTCCCCATCACCCCTCCCCTCCAAATCTACCCCCTTGCCCCTCCCCTCCAAATCTTCCCCATCACACATCTCTTTCAAATCTTCCTCCTCCCCTCCAAATCTTCCCCATCACCCATCCCTTTCAAATCTTCTCCCTTGCCCCTCCCCTCCAAATCTTCCCCATCACCCCTTCCCTCCAAAACTTCCCCATCACCCCTCCCCTCCAAATCTACCCCCTTGCCCCACCCCTCCAAATCTTCCCCATCACCCATCTCTTTCAAATCTTCCCCCTTGCCCCTCCCCTCCAAATCTTCCCCATCACCCATCCCTTTCAAATCTCCCCCCTTGCCCCTTCCCTCCTAAACTCCCCCCACACACCTCCCCTCCATGACTCTCCCTCGCTCCTCCCCTCCTAGACTCCCCTCTCACCCCTCCTCCTCCTCAAAGCGTCCTCCCCGCTTCTTCCCCATTCCAACTTTCACCTTCATCTCCCCCAACCTTCTGCCTCGCTCTTCCCCCTCCTCAAATAACACCTCACTGTGCCTCACCCAATCACTATCAAACCTTTTGGCTGCCCCATTCTTCCCTTTCTCCAAGCTATTCTGAAATCTCTGACACAACTTCAACAGCTCTCCCTACCACTTCCTCCTCTTCCACAGCTTACCCTACCCCTCCCCCCCCCCTGTTCTGTATCCCATGCTCCCCCCTCCTCTTCATTAAGGTATGGACCTCAAACATCCGGGGCCTTCGCTGAAACTTGACTGATCTCTCCATGCAGGTTGCTTCTGACAATCCAGACGTGATCTGCTTTACAGAAACTTTCCTCCTTCATGATGTCTCTGATTCCTTGGTATCTCTCCCAGGTTACTCCCTCCTCCGGTATGATAGACCTGAGCCTCGTCCTGGAGGTGGGGATGCTATCTTTATTTAAAAAAACTCTCTTCCTCACTCGCCCTGCACTGCCCTCTCTCCACCTCACCCCCAGGAATACCTTTGGCTACGGCTTCCCCTTCGCTCCCACCTTTTGTTCATATGTGTGTTGTACCGTCCACCAAACAGTGATGACTCCATCAAAATCTCGCTGTCTGATAATATGGACCAACTTCTATCTACCCATCCCAACTCTCTCTTCCTCATATGTGGTGATTTCAATTGTCACCATGCCAGTTGGCTGGGTGTGGGTACCTCTCTCACCAGCCTTGGCTCCTCAGCAAAGAACTTCTGTGACTCACTGGGACTGACACAATCTGTCAATTTCCCGACCCGGATCTCAGTCAACGGAGCATCTTCTCTTCTGGACTTGGTTATGACTCACTTCCCTGAAAATGTCTGCTGCTCTTCTTCTGCTCCAATCGGCTCATCTGATCATGTGTTTGTTAAAGTGGACATCTCTCTGACCATTCTCAGAGAGCCTCCTCAGCGTTGTTACGGCCTGAAGCACACCAGACCAAGCCTTCAATCACACGGTCTTTATTTATTTATTATCACACGAAAATCTCTTCCTACACATAAAACAAAGAAGGGAGAAGAGAGGGAAAAACCCTAATAGGCCAGTCAAGAGTAGGCAGGTCCAAGAGTAGGCCAGTCCAAGACTAGGTAGGTCCAAGAGTAGGCCAGTCCAAGAGTAGGCCGGTCCAAGGGTAGGCTGGTCCAAGAGTAGGTAGGTCCAAGAGTAGGCCAGTCCAAGACTATGCCGGTCCAAGGGTAGGCCAGTCCAAGGGTAGGCCGGTCCAAGAGTAGGCCGGGCAGTAGGCCCCAGGGCAGGCCCCGTAGTAGACCCCAAGGCAAGCCCAGTGGTAGGCCCCAAGGCAGGCCTAGTGGTAGGCCAGATGACGCTCAGTGCAGGCCCAGCACGAGAGGGTAGGAGTCGGCAAGTCCACGAGTAGGCCCCAAGGCGGGCCTAGTGATAGGCCCCAGTGAAAGCCCAGCACGAGAGGGTAGGAGTAGGCAAGTCCACGAGTAGGCTCCAAGGCGGACCTAGTGGTAGGCCCCAGTGCAGGCCCAGTGGTAGGCCCCAGTGCAGGCCCAGCACGAGAGGGTAGGAGTAGGCAACAAGAGTTCGATCAACGTCACCCTTCCGGTCGAGAGATTGCAGCTGGACACTCTACAACCACCGAAAAGCACTCTGCCATAAGCCCTCTCCCAAAATGGCCACTCACTCCTCTGAATCACCTTCCTGGCCACTCCACCTGCCCCACAGCCAATCATAGGCTTTATACCCACGGACCAAACCACCTGGTCTAAATCACAGGGGGGTGTGGGGGAAGGAAGAAGAAAAAGGTCACAGACCGTAACAGCGTCAACGAGTCTAGCATTTCACTCAGGCCAACTGGCACGGTCTTCAAGCAGCCATCAATCATCTGGACTGGTCTCCCATCTCTACCGCCTCTGACATCAACTCATCCTGGGAATTCTTCCAAAGTAAATTGCTCTCTCATATGCACAGATTTATCCCATCTCGTCTTCAGTTGTCAGACCCTTCCTCCCGTCCATTGTACAGTTGGTACACGGAATCTTGTGGTGAGGCTGTTGCCCAGAAACAACTTGCCTTCGTCTCCTGGAAAGCAAATCCAACGGAAGGAAATCTCATTTCCTTTCACAAAGCCCGAAACAAGAGTGTGTCCACCCTCAGGAGACCCAGGAAACAATATCTCTCCGTTCTCAAGACCGAACTCTCTTATCTGTCTCCCTCTTCCAAATCCTGGTGGGGTCTGGTCAAATCTGTTTCTGGTGTTTGTTCCCCCTCCATCCACTCCCTCACCTCAAACAGCTACACGGCTGACTCCGCACGTGAAAAAGCTGAATGCCTCAACTCTGTGTTTGCCTCTAAATCTTGTGTCCCAAACCCATCCCTCTCTGTACCCACCATACCCAGTCGTACCCAGCTGCTCCTGGACTCTGTGTCCTTTCCTCTTGACAAGGTGGAAAAGTTTCTGTCAACCCTCGACTCTGATTCTGCAACTGGACCCGACGGCATCAGCCCACGGGTCCTAAAATCCTGTTATTCCGCTCTTTCACTCCCTCTCTCTGTTCTCTTCACCCTCTCTTTTGCTCAAGGTCATCTGCCATCTGCTTGGAAATCAGCCAACATCACCGCTTTGCACAAAAAAGTGCAAAAACAGATCCGAGCAACTACAGACCAATCAGCCTTCTCCCAATTATCAGCAAAGTCATGGAATCCATCATTGCTTCGGATATGAAGTCTTTCCTCTTCTCCAATGGCTTAATCTCTGATCATCTGTTTGGTTTCAGACCTGGTCACTCTACTCTGGACATGCTGCTTCTGCTTTCTCAACAATGGATGGAGGTCCTCAATGCCAAACAGGAAATTAGAGCTGTCTCCCTTGACATATAACGTGCCTTCTATACGGTCTGGCACCCCGCTCTGCTCACCACACACTCCTCCTTTGGTATCCATGGAAATCTCCATGCATGGCTGGCGGACTTCCTCTCTAGTCGTCGTCAACGTGTGGCCCTGAATAGGTTTCTCTCATCTCCTCTTCCTGTTCAGGCTGGAGTTCCCCAAGGCAGTGTTCTGGGCCCTGTGCTTTTTCTGGTCTTCATCAATGATCTCTCTGACTCTCTTGAAAATCCTCTCTATCTCTTTGCTGGTGACTCTACTCTCTCTCGCTATATTGTTCATCCCTCAGATCGGCAGTCTGCAGCCTCCTCACTCTCTGCAGACCTGGACAAAATCACAGACTGGCCAAACAAGTGGAACATGTCTTTTAATCCTGACAAATCTCACACTCTTACGATGTCTCACCGAAAACACCGACTGGACAACCCTCCCATCCACTTTCTGAATAATCCTCTCCAAGAAGTTCTGTCACTCAAGATTTTGGGTCTCACTATCTACCATGATCTTTCCTGGGAAAACCACATTTCAAATCTGGCCTCCAAAGCCAGTCGCCGACTGGGCATCCTCCGTCGTGCGAAGTCCTTCCTTGGCACACCTGAGCTCCTCACCACATACAATGCTTTCATCTGCAGCTCAATGGAATACTGCTCTCCCCTCTGGGCTGGTGCTCCTGCCTCACACCTAGCTCATCTTCACGCTGTTGAAACCAAAGCGTTCAGAATCATTGGAATCTCCCGTGATGAAGCTAACTCCAAGGGCCTTTGACTCACTCACCGCAGGCAGGTTGGTAGTCTTTCCGTCTTTTACCGGCTCCTCTCCGGCCTTGCCCCCCCCCAGCTCTCTCTGGGCTCTGTCCCCCAAATATTCCTACAGGTCGCACAAGATCTGCCTGCAACCCTCTTATGGTTAAACTGCCAAAATCAAGACCCTCTGCTCACCTTCACTCCTTCATTCCTCTTTTCTCCCGCCTTTGGAACAAACTCCCTTACTCTCTTCATTCCCACTCCTCCCTCCAGGTCTTTAAAACAGCTGTTCACCACCATCTCTTATCTTCCCCCATCCAAAACCTTGATATTTTCTACCCCCGCTAATTTCACCCCAAATCCACTTTTTTGAAATACCAACTTCTGTCCTGGAAGTCCTTGGTGTGCTTGTGTTTTATACTCCTCCCACCCCCCCCCCCCCCTTCCCACGCCTCCTCCCCCCAAGCCCTCTCCCGCCCACACATCTCCCGATGTCCCTGCTCTCAAATGTTGTGTTTGTGTGCTTCCCCTTCTCTCCCCATCTTGTCTACCGCTCCCTCCTGTTATATATTTTGTTTGTCTGTTTGATTTGTTTGTGAAATAAATGTTAGCTCTTTCACGAGCCTCTATTCTGTATTAAAAAAAAAAAAAAAAAACACGAATATCCAAAAGGCCCCTAAGAATCTGATGATCCGTCAGGCACTTTATAGTCTTATTAATTATGTACTTATGGACTATACCTTTCGACCCTTTAGACTCCTGAGCCCTCTTTGACCCTCTAATACCCCGAAGACCCTTAAGACCCCAAAGTCCCTTTAAGACCAATTAGTCCCAAAATACCCTTTAATATCCCCAAAAACCCTGAAGACCCAAAGACCTCCTAAAATCCTCTGGACCCATAAGACCGCTAATATCCTTTTAAGGGCCCTTAGGCCCTTGATATCCTTCAGACCCCAAGACCCTTAATACCCCTTTTATCTTTAAGACACTGGAGACACCTTTAGGTGCGTTCACCCTTTCGACCTTTTATACCATTTATACCCCGATAACTTTTAGACCTTTGGACCCCTTAAGTCTCTTTAGTGTTTAGACCCCCTTCGACCTCAACACCATTTAGACCCCCTTTCATTCTTCAGACAGATTAGACAGCTTGGACAGAGAACCATTTATAGCTTCAGACAATTTCGACCTTTTGAGACCCTTTATACATGCTTGAAAGATTAGACCCTTTCGACCCCTTAGACACCAACTACGATTGGAATGTACCCTTGAGACCTTCAGACCTTTTATGTCCACACCATTCAAACATATGTAGTCCTCTTGCTAAATGCAGACTATACTTTTTCAGCAAGTGATGCGCAAACTCGAACCACCCAGAGGGTGGCTACTCTGGTAGTCAATATATGTATAAACAAGAATTGCCACACTGTAGTCACAACCTGCAACAAAATCCGGTAACGGATCAATTGGGAAACGTGCATTGAACGCACTCTTTGAAGATGAACAGCGCGATTGGGAAACACGCATTTAACACGCTATTTAAAAAATTAATTGGACACGTCTTATCCTTGTCACCCTATGCACGGTTACATCGGAATGAGCTGATTCGTCACACGGTCACGGATTGCCAAACCCCAACATGGGTCCCGTTCAAAAATTATGAAACGCTTTTTTGTCTGTAATTTGCGTAACGTAACACTTTATACTTAACGTAAGGCTTGATTACCATGCGTTTTGACGAGCTTGATTAAATTAAACCGTACCATTATTCAACATATGATTAGATTTTTCGGAGTTCCTCCTTGTGAATAAACACTCGACTAAAACAAAGCCAATGGAAGTCTGATGCAACAAACCCGAATTATGATGGGTAGAGTCGAGCGACAGAACATCGCGGCATCAACAAAAGTCCCACGTGGCATCGCGAAAGTTCCCACGTGGAATAGGAAAAGTCCCACATGATATCGTGAGAAGTCCTACGTGGAAAAGGAAAAGTCCCACATGGTATCGTGAAAAGTCCCACGTGGAATAGGAAAACTCCCACATGGTATCGTGAAAAGTCCCACTTGGAATAGGAAAACTCCCACGTGGTATCGTGAAAAGTCCCAAGTGGAATAGGAAAAGTCCCACATTGTATCGTGAAAAGTCCCATGTGGAATGGGAAAAATCCCACATGGTATCGTGAATGAAAAGTCCCACGTGGAAAAGGAAAAGTCCCACATGGTATCGTGAAAAGTCCCATGTGGAATAGGAAAACTACCACATGGTATCGTGAAAAGTCCCAAGTGGAAGAGGAAAAGTCCCACATGGTATCGTGAAAAGTTCCATGTGGAATAGGAAAAATCCCACATAGTATCGTGAAAAGTCCCATGTGGAATTGGAAAAGTCCCACATGGAATCGGAAAAATCCCACATGGTATCATGAAAAGTCCCACATGTTATTGTGAAAAGTCCCAAGTGGAATAGGAAATGTCCCACGTGGAATAGGAAAACGTGCTCATGGTATCGTGAAAAGTCCCACGTGGAATAGGAAAAGTCGCACGTGGAATAGGAAAACTTGCTCATGGTATCGTGAAAAGTCCCACGTGGAATAGGGAAAGTCCCACATGGTATCGTGAAAAGTCCCACGTGGAATAGGAAAAGTTGCACATGGTATCGTGAAAAGTCCTACGTAGAATAGGAAAAGTTGCACATGGTATTGTGGAATAGGAAAAGTCCCACGTGGAATAGGAAAAGTCCCACATGGTATCGTGAAATGTCCCACGTGGAATAGGAAAAGTCCCACATGGTATCGTGAAAAGTCACACGTGGAATAGGAAAAGTCCCACACGTTATCGTGAAAAGTCCCACGTGGAATAGGAAAAGTTGCACATGGTATCGTGAAAAGTCCCACGTGGAATAGGAAAACTCCCACATGGTATCGTGAAAAGTCCCAAGTGGAAGAGGAAAAGTCCCACATGGTATCGTGAAAAGTCCCATGTGGAATAGGAAAAATCTCACATGGTGTCGTGAAAAGTCCCACGTGGAATTGGAAAAGTCCCACATGGAATAGGAAAAAATCCCACATGGTATCATGAAAAGTCCCACATGGTACTGTGAAAAGTCCCACGTGGAATAGGAAAAGTCCCACATGGTATCGTGAAAAGTCCCACGTGGAATAGGAAAAGTTGCACATGGTATCGTGAAAAGTCCTACGTAGAATAGGAAAAGTTGCACATGGTATTGTGGAATAGGAAAAGTCCCAAGTGGAATAGGAAAAGTCCCACATGGTATCGTGAAAAGTCCCACGTGGAATAGGAAAAGTCCCACATGGTATCGTGAAAAGTCACACGTGGAATAGGAAAAGCCCCACATGGTATCGTGAAAAGTCCCACGTGGAATAGGAAAAGTTGCACATGGTATCGTGAAAAGTCCCACGTGGAATAGGAAAAATCTCACATGGTATCGTGAAAAGTCCCACGTGGAATTGGAAAAGTCAGGGAAAATCCCACATGGTATCATGAAAAGTCCCACATGGTACTGTGAAAAGTCCCACGTGGAATAGGAAAAGTCCCACGTGGAATAGGAAAAGTTGCACATGGTATCGTGAAAAGTCCCACGGGGAATAGGAAAAGTCCCATGTGGAATAGGAAAAGTTGCACATGGTATCGTGAAAGGTCCCACGTGGAATAGGGAAAGTCCCACATGGTATTGTGAAAAGTCCCACGTGGAATTGGAAAAGTCCCACATGGTATTGTGAAAAGTCCCACATGGTATCGTGAAAAGTCCCACGGTCCATTCCATCCAAAACGTCTAAAACACCTATTAGGCAGCAATTAGAAAATGTATCAACCAAAATTTGTTCTGCACAACTTTCCATCATTTAAAACATTTGATTAATTTTCCTAATTTCCTAATATTTCTAATCCTAATTTCCTAATTTTTTAAATAATTCCTAATTTTTCAAATTTCTGTTTCCATGGCAACTATTGCTTATTTGGATTTCACAAGTATCGTGTTTCGCACGACATCTTTCTTGTCTGTTTGTTAGTCTGTGAGCACGATGTTTCAAAAAGTTGTGGACGAATTATAACAAATCTTGGTGGATGAGTTGGGTGAGTGACAAGAACAAGGTGATTCGATTTTGGTTCAGGTGCGAATCCAGATCCGACCTATCAGTGGGATACAAACGTAGTAAACTGTTCGACCTGGCGGAGGTATCGTTCTATATGTTGTAGTTCTGTTGTATTTCTACAACGATCACTCGTTCACCATCTCTGCCTTGGCTTCATCTGTGCTCAATGCAAACCGAAACGGTCTATATCCTCAGTGTCCGCCATTGTTAAAGTTCCCTCCTTCACTGCACTAGTAGACAAGGCTACAAGAACTAATTTAAGCAAATTTTAATGAGTATTCTCCCATCGCCTTTCGGTTATCACAACATTTTATGACAAAATATAAGTTAAAATTCGAATGCAATTTTTACATAGTAGTTGTGTCGTGCGCACACTACCCACCATGAACACAATGGATTTTTGCAAAATAATGTTTTACACAAAATAACAATCGATTTACTTTTAGTGATTCATCCAAATGTCGAAAAAGAGGAACAGTTTGTGTTAATGCTCTCTCTATCTATTTCTCTGCGATTGTGATAAAACATTTTTCATCACCTCCAAACTACATTTTGCTTTATTAGTAATGACGTCATAATGCTAAGTGCATCAGGTGACAGCAAGTGTAAGCCGAGGCTTGCAGAGGTTTTCAACACAACGTTTTACAGAAGAGAATGAGATCCCTTGGTACACCTTTTGGGTTTCCATGAAACAGAATGGGATGGAAAGATTTAATTGATGGGGTGGGGTGGAGGAGTGGGGGATGGGGTGGGGGATGGGGTGGGAGATGGGGGGGATGGGGTGGAGGATTGGGGATGGGGTGGGTGGGGGATGTGGTGGGGGATGTGGTGGGGGAGTGGGGGATGGGGTGGTTGGGAGATGGGGTGGAGGAGTGGGCGATGAGAGAGTGGGGGATGGGGTGGGTGGGAGATGGGGTGGATGAGTGGGGGATGGGAGAGTGTGAGATGGGGTGGAGGAGTGGGGGATGGGATGGGTGGGAAATAGGGTGGTGGATGGGAGTGAGGGAGATGGAGTGGAGTGTCGGATTGGGTGGGTGGAGAAGTGGGGTATGGGGTGGAGGAGTGGGGGATTGGGTGAGGTGGAGATGGGGTGGGGAATGGCAGGGTGGGAGATGGGGTGGAGGAGTGGGGGATGGGTGGGTGGGAGATGGGGTGGAGGAGTGAGGGGATGAGAGATTGGGTGGGGGATGGGAGAGTGGGGTGAGGGGATGGTGTGGGGTGGAGTAGTGGGGGATGGGGTGGGTGGGAAATGTGGTAAGGTAATTGTGGCACAAATGGGATCCTTTTGAGGTACATGAGGCATAAATGGGATTCCATGTGGGTGTATGTGGCATGCTTGGAATCCCATGGTGACCGTGGTAGTGGGGTGCATGAGGCATGAAAGGGATTCTATGGGCATGTCTGGTATGAACGGGATTGCATGTGGGAGTATATGACAAACATGGGATCTTCTGGGAGTGCACGTGACATGAATGTCATTCCATGGAGTGCATGAGACATCAACTTGGTTGGGAATGCACATGGTATGAGTGTGATTCCACGGCAGGGTGTTTGAATTATGAATGCGAGGGGACACATGTGGTGTGGTATTGCATGAAACTGGATTATTTAGTTTATGCAGATGGTAATGTGATGCCATGGAGTGGTGTGTGCCCCCATCGGTGATAATCCACGTTGTCAATTTGCCGTCTGGAATGCATTCATTGTTCTTCCAAAAAATAAACAGATAATGGAAAAGGAAGTTTTGACTCATTTTTTATGTAACTTCAGCTCAAGAGTGTAAGAAGGGATTTTTGATCATTCTTGGTCGAGTATCAATCACAACGTCCTCCAGGCAGCACCCAGCAGCGAGGTACAGTAGCGGAGAAAAGTGCCGAGCTGGCCGGGCAGGCCCCGAGGTTTGGGAAGAGCGAGGCCATCACAGGGGCAGCAGAAGCAATGGCAGCGTGAGCAGACCCAAGGGACACAAGACCGGCATGGCGGACCGTGGCGCCATGTTTGGGTCAGGGCTCGATGCCTGATGTCCGGCCAGGGACTGCTTCCGGTCGGCTTGACTGTTGGATGCATCATCCTGCAGAAGGCAATGCACTGTTTACAATAACATACTGATGTCAGGCAGGTGTACACCATGATATGGACCATACTTGACAAAATATCAAAATCAGGAAAAGGTCGACAACAACATTCTCTTTATAATTGAGCAGGGCGTGCAGCTGCTCCCACTGTGTACACCAATTTTGGATGCATTTCCTGTGTAACCAAAGATCTTGAATGTCCCTTCTATCTCCTGTTTCCTTGAATGTGGCATCAATGTTAACGGGTCCATGGTTACCGCCATCTTGGTTGGGTAAGAGTTGTACAACTCACCCTTCTACTTCCCTGTTGTACTATTGTGTTGTGCAATGATCTTGACCTCGCCTCCACTTTTTCAACTTTACAACATTCACACATTTGATGTTCACACATTTGATGTTCACACATTTGATATTCACACATTTGATGTTCACACATTTGATGTTCACGCATTTAATGTTCACACATTTAATGTTCACACATTTGATGTTCACACATTTCATTTTCACACATATGATTTTCACACATTTAATGTTCACACATTTGATGTTCACACATTTAATGTCCACACATTTAATGTTCACACATTTGATGTTCACACATTTCATTTTCACACATTTGATTTTCACACATTTCATTTTCACACATATGATTTTCACACATATGATTTTCACACATTTAATGTTCACACATTTGATGTTCACACATTTGATGTTCACACATTTGATGTTCACACATTTGATGTTCACACATTTGATGTTCACACATTTAATGTTCACACATTTGATGTTCACACATTTGATGTTTACACATTTGATGTTCACACATTTGATGTTCACACATTTAATGTTCACACATTTAATGTTCACACATTTGATGTTCACACATTTCATTTTCACACATTTCATTTTCACACATTTCATTTTCATACATTTCATTTTCACACATTTCCTTTTCACACATTTGATTTTCACACATTTCATTTTCATACATTTGATTCTCACACATTTCATTTTCATACATATGATTTTCACACATTTGATGTTCACACATTTCATTTTCACACATTTGATGTTCACACATTTCATTTTCACACATTTGATTTTCACACATTTCATTTTCACACATTTCATTTTCACACATTTCATTTTCACACATTTCATTTTCACACATTTCATTTTCACACATTTGATTTTCACACATTTGATTTTCACACATTTCATTTTCACACATTTGATTTTCACACATTTGATTTTCACACATTTCATTTTCACACATTTGATTTTCACACATTTCCTTTTCACACATTTCCTTTTCACACATTTCCTTTTCACACATTTCATTTTCACACATTTCATTTTCACACATTTCATTTTCACACATTTCATTTTCACACATTTCATTTTCACACATTTCATTTTCACACATTTCATTTTCACACATTTGATGTTCACACATTTAATGTTCACACATTTGATGTTCACACATTTGATGTTCACACATTTGATTTTCACACATTTGATGTTCACACATTTGATGTTCACACATTTAATGTTCACACATTTGATGTTCACACATTTGATGTTCACACATTTCATTTTCACACATTTGATTTTCACACATTTCATTTTCATACATTTCATTTTCACACATTTCATTTTCACACATTTCATTTTCACACATTTCATTGTCACACATTTGATTTTCACACATTTGATTTTCACACATTTGATTTTCACACATTTCATTTTCACACATTTCATTTTCACACATTTCATTTTCATACATTTCATTTTCACACATTTCCCTTTCACACATTTCATTTTCATACATTTGATTTTCACACATTTGATGTTCACACATTTCATTTTTACACATTTCATTTTCACACATTTCATTTTCACACATTTAATTTTCACACATTTCATTTTCACACATTTCATTTTCACACATTTGATTTTCACACATTTGATTTTCACACATTTGATTTTCACACATTTGATTTTCACACATTTCCTTTTCACACATTTCATTTTGACACATTTCATTTTGACACATTTCATTTTCACACATTTCATTTTCACACATTTCATTTTCACACATTTGATTTTCACACATTTCATTTTCACACATTTCATTTTCACACATTTCATTTTCACACATTTCATTTTCATACATATGATTTTCACACATTTCATTTTCATACATATGATTTTCACACATTTCATTTTCACACATGATTTTCACACATTTGATGTTCACACATTTCATTTTCACACATTTGATTTTCACACATTTCATTTTCATACATTTCATTTTCACACATTTCCTTTTCACACATTTGATTTTCACATTTCATTTTCATACATTTGATTTTCACACATTTCATTTTCATACATATGATTTTCACACATTTCATTTTCACACATTTGATGTTCACACATTTCATTTTCACACATTTCATTTTCACACATTTCATTTTCACACATTTCATTTTCACACATTTCATTTTCACACATTTTCTTTTCACACATTTCATTTTCACACATTTCCTTTTCACACATTTCATTTTCACACATTTCATTTTCACACATTTCATTTTCACACATTTGATTTTCACACATTTCCTTTTCACACATTTCCTTTTCACACATTTCCTTTTCACACATTTCCTTTTCACACATTTCCTTTTCACACATTTCCTTTTCACACATTTCCTTTTCACACATTTCATTTTCACACATTTCATTTTCACACATTTCATTTTCACACATTTCATTTTCACACATTTCATTTTCACACATTTCATTTTCACACATTTGATTTTCACACATTTCCTTTTCACACATTTCCTTTTCACACATTTCCTTTTCACACATTTCCTTTTCACACATTTCCTTTTCACACATTTCCTTTTCACACATTTCATTTTCACACTTCATTTTCACACATTTCATTTTCACACATTTCATTTTCACACATTTCATTTTCACACATATGATTTTCACACATTTGATGTTCACACATTTGATGTTCACACATTTCCTTTTCACACATTTGATTTTCACACATTTCATTTTCACACATTTCCTTTTCACACATTTCATTTTCACACATTTCATTTTCACCCATTTCATTTTCACACATTTCATTTTCACACATTTCATTTTCACACATTTCATTTTCACACATATGATTTTCACACATTTGATGTTCACACATTTGATTTTCACACATTTGATTTTCACACATTTCATTTTCACACATTTGATTTTCACACATTTCATTTTCACACATTTGATTTTCACACATTTGATTTTCACACATTTCATTTTCACACATTTCATTTTCACACATTTGATTTTCACACATTTCATTTTCACACATTTGATTTTCACACATTTGATGTTCACACATTTCATTTTCACACATTTCCTTTTCACACATTTCATTTTCACACATTTCATTTTCATACATTTGATTTTCACACATTTCATTTTCATACATATGATTTTCACACATTTGATGTTCACACATTTGATTTTCACACATTTGATGTTCACACATTTCATTTTCACACATTTCATTTTCACACATTTGATGTTCACACATTTCATTTTCACACATTTCATTTTCACACATTTCATTTTCACACATTTCATTTTCACACATTTCATTTTCACACGTTTGATTTTCACACGTTTGATTTTCACACATTTCATTTTCACACATTTCATTTTCACACATTTCATTTTCATACATTTCATTTTCACACATTTCCTTTTCACACATTTCATTTTCATACATTTGATTTTCACACATTTCATTTTCATACATATGATTTTCACACATTTGATGTTCACACATTTCATTTTCACACATTTGATGTTCACACATTTCATTTTCACACATTTCAGTTTCACACATTTCATTTTCACACATTTGATTTTCACACATTTGATTTTCACACATTTGATTTTCACACATTTGATTTTCACACATTTGATTTTCACACATTTCCTTTTCACACATTTCCTTTTCACACATTTCATTTTCACACATTTCATTTTCACACATTTCATTTTCACACATTTCATTTTCACACATTTCATTTTCACACATTTCATTTTCACACATTTCATTTTCACACATTTCCTTTTCACACATTTCATTTTCACACATTTCATTTTCACACATTTCATTTTCACACATTTGATTTTCACACATTTCATTTTCACACATTTCATTTTCACACATTTGATTTTCACACATTTCATTTTCACACATTTGATTTTCACACATCATTTTCACACATTTGATTTTCACACATTTGATTTTCACACATTTCATTTTCACACATTTCATTTTCACACATTTCATTTTCACATATTTCATTTTCACACATTTGATTTTCACACATTTCATTTTCACACATTTCATTTTCACACATTTCATTTTCACACATTTCATTTTCACACATTTCATTTTCATACATATGATTTTCACACATTTCATTTTCACACATTTGATTTTCACACATTTGATTTTCACACTTGATTTTCACACATTTGATATTCACACATTTCATTTTCACACATTTGATTTTCACACATTTGATTTTCACACATTTGATTTTTACACATTTGATTTTCACACATTTCCTTTTCACACATTTCCTTTTCACACATTTCATTTTCACACATTTCATTTTCACACATTTCATTTTCACACATTTCATTTTCACACTTTTGATTTTCACACATTTCATTTTCACACATTTCATTTTCACACATTTCATTTTCACACATTTCATTTTCACACATTTCATTTTCACACATTTCATTTTCACACATTCCATTTTCACACATTCCATTTTCACACATTTGATTTTGCTGAAATGCTTTTAGTCCTTCTGCCATGTCGTGATCTCTGGGATCCATTACTGTAACTTTATTCCTGTTGGATTGCCTCCATATCCCTTGGCTGCTCAATGTAACGCACACAATACACTTTAAGGCTTTAGCACCTGCTTGCAAACATGATCATATCTCACCTGTTTCACCTTAGCTCTATTGGCTCGTTATCCTCCCCGATTGGTTTCAATCCTTCATAATCCCTTGAAATAGAATCTCTACATGGATGTTGATCGGATAGCTCAGAGAATGCGAACTCCTCTTTGAACGGTTTCCTTTGGTGTCGATACCGTACCAGAAGATAAACCGTCACCACGGTGCTCGACAGGTATCTGTCACTCTGAGGGGACATTGTGCCACCTGTCCTATCTAATGGCACTTGCTTGCAGTCATGAAAGATGTTGTAGGTGGTTTCCAAATAGGCCATTGTGTTCTGCTACCCTGAACAGATTCTACATCTCTGTCCTGGTTGAGGACCACATTGAAAGTACCCTCCCAATTATTCATGTATGCTCTCATGTTCCCCAGAGGAATATGAAAATAATGACAACATTGCTTTCCCACTTCAGGTGAGGCCGAGCTAGCAATACACCACCGGAATAAAATGTCTCTCGTGCACAATAACATCAGTGAATGCTTTTGTGTTATCGAGTGGGAAAGTTGATCTGCAGTTACACGTGACATTGAGGAGAGAGAGAAAGTTATGGTGTTATGGTAAAAAATGCCTCTGAAATGTCCGGGCTGTTACAGGCCCAGAGTCCAACGCAGTGGACGCAACATTGGTGGAATTGCATAATTTCTTGCACTTGATGTTCTTGGTATAAGAAAGGTTGTTTTGGGGTCCGCCAACAACAGGGACATCGAGCTCTGCACCTAATGGAAACGCAAGTGTGCTTGGAAAAGCCTTCATGAAAGTTTGGTTTTCCTGGCAGCTTGAGCAGCTGGAAAACAAACTTCCTTTGCGTAGTTTACTTGGAGACGGGCTGTTGCTATAGTAACAGGATTGAATGTACCAAATAATGTTCAATTGAGATTGAGGTTTAATCTAAATTGTACATTGGGGGGATAAGTCAGACCGGATAAGTCGGGCCGGATTAGTCAGGCCGGATAAGTCAGGCCGGATAAGTCAGGCCGGCTAAGTCAGGCCGGATAAGACAGGCCGGATAAGTCAGGCCGGATTAGTCAGGCCGGCTAAGTCAGGCCGGATAACACAGGCCGGATAAGTCAGGCCGGATAAGTCAGGCCGGATAAGTCAGGCCGGATAAGACAGGGGAGGAGGCTTTCCGAAGCGGCAGGACTGTGGGGGGAGGTGGGGCTTTGCGGGGGCAGGTTGATGGCAAGGTTTAAGTGGGTGGGGTGATGGGGAAGTTTGAGTGGGTGGGGTGATGGGGCGGTTTGAGTGGGTGGGGTGATGGGGCGGTTTGAGTGGGTGGGGTGATGTGGAGGTTTGAGTGGGTGGGGTGATGGGGAGGTTTGAGTGGGTGGGGTGATGGGGAGGTTTGAGTGGGTGGGGTGATGGGGAGGTTTGAGTGGGTGGGGTGATGGGGAGGTTTGAGTGGGTGGGGTTATGGGGAGGTTTAAGTGGGTGGGGTGATGGGGAGGTTTAAGTGGGTGGGATGATGGGGAGGTTTGAGTGGGTGGGATGATGGGGAGGTTTGAGTGGGTGGGGTGATGGGGAGGTTTGAGTGGGTGGGATGATGGGGAGGTTTAAGTGGGTGGGGTGATGGGGAGGTTTGAGTGGGTGGGATGATGGGGAGGTTTGAGTGGGTGGGGGGATGGGAAGGTTTGAGTGGGTGGGGTGATGGGGAGGTTTGAGTGGGTGGGGTGATGGGGAGGTATGAGTGGGTGGGGTGATGGGGAGGTTTGAGTGGGTGGGGTGATGGGGAGGTTTGAGTGGGTGGGGTGATGGGGAGGTTTGGGTGGGGTGATGGGGAGGTTTGAGTGGGTGGGGTGATGGGGAGGTTTGAGTGGGTGGGATGATGGGGAGGTTTGAGTGGGTGGGGTGATGGGGAGGTTTGAGTGGGTGGGATGATGGGGAGGTTTGAGTGGGTGGGGTGATAGGTAAAGCATTAAAAAAAAAAAAAAAAGCTTTTTTTTTTTTTTTTTTTTTTTTTTTGTTTGTTTGTTTGTTTGTATACAAGATCGATGCTCGTGAAAGAGCGAACATTTATCACACAGAAAGACAAACCGACAAACCGACACATAACCGACAAACCGACACATAACCGACAAACCGACACATAAAACAAATAACATCGGGAGCGGTAGACAAGATGGGGAGAGAGGGGGAAGGACACAAACACAACATTTGAGAGCAGGAACCGATACATGGAGACATCGAGAGATCTGTGGGAGGGAGAGGGCTTTGGGGGGAGGCATGGGAAAGGGGGTGGGAGAGGCATAAAACATATGGACACTGCCAGGACTACCAGGAAAGAAGTTGGAATTACAAACAAGGTGGATCTGGGGTGAATTAGTGGGGGTAGAAAAGATCAAGGTTTTAGATGGGGGAAGATAAGAGATGGTGGTGAACAGCTGTTTTAAAGACCTGGAGGGAGGAGTGGGATTGAAGGGAGTGTGGGAGTTTGTTCCAGAGGCGGGAGAAAAGAGGAATGAAGGAGTGAAGGTGAGCAGAGAGCCGAGATTTCGGCAGTTTAACCATCAGAGGCTTGCTGGCAGATCTTGTGCGACCTGTAGGAATATTTGGGGGACAGAGCACAGAGAGAGCTGGGGGAGCAAGGCCGGAGAGGAGTCGGTAGAAGACAGAAAGACCACCTACCTGCCTGCGGTGAGTGAGTGAAAGGCCCTCAGAGATAGCTTCATCGCGGGAGATTCCAATGATTCTGAAAGCTTTGGTTTCAACAGCGTGAAGACGAGCTAGGTGTGAGGCAGGAGCACCAGCCCAAAGGGGGGAACAGTATTCCATTGAGCTGCGGATGAAAGCCTTGTATGTGGTGAGGAGCTCAGGTGTGCCAAGGAAGGACTTCGCACGACGGAGGATGCCCAGTCGGCGACTGGCTTTGCAGGCCAGCTTGGAAATGTGGTTTTCCCAAGAAAGATCATGGCAGATAGTGAGACCCAAAAGCTTGAGCGACAGAACTTCTTGGAGAGGATTGTTGAGAAAGTAGATGGGAGGGTTGTCCAGTCGATCTTTTCGGAGAGACATAGTAAGAGTGTGAGATTTGTCAGGATTGAAAGACATGTTCCACTTGTTTGACCAGTCTGTGATTTTGTCCAGGTCTTCAGAGAGTGAGGAGGCTGCAGAAGAAGGAAAGGAAAAAGACCTGGAGGAGACCTGGAGGAGACCAGGAAGAAGCGATTAAAGGAAGAAGGAAGAAGCGATTAAATTGAACGAGGATTCCGTTTGGAGATATTGAGAAAAGTGAGAAAAAGGAAGAGCACGTGCAGGAAGTACAGAAAGAAGGAAATTAAAGTGGAATGAGATTGTGGTGGAGTGTAAAAACAAAGGTTTTTTTTCGTTTGATTTTATTTTCCTGAAGCGATGAGGGGAAATATGATAACGTTAAGGAGGTAGAAGTAAAATATTTGGTAAGAAGCAAATTTAGGAATTCGGAGACAAAGGGGACAGAATTTTCACAGTTACTATCCGAGGAGTGGCTAAGGTAGGCCTTGAACAACACAAAAACAAATTTGACAACTACAGTTGATCAAGGTACAATTTATCATGGACCATTGTACGGGACATAACACTATAACAGCAACACTGAGACGGAGCTATAACAGAAAAACACGACAAATCCCATTCAGAAAACTTCCCTAAGACGACGTGGAAGTGGCAGCTGCAGATTCGATGAAGCGTGGAAAAATCCCCAAACCGGAAGTCAAAATGGAGGATGTGCCAAATAATTTTAGCTATTAGATGTACGTGTGATGGCTTCTTCAGACACATGTTCATTGATATCTCAGAATGCGAAGCTGCTGTAAAAGTTCTTCCTGTAATTGATCGCCATCATTGTTTGCTCTCCTTGGATTTCAGGTGAATTCACCCAGCCTTGTCTTTGTTGCAAAATGTGTACACTCGCCCAGGCCGCACCGTACACTCGCTCAGGCCACACCGTACACTCGCTCAGGCCGCACCGTTCACTCGTTCAGGCCGCACCGCACACTCGCTCATGCCTCACCGCACACTCGATCAGGCCGCACCGCACACTCGCTCAGCCCGCACCGCACACACGCTCAGGCCGCACCGCACACTCGCTCAGGCCGCACCGTACACTCGCTCAGGCCACACCGTACACTCGCTCAGGCCACACCGTACACTCGCCCAGACCGCACCGTTCACTCGCTCAGGCCGCACCGCACACTCGCTCAGCCCACAATGCACACTCGCTCAGGCCGCACCATACACTCGCTCAGGCCACACCGTACACTCGCTCAGGCCACACCGTACACTCGCTCAGGCCGCACCGCACACTCGATCAGGCCGCACCGCACACTCGCTCAGCCCGCACCACACACTCGCTCAGCCCGCACCACACACTCGCTCAGCCCGCACCGCACAATCGATCAGGCCGCACCGCACACTCGCTCAGCCCGCACCGCACACTCGCTCAGCCCGCACCGCACACACGCTCAGGCCGCACAGTACACTCGCTCAGCCCGCACCGCACACTCGCTCAGCCCGCACCGCACACACGCTCAGGCCGCACCGTACACTCGTTCAGGCCGCACCGCACACTCGCTCAGCCCGCACCGCACACACGCTCAGCCCGCACCACACACTCGCTCAGCCCGCACCGCACCCTCGCTCAGGCCGCACCGTTCACTCGTTCAGGCCGCACCGCACACTCGCTCAGCCCGCACCGCACACACGCTCAGGCCACACCGTACACTCGCGCAGACCGCACCGTTCACTCGCTCAGGCCGCACCGCACACTCGCTCAGCCCACAATGCACACTCGCTCAGGCCGCACCATACACTCGCTCAGGCCACACCGTACACTCGCTCAGGCCACACCGTACACTCGCTCAGGCCGCACCGCACACTCGATCAGGCCGCACCGCACACTCGCTCAGCCCGCACCACACACTCGCTCAGCCCGCACCACACACTCGCTCAGCCCGCACCGCACAATCGATCAGGCCGCACCGCACACTCGCTCAGCCCGCACCGCACACTCGCTCAGCCCGCACCGCACACACGCTCAGGCCGCACCGTACACTCGCTCAGCCCGCACCGCACACTCGCTCAGCCCGCACCGCACACACGCTCAGGCCGCACCGTACACTCGTTCAGGCCGCACCGCACACTCGCTCATGCCTCACCGCACACTCGCTCAGGCCGCACCGTACACTCGCTCAGCCCGCACCGCACACTCGCTCAGCCCGCACCGCTCACACGCTCAGGCCGCACCGTACACTCATTCAGGCCGCACCGTACACTCGCTCAGGCCACACCACACACTCGTTCAGGCCGCTCCGCACACTCGCTCAGCCCGCACCGTACACTCGCTCAGCCCGCACCGCACACTCGATCAGGCCGCACCGCACACTCGCTCAGCCCGCACCGTACACTCGATCAGGCCGCTCCGCACACTCGCTCAGCCCGCACCGTACACTCGCTCAGCCCGCACCGCACACTCGATCAGGCCGCTCCGCACACTCGCTCAGCCCGCACCGTACACTCGCTCAGCCCGCACCGCACACTCGATCAGGCCGCACCGTACACTCGCTCAGGCCGCACCGTACACTCGCTCAGGCCACACCGCACACTCGTTCAGGCCGCACCGCACACTCGCTCAGCCCGCACCGCACACCTGCTCAGGCCGCACCGCACACTCGATCAGGCCGCACCGCACACTCGCTCAGGCCGCACCGTACACTCGCTCAGGCCACACCGCACACTCGTTCAGGCCGCACCGCACACTCGCTCAGCCCGCACCGCACACCTGCTCAGGCCGCACCGCACACTCGATCAGGCCGCACCGCACACTCGCTCAGGCCGCACCGTACACTCGCTCAGGCTGCACCGTACACTCATTCAGGCCGCACCGCACACTCGCTCAGGCCACACCACACTACTTGCTCAGGCCGCACCGCACACTCGTTCAGGCCGCACCGCACACTCGTTCAGGCCGCACCACGCACTCGCTCAGGCCGCACCATGCACCTCGCTCAGGCCGCACCGTACACTCGTTCAGGCCGCACTGCACACTCAATGAATGCCGTTTTCGACACATGTACGTACGTAACTTGTACACTTAAGTTAGCTAGCTCTTGTGATAGCTGTGGCGCATTTATCAATCTCAAGAACAAACTTTCTCCGTAGCTTTAGTCGAGCTACTGATGAAGTTCAGTCGACCCAGGTCTTACCATGGTCTTCATTTCTGTATGCATCCGGAAGACTGGCACAAAGTTGTTGAAACCATGGTACGCTCGTACTGCGTTCCAATGAACTCAGATCCTGGGGGATATTTTGAACGAATTGCAAATGGGGAGTTCGACCAGGGATCGTCCATTGTCGCCAGCTACCACACAGCTCAGTAGCACAAGACCGAATGTATCTCGTACCGGTTCAGTACGTACAAGCGCACAGTACGGCACACGGTGCCACGGCTGCAGTGGATGTGGACGTCGCGGGTACACGACCAACGCCATTTTAATGGTATATGGGATGTGTGTAGGTGGTAGTGCTAGTCTTTGGTCTGCTAAGCTTCACTATGTGGCGGCCATATTGCAAAAAAGATCAAAAATCTGGGAAATACCAAATAGTAGGGCGCCCGCCTTAAAGCCCCGATGAGAAAGTAATAATTTCTTTGACTTGGCCTTTTTGGTCATGCCCATAGAACAGAAGCTCACAAAGCATTGAGATGTTGGGCGGTGGTAGTTGTAGAAATAGAAATTGAGTTAAAGACATGTTGAGGATTCTGTGAATGGACCATGGACTGATTTTTATTGTTGTGATGAAAGTGCTTTCTTCAGTATTTGGCTGATCAAACAAAGTCTGCTGAGCATCATAAAAAGTGTGAAAACAACGTTTTCATTTCAGATTGTACCTCAAATGTACAATATGTTTTGCTCACGTTGTGCAAAGGTGGGATGACGTTTTCCTCACTATCGAGCATCTCCTCTCTGCTCTCTGAGAGGTCCTCGTAGCTGAACTCCCTCCTGTCGTCCTCCCTGAGGGTTGTGGGCACCGTGGCCACCGGAGAGAGTCTTGATCCTCCTTTTCCAAGTTCACTGCCATTCCCAAAAGCTTGCATTGCATTCCCTACCAGACAGAGAGCGAGGAGTGGTGTCATTACGAGGTTATGGGAGAGTGCATGGGAATGTCGTTATAAAAGGCCACAAGTAAGGGTGGTGGTTACAATGCTATTATGAAATGTTGTACTGTGATTAATCAACAGTGAGTACTTCACTCACAACTAAAGAAAATGCAAATATAGATTCTATCACAAGTATCAGGACCACAACTTGTAAGTTTGCAATGGGAAACCAACAATGTTTTGATTGAAGGGAAACAACTTTCAGAGTAATTTCTTTCAGCTCCGACCATAAAATGATGATGTGCAGCTTCTTCAGAAAATATTCACACCCCTTGACTTTTTCACATTTTGTTGTTTTTGCCTGAACTTAAAATGGATTGAATTGAGATTTATTTTGTCACTGATCGACACATAATACCTCATAATATCAAAGTGAAAAAGTTTTTAGAATGTTTTTACACAATTAAAAATGAAAAGCTGAAATGTATTGAGTCAATAGGTATTCAACCCCTTTGCTCTGACACTCAAATTGAGCTCAGGTGCATCTAATTTCCTCTGATCATCCTTGAGATGTCTCTACAACTTGATTGGAGTCCACCTGTGGCCAATTCAATTGATTGGACATAATTTAAAAAGAAACACACCTTTCTACATAAGGTCCCACAGTTTACGGTGCATGTCAGAGCAGAAACACTACCATGAAGTCCAAGGAAATGTCTATAGAACTCCAAGATACAATTGTGAAGAGGCAAAGATCTGGGGAAGGGTCCAAAATAATTTCTGGAGTGTTGAAAGTTCCCAAGAGCACAGTGAGCTCGATAATTCGGAAATGGGAAAAATATGGAACTACCCAGACTCTTGCTCGAGCTGGCCGTCCGACCACACTGAGCAACCTGGCTAAAAGGATCTTGATCAGGGAGGTGACCAAGAACCCAATGACCACTCTGACAGAACTACAGAGCTTCCTTGGCTGAGATGGGAGAACCTGCCGGAAGGACAACAGTCTCTGCAGCACTTCACAATTCTAGGCTTTATGGGAGATTGGTCAGACAGAAGCCACTACTGAGAAAAAGACACATGACAGCACACCTGGATTTGCAAAAAGGCACGTGAAAGACTCTGAGAGCATGAGGTAAAATATTCTGTGGGCTGGAGAGACGGAAATTTAACTATTTGTTCTGAATGCAAAATGCTATGTCTGGTGGAAACCAAGCACAGCTCATCGCCCATCTAACACCATCCCTACCGTGAAGCATGGTCGTGTCAGCATCATGTTATGGGGATGCTTTTCAGCAGCAGGGCCTGGGAGACTTGTAATGATAGAGGGAACAATGAATGGAGTGAAATTCAGGCAAATCCTTGAAGACAACCTGTTTCAGAGTGCAAAAGACCTCAGACTGCATGAAGATTTACGTTGCAACAGGACAATGACCAAGCATACAGCCAACGCAACACTGGAATGGCTTCAGAACAAAAACGTGAAACTCCTTGAGTGGCCCAGCCAACGCCCAGACTTGAATCCATTGAGAATCTGTGGAAAGACTTGAGATTGCTGTTCACCGACGCTCCCCATCCAACTTGACAGAGCTTGAGCAAATCTGCAAAGAAGCTGACAGACAAACCCAAGAAGACTCAAAGCTGTCATCACTGCTAAAAGTGCTTCTACGAAGTATTGATTCAGGGGGCTGAATACTTATGTAAATTAGATATTTCTGTATCTTATTTTTAATTAATTTGTAAACATTTTGAAAAAACAATTCCACTTTGACATTATGGGGTATTCTTTGTAGATCAGGGACAAAAAAAATCTCAATTTAATCCATTTTAAATTCAGGCTGTAACAACAAAATGTGAAAAAGTGAAGGGGTGTGAATACTTTCTGAAGACACGACACATCCATGTGGGAGAGCATAACTATAGTGGATGGCCCTCTGCACCCTTTGCACCCAAGATGACCGTGAGGTTTTAACAAGACGCCAAGCATATGCGCCTGAACGTTGAACCAAGGGATATGTTCCACATTTTTAAAAGGACCGTTGCATCCAATTAAACTCTTCTCTACCTATTACAGTTCTCTCGGTGCTGCCAATAATTTTCTGCTTGGCATGTGCCATTGTTCCTGCCAAGTGGACTCACGCAGGCAAATGTTCCGTGTGAATAGCTGCAGAAAGGAGTCGCAGTCATCGCGTTGATTTCCGCTCTTGCTGCACGTACACCAAGGTGCCACGGTGAGGCTGGACGTATCTATGTAATTTGGGGTCATCGCCGTTCCTGTCCGGCACAACACACTTCTGTCATGTGACAATATCAAACAAGAAAGGGTAATCAGAGATTGCAGACCCTCACCAGGGCTTGTTTTTGTGTGGTGCATTTTGTGTGACAAATAAATGGAAGGATGTACGAAATTAAAGGTCGATGATTACAAATGAAAGATCTAAATGGTCTAGTTATAAATGTGTAAAAGTCTGAAAAGTTGTAAAGGTTTAAAGGGTAGAAAAGAATCTAAGGGTCTTTGGGATTCGAAAGAGTCCAAGAGGTCTAAGGGTTATAAAGAGTGTAACAGGGTATGTGGGGACGACAGGGTGTGTGTGGGCGTGGGGTAGCCTGAGAAAAGGAGGAATGGTGTGCGCTCCAATATGACATGCCTCGGGTTAAGCGCACACCATGCTCGGCATGGTGTGCGCTTAACCCGATCAGGGTACATGGTATATGGAGGTATTGGGGGTCTTAAAAGGTTTTAGTGGGCTTAAATTGTCTTGGCGTTACAGGGGATCTTAAGGGTCTCAAAAGGTATTGGGGTTCTAAAGGCTCTGAAAAGTTTTTAGGGGTCATAAAGGATCTTCTAGGGGTCTGAGAGTGTTTTCGGGGTCTTTATGGTCTTTAAGGTTTTTGTGGTCTTAATGGGTCTTAGGGTTGAAAAGGGTCTAAAGGGTCTTTGGGTTCTAAAGAGTCTAATGTAATTAATACACACTGGCAGAGTACCTACCCCCTTGAAGAGTCGACTTTACACATCATTTGCTGAAAAAGTATAGTCTACGTTTTCCAAGAGGACTAAAGATGCATGATGCTAAAGATACTTTATGCATGGTGTGCGCTTAACCCTCTGGAGTCTACTATTAAACCATTACACACACATCGAATCCAGGAGGCGGTAATTGTGCGGTAAATTTGAATGCGGTTAGAGCCGATAAATCCGGCCTGTAGACATTTCGGCGCATGCGTGAAGCCGATAGAATCGGCTTGTAGACTCCATAGGGTTTTTTTTTTTGGTTTTTTTGTATACAGAGTCGAGGCTCGTGAAAGAGCTAACATTTATCAAACAAACAAATCAAACAAACAAGCAAACAAAGTATATAAAAAGGGGAGCTGTCGACAAGATGGGGAGAGAAGGGGAGGAAGCACACAAATACAACATTTGAGAGCAGGGACATCGGGAGATGTTTTTGGAGGGAGAGGGCCTGGGGGGAGGCAGGATAGGTATAAAACGCAAGGACGCCAAGGACTTCCAGGAAAGAAGTCAAAAGTCACCTCAAAAAAGTGGATTTGGGGTGAAATTAGCGGGGGTAGAAAAGATCAAGGTTTTGGATTGGGGAAGATAAGAGATGGTGGTGAACAGCCGTTTTAAAGACCTGGAGGGAGGAGTGGGATTGAAGAGAGTGAGGGAGTTTGTTCCAGAGGCGGGAGAAAAGAGGAATGAAGGAGTGAAGGTGAGCAGAGAGTCTTGATTTTGGCAGTTTAACCATAAGAGGGTTGCAGGCAGATCTTGTGCGACCTGCAGGAATATTTGGGGGACAGAGCCCAGAGAGAGCTGGGGGAGCAAGGCCGGAGAGGAGTCGGTAGAAGATGGAAAGACCACCAACCTGCCTGCGGTGATTAAGTGAAAGGCCCTCGGAGATAGCGTCATCGCGGGAGATTCCAATGATTCTGAACGCTTTGGTTTCAACAGCGTGAAGACGAGCTAGGTGTGAGGCAGGAGCACCAGTCCAGAGGGGAGAGCAGTACTCCATTGAGCTGCGGATGAAAGCCTTGTATGTGGTGAGCTCAGGTGTGCCAAGGAAGGACTTCGCATGACGGAGGGTGCCCAGTCGGTGACTGGCTTTGGAGGCCAGCTTGGAAATGTGGTTTTCCCAGGAAAGATCATGGCAGATAGTGAGACCCAAAAGCTTGAGTGACAGAACTTCTTGGAGAGGATTATTCAGAAAGTAGATGGGAGGGTTGTCCAGTCGGTCTTTTCGGAGAGACATCGTAAGAGTGTGAGATTTGTCAGGATTGAAAGACATGTTCCACTTGTTTGCCCAGTCTGTGATTTTGTCCAGGTCTGCAGAGAGTGAGGAGGCTGCGGACTGCCGATCTGAGGGATGAGGAATGGAGCGGCAGAGAGTGGAGTCATCAACAAAGAGATAGAGAGGATTTTCAAGTGAGTCAGAGAGATCATTGAGGAAGACCAGAAAAAGCACAGGGCCCAGAACACCGCCTTGGGGAACTCCAGTCTGAACAGGAAGAGGAGATGAGAGAAACCCATTCAGGGCCACACGTTGACTACGACTAGAGAGGAAGTCCGCCAGCCATGCGTGGAGATTTCCATGGATACCAAAGGAGGAGAGGTTGGTGAGCAGAGCGGGGTGCCAGACCGTATCGAAGGCACGTGATATGTCGAGGGAGACAGCTCTAATTTCCTGTTTGGCATTGAGGACCTCCATCCATTGTTGAGACAGCAGAAGCAGCATGTCCAGAGTAGAGTGACCTGGTCTGAAACCAAATTGATGATCAGAGATCAAGCCATTGGAGAAGAGGAAAGATTTCATATCCGAAGCAATGATGGATTCCATGACTTTGCTTATAATTGGGAGAAGGCTGATTGGTCTGTAGTTGCTAGGATCTGTTTTTACACCTTTTTTGTGCAAAGCGGTGATGTTGGCTGATTTCCAAGCAGATGGCAGTTGACCTTGAGCAAAAGAGAGGGTGAAGAGAACAGAGAGAGGGAGTGAAAGAGCGGAAGAACAGGATTTTAGGACCCATGGGCTGATGCCGTCAGGTCCAGTTGCAGAATCAGAGTCGAGGGTTGACAGAAACTTTTCCACCTTGTCAGGAGGAAAGGACACGGAATCCAGGAGCAGCTGGGTACGACTGGGTATGGTGGGTACAGAGAGGGATGGGTTTGGGACACAAGATTTAGAGGCAAACACAGAGTTGAGGCATTCAGCTTTTTCACGTGCGGAGTCAGCTGTGTAGCCGTTTGAGGTAAGGGAGGGGATGGAGGGGGAACAAACACCAGAAACAGATTTGACCAGACGCCACCAGGATTTGGAAGAGGGAGACAGATAAGAGAGTTCGGTCTTGAGAACGGAGAGATATTGTTTCCTGGCTCTCCTGAGGGTGGACACACACTTGTTTCGGGCTTTGTGAAAGGAAATGAGATTTCCTTCCATTGGATTTTCTATGCTGGGTTAAAAGATTCTAGATGTAAAAAGGTCTAAACTATAATGGGTACGTTAGTGTTTAACGGGTCGAAAGGATCTAATCTCTCGAGTATCAAAAAAGGGTCGAAAAGGTCCAAGTGGTCTAAAGCTCCAAATGTTCAAGGGCCAAGCTGTCTAGTCTTACTGAAAGATGAAAGGCCTCTAAATGGTGTTAAGGTCACCCACACTCTAAGGTGTCTAAAGGAACTTAATGGGTCTTAACCCTAAGATGCAGGCGTAAAAAATCCGACATAAACGCAGCCATTGGGCCTCGGAGGCCCAACGGATGTATTCGTGTAATGTTTTTTTTGTTTGTTTTTTTTTCAGAGATTTTTTTTCTTTCATATCCTTTTTCAATCCAAGTCGATGCTCATTCGGGTGGTCCACAGATCTATGTAATATTTAATACTATTAAACATCCATGCTCCACAAGGCTGCCCTTGTTCCTGTGTTTATAAAGATCATGTGAACCAAATATGAGGTCAATTGGAACTTATTTAGAGGTTGCTCAAAAAATAACATTTTTAATTTATCCTGTTTTTTTCAGATGGCAGAAACTCGCAGCTCTTCCACAGTTTGGTTGCTGGGCAAGTCTGAAAAGGAAATAATATGTGGGGGACGACCAACCAAAGGACACATTGCAGAAAATGGTGTACCATGACATACAAGAACACCATACAGTTCGTGAAAGTGCCAACCTTAGTGTACAAGCTGTGTGTGCATACTGGGAGAAAGCACGAATTCCAGTGCAGAGAGTAGATTCCTGTGAGCGCCAACTTTTGAAGTTGTATGATGCCTACAAACTGGTAAAGAGAAATAGAACCAAGACATTCGAAAACTATAGAGTGAAGGAGCAGATGTTCAAAGATGATCTTCAATCCCTCCTCGATATCTCGCCAAATGATGCACTTGAGAAAATGACGAATGAAGAAGACAAAGCATTCCTTATCATGCAGCGTGAGGATCCCTCAAGTTCACATATGGGATCTGTGGACAACACTCTGTCAGTGAAGGAGAACAGAAAGCGTATCAGGCTTGAGAATGAAGACAAAAGAAAGAAGAAACATGCTGCTGAGACTCTAACAGCAATGCAATCTGTTCCATCAACATCGGCTGTGGTTGATGATGATGATGAGTCTGAGATTGAAAGCTCCGATTCAGGGGACAATGAATTCAAACTCCAAAGTCCATCTTCTGCCAAACAGGCGAAAAAGGCTCCATGTGATCATCATCGTGATCAAAAGTGATCATCGAGGTGATCACTCCAGCAATAGTGGCAACTCTGGACAGAGTAAATCTCTCAGATCGGCGTGCTATGTTTGTGGCCAATGCTTTTGCACAAATCTCTTGGTCATACCATTGAAGACAAGTGCAAGCCAACAATAATTTGAGTAATTGAAAATAGATAATTATCTAAGAAATTGATGCATGATGCTAAAAATTCTGTATCTTATTATTCATTACAATTTGTCAACATTTTGAGCAACCTCTAAATATTGTCCAATCAAGCTCAAATTTTCACCACAAACTACTTTCTTCAATAGGAATAGAGGCAGGCTTTGGAGAAATGAAAATCCAATCTTCAAATTTTTGGACCACCCTAATGCTCATGGATGTGTATTTGCTCAGAAAATGTGAATCATTGATCCTATTATTTGAAAGAATCCCATACAAGTCATGAATCTTTTTTTTTTGCGAAAAATAATTTTTGTTCTTGGTTTTTCAACTTTTTTTTCTCTAAAAAGTTGAGGCTCATGGAGGGGTATTTGCTCAAAAAATATGATTCACTGATCCTTTTATTTCGAATGTATATGACCACAACTCAAAAACCCTACACCTATGCAGCCATTGGGCCTTGGAGGCCCCACAAATGTTCCCACTAACCTGAATGAAATTTTCATATTTTTGTCACTGAATTATTTGTAACCAAGTTATAGGTGCATATAATGAGGCTCATATCAAGAAAATAATGATGTAACATAGTAGTACAACAACATTTATGCGGGGCCTCGAAGGCCCCAGGCCTGCATTCGTGTCGGATTTTGGGTTATAAGTGAAGAATGAAGATTTTCCCACGAGCCTGAATGAATTTTTTTTCATTTCAATGAATTTTGTGTAACAACATGAAAGTCGGTGAAAATGAGGCTCATTCCCCCCAAAAAAATTGTACAGCATAGTTTTTGCAACAAAAAAAACCTTGTGAGCCTCCGAGGCCCAATCACTGCATCCAAGGGTTAAAGAGACTTAAGGAGTGTAAAGGTCTCAAGGGTATAAAAGGTCTTTAGGGTCCTCTGTGTCCTTGGGGTCTTATTGGTAAACTTGTTCCTCACCACAAATTTGATTGGACAAAAAGATAAAATAATTGGTGGTTGAATTCAATGACCAAATATGCAAATCCTGTTTAAATTTCAAGTCATTCAGATGAAAATTGAGGATTTTGTAAATTGCACCTAAGTTGTTGACCTTTGGCCTTTGTTGACCTTAAAAATAATTGGTGGTTGAATTCATTTACGTGATGTGCAAATTCTCTTCAAATTTCAAATCAATTGGATGAAAATTGAGGATTTTAGAAATTTATAAATTTGACAAAGTTGTTGGCCTTTGGCTTATATTGACCTTTTGACCTCAAAATCAAAAGACCTCTTCCTTAAGACCAACTCTACCATGTGGTTAAATTTCGTGAAGATCGGTTTAAAGTTGTAGCCTGTAAGCGATGGACATACAGACTAACAGAAAAGAAAAACAGCCAGGATAACATACACGACAAACCAATAAACTTGAAAACAATTTCCATTCTGCAGGTAACAAACAAACAAACAAACGGACCCAAATGCAATACCCTGTCTTCTGGCGAGAGTAGCAATACTCTGTATTGTAATATCACAAGTTATTGTTGTCATCAACTCTGTGCCACAGAGCTTCCACTGCAAGTGTGCGGTCTTAGGAGTTATTCTTACTCCTATGACCGCAATAAAACAAACTACATAGAAATCTTACCCTGTGCAGTCAACTTGGTGCGATCCAACTCTTCTCTTTTTGAAGGGTTTTTTTCTTTGATCCAATATAGCTACCAGACCATGTGAGCGATGACATCATAAATTTATATTATCTAATATAATTATAGCGTAGATCACTCTCAAGAAATTTCAAAATGATCAGACGAAGTGTTATCCCTGTCGAATTGTGACGTCATAATTAAGGCACCAATGACATCATCGTTAACAACACTTATTCGCCATGCAGAGTTCTTTATAATTGAGCCACGTTTAAATTTCTTCCATGGAGCGGTTTCCGAGAAATAGAGGTGCAACGTTTTTCAGTTTTTCCAAGATTGTGCCTGCACCACATGACATATGACGACGTCCTTGTTCTCCACTGTTGTTGTGCTTCTGTGCTTCCCTCTCTCCCCTCTTGTCAACGGCTCCCCCACCCCCTCCTGTCTCCCGCTCCCTGCATTGCATGTTTTATGTGTCTGTGCATGTTTTCATGTTCAATGTGTTGGCTCTTCCACGAGCCTCGATTCTGTATAGAAAAAAAAACCCCATGGGTATCCCCACTGTGTGCTGCAGTATCTTGGGATCTAAACCCATGGGTATCCCCACTGTGTGCTGGTGTATCTTGGGATCTAAACCCATGGGTATCCCCACTGTGTGCTGGAGTATCTTGGGATCTAAACCCATGGGTATCCCCACTGTCTGCTGGAGTATCTTGGGATCTAAACCCATGGGTATCCCCACTGTGTGCTGGAGTATCTTGGGATCTAGACCCATGGGTATGCCCACTGTCTGCTGGAGTATCTTGGGATCGGAACCCATGGGTATCCCCACTGTGTGCTGGAGTATCTTGGGATCTAAACCCATGGGTATCCCCACTGTGTGCTGGACTATCTTGGGATCTGAACCCATGGGTATCCCCACTGTGTGCTGGAGTATCTTGGGATCTAAACCCATGGGTATCCCCACTGTCTGCTGGAGTATCTTGGGATCTAAACCCATGGGTATCCCCACTGTGTGCTGGAGTATCTTGGGATCTAAACCCATGGGTATCCCCACTGTGTGCTGGAGTATCATGGGATCTGAACCCATGGGTATCCCCACTGTGTGCTGGAGTATCTTGGGATCTAAACCCGGTATCCCCACTGTATGCTGGAGTATCTTGGGATCTAAACCCATGGGTATCCCCACTGTCTGCTGGAGTGTCATAGGATCTGAACCCATGGGTATCCCCACTGTGTGCTGGAGTATCTTGGGATCTAAACCCATGGGTATCCCCACTGTCTGCTGGAGTATCATGGGATCTGAACCCATGGGTATGCCCACTGTGTGCTGGAGTGTCATAGGATCTAAACCCATGGGTATCCTCACTGTATGCTGGAGTATCTTGGGATCTAAACCCATGGGTATCCCCACTGTCTGCTGGAGTGTCATATGATCTAAACCCATGGGTATCCCCACTGTCTGCTGGAGTATCATGGGATCTAAACCCATGGGTATCCCCACTGTCTGCTGGAGTGTCATAGGATCTAAACCCATGGGTATCCCCACTGTCTGCTGGAGTGTCATAGGATCTAAACCCATGGGTATCCCCACTGTCTGCTGGAGTATCATGGGATCTAAACCCATGGGTATCCCCACTGTCTGCTGGAGTGTCATAGGATCTAAACCCATGGGTGTCCCCACTGTATGCGGGAGTATCTTGGGATCTAAACCCATGGGTATCCCCACTGTCTGCTGGAGTGTCATTGGATCTGAACCCATGGGTATCCCCACTGTGTGCTGGAGTATCTTGGGATCTAAACCCATGGGTATCCCCACTGTGTGCTGGAGTATCTTGGGATCTAAACCCATGGGTATCCCCACTGTGTGCTGGAGTATCTTGGGATCTAAACCCATGGGTATGCTCACTGTCTGCTGGAGTATCATGGGATCTGAACCCATGGGTATGCCCACTGTCTGCTGGAGTATCTTGGGATCTAAACCCATGGGTATCCCCACTGTATGCTGGAGTATCTTGGGATCTAAACCCATGGGTATCCCCACTGTCTGCTGGAGTATCATGGGATCTGAACCCATGGGTATGCCCACTGTCTGCTGGAGTATCTTGGGATCTAAACCCATGGGTATGCCCACTGTCTGCTGGAGTATCTTGGGATCTAAACCCATGGGTATCCCCATTGTCTGCTGGAGTATCATGGGATCTGAACCCATGGGTATGCCCACTGTCTGCTGGAGTATCTTGGGATCTGAACCCATGGGTATGCCCACTGTCTGCTGGAGTATCTTGGGATCTAAACCCATGGGTATGCCCACTGTCTGCTGGAGTATCTTGTTGCCAAATGTAAAGAAACTGTTGTTCAGCAGAAATCGAATACTTTCTTTGAGTTTACTTTTTGAAAAAACTGCATGAATATTGATTATCCTCAACAGACCAGTGTGCTCTGTTTTTATATACATTAATGTATACTTTATTACCTCCTGCAAATGCTTTATCTACCGGTCTGTCCAATGCGGTTACGAGCTTGTCATGTGGAATGTTTGTGAACAATGTGGAAAGATCAAAAGTTGAAAGACATTTTGCCTTACCCTTGTTACCCTCACCAGAGGAGAGGGTAATGCATTTGAGTCCGTTTGTCTGTTTGTTTGTCTGCACAGAATAAATATGATTTTCTCTGCAACCGTTGGTCCGATTGACAGTAAATTTTCACCGTAGATGCAACTCCACCTGTAGAATTTTTAAATTATAATTACTAGGGCATGCCCGTACTATATCTATATCTAAAATTATATCCCCCCCTCTATTTACATGAAATGTTTTGGTTCATTCGCAACGCCAAAGCGAACGGCGAACGCTTTACATGAAATGGTTTGGTCCATGAAATGTGTTGGTCCATTCGCAACGCCAAAGCGAACGGCGAACGGCTTGCGAGTACAGTGACAATCCCCCCCCCCCCCCCCCTCTATTTAGATGAAATGGTTTTTATTAGTTTTAAAACATAGTTTAACGCCAACATAGCGGCAACATAGTTTGCAAACGTGAAATAAATGAATACGCTCTCAAATGTGCCATCCGAGGCAGAGTGTGTTCGCCACGTTCGGCACACGCGATAGCTCGCTGCTCTCTGATTGGTTGAATCGTTTTTTGGACATAGCTCGGTAAGTAATTGTCCGATTAATATGAAACCTTGAAAAGGCACATCCTCGGGTCCCCAGCAATATACCTGGCAAGTTTAAAGTATATCGGACCCGTGGTTGTCGAGAAACAGCGGTCACAGACAAACAAACATACAAACGTACAAACAAACACACAGAGATTACTGGAATTATAGATAGATGACGTCATCGGTCAGTGGTTCGGCCGCCATCTTGGAAAAATCGAAAACATTTGCACCTCTATATCTCGGAAAGCGCTGAATTGAAAAAATTGACACGGCTCATTGTAAAGAACTCTCCATGGGGAATAAAATATGTTAATGATGATGTCATAGGTGCCTCCATTATGACGTCATAATTCGACAAGTACAAAACTTCATCCGATCATGATGAAATTTCTTGAGGGCCATGTCGGCATAACCTGGTGGAGAAAAAAAAAATGATGACGTCATCGGTCAAGTGATTCGGCCGCCATATTTGTTTTAACACAAAAGCCTTAAAAACCACTGAAAATACATCCTGGCGAGGGTTTGCAATCTCTGATTGCTCTTTTTCTTGTTATTAATGTTGTGGACACTGTCGATTACCGGTTTGGAATTGTCAATGGTCCAGAATTTCTTAATACCAGAATAAAACTTCACTTTTTCATGGTAGTTGTTAAAGCATTTATAGATTCGTTTCATTGCCGCTGTTACACTGCCCGACAAAGGTTTCAAGCTACATTCTCTACTTGCGATGATGAACCTCATCTTACAAGGGAGTTTGTGCATTTTTGGGATCCAGTAAATGAACGGTAATTCATGGTGTTTACCCGGAACTCGCAGTCTTCTCACCGTTGAGTGATTTGTATGGTGTTGTATCAAGTCTGTTTTGTTATCGTTACTTATTTTGTAGGTCTTTGAAATTCCCGTGTCGAGGCCCAATTCTTCCAAAAGTGTTTGAATGTAGAATGTTTTTCATACAAATGCGATATTATTATTTGCTTTGTCAATTGGAACAATAACATGTTGTGCTTGAAGCTGCCTTAAGCAATCACGTGTCTCTGGATTGTTTAAAATTGCCTTTGGATTATTGATTCGAACTTTTCTTTTCAAATCAACAACTCTCCTTTTCACATGTTTCTCTACCTCCTCCAACCATAAAGCCATTTGTGTGTTTGGTACTTCATGTTTATCAATTTGTTCTTTCATCCATTCGCCCAGTCCCATCATTGTAGGTTCCTTTGCTTTATTCCAGTTTATTCTTTTGTTTTCTCTATAATTTGGTCCTTTTGTAAGTAACGCACGTAATCTTTTATCTTTCACTATTCTGAGATCACCTGTGATGACGTGTTTATGCTGTGGATCTTTGAATGCAGAATGTTCACAATTACAATGATGTTATTTAACCATTCCTCTACATCTATAGATTGTACAGTGTCCTTGTAGTTGAAGATCTTTCCCCGAATTGAATTTCCCAAAGTGTACACAACTCTTGGTCGCTCTCTCTGTTGTATTGTTTCTGGAAGTTTACTCCACACTTCCTTATGTTGAAGTATTTTCTCGATATTTATCATTTCCACCCCTTTGTTATCAAACATAATTTTGATGATGTCATTGTCTTTTCTACGATTCACTTTTTTAGGTTTCTCTTTGTACATTTTATGATCAATCATGTCCAGAATTGCTCCCAAGTGTTGGATTGGGAGTTCCTCTTGATCGTCCTCTTCCATTAATCTGTTCACGATTTGCCAAACTTCTTTCAGTTGATAGTATTGATCTTAACTCTGCTGATGTTAAGTAATGTACACATTTGATTTGTTAAGATCGAACCACTCATTTACGATTTGTTGTGGTGTGTCTGTAACTGGACATCTGCATCCATAATTATGTACTCTGTGTCTGAGAGTCTCGTGTTAAGGTGTTAAAAACAGAGACGATTATGTTTTGTCCATTATGCTGTGTATATGTATCATTGATTATTTGATTTAATCCATAAGAGTAGGCAGATCCTAATTCTTTAATCCAGAAAAGTTCTCTACGCTTATACAATTGTGTGATTGTTTTATCTTTCATCCCATTCTTTTTTCGGCCATTTCCGTTTATCCTTTCTACAACCTGAACACTGAAGCTCGCATTTTTACAATATCCATAAGTAAAGTGATGGGTAAGTATTGGACAGCCAGTCGTTCTATCTGGGTTTTTCGTGCCGTTTGCGACTACGAAAGCCTTCATGTCAATCCTGCTGGTTAATTATTTTCATTGCACTCAATTCCCGCTGGTTAATTATCATTTCACTGAATAAAGTTACACTTTTGGCCACATTCCTTAATATTTTCTTCACTCAACATAATTGTTGGAATAGTAGAAAAAGTTATGTTTAATTATTTGGCAAAATGGACAAAGAGGAAGAACAGCCTTACTTAAAGCTGAGTAAAAAAACAAAAAAAAACAAAGATCTATATATACACACACTAGCAAAAATACCCAGCAACGAATCGCTTCCTTATGGGAATATGACATACGCAATCTGGGTCCATCATCCACAGACTGGGTCAATTTTCTGAAAATGTGCATATTTAAAGTGCTGAAGGCAAATCATGTTAATTTAGGGCACACAATGTTTTTAGTTTTAGGGGTATTGAGGGGTGCTGAACTCAAATCTGCTGTATGCCCAGCGCAAAAATGGCCGATAATGCCTCAAAATTGAGAAATCCAAGATGGCCACCACCACCAGGCTGAAATGTATTTATCTACATATCTTTTTGACTAAACAAGGTAGAAACTTGAATGAAATGTGCTTTTGTAGGTTTTCATATATGGGGAATCCAATGCCATATTCAGTTTTGAAATAAAATGTGAATAAACTCCTTGAAACTCATATTTATTTCTAAAATAGTTGTTTTTAACATTGAATAATTCGTCGACCAGATAAGATCCGATCCACAAGCAGGTTGATCCTCAGTGTCCATGAATAATTTTCTTACTTTGCAGTTTTTTTTTCAGATATGTCCAATATGCTGTAATGGAATATTTGATGTGAACATCTTTGTATGTCATTGTAATTACTAACGATGGTATAATCGACTCTCTTTTTTATTCCAGGTCTGAATTGATCTACCGGTGACTGAAAACATGGCTGAAGGCACAGACCGTACTCGAAAAAGACCAGTGTCACTGGAGCCACAGTTATGCCTCATATGCCAGAAAGACAAGAAGCAAAAGCTCATGACAGTCAGCAGTGATGGGCTCCAGTCAGTTTATTCTTTTAGGCAACTCCGGTCGGAATTACATAATGACAATTTCCGAGAAGAAACCGATCGACTTCCTGAAATGCTTCGAGCGGACTCACCTCAACCGTCCTCATGGCATAAGGACTGCCGATCTAGTTACATGAGTAAATTTAGAGTTGAAAGATAAAGGAAGGCTGGATTGAAAGAAATGAATGACCAAAGTTCGTCTGCATCCACACCAAATGCCCATCTGCAAAATGTTAGTCTATGGAGCAAAACACCTCAGATAGATTGGAAGCAGTGTATCTCTTGTCAACAAGATCAGAAAGAAGCACTTCATCTCATACAAGAAATGAAAGTCAGCAGCAGAATATTGGAAGCAGCGAAGTATGACCAATTCTTAAGAGTTCGACTAGTTTGTGTAAATGATCTGACAGCTGCAGATGAAAAACATCACACGAGTTGCATCGTCAAGTTCGAACGTAGGACAAAACGCCGAGCAAATACGTCACTCCAGAGCACGGAGATGACGTCAGCGTGGCTTTGCCAAGAACTTGAACAATCAGCAGAGCAAGCTGATATCCAGGATCTAGTAAATGTGTGGGACAGGTACTGCACAATAGCTAGTGATGCTCAGATAGATATACCATCTTCATTTCTGAGTCGGAGGAACACTTTCAAGGACAAATTAGCTGACCGTCTTGAGGGCATAGACGAAGTCGTTGTACTGCATGATCAGCCTCGAAATGAACCTCATACTGTATTGGTTCCATCCAAATTCCAGCATATTCCAGTGTCAGCAATGGTGAAAGACGACACCACTGATATTAATAGACTCATTCCTTCATTCAAACATGAGGATCAGGATAAGTTCCTGAGCATGGTCCACGTGGCATTGCAGATCGGTGGTGACATGTTGTCACATCCCAAACCAAAAGGGACAGACATCAGCGAAGACAGCAATAGACAGCATACCCGACAGCATGTACATGTTCCTCAACTTGTTACTAGTAGGTGGTCAGCGTCTACTGGAGGATGATGAACTGGACGATGATAAGAACGAAGCCAGACGGCGGCTTAGAATCATCAGCATCGCTCAGGATCTTATGTACACAGCCAATGGAGACACGTTCCTCACTCCGAAGCACATATGAATGGCCAGTACCCTTCACCAAGCTACACGTTCGAAAGAGTTGGTGAACATGTTTCACCAGGCAGGTGTCATGAGTTAACGTGAGGTAATCAAACTTGGCACTGCACTGGCTAAGAAGGCATGAGAGACCTTGGACGACGATGGTGCTGTTGTTTCCCAAAATCTAGTAAAGGGTCGCTTTGTCCATTTCTTGACAGACAACGTCGACATTAATGAGTACACTCTGGACGGAAAAGGAACATTCCATGCCTCTCAAGTGGCTGCCTGGCAACACGGTCCACCTGAAGGTGATCTCCTCAATGGAATTGAGATTTCCAAGACAGGAACATTCCACATCCCCGAGGCGATGACTGACATCATACCTGCAACAAACAGAGAAATTCATCTGTAAGATATATGGCGTGCCAGAGGTCGATACATGCAACAAAGCACGAGTCAAGTTGTTTTGTATCGGTCGTGCACAAGAGACTCTGCCACCAACCTCAGATGCAGCAAAGTTTCACATCATGCGTTCACACTATCAAGCAAGTGTCTGGAACCAAGCACACTCGCCATAACCTGATCTTCATCCAGTGACCGAAATGGGATGGATGCACCTGGATGGTCAATTAGTGCCACGGCTACTCTCACTGCCATCCATGCCGAAAGCTTGCAGGGAGATCACCTCATGTGGTTGTACCAAGGGGTGCCTCAGCCAACGCTGCAGCTGGAGGAAAATTTGCATGGAATGCATCGAGGCGTGCATTTCGCTGTCGGACAACATGGACCAACTTCGATCAACTCATCCAAATTCTCTCTTCCTCATATGTGGCGACTTCAACTGTCATCATGCCAGCTGGCTGGGTGTGGGTTCATCTCTCACCAGCCATGGCACCTCAGCAAAGGACTTATGCGACTCATTGGGACTGACACAATCTGTCAATTTCCCGACCCGGATCTCAGTCAATGGAGTATCTTCTCTTTTTGACTTGGTTATGACTAACTTCCCTGCAAATGTCTGCTGCTATTCTTCTGCTCCAATCGGTTCTTCTGATCATGTGCTTGTTAAAGTGGACATCTCTCTGGCCATTCTCAGAGAGCCTCCTCAGCGCTGACGAGTCTGGCATTTCACTCAGGCTGACTTGCACCGTCTGCAAGCAGCCATCAATCATCTGGACTGGTCTCCCATCTCTACTGCCTCTGACATAAATTCTTCCTGGGAATTCTTCCAAAGCAAACTGCTCTCTCTCATGCACAGATTTATCCCATCTCGTCTTCAGTTGTCTTACCCTTCCTCCCGTCCATGGTACACTGAATCTTGTGGTGAGGCAGTTGCCCTGAACCAACTTGCGTTTGCCTCTTGGAAGGCAAATCCAACTGAAGGCAATCTCAGTTCCTCCCACCAAGCTCGGAACAAGTGTGTGTCGACCCTCAGGAGTGCCAGGAAGCACTATCTCTCCACACTCAAGATTGAACTCTCAAACCTGTCTCCTTCCTCCAAATCATGGTGGCATCTGGTCAAATCCGTTTCTGGTGTTTGTTCCCCCTCCATCCCCTCCCTTACCTCAAATGGTGACACAGTTGACACTGCACGTGACAAAGCCGAATGCCTCAACTCTGTGTTTGCCTCAAAATCTTGTGTCCCAAACCCATCTCTCTCTGTTCCCACCTTTCCCAGTCGAACCCAACTGCTCCTGGACTCTGTGTCATCCTCTCCTGACAAGGTGGAGAAGTTTCTGTCAAACCTCGACTCTGATTCTGCAACTGGACCAGACGGCATCAGCTCACGGGTCCTAAAATCCTGCTCTGCCGCTCTATCTCACCCTCTCTCTGTTCTTTTCACCCTCTCTTTTGCTCAAGGTCATCTGCCAGCATCTTGGAAATCAGCAAACATTACCGATTTACACAAAAAGGTGCAAAAACAGATCCTTGCAACTACAGACCAATCAGCCTGCTTCCAATTATCAGCAAAGTCATGGAATCCATCATTGCTTCGGATATAAAATCCTTTCTCTTCTCCAATGGCTTGATCTCTGATCATCAATCTGGTTTCAGACCAGGTCATTCTACTCTGGACATGTTGCTTCTGCTGTCTCAACAATGGATGGAGGTCCTCAATGCCAAAGAGGAAATCAGAGCTGTCTCACTTGACATATCACGTGCCTTTGATACGGTCTGGCACCCAGCTCTGCTCACCAAACTCTCCTCCTATGGTATCCAAGAAAATCTCCACTCATGGCTTGCGGACTTCCTCTCTGGTCGAAGGCAACATGTGGCCCTGAATGGATTTCTCTCATCTCCCCTCCTGTTCTGGCTGGAGTTCCCCAAGGTAGTGTTCTGGGCCCTGTGCTATTTCTGGTCTTCATCAATGATCACTCCGACTCTCTGGAAAATCCTCTATCTCTTTGCTGATGACTCCACTATCTGCCGCTCCATTCCTAATCCCTCAGATCGGCAGTCTGCAGCCTCCTCACTCTCTGCAGACCTGGAAAAAAATCACAGACTGTTCAAACAAATGGAACATGTCTTTCAATCCTGACAAATCCCACACTCTTACAATGTCTTTCCGAAAGGACCGACTGGAAAACCCTCCCATCTACTTTCTCAACAATCCTCTCCAAGAAGTTCTGTCGCTCAAGCTTTTGGGTGTCACTATCTGCCATGATGTTTCTTGGGAAAACCACATTTCCAAGCTGGCCTCCAAAGCCAGTCGCCAACTTGGCATCCTCCGTCGTGCGAAGTCCTTCCTTGGCACAACTGAGCTCCTCACCACATACAAGGCTTTCATCCGCAGCTCTATGGAATACTGTTCCCCCCTCTGGGCTGGTGCTCCTGCCTCACACCTATCTCGGCTTCACGCTGTTGAAACCAAAGCTTTCAGAATCAATGGAATCTCCTGCGATGAAGCTAACTCCGAGGGCCTTTCACTCAATCACCGCAGACAGGTTGGTGGTCTTTCTGTCTTCTACCGACTCCTCACCGGCCTTGCTCCCCAAGCTCTCTCTGTGCTCTGCCCCCCCAATATTCCTTCAGGTCACACAAGATCTGCCTGCAACCCTCTTATGGTTAAACTGCCAAAATCTAGGCTCTCTGCTCACCTTCACTCCTTCATTCCTCTTTTCTCCCACCTCTGGAACAAACTCCCCCACTCCCTTCAATCCCACTCGTCCCTCCAGGTCTTTAAAACAGTTGTTGACCACCATCTCTTATCTTCCCCCATCCAAAACCTTGATCTTTTCTACCCCCACTAATTCACCCCAGATACACTTTTTTTTTTGGAAATTCCAACTTCTTTCCTGGAAGTCCTTGCAGTGTTGATATGTTTTATACCTCTCCCATCTCCCCCAAAGCCCTCCCCCTCCCACATTTCTCCCGTTGTCCCTGCTCTCAAATGTTGTATTTGTGTCCTTCCCCCTCTCCCCATCTTGTCTGCCGCTCCCCTTATTTTTTGTGTTTTATGTGTCGGTTTGTCTTTTTGTGTGATTAATGTTAGCTCTTTCACGAGCCTCGATCTTGTATACAAAAAAAAAAAAAAAAAAAACTAAAGGAAACTTGGCGACAACTGCCGGAACACTCATGACGACCGGGAATAAGTTCATGTGGGCACATCTACCTGTACACACAATGAAGGACTGTATATAACGCTTTGACAGCAGATATGATCAGCTCATACAATTCATGCACAATTGAGGAAAAATTATTGCCGTTGCTGTCATGTTACAAATAAATAAATTGCTTGTCAAATGTTGGTTTACGTCGAAGAGCGTCAGTGTTATTTGAGGTACCTTACTTTGCTTCGCCAAGATGGGAATTGCATCCCTAATATGTTTCCTGCCAACATTTAAATCATATGTAGTGTCCCTCTGGGCTTAAATGGGCGGTCTGTGTTCCTGGTTGGGAGGGGGAGGGATGGGGCTTGTGGATCTTATCTGGTCGACGAATTATTCATCGTTAAAAACGACTATTTTAGAAATAAATATGAGTTTCAAGCAGTTTATTCACACTTTATTTCAAAACTGAATATGGCATTGGATTCCCCATATATGAAAACCTACAAAAGCACATTTCATTCAAGTTTCTACCTTGTTTAGTCAAAAAGATATGTAGATAAATGCATTTCAGCCTGGTGGTGGCGGCCATCTTGGATTTCTCAATTTTGAGGCATTGTCGGCCATTTTTGAGCTGGGCATGCAGCAGATTTGAGTTCAGCACCCCTCAATACCCCTAAAAACATTGTGTGCCCTAAATTAACACGATTTGCCTTCGGGGTTAAGCTTTTTTGAAAATTGACCCGTCTATTAGGGGGATTCCATAAATAGATCGCAGGTACAGTGGACTCTGACGCAGTGGAGTGACACCCAATCCCATGGAAGTTACACTCACAAACTGCTTACGAAGTACCAGGCCGTGCTTCTGCAATTTAATAAACCATTCGTGGAGGACAATGACGTTCTTTTGCTCCTTCAGCTGACAGTTTCGTTAAAATTTCAGTTACACACACACACACACACACACACACACACACACACACACACACACACACACACACACACACACACACACACAAACTAACACACACATAGTAATACACACACACACACACATATAGTAACACACACACACAAACTAACACAGTAACGCACACAAACACACACATAGTAACACACACACACACACACAGTAACACACACAAACACAGCAACACACACACACACAAACACAGTAACACACACACACACAAACACAGCAACACACACACAAACACAGTAACACACACAAACACAGCAACACACACACAAACACAAACACAGCAACACACACACACACAAACTAACACACACATAGTAACACACACACACACACACATATAGTAACACACACACACACACACAAACTAACACAGTAACGCACACAAACACACACATAGTAACACACACACACACACAGTAACACACACAAACACACACACACACACACACAAACACAGTAACACACACACACACACACACAAACACAGTAACACACACACACAAACACAGCAACACACACACAAACACAGTAACACACACAAACATAAACACAGTAACACACAGCAACACACACACACACACAAACACAGTAACACACACACACACAAACACAGCAACACAGACACACACACAAACACAAACACAGCAACATACACACACACTGATGTTTATTCCATAATTATCCCAAGTTTGACTCCACCAATGTTGAAACAAACAGGGAAGGCCCGTCCTCCGCTCAGGTCTCGTCCTGACCGTGGGATCTCTCTCGGCCCTGATCCGATCTTGACGGAACCTTTACATTGTTTGTTGTATCCGAACTTGGATTCGGCCGATGCTGATCATCACGTAGGGAGTTTCACTCTCTAAAGGAAGTATGTGTTGTTATTCTATCCGATGGTAAAGAAAAGTGAAGCTGTGTTTGTAAATAATTGCACACATTTACGAAAAGCTCATTTGGTGAGCTCAGTCGCACACTGTAAGGAAGGTAACCTGTGATCTCGCAGCTGCTGCGTCACTTTGGGGTAAAGTATCATTCCAGAGCACTCAGGGGTACAAAGGAAATGTGATGACACCCTCACCCCATACCCCTCACCCCCTACCCCTCACCCCCTACCCCTCACCCCCTACCCCCTACCCCCTACCCCACCCCCAACCCCTACCCTACCCCCAACGCAGCCGTTCTCTGTGTACACCCGTACGCCGTCTGTCCCGGGGATAGTGCGGGTCATGCCTTACCCACAAGGCCGGTGTATGCCATCAGCATCAGGCCTTACCCACAAGGCCGGTGTATGCCATCAGGCCTTACCCACAAGGCCGGTGTATGCCATCAGGCCTTACCCACAAGGCCGGTGTATGCCATCAGGCCTTACCCACAAGGCCGGTGTATGCCATCAGGCCTTACCCACAAGGCCGGTGTATGCCATCAGGCAGGCCGCATAGTTGTCATGATAGCAGGCCGTGCGGGAGTGAGACGATGCACGACAGTTGGTGAAGAAGTCTGCAAGACGGGACCTGTGCGACATGGACAGGGTCACGTGGACTGCACAAACACCTTGTTCACATGAGCTCGACTGGTCACGTGGCGCAATGAGTTCATTCACCTTTTAAATTAAAAATACCTGTGAACAGCTCACGGGAATTAGGACACAACAATTTCCATTTACACGAAAAAAGAGACAATAAAAAACGTGACACAGGAGTGTGCACGGAAAGAACCACGTGACCTGTACATTGAGATGAGAATGAACCACGTGACCTGTACATTGAGATGAGAATGAACCACGTGACCTGTACATTGAGATGAGAATGAACCACGTGACCTGTACATTGAGATGAGAACATCAAATACCAAACCACATAAACCATTCCGATTGTCCAGGTTGATTTCTTGACAGGTGTCTCGTTGTTTCTCTGTTATTGACAATTACCTGTGTGATGTGCTGTCCAAATGCCCCGAGGGTCGTCTGGGTCTGCCTGGATTTGAACCCCAAAGCCTCAAACCCCAAGACTATTTTACAAGCACTTCACCATCCCTGAGCTAAATCGATGAGAAAACACTTACAAGAGCAGAAAAGGTCTAAATGAGTTGGCCTGTTTGGCAGGAGCGCCAACCTGCCTGGCACCGGGCCCACCTGTTACTTTCAAAACGTCCAAGCAGACCAACCAGACTGCGAGTGCTGCATTTCAACATGGCCCTTCATCTTTTTAAAGCACCACATGGTACGTCATGGATAAAGTCAACAAAACCTAATGAAATGTCACATTCGTTTGTAAAACATTTTACCTTACCATAACACCTGAACATCGGGGAAATGACAAACACGGTGGCCCATCCAGGTGGCCTTTGAAGGTTAAAACACATCCTCCCGAACCCCATAATCTCTGGCACAATATATACCTTCAAAAAGTTCTTGTATTTTACCAAGAAATGAACAAGCAATGGGAGAGGTAAAGGTTCCTACTTCAGGTTCAAATGATTCCATATAACCTGGTGAACGTTTTATTACTGTACATGGAGTAAAACATTGAGGGAGGCCCCCCCACCCCCCTGCAAATATAACATCTTACAAATTCCCTCCTGCCCCCCCCCCCCCAATATAACATCTTACAAATTCCCTCCTGCGGCCACCCGAGTATAACATCTTACAAATTCCCGCCTGCGGCCACCCGAATATAACATCTTACAAATTCCCTCCTGCGGCCACCCGAGTATAACATCTTACAAATTCCCTCTGCGGCCACCCGAATATAACATCTTACAAATTCCAGCCTGCCCCCCCCCCAAATATAACATCTTACAAATTCCCTCCTGCCGCCCCAAATATAACATCTTACAAATTACCTCCTGCAGCCCCCCAAATATAACATCTTACAAATTCCCTCTGCGGCCACCCGAATATAACATCTTACAAATTCCAGCATGCCCCCCCCAAATATAACATCTTACAAATTCCCTCCTGCAGCCCCCAAAATATAACATCTTACAAATTCCCTCCTGCCACCCCCAAATATAACATCTTACATATTCCCTCATGCGCCCTCCAAATATAACATATTACAAATTCCCTCCTGCAGCCCCCCAAATATAACATCTTACAAATTACCTCCTGCAGCCCCCCAAATATAACATCTTACAAATTACCTCCTGCAGCCCCCCAAATATAACATCTTACAAATTCCCTCTGCGGCCACCCGAATAGAACATCTTACAAATTCCAGCATGCCCCCCCCCCAAATATAACATCTTACAAATTCCCTCCTGCAGCCCCCAAAATATAACATCTTACAAATTCCCTCCTGCCACCCCCAAATATAACATCTTACATATTCCCTCATGCGCCCTCCAAATATAACATATTACAAATTCCCTCCTGCAGCCCCCCAAATATAACATCTTACAAATTACCTCCTGCTGCCCCCGAAATATAACATCTTACAAATTCCCTCCTGCAGCCCCCAAAATATAACATCTTAGAAATTCCATCCTGCCACCCCAAATATAACATCTTACAAATTCTCTCCTGCCGCCTCCCAAATATAACATCTTACAAATTACCTCCTGCTGCCCCCGAAATATAACATCTTACAAATTACCTTCCTGCAGCCCCCAAAATATAACATCTTAGAAATTACATCCTGCCACCCCAAATATAACATCGTACAAATTCCCCCCTGCCGCCTCCCAAATATAACATCTGACAAATTCCCTCCTGCCACCCCCACATATCACATCTTACAAATTACCTCCTGCCAACCCCACATATAACATCTTACAAATTCCCTCCTGCTGCCTCCCAAATTTATCATCTTACAAATTCCCTCCTGCCACCCACACATATAACATGTTACAAATTACCTCCTGCCACCCCCACAAATAACATCTGACAAATTCCCGCCTGCCCCCCCCCCTCCCCAAATATAACATCTTACAAATTCCCTCCTGCCGCCCCAAATATAACCACTTACAAATTACCTCCTGCCGCCCCCCAAATATAAGATCTTACAAATTTCCTCCTGCGGCCGCCCAAGTATAACATCTTACAAATTCCCTCCTGCCACCCCCAAATATAACATCTTAAAAATTCCCTCATGCGCCCTCCAAATATAACATATTACAAATTCCCTCCTGCAGCCCCCCAAATATAACATCTTACAAATTACCTCCTGCTGCCCCCGAAATATAACATCTTACAAATTACCTTCCTGCAGCCCCCCAAATATAACATCTTACAAATTACCTCCTGCTGCCCCCGAAATATAACATCTTACAAATTACCTTCCTGCAGCCCCCCAAATATAACATCTTACAAATTACTGCCTGATGCCCCCATAATATAACATCTTACAAATTCCCTCCTGCCACCCCCCAAATATGACATCTTACAAATTCCCTCCTGCCGCCCCCCAAATATAACATCTTACAAATTCCCTCCTTCTGCCCCCCAAATATAACATCTTACAAATTCTCTCCTGCCACCCCCCACATATAACATCGTACAAATTCCCTTTTGCCGCCCCCCAAATATAACATCTTACAAATTCCCTCCTGCCACCCCCAAATATAACATCTTACAAATTCTCTCCTGCTACCCCCCAAATATAACATCTTACAAATTCCCTCCTGCCGCCCCCCAAATATAACATCTTACAAATTACCTCCCCGATTGTGACTACCACTTTGATCGTAGTGGGGAAGCTTGCGTTCTCCTGTGACCCTTTGGGCGAGACTGGTGGGAACTTTGCTGCTGCTAGGTTTTACCTAGCCACGCAGGTCAACGGGTAGGAGCCAGACGAAGTGTAGTCACACATTTTTTGGGGTAGGAAAAGTCATTTTTCCGCCTGGCCTCGTCACCCTCACCTTCTCAGTGGTCCTGTGAAGAGGGTTTCCCTTGTTTCAGGACAAGGTGAATGGTACCTTTCAGTCTTCTTCTTCATCTCCTTTCTCCACTTCTTCTTCATTGTTTTTGTCCTTGTCTTCTTTATTTTCTTCTATTCTATCATTTCTCGTCTAAGTTATTTTGCATTTTTCTTGTCCATGATCTGATGAATTCTAGCTCTGTGAAGGGTACCAGAAATAAACATGTCGCAGGTCATGTCCACCTGGTAGTACCGGATCCCGAACTCTTTGGTAACGCTCTGAGAAGCTGATCTATCAACAGGTGTAAAATATCGAAATGGTTCTGCTGCCATGGACATGCATCGGGGTGGTCCGTGCAGCCATTTTGGTTGCATTCCTGAGGCCATCAGAGTGGCATTGCTATGACAATGTGTTCGCATGAGTTTGTGGGACCTTATTGAGTGGCTTGGACTGGTCTGTAGATTTGTTAAGGTAACTTTGACTGTCCTCTCCTTCGTTTTCTTCTTCTTCCTTGTCCGGGCCTGTTCACTACCTTTCAATGTTTTATATATTTCTGTCACTATTAATCTGGTTCAACAATCTAAGAATAACAGATCTCTACCTGTGCGACGTGCGTGCTAATCCACCAGCCCGTGCACAGCGAAGCTCAAATCCATTTAATATTTGCTTTTCCAATGTCGGGGATTTCGCTCCAACTGTTCTTCTGTGCAATCAGCTTAACTCACCTGACCTGCTGGCTCCATCTGAGTGTCGGTTGGACAGTGGTAACTCCTCCGTTTCTTTCAAGTTACCTGGTTACATTTGTCATCGACTTGATCACCCTCCTTCTCATGGTCTTGGTATCTATGTTAAGGATTGTCTACCTTGAGCTCGTGTAAACTCTCTTGGAAGTGGCTCTCATGAGTTTACGTGTTTCCGCCTTGCTCTCCTGCATTCAACAACATATCTTTCTGCATCGCTCACCTTACTTTCCCTCTTGTGCCGCACTCGATGCAATCTCAGACAGCATTGACAGGTCTATTTTACTCCACCCTTCTGCACACATCATGGTATTTGGTTGGTATACACCACAAGGATTGGTTGGTACACTCCCGCAATACCAACCTCCCTGGTATAAATGCCTGTCATTTCTCAATCTCTTAAAACCTCACCCAAATTGTTTCCTCTCTCACTCATATTCTTGACCGTGCTTCTGATGGAAGATACCTGCTTGATCTCTTTCTGTGTTCTCACCCAGGTGATTGTGTTGCCGATGTTCTGTCTCCAATCGGTAACTCGGATCATTCCATTGTTTCTGTTTGTGTCTCCTTCTCCTCATTCTCGACTCCAGTGCATACTTTTCACCGCACTGTGTTTCAGTTTGGGAAAGCTGATTGGGATGGATTCCGTTCATTTCTTGCTGATGTGCCACAGACCTCAGCTTTTAGCCTTGGTCCTGATATGGCTGCCGATGAAATATCCCAATGGATTTGCACGGGTAGGGGCATTTATATTCCCTCTTGTGCCGATAAAGTGAAGGTCCATTCCCATCCATGGTTCACTCCGGCTTGTGCATCATCAATTGCTCATCGCAACCACTATTTCAAGCAGTACCATGTGCAAGGGTCTCTGGAGTCCAAATGTCTCTTCCACAAAGCAAGTAACCACTGTAAAAGAGTTCTTGATGATGTCAAGCAACAATGTGCTGCTTCTGTAGCCGATTCCATTGCGACTCAGCAATTTGGCTCTTGGGACTTTTGACAGTTTACCAACAGTGTACTCAACCGAAATAAATCTTCTATACCTCCTCTTTTTCATGGACCAGAGGTTGTTACTTCACCTCTGGATAAGACTAAGCTCTTTTCAAACCGCTTTATTTCTAATTCAACACTCAATGATCAGGGATACCCTCTTCCTGATTTTCCATCTCGTACAGACTCTGATATTCTTGTTCCATTTATCACTCCTAAGAAGGTTACCAGAATTATTCGTACCCTAGATGCCTCCAAAGCGACTGGTCCTGATGGAATCTCTGTGATTGTGTTGGAGTTGTGTTGTCCCGAACTGTCACCGATTCTTGCCAAGCTCTTCAACATGCGCTTGTCTGCTTCATTGTTTCCTTCATCATGGAAAGTGGCTTCTGTTGTAACCAGGTGTTTTCAAGGGTGCAGGTGAGCATTCTGAACCAAGTAACTATCACCCCATCAGCCTGCTTCCTGTAATAAGTAAGGCATTTGAATGCTTCATCAATGAACAACTTCTCAGCCATCTGGAGGACAATGAACTTCTCGCCATTTGCCAGTATGGCCTTCGCTATTCTTGCTCTACAGGTGATCTGCTATCCTCAATTACGGATCATGTGAACAGGGCATTGGAGCTCAAGGGTGAAGCTCAATTAGTTGCTTTGAATCTCTCAAAAGCCTTTGATAAAGTATGGCACAAGGGTTTGCTCCACAAGCTTCAGTCACATGGTGTATCTGGAGTGATGCATTCAATAGTCTCAGCTTTCCTTTCAAATCTCAAGATGAAGGTGGTACTTGAGGGTCAATCTTCTCCAACTTGCTCCATCCTTTCTGGTGTTCCACAGGGTTCTGTCCTTGGTCCCACATTGTTCCTTGTTTATATCAATGATCTTCCTCATAATGTTCTGTCTCAGCTAGCCATGTATGCTGATCATTCCTCACTCTACTGTACATCTGCTGATTCACTAAATGCCACTCGTAATGAGGTCGGAGTTTCTCTGGACAATGATTTCGAGAATGTGTTGACGTGGGGGCATGAGTGGCAGGTAACCTTCAATGCAAAGAGAACGAAACTGTTGTCCATATCTCGCTCCAGGAGCAGGTCTTCCCCTTTTGTGCACATGGGGTCTTCAACCTTACCAAAATCATCGGAGCTTTGGCTTCTTGGTCTGGACATGTCTTCTAACCTCCGTTAGGATAAGTACATTTCTGGTGTTGCTGGGAGTGCTTCCAAGCGAGTTGGTTGTCTTTATCGAGCACAGAGGTATTTACCGCCTGAGGCCATTTTGTACCTGTATAAGGCAACTATACGTCCCCTCATGGAGTACTGTTGTCACATTTGGGCTGGAGCACCAGCTTGCCACTTATCTTTACTTGATTGGCTCCAGAAACGCATAGTCAACCAGGTTGGTGTGGAGATGTGTTCAACTCTTCAACAGCTCTCTCACCGTAGGTCTGTTGTCACTCTTGGTTTGTTCTATAGATATTTTCTTGGCAAATGTTCTGTTGGACTTTCTAACTTGGTTCCTCCCATACGAGTGTTTGGACCCAAGACTCAGTTTGCCATCTCCGCACACCTGTACACTATAGCTGATCCAAGATGCAGAATGAAAGGCCATGGAGATAGTTTTATCCCTCGTGCTGTCTCACTCTGGAATTCACTTCCTGTAACATGCTTCCCATTATCCTACGATTTACTCTCCTTTAAGAGGAATGTCAATTCATACTTCCTACATCTTTGAGGTTTAACGCAGTTTACCCGACCTCTGCTACTTCCTGTGCCTTGGATGTTTTCTTGTTATTTTTTGAAACTGATTTATATGCGTGTATACATATATATATATATATATATATATATATATATATATATATATATATATATCAATATACAGTCACTTGAAAAAGTAAGTACACCCTTGGCTCTAATAGGTGGTATTGTCCCCTTTGGCAGAAACGACCTCAAGTCAGCGTTTCTTATAACTGTCTACCAGTCTTTGACATCGACTGGGAGAATTTTTTGCCCTTTTGACTTGGCCATTCCAGAACCCTCCATTTCTTTCTTTTCAGCCATTCCTTGGTGGATTTACTGGTATGTTTAGGGTCATTGTCATGTTACAACGTCCACGTTCGGTTGAGCTTCAACTTTCCGACAGATGGCCTCACATTATCCTCAAGCACCCTCTGGTACAATGAAGAATTCATAGTGGATTCTATGATGGTGAGCTGCCCAGGCCCAGATGCAGCAAAGCTGCCCCAAACCTTAATATTTCCACCATCATGCTTTACAGTTGGTATCAGGTTCTTGTGGTCAAATGCTGTCTTTGGTTTTCGCCAAACATGTCTTCTGGTACTGTGGCCAAATAGCTCTACCTTTGACTCATCTGTCCAGAGCACATTGTTCCAGAAGTGCTGGTCTTTGCCCAGGTGTTCATTGGCAAACTTTAGTCTTGCCCTGATGTTCTTTCTGGACAGCAAAGGTTTCCTCCTGGCACACCTCCCACGTAGATCAAATTTGTGCAGCCTCTTTCTAATGGTAGACTCGTGCACTTTGACATCAACAGTGGAAGAGCTACCTGTAGGTCCCGTGATGACATTCTGGGGTTCTTAGAGACTTTTTTCAGCATCTTGCGGTCTGCTCTCGGGCTGAACTTGCTAGGGCGGCCTGGTCTGAACAAGTTGGCAGTTGTTTGGAATCTCCTCCACTTGCAGATGATCTTCCGGACAGTCGAATGATTGATTTCAAATTGTTTGGAGATCTTTTTAAATCCCTTCCCAGACTCGTAGGCATCTATAACCTTCTTTCTGAAGGCCTCAGAGAGCTCTTTTGATCTAGGTATGGTGACGCCGCACACTTCAACAACAAAGAGCAAACCAAACTAAATGTCTGAGGTTTAAATAAGACAGGTTCCTCCAAGATCTTCTCTAACGATGTTCTAATCATTTGCACCTGAGCTGGTGCACCTGATTCTAATTTTAGGTATTTGAAGTAGTGATAAATGTAAGGGTGTACTTACTTTTTCCACATGCGAAATTTGCATTTATGTTTATTTAAATTATACAATGGACTACAAAATGTAAATGTTTCATGATATTTGTTGTATTATATCACCTTTATCTATCAATATTGTTGAAATGAAGATCAAATAGCTGTATGTTGAAATATGTTAAAAAGTGAAAACTTTACATGGGGTGTACTTACTTTTTCACGTGACTGTATATATATATATACATATATATATATATACACACATATACATATATATACACACACACACACACACACACATACACACACACACACGTACATGCACACACACACATGTATACAACAACAACAGGCATTTTAAGGCCATTTTCCCTGCTAGAGCGGGGGTTAGCCACACACACATAATTATGTATATATATATTTATTGTTCTTTAACGGGCACTATTATCCCACCTTGTGGAGTCGGTCAGGGGAAGCTTGGCCCAAGTCTTTCACGAACCGGCTGGCTCGGCCTGACATTCGCCTAGTTTGGGCAGGAATTTGTAATTTGTTCCTGGTACCGGCAATACTTGCCTCCTCTTTGTGAAGGACACCATGGAATCTTTATGGTTCAGCAACCAGTGCTGGCAGATGGGAGTCCTGGTTTAACATCGGGAGTCCTGGTTTAACGTCGGGAGTCCTGGTTTAACGTCGGGAGTCCTGGTTTAACGTCGGGAGTCCTTGTTTAACGTCGGGAGTCCTGGTTTAACGTCGGGAGTCCTGGTTTAACGTCGGGAGTCCTGGTTTAACGTCGGGAGTCCTTGTTTAACGTCGGGAGTCCTGGTTTAACGTCGGGAGTCCTGGTTTAACGTCGGGAGTCCTGGTTTAACGTCGGAAGTCCTTGTTTAACGTCGGGAGTCCTTGTTTAACGTCGGGAGTCCTGGTTTAACGTCGGGAGTCCTGGTTTAACGTCGGGAGTCCTGGTTTAACGTCGGGAGTCCTGGTTTAACATCGGGAGTCCTGGTTTAACGTCGGGAGTCCTGGTTTAACGTCGGGAGTCCTGGTTTAACGTCGGGAGTCCTTGTTTAACGTCGGGAGTCCTGGTTTAACGTCGGGAGTCCTGGTTTAACGTCGGGAGTCCTGGTTTAACGTCGGAAGTCCTTGTTTAACGTCGGGAGTCCTTGTTTAACGTCGGGAGTCCTGGTTTAACGTCGGGAGTCCTGGTTTAACGTCGGGAGTCCTGGTTTAACGTCGGGAGTCCTTGTTTAACGTCGGGAGTCCTGGTTTAACGTCGGGAGTCCTGGTTTAACGTCGGGAGTCCTGGTTTAACGTCGGGAGTCCTGGTTTAACGTCGGGAGTCCTGGTTTAACGTCGGGAGTCCTGGTTTAACGTCGGGAGTCCTGGTTTAACGTCGGGAGTCCTTGTTTAACGTCGGGAGTCCTGGTTTAACGTCGGGAGTCCTGGTTTAACGTCGGGAGTCCTGGTTTAACGTCGGGAGTCCTGGTTTAACGTCGGGAGTCCTGGTTTAACGTCGGGATTCCTGGTTTAACGTCCATCCGAGGAACACCAAACTGACAGTTTATAGGTGGCTCGGGATTCGAACCCAGCCAAGACACCTAAGAGGTGAGTATGTGTTCATCCTATCAGCCCATATATACATAGGTATGTATGTATATAACAGGGGGCACGCTCTGGTTTTAGAAAGTGCGACGTCAGTGGATGCATATGAGCACGTCGATCCCAGGTGAGCACTTTGATCACACGTCGATCCCAGGTGAGCACTTTGATCACACGTCGATCGCATGCAAATCCGTTGAGCGCAGATGACCACGGCATGTGCACGTGAGTGTGTCGAGCACATATGACCATGGCGTGCTCAGGTGACCACGGCATGAGCGTGTCGATGACACGGGAGCACACGTTGGTCGCAGGTGAGTGCTGCCACTGCTCCCATAACCGGTGTCTCTAGGTTTGCGAATAGATTGCATTTCATTCGTGATTCAGATGTTATATTTACTTTCGTCACCAAAGGTGGATGCAGGTTATGTTTTCACCCTGTCTGTCTGTCCGTCTGTCTGTCCGTTTGTGAACAAAATATCTCAAAAAGTTGTGGATGGATTTGGACGAAACTTGGTGAACAGGTTGGGTGTGTGACAAGGAAGAATCGATTCGATTTTGGTGAAGATCTGAATATGGATTCGGATATGAGAATTATTTAATTTTTTAAGTGATTCTTCACCATTGGGAGATATGGCCAACCAGGTGGAGGTGTGTGTGCTCTCTACTGAGTGCTGTTCGGGTATAAAATGTTGCAGCATCTCAGTTTGGAGAAACACATAAAGACGGTATAGCGAGTATAAGACGGTATATGTATAAGATACACTAAATTATATTATGACGTCATAGTGGGGCGTGAAATTAGGCCTGGCATTGTCCTGGCACAAATCAATGTATCACTGCACAAAATACCTTTCCTTTCTACCTGCTCTCACAGACCACTCGTTTGGGCAAACATTCCCTTTTGAAGGGAGACATTTAAGGCAAAGCGTTTCATCTGAAATCTTGGGAAGAACCTGCTAGGGTTGCGTGGACCTAACCCGTGTGGACCCTTCCGCATGGACCTAACCTGTGTGGCACCTTCCACATGGACCTAACCTGTGTGGACCCTTCCGCATGGACCTAACTTGTGTGGCCCCTTCCGCATGGACCTAACCTGTGTGGACCCTTCCGCATGGACCTAACCCATGTGGACCCTTCTGCATGGACCTAACCTGTGTGGCACCTTCCACATGGACCTAACCTGTGTGGACCCTTCCGCATGGACCTAACCCGTGTGGACCCTTCCACATGGACCAAACCTGTGTGGCCCCTTCCGCATGGACCTAACCCATGTGGACCCTTCCGCATGGACCGAACCCATGTGGACCCTTCCGGATGGGCCTACCCCATGTAGACCCTTCCGGATGGGCCTACCCCATGTAGACCCTTCCGCATGGACATAACCCGTGTGGACCCTTCCGCATGGACCTAAGCAGTGTGGACCCTTCCGCATGGACCTAACCCATGTGGCCCCTTCCGCAAGGACCTAACCCATGTGGACCCTTCCGGATGGACCTACCCCGTGTAGACTCTTCTGCATGGACATAACCCGTGTGGACCCTTCCGCATGGACATAACCCGTGTGGACCCTTCCGCATGGACATAACCCGTGTGGACCCTTCCGCATGGACCTAACCTGTGTGGACGCTCCCGCATGGACCTAACCCGTGTGGACCCTTCCACATGGACCAAACCTGTGTGGCCCCTTCCGCATGGACCTAACCCGTGTGGACCCTTCCGCATGGACCGAACCCATGTGGGCCCTTCCGGATGGACCTACCCCATGTAGACCCTTCCGCATGGACATAACCCGTGTGGACCCTTCCGCATGGACCTAACCCATGTGGCCCCTTCCGCAAGGACCTAACCCATGTGGACCCTTCCGCAAGGACCTAACCCATGTGGACCCTTCCACATGGACCTAACCTGTGTATACCCTTAAGCATGGACCTAACCCATGTGGACCCTTCCACATGGACCTAACCCGTGTGTACCCTTAAGCGTGGACCTAACCCATGTGGACCCTTCCACATGGACCTAACCTGTGTGCACCTAACCTGTTTGGACCCTTCTGGGTGGATCTATCCCACGTGCACCAAACCCGTGTGGACTCTTCCGCATGGGCCTAACCGTCAGGTGGAAATGTCGAAATCACTCATTCGCATCAACATTATTCCTTCATTTTGTTCATTCCAAGGAGGAAAAAAAAGGCATAATGAAGGTTTTATTGTAAAATTAATTTAAGTACTCACTGATGCGATCACAAGTTAGTCATGTGCATGGACAGCAAGTGGTAAAATGAAGTCCTGCCATGTGGACCGATAACAGGTGAAGTGGAAATATCCGATTACGAGTAGACTCGATCGTTCATATCAGTTTCCATCAGAGTGGCATCATTGTCATTGAGAAAGCTATCGGGAATATCGCATTCCCAAATGTTTAACATCAAGAACACCGCCAGGCTTCTTTGGTTACCGAGGGCAGCCTGGAAGAGCCTCTGGATACCATGAAATATAAGGGGCGGGAGGAGAAAAAGTGGTGGGTTATTGAGAAGGCAGCAGAGAAAGGGGGGCAGAGCTTGAGCATACTGGGGTGAAAAAGTCGTGGGTTATGGAGAAGGCAGCAGAGAAAGGGGGGCAAAGCTCAAGCATACTGGGGAGAAAAAGTCGTGGGTTATGGAGAAGGCAGCAGAGAAATGGTGGCAGAGCTCGAGCATCCTGGGGAGAAAAATCGTGGGTTATTGAGAAGGCAGCAGAGAAGGGGGGGGGGGGCAGAGCTCGAGCATCCTGGGGAGAAAAAGTCGTGGGTTATTGAGAAGGCAGCAGAGAAAGGGGGGCAGAGCTCGAGCATCCTGGGGAGAAAAATCGTGGGTTATTGAGAAGGCAGCAGAGAAAGGGGGGCAGAGCTCGAGCATCCTGGGGAGAAAAATCGTGGGTTATTGAGAAGGCAGCAGAGAAGGGGGGGGGGCAGAGCTCGAGCATCCTGGGGAGAAAAAGTCGTGGGTTATTGAGAAGGCAGCAGAGAAAGGGGGGCAGAGCTCGAGCATCCTGGGGAGAAAAAGTCGTGGGTTATGGAGAAGGCAGCAGAGAAAGGGGGGCAGAGCTCGAGCATCATGGAGAGAAAAATCGTGGGTTATTGAGAAGGAAGCAGAGAAAGGGGGGCAAAGCTCGAGCATCCTGGGGAGAAAAAGTCGTGGGTTATGGAGAAGGCAGCAGAGAAAGGGGGGCAGAGCTTGAGCATACTGGGGTGAAAAAGTCGTGGGTTATGGAGAAGGCAGCAGAGAAAGGGGGGCAAAGCTCAAGCATACTGGGGAGAAAAAGTCGTGGGTTATGGAGAAGGCAGCAGAGAAAGGGGGGCAGAGCTCGAGCATCCTGGGGAGAAAAATCGTGGGTTATTGAGAAGGCAGCAGAGAAGGGGGGGCAGAGCTCGAGCATCCTGGGGAGAAAAAGTCATGGGTTATTGAGAAGGCAGCAGAGAAAGGGGGGCAGAGCTCGAGCATCCTGGGGAGAAAAAGTCATGGCTTATGGAGAAGGAAGCAGAGAAAGGGGGGCACAGCTCGAGTATCCTGGGGAGAAAAAGTCGTGGGTTATTGAGAAGGCAGCAGAGAAAGGGGTCAGAGCTCGAGCATACTGGGGAGAAAAAGTCGTGGATTATGGAGAAGGCAGCAGAGAAAGAGGGGCAGAGCTCAAGCATCCTGGGGAGAAAAAGTCGTGGGTTATTGAGAAGGCAGCAGAGAAAGGGGGGCAGAGCTCGAGCATCCTGGGGAGAAAAAGTCATGGGTTATGGAGAAGGAAGCAGAGAAAGGGGGGCAGAGCTCGAGTATCCTGGGGAGAAAAAGTCGTGGGTTATTGAGAAGGCAGCAGAGAAAGGGGGGCAGAGCTCGAGCATCCTGGGGAGAAAAAGTCATGGGTTATTGAGAAGGAAGCAGAGAAAGGGGGGCAGAGCTCGAGTATCCTGGGGAGAAACAGTCGTTGGTTATTGAGAAGGAAGCAGAGAAAGGGGGGGCAGAGCTCGAGCATCCTGGGGAGAAAAAGTCGTGGGTTATGGAGAAGGAAGCAGAGAAAGGGGGGCAGAGCTTGAGCATTCTGGGGAGAAAAAGTCGTGGGTTATGGAGAAGGAAGCAGAGAAAGGGGGGCAGAGCTTGAGCATGCTGGGGAGAAAAAGTCGTGGGTTATGGAGAAGGAAGCAGAGAAAGGGGGGCAGAGCTCGAGCATCCTGGGGAGAAAAATCGTGGGTTATTGAGAAGACAGCAGAGAAAGGGGGGCAAAGCTCAAGCATACTGGGGAGAAAAAGTCATGGGTTATTGAGAAGGAAGCAGAGAAAGGGGGGCAGAGCTCAAGTATCCTGGGGAGAAACAGTCGTTGGTTATTGAGAAGGAAGCAGAGAAAGGGGGGCAGAGCTCGAGCATCCTGGGGAGAAAACGTGATGGGTTATGGAGAAGGAAGCAGAGAAAGGGGGGCAGAGCTTGAGCATGCTGGGGAGAAAAAGTCGTGGGTTATGGAGAAGGAAGCAGAGAAAGGGGGGCAGAGCTTGAGCATGCTGGGGAGAAAAAGTCGTGGGTTATGGAGAAGGAAGCAGAGAAAGGGGGGCAGAGCTCGAGCATCCTGGGGAGAAAAATCGTGGGTTATTGAGAAGGAAGCAGAGAAAGGGGGGCAGAGCTCGAGTATCCTGGGGAGAAAAAAGTCGTGGGTTGTTGAGAAGGCAGCAGAGAAAGGGGAGCAGAGCTCGAGCATCCTGGGGAGAAAAATCGTGGGTTATTGAGAAGGCAGCAGAGAAAGGGGGGCAGAGCTCGAGCATACTGGGGAGAAAAAGTCGTGGGCTATTGAGAAGGCAGCAGAGAAAGGGGGGCAGAGCTCGAGCATCCTGGGGAGAAAAAGTCGTGGGTTATGTAGAAGGCAGCAGAGAAAGGGGGGCAAAGCTCGAGCATCCTGGGGAGAAAAAGTCGTGGGTTATTGAGAAGGAGGCAGAGAAAGGGGGGCAGAGCTCGAGCATCCTGGGGAGAAAAAGTCGTGGGTTATTGAGAAGGAAGCAGAGAAAGGGGGGCAGAGCTCGAGCATCCTGGGGAGAAAAAGTCGTGGGTTATTGAGAAGGCAGCAGAGAAAGGGGGCAGAGCTCGAGCATCCTGGGGAGAAAAAGTCATGGGTTATTGAGAAGGAAGCAGAGAAAGGGGGGCAGAGCTCGAGCATCCTGGGGAGAAAAGTGGTGGGTTATGTAGAAGGCAGCAGAGAAAGGGGGGCAGAGCTCGAGCATCCTGGGGAGAAAAAGTCGTGTGTTATGGAGAAGGAAGCAGAGAAAGGGGGGCAGAGCTTGAGCATCCTGGGGAGAAAAAGTCGTGGGTTATGGAGAAGGAAGCTGGGAAAGGGGGGCAGAGCTTGAGCATGCTGGGGAGAAAAAGTCGTGGGTTATGGAGAAGGAAGCAGAGAAAGGGGGGCAGAGCTCGAGCATCCTGGGGAGAAAAATCGTGGGTTTATGAGAAGGCAGCAGAGAAAGGGGGGCAAAGCTCAAGCATACTGGGGAGAAAAAGTCATGGGTTATTGAGAAGGAAGCAGAGAAAGGGGGGCAAAGCTCAAGCATACTGGGGAGAAAAAGTCATGGGTTATTGAGAAGGAAGCAGAGAAAGGGGGGCAGAGCTCGAGTATCCTGGGGAGAAACAGTCGTTGGTTATTGAGAAGGAAGCAGAGAAAGGGGGGCAGAGCTCGAGCATCCTGGGGAGAAAACGTCATGGGTTATGGAGAAGGAAGCAGAGAAAGGGGGGCAGAGCTTGAGCATGCTGGGGAGAAAAAGTCGTGGGTTATGGAGAAGGAAGCAGAGAGAGGGGGGCAGAGCTTGAGCATGCTGGGGAGAAAAAGTCGTGGGTTATGGAGAAGGAAGCAGAGAAAGGGGGGCAGAGCTCGAGCATACTGGGGAGAAAAATCGTGGGTTATTGAGAAGGAAGCAGAGAAAGGGGGGCAGAGCTCGAGTATCCTGGGGTGAAAAAAGTCGTGGGTTGTTGAGAAGGCAGCAGAGAAAGGGGGGCAGAGCTCGAGCATCCTGGGGAGAAAAATCGTGGGTTATTGAGAAGGCAGCAGAGAAAGGGGGGCAGAGCTCGAGTATACTGGGGAGAAAAAGTCGTGGGCTATTGAGAAGGCAGCAGAGAAAGGGGAGCAGAGCTCGAGCATCCTGGGGAGAAAAAGTGGTGGGTTATGTTGAAGGCAGCAGAGAAAGGGGGGCAAAGCTCGAGCATCCTGGGGAGAAAAAGTCGTGGGTTATTGAGAAGGAGGCAGAGAAAGGGGGGCAGAGCTCGAGCATCCTGGGGAGAAAACGTCATGGGTTATGGAGAAGGAAGCAGAGAAAGGGGGGCAGAGCTTGAGCATGCTGGGGAGAAAAAGTCGTGGGTTATGGAGAAGGAAGCAGAGAAAGGGGGGCAGAGCTTGAGCATGCTGGGGAGAAAAAGTCGTGGGTTATGGAGAAGGAAGCAGAGAAAGTGGGGGCAGAGCTCGAGCATCCTGGGGAGAAAAATCGTGGGTTATTGAGAAGGAAGCAGAGAAAGGGGGGCAGAGCTCGAGTATCCTGGGGAGAAAAAAGTCGTGGGTTGTTGAGAAGGCAGCAGAGAAAGGGGGGCAGAGCTCGAGCATCCTGGGGAGAAAAAGTCGTGGGTTATTGAGAAGGAAGCAGAGAAAGGGGGGCAGAGCTCGAGCATCCTGGGGAGGAGGAAGAGCATCTTGAGGTCAAAAATTGAGAGGAGGGAAGATCATGAGGGCTTGTGGGAGAAGGAAATTGGTGTGTGAGTTTGTGTAACCTCCGTTATTGTTGAGGGAACTGTTTGAGATGAAGAGGGGAGGTGATCATGAGAACCTGCAATTTCAGGTGTCCTGGTGGGAGCAGTAATGGAGAGAGGGAAAGATTATACTCGAGAACGTGTGCAGCTCCTCACCTGCACACAAAGTTGCTCTTACAAGAACGATGTAGACTCAGGCAGTTGATCTTTTCCCGGTCTGCGTAGGAGCATGATGGGACGATGGTCTTGCGCTTCCGCTCAGTGCATGCATATTCATGGCATGGACAAAACAGCATCCCATGACTCGAGTTGGCCGGGACCCGATCAAAGAAGCGTCTCAGAGCCGAGTGACACCTGCGCCGGTTGCAGGAGTCCCCACGAGGCGCGCACGCCTGCACATACTCCGTCTTGTACTTGGTGCACGCCTCCTCCATGTTACATGCCATGGCGGCTGCCATGCATGCATTGCCAGACGTAGGGTTAGCAGGGCGACCTGCTGATGGGGTAGAGGGTTAGAGACAAACGGTACCATGTTCGTGATGACACCAACGACTCGAGACGAGCACAAGTCTACACGCATAGGGTATAGGTGGACGTGGCATTAAAATCGTTATGCATGGAAGAGTGCACACATGTTAACAAACCATTGCAATCATTGGCGGTAACTTGTACAAAATAATAATAGTAATTGTGACAAAGTTAATATTTAATGAATGAATGGTGCATCTTGGAGTCGGTGGCCGGATTTGCAGTCCGGCCGCCGAAAGAACACCTCATTCCACAACACACACAGTGGTGAGTATCCGGATGGTGCTGAGGAGTCGTCCAAGGAGCCAGCGACGTGACGATCCAGCGTACGCTCCCATATACAGGCACGCGAAAAAGTAAGTACACCCCATGTAAAGTTTTGACTTTTTCAATATATTTCAACATACAGCTATTTGATCTTCATTTCAACAATATTGATAGATAAAGGTGATATAATATAACAAATATCATGAAACATTTACATTTTGTAGTCCATTGTATAATTTAAATAAACATAAATGCAAATTTCGCATGTGGAAAAACTAAGTACACCCTTGGCTCTAATAGGTGGTATTGCCCCCTTTGGCAGAAACAACCTCAAGTCGGCGTTTCTTATAACTGTCCACCAGTCTCTGACATCGACAGGGAGAAATTTTTGCCCACTCCTCCATGCAGAATTCTTTCAGCTGTGCGATGTTTGAGGGGTTTCTTGCATGCACAGCTCGTTTCAAATCCCCCCACAACATCTCAATGGGATTTAGATCCGGGCTTTGACTTGGCCATTCCAGAACCCTCCATTTCTTTCTTTTCAGCCATTCCTTGGTGGATTTACTGGTATGTTTAGGGTCATTGTCATGTTGCAAGGTCCACCTTCGGTTGAGCTTCAACACTCCGCCAGATGGCCTCACATTATCCTCAAGCACTCACTGGTACAATGAAGAATTCATAGTGGATTATATGGTGGTGAGCTGCCCAGGCCCTGATGCAGCAAAGCTGCCCCAAACCATAATATTTCCACCACCATGCTTTACAGTTGGTATCAGGTTCTTGTGGTCAAATGCTGTCTTTGGTTTTCACCAAACATGTCTTCTGGTACTGTGGCCAAATAGCTCTACCTTTGACTCATCTATCCAGAGCACATTGTTCCAGAAGTGCTGGTCTTTGCCTAGCTGTTCATTGACAAACTTTAGTCTTGCCCTGATGTTCTTTCTGGAGAGCAAAGGTTTCCTCCTGGCACACCTCCCATGTAGATCAAATGTGTGCAGCCTCTTTCTAATGGTAGACTCGTGCACTTTGACATTAACAGTGGCAAGAGCTACCTGTAGGTCCCGTGATGACATTCTGGGGTTCTTAGAGACTTCTTTCAGCATCCTGCGGTCTGCTCTCGGGCTGAACTTGCTGGGGCGGCCTGGCCTGAACAAGTTGACAGTTGTTTGGAATCTTCTCCACTTGTAGATGATTTTCCGGACAGTCGAATGATTGATTTCAAATTGTGTGGAGATCTTTTTAAATCCCTTCCCAGACTCGAAGGCATCTATAACCTTCTTTCTGAAGGCCTCAGAGAGCTCTTTTGATCTGGGCATGGTGACGGCGCACACTTCAACAACAAAGAGCAAACCAAACTAAATGTCTGAGGTTTAAATAAGACAGGTTCCTCCAAGATCCTCTCTAACGATGTTCTAATCATTTGCACCTGAGCTGGTGCACCTGATTCTAATTTTAGGTATTTGAAGTAGTGATAAATGTCGGGGTGTACTTACTTTTTGCACATGCGAAATTTGCATTTATGTTTATTTAAATTATACAATGGACTACAAAATGTAAATGTTTCATGATATTTGTTATATTATATCACCTTTATCTATCAATATTGTTGAAATGAAGATCAAATAGCTGTATGTTGAAATATGTTGAAAAAGTCAAAACTTTACATGGGGTGTACTTACTTTTTCACATGACTGTATATATATATATATATATATATATATATATATATATATATATATATATATATATATATATATATATATATAGGAAGGGTGGAAGATAGATTGAGAAAGATGAATGAGATTGTGTTTGAGTATGCATGTGTCACGTTTGGAGTGAAAGAGTGTGTAGAGAGGGGTGAGAAGGAGGCATGTTTGAGCAGGAGGCAGAGGGAGATCCATGAGTTGAGAATGGAGTTGAGGAGTTTGAATGTAAGATGGAAGAGGGCAGTGGAAGGGGAGAGGAATGGGCTTGAGGTGTTGACGAAGCAGGTGAGGATGAGGTTGGTGAAGTTGAAGAGAGTCGGAAGGATGAAGAGGTGAAGAAAGGAGAGGCAGAGGAAGAGAAAGAGGTTCTTTGAGAAGCCTTTTCAGTTTGTGAAGGATCTGTTGGAGCCGTCTCGATTTGGTGTACTGAAGGTACCAAAGGAAGAGTTGGAAGGTCACCTGCGTGTCACGTATGCAGACACAAGGAGGAACGAAGTGGTGGGAGGACATCGAAGGATTGGTGAGACCGACAGAGCCAGGTGTTCCATTTGATTTGTCAGAGCCAAAGATGTCTGAGATTGAGGCAGTTTTGAGGAAGGCACCGGCGGCATCGGCTGCAGGACCAAGTGGAGTGCCATACAAGGTGTTTAAGAGTTGTGAAGGCATCAGGCAGTATCTGTGGAAGGCTCTGAAGGTGGTATGGAGGCAAGGAGTGGTGCCCAGTCAATGGACAAGGGCGGAAGGAGTTTATATTCCAAAGCAGGAGGAGGCTGTGACACTGGAGCAGTTTAGACCAATATCATTGCTCGATGTAGATGGGAAGATATTGATGAGTCTTTGCGGCACGGCTCTCAGGCTTCATCAGACGGAATGGTTTTGTGGATGGTTCTGTGCAGAAGGAAGGAATACCAGGATCACCAGGATGCATTGAACACTCGGCAATGGTCTGGCAAGTGTTACAGGAGGCAACGAGGCAAAGGAAGGATGTGGCGGTGGTATGGCTGGATTTGGAGAATGCATATGGGTCAGTGCCGCATGCCTTGATCAGGTATGCCATGGATTTCTTTTGGGTGCCACGGAGATTTGGGGATTTTTTGATGGCATATTATGATCAGTTTTGGATGCGGTTTGCGACACAGTCCTATGTAACAGAGTGGCAGAAGTTGGAAGTGGGGATCCCGATGGGATGTACCATCTCCCCGATTTTGTTTGTGCTGGTTATGGAGTTGTTGATACGTGCGGTGAGTGGACATGGGAAAGAAGTGGAGCTAGCCCCTGGTCAGAGGTTGCCAGCAATGTTTGCTTTCATGGATGACCTGACAGTTGTTCAACAGTCCGCTGATGCAGCAGTAGAAGTACTGGGACGACTGGAAAGGTTGATGCGGTGGGCAAGAATGGGATTTAAAGCAAGAAAGTCGAGGAGTGTGGTAGTGAGACGAGGAGGGGTGGATAACATGCACAGGTTTCGGCTGGGGCGATGGCCTCACCCTCATCTGCTTTGAACTTGTTACCCTCGCCTGAGGAGAGAGTATTGCATTTTAGTCCGATTGTTATTTGCAAAATCGAAGGTTTTTCAAGTATATTGGTCGGTTGCGTTTGTGGTTCTGTCTGTCTGTCTGTTTGTTTATGTGTTTGTCTGTTTGTTACTTGGCAAAAAAAAATTTTTTTGCAAGTATGTTGCTCACTCCGGTTTGTGTGTGTGTGTGTGTGTGTGTGTGTGTGTGTGTGTGTGTGTGTGTGTGTGTGTGTGTGTGTGTGTGTGTGTGTGTGTGTCAACAGGACTCAATTTTAAACCGATCTTCACGAAACGCTACCAAATGGTAGGGTTCGTGGTCCGACAAAATCCTATATGTTTTTGGGGTCAAAAGGTCAAAAGGTCAACATTGGACAAAGGTCAACCACTTTTTTCAAATTTCTAAAATCCTCAATTTTCATCCGATTGCCTTGAAATTTGAATAGGATTTACATATCGGTGAACTGAATTCAACCACCAACTATTTTTGACATCAGCATAGGCCAAAAGGTCAACATAGGCCAAAAGTCAATCAATTTTTTCAAATTTCTAAAATCCTCAATTTTCATCCGATTGACTTGAAATTTGAAAAGGATTTTCATATCACCTTACTCAGCAACCACCAACAATTTTTGAGGTCAACATCGGCCAAAAGGTCAACATAGGCCAAATTTCTAAAATTGTCAATTTTCATCCTTTTAACTTAAACTTTGAAGACGGTTTACATATCAGGTCACTGAATTCAACCACTAATTATTTTTGAGGTCAACATAGGCCAAAAGATCAACATAGGCCAAATTTCTAAAATCCTCGATTTTCATCCGATTGACTTGAAATTTGAAGAGGATCTGAAGAGTCTGGTCACTGAATTCTACCACCAAGTATATTTGAGGTCAACATATGCCAAAACATCAACAAAGGCCAAATTTCTAAAATCTTAAATTTTCATCCAATTGACTTGAAATTTGAAGAGGACTTGCATATCTGGTCAATGTATTCAACGACCAAGTATATTTGAGGTCAACATCGGCCAAAAGGTCAACGTAGGCCACATTTATAAAATCCTCAATTTTCATCCAATTGACTTGAAATTTGAAGAGGACTTGCATATCTGGTCACTGAATTCAACCACCAAGTATTTTGAGGTCAACATAGGCCAAAAGGTCAATATAGGCCAAATTTTTTAAATCCTCAATTTTCATCTAATTGACTTGAAATTTGAAGAAGACTTGCATATCTGGTCACTGAATTCAACCACCAAGTATTTTGAGATCAACATAGGCCAAAAGGTCAACGTAGGCCACATTTATAAAAATCCTCAATTTTCATCCAATTAACTTGAAATTTGAAGAGGACTTGCATATCTGGTCACTGAATTCAACCACCAAGTATTTTGAGGTCAACATAGGCCAAAAGGTCAATATAGGCCAAAAAAATTTAATCCTCAATTTTCATCTGATTGACTTGAAATTTGAAGAGGACTTGCATATCTGGTCACTGAATTCAACCACCAAGTATTTTGAGGTCAACATAGGCCAAAAGGTCAACATAGGCCAAGTTTCAAAAATCCTCAATTTTCATCCGATTGACTTGAAAATTGAACAGCATTTGCACATTGAGTCACTAAATAGGGAAACTAACTTTTTTGAGGTCAAAAGGTCAAAGGTAAACCGTCCAAAATCATCATTTTTCATCTCAAAAATCCTCACTTTTCTTCCTATTGACCTGAGCTTTGATCAAGATTGTCAATTTTAATCTTGATGGATTGGACAATTTGCTGTATCAATGGAATTTTTTTTCCTTAGGGGTGGGGGGCGAATTTTGCAAGTATCGTGCTCCGCATGACGTCTTCTTGTTCGTCTGTTTGTCTGTTTGTCTGTTTGTCCACACAGAATGAATATGATTTTCTCTGCAACCGTTGGTCCGATTGACAGGAAATTTTCACCATAGGTGCAACTCCACCTGTATGATTTTTTTTAATGATAATTATGATGCCAGCCAGAGGTCACGTGGTATGGGCGCCATCTTGGAAAAACCGAAAAATTTTGCACCTCTAACTCTGAAAAAGTTGCATATAAAAAATTGAGACATGGTTCATTGTAAAGAACTCTGCATGGAGAATAACATATGTTAATGATGATGTCATAGATTCCTCCATTATGACGTCATAATTTGACAAGTACAAAACTTCATCCGATCAAGATGATATTTATTGAGCGTCATCGTTGGATCAATTGGTGGAGACACATAATAATATGATGTCATCAGTTACGTGGGTCGGCCGCCATGTTTGCTTTTACACAAAAGTCTTTAAAATCACTAAAAACACGTCCTGGCGGGTGTTCACAATCTCTGATTGCTCTTTTTTGTTCTTATATTTTAATTTGATTAATTATATTGATAACAAGATGCAATTTTCTCAGCGTTTTACTTTTTACACTTTGTATGCAAATTTCTGATTTTGTACCATTTTATACTCTGCTCATTTTATGTAAACCACGTGCAATTTGGCTTATTGCCACGATACATTGGAACAAATAAAATAATTTTGGATTGACTGATTGAGAAATACATTTGATGGTTTTGTATTCTGGAATACTTGCATTTGGATAGACCCTATAAAACTACCTTTATGCAGAAACATATGACTTCGTCACAACACAAGTCTCTAAAATGAGCATCACTGGGGCACAGAGTTTGAAAATGTTGAACCTTCTATGGGAAAAAGTCTTTGAAAAGTGTTCTTTAAATGACCTGAAAATGACAAAGAGTGACACGTTTGTAAAATGATGACAGCTGTTTGAAAAGTTGCACATTTTGGACCATCCTGTATGCAAAAGACAAAGACTGTGCAAAAGTCTTTGGCCATCTTGAAAATAGACATCTTTATTGTCATATTGGCATATTTTGATCAATAAACGGTGTTATATTGCTCATGTTTTGAGAAACAAAAATGAATTGTATTTTACAATATTAATGCAAGAAATTTCAATAATTGGTTTGAGCACCTTTTTCTTACACAACAGCAGATGTCCGTTTTGGAATGCTTTCATACAATTTCTGGAGAAATTCCATTGGAAGGTTGCTCCATATATACTGCGATGCTTCCCAGAATTCATCTTTCCATTTTGGTTGTTTTTTTTGTTTTTTTCTTCCTGTCCAAATAATCCCAAACAGTTTCTATGATGTTAAGGTCAAGACTTTGAGGCTGACCATTTCAATAGTTGTGGAGTTCCTGGATTTCCTTTCCTTTGGAAGTAAATATGTTTAGCAACATTTGTAGTGTGTTTGGGTCATTGTCGTGATGAAAAAAAAGTTGTTGCCAATTGGCCTCCTTCCGGACGGTATACCATGGTGGAGTAGAACCTGCTGGCACTTGCATTCATTCTTCTTTCAATTCTCACCAAATCATTAACGCCAGCAGGAGATATACATCCCCAAACCTGAACAGAACCTCCACACTCCACAATGCTTCATTGCAGACACATCCTTATAATTCCCACCAATGCTCCTTCTGATATACTGCCTTCTCTTTGTTCAAAAAGTTTCAAACTTTGACTCGTCTCGACCTCCAAGTTACCTTTCCCCACTGATTAGCATCTTAACTCTAATGTTCTTGGCCATATTTCAGTTTCTTGGCTTTGTTACCATCTCGCCCATGGAGTCCACTTGTGCAAAAGGGATCTTCTGACAATGGATCACTCGGTTTTACAAGGAAAAATCCCCGGGGGTGATTGTTCCAATAAATCTATAAAGTCGGTAAATTAATCGAGAGACGGATGTTCAGGCCGACATTCTGGGAAAGTTGGGTCCAGTTGATTCCAGCGATGAGTTTTAAATTCTGCCTGGAGGAGATCACGACTAATCGCTTGGAAATCCTGATCCGATGAAAACATGAACCACATGAAGGTCGATGTACATCGATAAATAAACGTCGATGTACATCGACCTTCATCTGCGAGGTGTGCCGTGTGACGATAGTTACATTCACTATGTACATGGTGAGGCGTCATTCACTGAGTGTCCATTGAAGGAATGATCAATGCGCTCAAGGTGTGTGCTTTGTCCGGATTTCTACAGGGCTCACATGGTCCACCATCAACCCCATTCTAGTGAAGCTACACAAATCCAGGATCACTGCTCACCTCCACTCATTTTGTTTCTCCTTTTTTCCCACCTGTGGAACCAACTTCCACATCCTCTTCCATCTCACTCACCCCTCCAGGTCTTCAAGACAGATGTTTACCACCATCTCAAATTGTCCCTAATTCAAAACCATGATGTTTCCGACCCACGTTAACCCCCCCCCCCCCCCCCCTTCATCCCACCTCACCCCAAACCCTCATCCTTCCAAATTCCAGTTTCCCCTCCTGAGAAATTATTTCTTTATCCATCTTGTCCACCCCATGCATCCTCTCCTCCTCCCCCACCCCCATTCTTCCACCTCCCCCTGTCTTGGCCTTTGGCTCTGCTGTTGGTGTTTCCCTCCTCTCTCTGCTGTTGGTGTTTCCCCCTCTCTCTCCTGTTGGTGTTTACCCCTCTCTCTCCTGTTGGTGTTTCCCTCCTCTCTCTACTGTTGGTGTTTCCCCCCTCTCTCTCCTGTTGGTGTTTCCCTCCTCTCTCTCCTGTTGGTGTTTCCCCCTCTCTCTACTGTTGGTGTTCCCTCCTCTCTCTCCTGTTGGTGTTTCCCCCTCTCTCTGCTGTTGGTGTTCCCTCCTCTCTCTGCTGTTTGTGTTTCCCTCCTCTCTCTCCTGTTGGTGTTTCCCTCCTCTCTCTCCTGTTGGTGTTTACCCCTCTCTCTACTGTTGGTGTTTCCCCTCTCTCTATTGTTGGTGTTTCCCTCCTCTCTCTCCTGTTGGTGTTTCCCCCTCTCTCTGCTGTTGGTGTTTCCCTCCTCTCTGCTGTTGGTGTTTTCCTTCTCTCTGCTGTCGGTGTTTCCCTTCTCTCTGCTGTTGGTGCTTCCCTCCTCTCTGCTGTTGGTGTTTCCCTCCTCTCTGCTGTTGGTGTTTCCCCTCTCTCTGCTGTTGGTGTTTCCCTCCTCTCTCTGCTGTTTGTTTTTCCCTCCTCTCTCTCCTGTTGGTGTTTCCCCTCTCTCTACTGTTTGTGTTTCCCCCTCTCTCTACTGTTGGTGTTGCCCCCTCTCTCTACTGTTGGTGTGCCCTCCTCTCTCTGCTGTTGGTGTTTCCTCCTCTCTCTGCTGTTGGTATTTCCCCATCTCTCTGCTGTTGATGTTTTCCGTCCTCTCTCTGCTGTTGGTGTTTTCCCCCTCTCTCTGCTGTTGGTGTTTCCCCATCTCTCTGCTGTTGATGTTTTCCGTCCTCTCTCTGCTGTTGGTGTTTTCCCCCTCTCTCTGCTGTTGGTATTTCCCCATCTCTCTGCTGTTGATGTTTTCCGTCCTCTATCTGCTGTTGGTATTTCCCCCTCTCTCTGCTGTTGGTGTTCCCCCCTCTCTCTGCTGTTGGTGTTTCCCCCTCTCTCTGCTGTTGGTATTTCCCCCTCCCTCTGCTTTTGGTGTTTTCCCCCTCTCTCTGCTGTTGGTATTTCCCCCTCTCTCTGCTGTTGGTGTTTCCTCCTCTCTCTGCTGTTGGTATTTCCCCATCTCTCTGCTGTTGATGTTTTCCATCCTCTATCTGCTGTTGGTATTTCCCCCTCTCTCTGCTGTTGGTGTTCCCCCCTCTCTCTGCTGTTGGTGTTTCCCCCTCTCTCTGCTGTTGGTGTTCCCCCCTCTCTCTGCTGTTGGTGTTTCCCCCTCTCTCTGCTGATGGTGTTTTCCGTCCTCTATCTGCTGTTGGTGCTTCCCTCCTCTCTGCTGTTGGTGTTTCACTCCTCTCTGCTGTTGGTATTTCCCCCTCTCTCTGCTGTTGGTGTTCCCCCCCTCTCTCTGCTGTTGGTGCTTCCCTCCTCTCTGCTGTTGGTGTTTCCCTTCTCTCTGCTGTTGGTGTTTCCCTTCTCTCTGCTGTTGGTGTTTCCCTTCTCTCTGCTGTTGGTGTTTCCCTTCTCTCTGCGGTTGGTGTTTCCCTTCTCTCTGCGGTTGGTGCTTCCCTCCTCTCTGCTGTTGGTGTTTCCCTTCTCTCTGCTGTTGGTGTTTCCCTTCTCTCTGCTGTTGGTGCTTCCCTCCTCTCTGCTGTTGGTGTTTCCTTCTCTCTGCTGTTGGTGTTTCCCTTCTCTCTGCGGTTGGTGCTTCCCTCCTCTCTGCTGTTGGTGTTTCCCTTCTCTCTGCTGTTGGTGTTTCCCTTCTCTCTGCTGTTGGTGCTTCCCTCCTCTCTGCTGTTGGTGTTTCCCTTCTCTCTGCTGTTGGTGTTTCCCTTCCCTCTGCTGTTGGTGTTTCCCTTCTCTCTGCTGTTGGTGTTTCCCTTCTCTCTGCTGTTGGTGTTTCCCTCCTCTCTGCTGTTGGTGCTTCCCTTCTCTCTGCTGTTGGGGCTTCCCTCCTCTCTGCTGTTGGTGTTTCCCTTCTCTCTGCTGTTTGTGTTTCCCTCCTCTCTGCTGTTGGTGTTTCCCTCCTCTCTGCTGTTGGTGTTTCCCTTCTCTCTGCTGTTGGTGTATCCCTCCTCTCTGCTGTTGGTGCTTCCCTCCTCTCTGCTGTTGGTGTTTCCCTTCTCTCTGCTGTTCGTGCTTCCCTCCTCTCTGCTGTTGGTGCTTCCCTCCTCTCTGCTGTTGGTGCTTCCCTTCTCTCTGCTGTTGGTGTTTCCCTTCTCTCTGCTGTTGGTGCTTCCCTCCTCTCTGCTGTTGGTGCTTCCCTCCTCTCTGCTGTTGGTGCTTCCCTCCTCTCTGCTGTTGGTGTTTCCCTTCTCTCTGCTGTTGGTGCTTCCCTCCTCTCTGCTGTTGGTGTTTCCCTCCTCTCTGCTGTTGGTGCTTCCCTCCTCTCTGCTGTTGGTGCTTCCCTCCTCTCTGCTGTTGGTGTTTCCCTTCTCTCTGCTGTTGGTGTTTCCCTCCTCTCTGCTGTTGGTGTTTTCCTTCTCTCTGCTGTTGGTGTTTCCCTTCTCTCTGCTGTTGGTGCTTCCCTCCTCTCTGCTGTTGGTGTTTCCCTCCTCTCTGCTGTTGGTGTTTCCCCTCTCTCTGCTGTTGGTGTTTCCCTCCTCTCTCTGCTGTTTGTGTTTCCCTCCTCTCTCTCCTGTTGGTGTTTCCCCCTCTCTCTACTGTTGGTGTTGCCCCCTCTCTCTACTGTTGGTGTGCCCTCCTCTCTCTGCTGTTGGTATTTCCCCATCTCTCTGCTGTTGATGTTTTCCGTCCTCTCTCTGCTGTTGGTGTTTTCCCCCTCTCTCTGCTGTTGGTGTTTCCCCATCTCTCTGCTGTTGATGTTTTCCATCCTCTCTCTGCTGTTGGTGTTTTCCCCCTCTCTCTGCTGTTGGTATTTCCCCATCTCTCTGCTGTTGATGTTTTCCGTCCTCTATCTGCTGTTGGTATTTCCCCCTCTCTCTGCTGTTGGTGTTCCCCCCTCTCTCTGCTGTTGGTGTTTCCCCCTCTCTCTGCTGTTGGTATTTCCCCCTCTCTCTGCTGTTGGTGTTTCCCCATCTCTCTGCTGTTGGTGTTTTCCCCCTCTCTCTGCTGTTGGTATTTCCCCCTCTCTCTGCTGTTGGTGTTTCCTCCTCTCTCTGCTGTTGGTATTTCCCCATCTCTCTGCTGTTGATGTTTTCCGTCCTCTATCTGCTGTTGGTATTTCCCCCTCTCTCTGCTGTTGGTGTTCCCCCCTCTCTCTGCTGTTGGTGTTTCCCCCTCTCTCTGCTGATGGTGTTTTCCGTCCTCTATCTGCTGTTGGTGCTTCCCTCCTGTCTGCTGTTGGTGTTTCCCTCCTCTCTGCTGTTGGTATTTCCCCCTCTCTCTGCTGTTGGTGTTCCCCCCTCTCTCTCTGCTGTTGGTGCTTCCCTCCTCTCTGCTGTTGGTGTTTCCCTTCTCTCTGCTGTTGGTGTTTCCCTTCTCTCTGCTGTTGGTGTTTCCCTTCTCTCTGCTGTTGGTGTTTCCCTTCTATCTGCTGTTGGTATTTCCCCCTCTCTCTGCTGTTGGTGTTTCCCTTCTCTCTGCTGTTGGTGTTTCCCTTCTCTCTGCTGTTGGTGTTTCCCTTCTCTCTGCTGTTGGTGTTTCCCTTCTCTCTGCTGTTGGTGTTTCCCCTCTCTCTGCTGTTGGTGTTTCCCTTCTCTCTGCTGTTGGTGTTTCCCTTCTCTCTGCTGTTGGTGTTTCCCTCCTCTCTGCTGTTGGTGCTTCCCTCCTCTCTGCTGTTGGTGTTTCCCTTCTCTCTGCTGTTGGTGTTTCCCTTCTCTCTGCTGTTGGTGCTTCCCTCCTCTCTGCTGTTGGTGTTTCCTTCTCTCTGCTGTTGGTGTTTCCCTTCTCTCTGCGGTTGGTGCTTCCCTCCTCTCTGCTGTTGGTGTTTCCCTTCTCTCTGCTGTTGGTGTTTCCCTTCTCTCTGCTGTTGGTGCTTCCCTCCTCTCTGCTGTTGGTGTTTCCCTTCTCTCTGCTGTTGGTGTTTCCCTTCCCTCTGCTGTTGGTGTTTCCCTTCTCTCTGCTGTTGGTGTTTCCCTTCTCTCTGCTGTTGGTGTTTCCCTCCTCTCTGCTGTTGGTGCTTCCCTTCTCTCTGCTGTTGGGGCTTCCCTCCTCTCTGCTGTTGGTGTTTCCCTTCTCTCTGCTGTTTGTGTTTCCCTCCTCTCTGCTGTTGGTGTTTCCCTCCTCTCTGCTGTTGGTGTTTCCCTTCTCTCTGCTGTTGGTGTATCCCTCCTCTCTGCTGTTGGTGCTTCCCTCCTCTCTGCTGTTGGTGTTTCCCTTCTCTCTGCTGTTCGTGCTTCCCTCCTCTCTGCTGTTGGTGCTTCCCTCCTCTCTGCTGTTGGTGCTTCCCTTCTCTCTGCTGTTGGTGTTTCCCTTCTCTCTGCTGTTGGTGCTTCCCTCCTCTCTGCTGTTGGTGCTTCCCTCCTCTCTGCTGTTGGTGCTTCCCTCCTCTCTGCTGTTGGTGTTTCCCTTCTCTCTGCTGTTGGTGCTTCCCTCCTCTCTGCTGTTGGTGTTTCCCTCCTCTCTGCTGTTGGTGCTTCCCTCCTCTCTGCTGTTGGTGCTTCCCTCCTCTCTGCTGTTGGTGTTTCCCTTCTCTCTGCTGTTGGTGTTTCCCTCCTCTCTGCTGTTGGTGTTTTCCTTCTCTCTGCTGTTGGTGTTTCCCTTCTCTCTGCTGTTGGTGCTTCCCTCCTCTCTGCTGTTGGTGTTTCCCTCCTCTCTGCTGTTGGTGTTTCCCCTCTCTCTGCTGTTGGTGTTTCCCTCCTCTCTCTGCTGTTTGTGTTTCCCTCCTCTCTCTCCTGTTGGTGTTTCCCCCTCTCTCTACTGTTGGTGTTGCCCCCTCTCTCTACTGTTGGTGTGCCCTCCTCTCTCTGCTGTTGGTATTTCCCCATCTCTCTGCTGTTGATGTTTTCCGTCCTCTCTCTGCTGTTGGTGTTTTCCCCCTCTCTCTGCTGTTGGTGTTTCCCCATCTCTCTGCTGTTGATGTTTTCCATCCTCTCTCTGCTGTTGGTGTTTTCCCCCTCTCTCTGCTGTTGGTATTTCCCCATCTCTCTGCTGTTGATGTTTTCCGTCCTCTATCTGCTGTTGGTATTTCCCCCTCTCTCTGCTGTTGGTGTTCCCCCCTCTCTCTGCTGTTGGTGTTTCCCCCTCTCTCTGCTGTTGGTATTTCCCCCTCTCTCTGCTGTTGGTGTTTCCCCATCTCTCTGCTGTTGGTGTTTTCCCCCTCTCTCTGCTGTTGGTATTTCCCCCTCTCTCTGCTGTTGGTGTTTCCTCCTCTCTCTGCTGTTGGTATTTCCCCATCTCTCTGCTGTTGATGTTTTCCGTCCTCTATCTGCTGTTGGTATTTCCCCCTCTCTCTGCTGTTGGTGTTCCCCCCTCTCTCTGCTGTTGGTGTTTCCCCCTCTCTCTGCTGATGGTGTTTTCCGTCCTCTATCTGCTGTTGGTGCTTCCCTCCTGTCTGCTGTTGGTGTTTCCCTCCTCTCTGCTGTTGGTATTTCCCCCTCTCTCTGCTGTTGGTGTTCCCCCCTCTCTCTCTGCTGTTGGTGCTTCCCTCCTCTCTGCTGTTGGTGTTTCCCTTCTCTCTGCTGTTGGTGTTTCCCTTCTCTCTGCTGTTGGTGTTTCCCTTCTCTCTGCTGTTGGTGTTTCCCTTCTATCTGCTGTTGGTATTTCCCCCTCTCTCTGCTGTTGGTGTTTCCCTTCTCTCTGCTGTTGGTGTTTCCCTTCTCTCTGCTGTTGGTGTTTCCCTTCTCTCTGCTGTTGGTGTTTCCCTTCTCTCTGCTGTTGGTGTTTCCCCTCTCTCTGCTGTTGGTGTTTCCCTTCTCTCTGCTGTTGGTGTTTCCCTTCTCTCTGCTGTTGGTGTTTCCCTCCTCTCTGCTGTTGGTGTTTCCCTCCTCTCTGCTGTTGGTGCTTCCCTCCTCTCTGCTGTTGGTGTTTCCCTTCTCTCTGCTGTTGGTGTTTCCCTCCTCTCTGCTGTTGGTGCTTCCCTCCTCTCTGCTGTTGGTGTTTCCCTTCTCTCTGCTGTTGGTGCTTCCCTCCTCTCTGCTGTTGGTGCTTCCCTCCTCTCTGCTGTTGGTGCTTCCCTCCTCTCTGCTGTTGGTGCTTCCCTCCTCTCTGCTGTTGGTGTTTCCCTTCTCTCTGCTGTTGGTGTTTCCCTTCTCTCTGCTGTTGGTGCTTCCCTCCTCTCTGCTGTTGGTGCTTCCCTCCTCTCTGCTGTTGGTGCTTCCCTCCTCTCTGCTGTTGGTGCTTCCCTCCTCTCTGCTGTTGGTGCTTCCCTCCTCTCTGCTGTTGGTGCTTCCCTCCTCTCTGCTGTTGGTGCTTCCCTCCTCTCTGCTGTTGGTGCTTCCCTCCTCTCTGCTGTTGGTGCTTCCCTCCTCTCTGCTGTTGGTGCTTCCTTCCTCTCTGCTGTTGGTGTTTCCCTTCTCTCTGCTGTTGGTGTTTCCCTCCTCTCTGCTGTTGGTGTTTCCCTTCTCTCTGCTGTTGGTGTTTCCCTCCTCTCTGCTGTTGGTGCTTCCCTCCTCTCTGCTGTTGGTGTTTCCCTCCTCTCTGCTGTTGGTGTTTCCCTCCTCTCTGCTGTTGGTGCTTCCCTCCTCTCTGCTGTTGGTGCTTCCCTCCTCTCTGCTGTTGGTGTTTCCCTCTCTGCTGTTGGTGTTTTCCTTCTCTCTGCTGTTGGTGTTTCCCTTCTCTCTGCTGTTGGTGCTTCCCTCCTCTCTGCTGTTGGTGTTTCCCTTCTCTCTGCTGTTGGTGTTTCCCTTCTCTCTGCTGTTGGTGTTTCCCTCCTCTCTGCTGTTGGTGTTTTCCTTCTCTCTGCTGTTGGTGTTTCCCTTCTCTCTGCTGTTGGTGCTTCCCTCCTCTCTGCTGTTGGTGTTTCCCTCCTCTCTGCTGTTCGTGTTTCCCTTCTCTCTGCTGTTGTTGTTTCCCTTCTCTCTGCTGTTGGTGTTTCCCTCCTCTCTGCTGTTGGTGTTTCCCTCCTCTCTGCTGTTGTTGTTTCCCTTCTCTCTGCTGTTGGTGTTTCCCTTCTCTCTGCTGTTGGTGCTTCCCTCCTCTCTGCTGTTGTTGTTTCCCTCCTTTCTGCTGTTGGTGTTTCCCTTCTCTCTGCTGATGGTGTTTCCCCCCTCTCTCTGCTGTTGGTGTTTCCCTCCTCTCTCTGCTGTTGGTGTTTCCTCCTCTCTCTGCTGTTGGTGTTTCCCTTCTCTCTGCTGTTGGTGTTTCCCTCCTCTCTCTGCTGTTGGTGTTTCCCCTCTCTCTGCTGTTGGTGTTTCCCTCCTCTCTCTGCTGTTGGTGTTTCCCTCCTCTCTGCTGTTGGTGTTTCCCTCCTCTCTGCTGTTGGTGTTTCCCTCCTCTCTCTGCTGTTGGTGTTTCCCCTCTCTCTGCTGTTGGTGTTTCCCCTCTCTCTGCTGTTGCTGTTTCCCTCCTCTCTCTGCTGTTGGTGTTTCCCCTCTCTCTGCTGTTGGTGTTTCCCTCCTCTCTCTGCTGTTGGTGTTTCCCCTCTCTCTGCTGTTGGTGTTTCCCCTCTCTCTGCTGTTGGTGTTTCCCCTCTCTCTGCTGTTGGTGTTTCCCTCCTCTCTCTGCTGTTGGTGTTTCCCCTCTCTCTGCTGTTGGTGTTTCCCCTCTCTCTGCTGTTGGTGTTTCCCCTCTCTCTGCTGTTGGTGTTTCCCCTCTCTCTGCTGTTGGTGTTTCCCTCCTCTCTCTGTTGTTGGTGTTTCCCTCCTCTCTCTGCTGTTGGTGTTTCCCTCCTCTCTCTGCTGTTGGTGTTTCCCTCCTCTCTCTGCTGTTGGTGTTTCCCTCCTCTCTCTGTTGTTGGTGTTTCCCTCCTCTCTCTGTTGTTGGTGTTTCCCTTCATTTACAGTGAGGATGGGGAAGATCTTATTTACAGTGAGGAAGGGGGAAGGTCTTATTTACAGTGAGGAAGGGGAAGGTCTTATTTACAGTGAGGAAGGGGGAAGGTCTTATTTACAGTGAGGAAGGGGGAAGGTCTCATTTACAGTGAGGAAGGGGGAAGGTCTTATTTACAGTGAGGAAAGGAAAGATCTTATTTCCAGTGAGGAAGGGGGAAGGTCTTATTTACAGTGAGGAAGGGGAAGGTCTTATTTACAGTGAGGAAGGGGGAAGGTCTTATTTACAGTGAGGAAGGGGAAGGTCTTATTTACAGTGAGGAAGGGGGAAGGTCTTATTTACAGTGAGGAAGGGGGAAGGTCTCATTTACAGTGAGGAAGGGGAAGATCTTATTTTCATTGAGGAAGGGGGAAGGTCTTATTTACAGTGAGGAAGAGGGAAGGTCTTATTTACAGTGAGGAAGGGGAAGATCTTATTTACAGCGAGGAAGGGTGAAGATCTTATTTACAGTGAGGAAGAGGAAGGTCTTATTTACAGTGAGGAAGGGGGAAGGTCTTATTTACAGTGAGGAAGAGGGAAGGTCTTATTTACAGTGAGGATGGGGGAAGATCTTATTTACAGTGAGGAAGGGGGAAGATCTTATTTACAGTGAGGAAGGGGGAAGGTCTTACCCACAATAAAAAGAGGGGTTGGAGTTTAGCTGCAATGAGGAAAATGGGTAGGGTGGTGGGGTTTACCTACAGTGAGAAAGAGAAGGTGTGTTATCGGTGTGTTATACCCACAGGTAGGAAAGGAAATGGGTTCTTACGCAGTTAGGAAGGGAGGCAGGGTCTTAAGCACAGGGAGGTCTTACCCGCAGCTGGGAAAGGAGCGGGGTCTTACTCAAAGCTTGCAAGTACATGGAGGAGGGGTTCTTACCTGCAGCGAGAAAGGAAAGGAATGGGGGAGTTTCAGAGCAGAGGGGCTTCACTGCAGCTAAGTAGGGAAGAGGGGTCTTCCCATCAGCTACAAGGTGAAGGGGTGGGGTCTTACACATACAGGGACCATACCTACAACTATGAAGGGAGGAGGTTTTAAGTGTCGGGCAATCTTACCCACAGCTAGGAAGGAAAGAAGGGTCTTAGCCGCAACTAAGAAGGAAATTGGGGAATGTCTTACCCTGTGTGTGGGGTGGGGACCATGGGGTAAGTGTAGGGAGGTCTTACCCACAGTTAGGAAAGGAAAAGTGGTCTTGCCCAAAGCTAGGAAGGGCTGGCTGTCCGTAAACGCACGGTGTTTTTCCCGAATCCCTGAAGCTCGGAAAGGAAGAGGGGTCTTTGCTGCAGCTCTGAAGGGTGGGCTTTTGTGCATGGGGGTCTTACCTGCATATCGGAAAATTACAGGGGTCTTACCCTCAGTAAGTAAGTGAAAGGGATGCCTTACCTGTAGCAAGAGCTTGTGATAAGTAACTCGTGGGTTCGTAGGGTGAATTCTCGAAAAGGTCGTCTCCTTGGGGAAGGAAAAGGAGGGTTGGGTGCATCGATGAGTCGACAGAAAATTGTGGTGTACTCTTGACCCCCTAAACTCCATACCTTATCAAGCACAGGCTTCTCAAATGACAATGTGCAGCAGTCACACAGGTTTAGCAAATCTTAAATCGACAACCATTCCTGGCAAATTGTGCCGGTCTCAATGATCTGGCTGGTTGTATCATGTATCCTCGACCATTATGTATTAGGTGTCCGAGACCACTGGCATTCACGATTAATCGATTGCCCTTAAGGTCACCACCCAGAATGTGTTTCGTTATTGTTGGAGAAAAGAAAGAAAGAACCATCAGTCATATGGGGCTGGCTTGGAGGAGGGTTCGGAGCATTGATTTGTCGTTAGCGCTGATTTTATAACCAGTCGATCTGTTGTAGAATGTTCGCAATTTGGATCATTAATATTTTTCTGCATTAAACAAGACATGCCTGGATAAGCCATTGTCATAATAATAATAATATTATCAAGTGACAATGATGATGTAATTTGGTGCACTGCGTGATTGGTTAAAAAGGCAGAAACGGCTCTTACCTCGTGCCAGGCCCTCGTTGATGACCCAGTAGATCCTCAAGCAGCTCTTCTCACGCCTCATGCCCCGCCGGCACCGGCAGTAGTAGAGAGCGCTCGCCTGCAGAGCCTCCACGGCCGCCACGCACTCCTTGAGTGCCAACAAGTCCCCTGAGCCGGCCACGCACTGCCTCATCGTACGGAGACTGCTTGAGCACACGGTGTCAGCCATACACAGCTCTTGGCCGCGCACACAGTCTGTCTGGTACGGAGGAGGTCCTGTTCGCAACAAGGAGTCGGCTTGGTACGGAGGAGGTCCTGCTCGCAACATTGAGTCGGCTTGGTACGGTGGAGGTCCTGCTCGCAACATGGAGTCCGTTTGGTATGGATGAGCTCCTGCTCGTAACATGGAGTCAGTTTGGTACGGAGGAGGTCCTGCTCGCAACATGGAGTCAGTTTGGTATGGATGAGGTCCTGCTCGCAACATGGAGTCAGTTTGGTACGGAGGAGGTCCTGCTCGCAACATGGAGTCAGTTTGGTATTGGTGAGGTCCTGCTCGCAGTACGGTGTCGGTCTGGTACTGAGGACGTCCTGCTCCCAGCATGGTGTCGAAATGGCTGGTTCGCCGGGACACCGAGTCCGATTCTGAGGAAGCGGCACAGTGTCCTGCAAAAGCGGGGGAATGGGTGAGGGGAGAGGGTTAGGTAGTCATTAATGGGTGAGCACGACTAAGGCTTTGAGAGAATGTGACCAGGAAAGAAGCTGGGAATAAGGGACAGACCTCAGAATACGGAGAATTATTAGTGAGATAAAGAGCAGGACTCAGAAAAACAACAATAATGAGTGAGATAATGGAAAGGATTTGGAATATCATGAAGAAGGAGAGCGAAAAAGGACAGGACTCAGAATACAAGGAAATATAATGAGTGAGATAAGGGAAAGGCCTTGGAATACTGTAAATAATGTGTGAGATAAGGAGCAAGACTTGGAATACTGGGAATAATGCGTGAGATGAGGAAAACGATTTGGAATATCATGATGGAGGAGTGAGAAAAAGGACAGGACTCAGAATACAAGGAATATAATGAGTGAATAAGGGACACGACTCAGAATACATTGAAGAAGTGAGATAAAGAGTAGGACTTGGAATACTGGGAATAATGTGTGAGATGAGGAAAAGAATTTGAAATATCATGATGGAGGAGTGAGAAAAAGGACAGGACTCAGAATACAAGGAAATAAAATGAGTGAGATAAGGAAAAGGACTTGGAATACTGGGAATAATGTGTGAGATAAAGTGTAGGACTTGGAATACTGGGAATAATGTGTGAGATAAAGTGTAGGACTTGGAATACTGGGAATAATGTGTGAGATAAGGAACAGGACTTGGAATACTGTGAATAATGTGTGAGATAAGGAGCAAGACGTGGAATACTGGGAATAATGTGTGAGATGAGGAAAAGGATTTGGAATAATGTGAATAATGTGTGAGATAAGGAGCAAGACTTGGAATACTGGGAATAATGCGTGAGATGAGGAAAAGGATTTGGAATATCATGATGGAGGAGTGAGAAAAAGGACAGGACTCAGAATACAAGGAATATAATGAGTGAATAAGGGACACGACTCAGAATACATTGAAGAAGTGAGATAAAGAGTAGAACTTGGAATACTGGGAATAATGTGTGAGATGAGGAAAAGGATTTGAAATATCATGATGGAGGAGTGAGAAAAAGGGCAGGACTCAGAATACAAGGAAATATAATGAGTGAGATAAGGAAAAGGACTTGGAATACTGGGAATAATGTGTGAGATAAAGTGTAGGACTTGGAATACTGGGAATAATGTGTGAGATAAAGTGTAGGACTTGGAATCCTGGGAATAATGTGTGAGATAAGGAGCAAGACTTGGAATACTGGGAATAATGTGTGAGATGAGGAAAAGGATTTGGAATAATGTGAATAATGTGTGAGATAAGGAGCAAGACTTGGAATACTGGGAATAATGCGTGAGATGAGGAAAAGGATTTGAAATATCATGATGGAGGAGTGAGAAAAAGGACAGGACTCAGAATACAAGGAATATAATGAGTGAGATAAGGAAAAGGACTTGGAATACTGGGAATAATGTGTGAGATAAAGTGTAGGACTTGGAATACTGGGAATAATGTGTGAGATAAAGTGTAGGACTTGGAATCCTGGGAATAATGTGTGAGATAAGGAGCAAGACTTGGAATACTGGGAATAATGTGTGAGATGAGGAAAAGGATTTGGAATAATGTGAATAATGTGTGAGATAAGGAGCAAGACTTGGAATACTGGGAATAATGCGTGAGATGAGGAAAAGGATTTGGAATATCATGATGGAGGAGTGAGAAAAAGGACAGGACTCAGAATACAAGGAATATAATGAGTGAATAAGGGACACGACTCAGAATACATTGAAGAAGTGAGATAAAGAGTAGGACTTGGAATACTGGGAATAATGTGTGAGATGAGGAAAAGGATTTGAAATATCATGATGGAGGAGTGAGAAAAAGGGCAGGACTCAGAATACAAGGAAATATAATGAGTGAGATAAGGAAAAGGACTTGGAATACTGGGAATAATGTGTGAGATAAAGTGTAGGACTTGGAATACTGGGAATAATGTGTGAGATAAAGTGTAGGACTTGGAATACTGGGAATAATGTGTGAGATAAGGAACAGGACTTGGAATACTGTGAATAATGTGTGAGATGAGGAAAAGGATTTGGAATAATGTGAATAATGTGTGAGATAAGGAGCAAGACTTGGAATACTGGGAATAATGCGTGAGATGAGGAAAAGGATTTGGAATATCATGATGGAGGAGTGAGAAAAAGGACAGGACTCAGAATACAAGGAATATAATGAGTGAATAAGGGAAAGGACTTGGAATACTGGGAATAATGTGTGAGATAAGGAGCCAGACTTGGAATACTGGGAATAATGTGTGAGATAAGGAACAGGACTTGGAATAATGCGTGAGATAAGGAGCAAGACTTGGAATACTGGGAATAATGCGTGAGATAAGGAACAGGATTTGGAATATCATGATGGAGGAGTGAGAAAAAGGACAGGACTCAGAATACAAGGAATATAATGAGTGAATAAGGGACACGACTCAGAATACATTGAAGAAGTGAGATAAAGAGTAGAACTTGGAATACTGGGAATAATGTGTGAGATGAGGAAAAGGATTTGAAATATCATGATGGAGGAGTGAGAAAAAGGGCAGGACTCAGAATACAAGGAAATATAATGAGTGAGATAAGGAAAATGACTTGGAATACTGGGAATAATGTGTGAGATAAAGTGTAGGACTTGGAATACTGGGAATAATGTGTGAGATAAAGTGTAGGACTTGGAATACTGGGAATAATGTGTGAGATAAGGAACAGGACTTGGAATACTGTGAATAATGTGTGAGATGAGGAAAAGGATTTGGAATAATGTGAATAATGTGTGAGATAAGGAGCAAGACTTGGAATACTGGGAATAATGCGTGAGATGAGGAAAAGGATTTGGAATATCATGATGGAGGAGTGAGAAAAAGGACAGGACTCAGAATACAAGGAATATAATGAGTGAATAAGGGAAAGGACTTGGAATACTGGGAATAATGTGTGAGATAAGGAGCCAGACTTGGAATACTGGGAATAATGTGTGAGATAAGGAACAGGACTTGGAATAATGCGTGAGATAAGGAGCAAGACTTGGAATACTGGGAATAATGCGTGAGATAAGGAACAGGATTTGGAATATCATGATGGAGGAGTGAGAAAAAGGACAGGAATCAGAATACATGGAATATAATGAGTGAATAAGGGACACGACTCCGAATACATTGAAGGAGTGAGATAAAGAGTAGGACTTGGAATACTGGGAATAATGTGTGAGATAAAGTGTAGGACTTGGAATACTGTGAATAATGTGTGAGATAAGGAACAGGACTTGGAATACTGTGAATAATGTGTGAGATAAGGAACAGGACTTGGAATACTGGGAATAATGTGTGAGATAAAGTGTAGGACTTGGAATACTGTGAATAATGTGTGAGATATGGAACAAGACTTGGAATACTGGGAATAATGTGTGAGATAAAGTGTAGGACTTGGAATACTGTGAATAATGTGTGAGATAAGGAACAGGACTTGGAATACTGTGAATAATGTGTGAGATAAGGAACAGGACTTGGAATACTGGGAATAATGTGTGAGATAAAGTGTAGGACTTGGAATACTGTGAATAATGTGTGAGATAAGGAACAAGACTTGGAATACTGGGAATAATGTGTGAGATAAAGTGTAGGACTTGGAATACTGTGAATAATGTGTGAGATAAGGAACAAGACTTGGAATACTGGGAATAATGTGTGAGATAAAGTGTAGGACTTGGAATACTGTGAATAATGTGTGAGATAAAGTGTAGGACTTGGAATACTGGGAATAATGTGTGAGATAAAGTGTAGGACTTGGAATACTGTGAATAATGTGTGAGATAAGGAACAGGACTTGGAATACTGTGAATAATGTGTGAGATATGGAACAGGACTTGGAATATTGGGAATAAGGAGATGAGGCAAAGTACTTGAAATACCATGAGTACGGAATGAGATATGGGCAGGACTCAGAATACCTGGAATAAAGATGGAGATAAAGGAGAGGATTATCTCCAATGTTCATCACTCACAAACTAAGTTAGTGGCACCCACTGGGGGAGGGATTTAATAATCTGTGGTTGAAACTTTAAATGTTGGATGCTCACAAAATAATACCAATGACGATCGAGTTGATGGACTTAAGAACAGCGGTGTTACCTGCAACCTCAACAGGTTGTGGTTTCTTTTATGTGCGACTCCTTCAATTTGATTCCCCATCCATAACTAATTCCTCAGACTGTGAATGACTCCCCGAACTGTGACTGACTACCCGTGTGGCGGTGGACGACTCCCCGTCCCCGTGCGGCCCTTGTTGACTCCCCTTCCCCGTGCGGCCCTGATTGACTCCCCGTCCCCGTGCGGCCCTGGTTGACTCCCCGTCCCCGTGCGGCCCTGGTTGACTCCCCGTCCCCGTGCGGCCCTGGTTGACTTCCTCTCCCTACACTGCCCTGGTGGACTCCCCGTCCCCGTGCTGCCCTGGTTGACTTCCTCTCCCTACACTGCCCTGGTGGACTCCCCGTCCCCGTTCTGCCCTGGTTGACTCCCTGATCCCGTGCTGCCCTGGTTGACTCCCTGTCACTATGCTTCCCTGGTTGACTCCCCGTCCCCATGCTGCCCTGGTTGACTCCCTGTTCCCGTGTTGCCCTGGTTGACTCCCCATCACCATGCTGCCCTGGTTGACTCCCTGTCCATATTCTGCCCTGGTTGACTCCCTGTCCCTGTGCTGCCCTGGTTGACTCCCTGTCCCCGTGCTGCCCTGGTTGACTCCCTGTCCCTATGCTGCCCTGGTTGACTCCCTGTCCCCGTGCTGCCCTGGTTGACTCCCTGTCCCTATGCTGCCCTGGTTGACTCCCCATCCCCGTGCTGCCCTGGTTGAATCCCTGTCCCTATGCTGCCCTGGTTGACTCCCTGTCCCCATGCTGCCCTGGTTGACTCCCCGTCCCCGTGCTGCCCTGGTTGACTCCCCGTCCCTGTGCTGCCCTGGTTGACTCCCTGTCCCAGTGCTGCCCTGGTTGACTCCCTGTCCCTATGCTGCCCTGGTTGACTCCCTGTCCCCGTGCTGCCCTGGTTGACTCCCTGTGTCCGTGCTGCTGTGGTTGACTCCCTGTCCCTGTGCTGCCCTGGTTGAGTCCCTGTCCCTATGCTGCCCTGGTTGACTCCCTGTGTCCATGTTGCCCTGGTTGACTCCCTGTCCCCATACTGCCCTGGTTGACTCCCTGTCCCCATGCTGCCCTGGTTGACTCCCAGTCCCCGTGCTGCCCTGGTTGACTCCCTGTCCCCGTGCAGCCCTGGTTGACTCCCCATCACCATGCTGCCCTGGTTGACTCCCCGTCCCTGTGCTGCCCTGGTTGACTCCCTGTCCCCTTGCTGCCCTGGTTGAATCCCCGTCCCCGTGCTGCCTTGGTCGACTCCCTGTCCCCGTGCTGCCTTGGTCGACTCCCTGTCCCCGTGCTGCCTTGGTCGACTCCCTGTCCCCCGTGCTGCCCTGGTTGACTCCCTGTCCCCGTGCTGCCCTGGTTGACTCCCTGTCCCCGTGCTGCCCTGGCTGACTCCCTGTCCCCGTGCTGTCCTTGTTGACTCCGTATCCCCGTGTGGCCCTGGTTGAATCCCCGTTCCCGTGCTGCCCTGGTTGACTCCCCGTCCCCGTGCTGCCCTAGTTGACTCCCCGTCCCCGTGCTGCCCTGGTTGATTCCCTGTCGCCGTGCTGCCCTGGTTGACTCCCCGTCACCGTGCTGCCCTGTTTGACTCCCCGTCCCCGTGCTGCCCTGTTTGACTCCCCGTCCCCGTGCTGCCCTGGTTGACTCCCCGTCCCCGTGCTGCCCTGGTTGACTCCCTGTTCTCGTGCTGCCCTGGTTGACTCCCTGTCCCCGTGCTGCCCTGGTTGACTCCCTGTCCCCATGCTGCCCTGGTTGACTCCCTGTCCCCGTTCTGCCCTGGGTGACTCCCTGTCCCCGTGCTGCCCTGGTTGACTCCCTGTCCCCGTGCTGCCATTGTTGGGTGACCTGGCGTGGGTGACCTCCAGTGCTGCCGTGTTGACTCCCTGTCCCTTCGTATTGACTCCCCATACTGTGGTGGTTGTTGCCGTGGTTGGCCTGTAGTGGTGCCGTGGATGATTCACCGTGTTGCCATGTTGATTCACCATGTTGTCGTGTTGATTCACCGTGCTGTCGTGTTGCTTCACCGTGCTGTCGTGTTGATTCACCGTGCTGTCGTGTTGATTCCCCGTGCTGTCGTGTTGATTCACCATGCTGCCGTCATGACTCCGCATGCTGCTGTGGTTGACCTCAAGTTCTGCACCTGATGACTCCCCATGCTCCCATGGTTGACCCCCAGTGCAGTTGTTGTTTACACCTCGTGCTGCTGTGCTTTGACCCCTGTGCTCCATCTCCTCCCCCCAGTGCTGCCGTGGTTGATCCCCTGTGCAGTTGTTGTTTACACCTCGTGCTGCTGTGGTTGACCCCTATGCTCCACCTCCTCCCCCAGTGCTGCCGTGGTCGAGCCCCACCCACGTGCTTTTATTCTTGACCCTTCCCATGCTGCCGTGGTTTATTCCCGTGCTGTGTTGTCTATCTTGCTGTGATTTACTCCACGTGATGTGATTTAATCCCCATGCTGTGGTGCAATCCCCGTGCTGTGATTTAATCCTCGTGCTATGGTTTAATCCCAGTGCTGTGATTTAATCCCAGTGCTGTGATTTAATCCCCGTGCTATGATTTACTCTCCATGTCGCGATTTACTCTCTGTGCCGTGATTTACTACCTGTTCTGTGATTTACTCTCCATGCTGTGATTTACTCTTAGTGCTGTGATTTACTCTCAGTGCTGTGATTTAACCCCTGTGCTGTGATTTACTTCCCGTGCTGTGATTTATTCCCCGTGTTGTGATTTACTCCCCGTGCAATGATTTACCCTCCGTGCTGTGATATATTTAATCCCCATGATGTGATTTACTCCCATGTTGTTATTTAATCCACGTGCTATGGTTTAATCCCAGTGCTGTGATTTGATCCCCATGCCATGATTTACTCTCCGTGCTGTGATTTAATCCCAGTGATGTGATTTACTTTCATGCTGTTATCCATGTGCTATGATTTACTCTCCATGCTGTGATTTACTTCCCATGCTGTGATTTACTCTCCATGCTGTGATTTACTCTCCATGCTGTGATTTACTTCCCATGCTGTGATTTACTCTCCATGCTGTGATTTACTCTCCATGCTGTGATTTACTTCCCATGCTGTGATTTACTCTCCATGCTGTGATTTACTCTCCATGCTGTGATTGACTCTCCATGCTGTTATTTAATCCACGTGCTATGGTTTAATCCCAGTGTTATGGTTTAATCCCTGTGATGTGATTTACTCCTCGTGCCATGATTTACTCCGTGCTGTGATTTACTCCCCATGCTGTGATTTTCTCTCCATGCTGTGATTTTCTCTCCATGCTGTGATTGACTCTCCATGCTGTTATTTAATCCACATGCTATGGTTTAATCCCAGTGTTATGGTTTAATCCCTGTGATGTGATTTACTCCTTGTGCCATGATTTACTCCCCATGCTGTGATTTACTCTCCATGCTGTGATTTACTCTCCATGCTGTGATTGACTCTCCATGCTGTTATTTAATCCACATGCTATGGTTTAATCCCAGTGTTATGGTTTAATCCCTGTGATGTGATTTACTCCTTGTGCCATGATTTACTCCGTGCTGTGATTTACTCCCCATGCTGTGATTATCTCTCCGTACTGTGGTTGATTCCCCGTGCTGTGATTTAATCTCCGTGCTGTGATTTAATCCACGTGCTATGGTTTAATCCACATGCTATGGTTTAATCCCCGTGCCGTGATTTAGTCCCTGTGCCATGATTTACTCTCCGTGCTGTGATTTACTCTCCATGCTGTTCTTTAATCCACGTGCTATGGTTTAATCCCCGTGTTATGGTTTAATCCCCGTGCTGTGATATACTCCCTGTGGCATGATTTACTCCCTGTGCCATGATTTTCTCTCCATGCTGTGATTGACTCTCCATGCTGTTATTTAATCCACGTGCTATGGTTTAATCCCAGTGTTATGGTTTAATCCCTGTGATGTGATTTACTCCTTGTGCCATGATTTACTCCGTGCTGTGATTTACTCCCGATGCTGTGATTTTCTCTCCATGCTGTGATTTACTCTCCATGCTGTGATTGACTCTCCATGCTGTTATTTAATCCACATGCTATGGTTTAATCCCAGTGTTATGGTTTAATCCCTGTGATGTGATTTACTCCTTGTGCCATGATTTACTCCGTGCTGTGATTTACTCCCCATGCTGTGATTATCTCTCCGTACTGTGGTTGATTCCCCGTGCTGTGATTTAATCTCCGTGCTGTGATTTAATCCACGTGCTATGGTTTAATCCACATGCTATGGTTTAATCCCCGTGCCGTGATTTAGTCCCTGTGCCATGATTTACTCTCCGTGCTGTGATTTACTCTCCATGCTGTTCTTTAATCCACGTGCTATGGTTTAATCCCCGTGTTATGGTTTAATCCCCGTGCTGTGATATACTCCCTGTGGCATGATTTACTCCCTGTGCCATGATTTACTCCCCATGCTGTGATTTACTCTCCGTACTGTGGTTGATTTCCCCGTGCTGGGATTTACTCTCCGTGCTGTTATTTAATCCACGTGCTATGGTTTAATCCACGTGCTATGGTCTAATCCACGTGCTATGGTTTAATCCCCGTGCTGTGATTTACTCCCCGTGCTGCGATTTACTCTCCGTGCTGCGATTTACTCTCCGTGCTGCGATTTACTCTCCGTACTGTGATTTACTCTCCGTACTGTGGTTGATTTCCCCGTGCTGGGATTGACGTGCCGTGTTGTAGGAACGTCAAGGCCGCGATGTCATCCCAGGTCGCTCATCCCGAGAGACAAACACAAACCGCGCTCATTACTCACCCACACCGATCAGCGCAGCAGTTCCGACGGTCGCAATAGTGAGGATGAAGATCCGATCCATAATGTAGTCTTCAACAGCACTGGGAGTGGGACCGCGCAGACCTTGAAACCACGAAAGCCGAGCGATCCCGCTTCAGTTTGTCTTGCGCTCAAAGTCCGGAGTTCGCTGATCATCGGACGCGCATCGTGGGATCTTCGTGGGATCCGGTCACCAAGAGTGGTCGCGCCATCCGTGCATAGCAAGACCCCCGGAGGAGTCCTCGGGTATGGGATCGAAGGGTTTTATCAACACAATACGCACTGGAAGGGCCGAGACCTTAGAGCGCCGAAACCTTAGACTTAGAGAAAGAGCAACTGTAGAGAGACAGACAGAGAGAGAGAGAGAGAGAGAGAGGGAGAGGGAGAGGCGGTTCCAAACCCTTTAATCCACTGCGACCCGTGATCTGCGGCAGCGGGGCGGGAGAACGAGCGCGGGTTCGATCGACGCTCAGTGACAACCGCAGGGAAAGTGCTCACTCGGGGGGAACCCTCCACCACCAATACCCTCCCCGCACCCTACATCTGTACCCTCTCTATATATATGCAACACCTGTACCCTCCCCGCACCCTACATCTGTACCCTCCCCGCACCCTACATCTGTACCCTCCCCACACCCTACATCTGTACCCTCCCCGCATCCTACATCTGTACCCTCCCCGCATCCTACATCTGTACCCTCCCCGCACCCTACATCTGTACCCTCCCCGCACCCTATATCTGTACCCTCCCCGCACCCTACATCTGTACCTTCCCCACACCCTACATCTGTACCCTCCCCGCACCCTACATCTGTACCCTCTCTATATGCAACACCAGTATCCTCCCCGCACCCTTCATCTGTACCCTCTCTCTATGCAACACCAGTACCCTCCCCGCACCCTTCATCTGTACCCTCTCTATATGCAACACCAGTACCCTCCCCACACCCTACATCGATACCCTCCCCACACCCTACATCTGTACCCTATCTATATGCAACACCAGTACCCTCCCCGCACCCTACATCTGTACCCTCTCTATATGCAACAGCAGTATCACACCATCTCTCTCTCTCTCTCTCTCTCTCTCTCCCTCTATCCCTCTCCCTCTCCCTTTCCCTCTCCCTCTCCCTTTCCCTCTCCCTCTCTTCCTCTCCCTCTCCCTCTCTCTCCCTCCCTCCATCCATCACACCACCTCCCTCCCTCCATCCATCACACCACCTCCCTCCCTCCATCCATCACACCATCTCTCTCTCTCCCTCCATCACACCATCTCTCTCTCTCCCTCCATCACACCATCTCTCTCTCTCCCTCCATCACACCATCTCTCTCTCTCTCCCTCCATCACACCATCTCTCTCTCTCTCTCTCCCTCCATCACACCATCTCTCTCTCTCTCCCTCCATCACACCATCTCTCTCTCTCTCTCTCTCCCTCCATCACACCATCTCTCTCTCTCCCTCCATCGCACCATCTCTCTCTCCCTCCATCGCACCATCTCTCTCTCCATCACACCATCTCTCTCTCTCTCTCCTTCCATCACACCATCTCTCCCTCTCTCCCTCCATCACACCATCTCTCTCTCTCTCCCTCCAACACACCATCTCTCTCTCCCTCCATCACACCATCTCTCTCTCTCCCTCCATCACACCATCTCTCTCTCTCTCCCTCCATCACACCATCTCTCTCTCTCTCTCTCCATCGCACCATCTCTCTCACTCCCTCCATCGCACCATCTCTCTCTCCATCACACCATCTCTCTCTGTCTCCCTCCATCACACCATCTCTCTCTCCATCCCTCCATCACACCATCTCTCTCTCCCTCCATCACACCATCTCTCTCTCTCTCCCTCCATCACACCATCTCTCTTACTCTCCCTCCATCACACCATCTCTCCCTCTCCCTCCATCACACCATCTCTCTCTCTCCCTCCATCACACCATCTCTCTCTCTCCCTCCATCACACCATCTCTCTCTCTCCATCACACCATCTCTCTCTCCCTCCATCACACCATCTCTCTCTCTCCCTCCATCACACCATCTCTCTCTCTCTCCCTCCATCACACCATCTCTCTCTCTCCCTCCATCACACCATCTCTCTCTCTCCCTCCATCACCCGATACGGGCTCCGAGTACAGGTACGGGCTCCGAGCGCCGATGCGGGGCTCCGAGTACAGCTACAGGCTTCAAGCGCCGATACGGGCTCCGAGTACAGGTACGGGCTTCGAGCGCAGATACGGGCTCCGAGTGCAGGCACGGGCTTCGAGCGCAGATACGGGCTCCGAGTACAGGTACGGGCTTCGAGCGCAGATACGGGCTCCGAGTGCAGATACGGGCTCCGAGTGCAGGCACGGGCTTCGAGCGCCGATACGGGCTCCGAGTACAGGTACGGGCTCCGAATACAGGTACGGGCTTCGAGCGCAGATACGGGCTCCGAGCGCAGATACGGGCTCCGAGTACAGGTATGGGCTCCGAGTACAGGTATGGGCTTCGAGCGCCGATGCGGTCTCCGAGTACAGGTACAGGCTTCATGCGCCGATACTGGCTCCGAGTACAGGTACGGGCTCCGAGCGCCGATACGGGGCTCCGAGTACAGGTACGGGCTTCAAGCGCCGATACGGGCTCCGAGTACAGGTACGGGCTTCGAGCGCAGATACGGGCTCCGAGTGCAGGCATGGGCTTCGAGCGCAGATACGGGCTCCGAGTGCAGATACGGGCTCCGAGTGCAGATACGGGCTCCGAGTGCAGATACGGGCTCCGAGTGCAGGCACGGGCTTCGAGCGCCGATACAGGCTCCGAGTACAGGTACGGGCTCCGAGCGCAGGTACGGGCTTCGAGCGCAGATACCGGCTCCGAGTACAGGTACGGGCTCCGAGTACAGGTACGGGCTTCGAGCGCAGATACGGGCTCTGAGTGCAGGTACGGGCTTCGAGCGCCGATACGGGCTCCGAGTACAGGTACGGGCTTCGAGCACTGATATGGGCTCCGAGTACAGGTACGGGCTTCGAGCGCAGATATGGGCTCCGAGTACAGGTACGGGCTTCGAGCGCCGATACGGGCTCCGAGTACAGGTACACGCTCCGAATACCGAAACGGGGCTCCGATTATCGATAAGCGCTCCGAGTACAGGTACGGGCTTCGAGCGCCGAGACGGGCTCCGAGTACAGGTACGGGCTTCGACCACCGATACGGGCTCCGAGTACAGGTACGGGCTTCGACCACCGATATGGGCTCCGAGTACAGGTACGGGCTTCGAGCGCCGATACGGGCTCCGAGTACAGGTACGGGCTTCGAGCGCCGATACGGGCTCCGAGTGCAGGTACGGGCTCCGAATACCGAAACGGGGCTCCGATTACCGATAAGCGCTCCGAGTACAGGTACGGGCTCCGAGTACAGGTATGGGCTTCGAGCGCCGATACGGGCTCCGAGTACAGGTAAGGGCTTCGAGCCCAGATACGGGCTCCGAGTGCAGGTACGGGCTTCGAGCGCCAATACGGGCTCCGAGTACAGGTACGGGCTCTGATTATCGGTATGAGCTTGGAGTTCCGATACGTGTCCAGAGTACCGATACGGGCTCCGAATACAGGTACGTGCCAAAGGGAAAACAAATGCGTAACCGAATCCTGCCGTTCGACCTCTTCATGACCATTTTAACTGAATTTATGGGATTCAGTTGGTGGTTTGAAGTAGGCCAAAAGCCAAAACATAACGGGGGAGAAAGAACCAAGGTAACGTCACTCTGCTCCTTTCTATCTTCTTCCAGGAAGGTGTGTGGTCTTTCTTGTGCGTGGGGTTGGGTGTGGGCTTGGGAGGGAGGAGGGAGGTTGTGGACCCAGCAAGCAGCATACTTTGGGGCATCACGGGTGGTGAAGGTTGTGTTCAAGGTTCATCGAAATTGTGTGTGTAGTTTCAGAGAAGAACGCAAATATCTATTTTGGGCGGGGGGGGGGGGGGGGGGGGAGGGCGTGGTTGGGGGAGGGGTCAAACCTGCATCCAATTTGACCCACCATAGAGCCCCGACGGTCCCATCTGATGTTTTTGGAAAAAGAATCGAGGCTCATAGAAGAGCTAACACATAAAAAAAGAAACACACATGAAACATATTGCTACGGTTTTGAGATTTGTACATATGACATCATTAAAGGCTAAAGGTTTTCCCCCTCATAGTTAGTCCACAAGCAACACGTAGGCCCACTTAGAGTATTAGTTCTGTCATAGTATGTGTGAGTATAGGCCATTTCCCTAGTAATATCTGCGTTGTGTAAAGCCATGAGTTTCGGTCCCTTCATTTTTGCTCCACCCTTCAATTCTACATATGGGCATAATTGATCCTGTGCCCCATTTGGCTGATCCCTCAATTCTGTTATGCTTTGGGCTACCCACAGCAATTTGTTATGCTTTGGCTGCCAGCAGCATTAGCTGCCCTTTGTTCGCTCGAACTAGCCGAGTAACACGAGGTAGGCCTAAGAGGGAGGAGCGCGGGGTCGAGGTGTGGCGGCGTCAAGGAGCACGTCAGAGGCGATGACGGTAAGGGCCACCAGCCAACCAGGGCTCTGAAGGGAATGGCGTGATAGGGCGTGGTAAGGGCGTCTAGCAAGTGCTAGAAGGTTCGCGGGGCGTGGATTTAAAAGCCTTCGCACAAAGCCCTTGAACAGGACTGTATCAAGAGGACTTATGAGAGAGGACTCGCATGAAAGTACTTGCCAGAGAACCTATGCACGAGAGGAAGGAACTGTGTCGAGAGGACTGCAGTGAGGACTTGCACGAGAGAAGAAGGCTGGTTGAGAGCACTTCATTGTGTGAACACTTCAAGGCTTAGCGCTGTATTGAACTATTACGTACGCAACCACGCGAGTGAACGCAGCAATAGCCACCAGTATTAACCACCAGAGCCCAGACCCTACCGTTCGCCCCGTGTTATCCCATGGCGCCAACGACACGCGGAGAGCTCCTGCAGTCTCTACTATCCATCTTCGCGGTACGAGCTGGGGACTGGAGAGAGCTGCCCGGACGCCATCCCTGGACGTGCTGACCTTCGTCTGCAATCCCCGTGTGAGTGTCTGTGTGTGAGACGGGCCGTTTGTCTGGGGAGTAAGTTAAGACTGTTATTAAGGCTGCACTGTGTCCTCTTCTGCTGAACCATTGTAAATAGTGTGAATAAATCTTGTTAATCCTTTTCTTCCAATTTGACCGCTTCTGTGATTTCCATCATTGGGTAAGCGTGGCACGAATAAGAACCGCTTGGATCGGGGTCTAGTAATTGATAACGGCTCGGATCACTGGTTCGCTACCGCTCGGCGTATCCACTAACACCCGTGATTCGGGCGAGGCTTAGCTCCTCGTTTCAGGGCAGCGCTAGTACTTAGGTAATAGCGAATCTGGTCCTACAACCCTATTTAGCGCTGTCCGGAAAGGACGTCATAGGCCTCGGGTCACGCCTGGTCAGTCAAAGACAAGGGGACTAATCCCCCCTTGGTAAGGGGAGAAGGCCGGCGTTGAGATCCGCAACATTTGGTGTCGCGAGTGGGATTTGGAACCTGGGACAAAATTTGATAGACAAAATTTTGGACACCAATTTTGCATATTGGCCGCAACAATTGGTGTCGGGGAGTGGGATTGGACCCGAAGTGCGCTTAACGCACTTAAAATTACGAGCGGCCGACATTTAATTATTAAAACCCAAATTTAATTCGTGCCATGGATAGCCAAGACGGTCGGATGCCAGTGGGGGTAAATGAGGAGGTAGATAACGTAGAATTAATAACCCAGGACCAAGAAGGACAGTTGGCAATGGAGGAGGACATTGATGAGGGGCAGGTAGCAGGGGAAGAAAATGGTGGCGCCTCGCACATGGCGGCGAGAGTCGAGCCCGCAGCGCCAATAGATATGGGCCTATTTATGATACAAATGATGGCCTTTATGGTCAAGACGGGTGAAGATGAATGGGACAATGGGTGCCCAAAAGGACGAACTGCACGGGATAAATAAAAACATGAAGAAAGAAATAAAAGAGATGGGGGACAAATCAAAAAGAGAAATAATTGACGCCCAAAAGAATGACATAGATAAATTGGAAAACAAAATGGGGGGCCAATTGAAGGAAATGGGGGACAAATCTACCCAGGAAATAAAAGGGTTGGAAAACAAGATGGGGGATCAATTAAAAGATTTAAAAAACGGGCTGGGAAGCTAAATGGACGCCCAAAAGAACGAATTGGAACAAATGAGGGTGGCATCTAAGAGGGAAATGGGGGAGGCCATAAGGCGCAGGTTGTTGCATTGGTACGCGACGAGGTAAAGCAGTGCGAGAGTGCGTGGAGAAGGAGTTGAGGAAGAGTACGGCTAGGTTACATGGGGGTATAGAGGAGTTGACGCGGGAAGTAGAGAAGCTGACGGTGGGACAGCGGGAGTTGAGGGAGCAAGTGGGTAAGAACACGGACGTGATAGGGGGGCTGAAAGCAGCACAGAGGGAAATTAAGAAAGAACTTATAGCGACGAAGAAAGAATGTCAGATGGTACACGAGGGGCTGACAAAGAGGATAGATGACGTGGTGGAGACGTTGGGGACAAGGGAACGAGAGGTTAGGACACATATAGAGACGACCAAGGTGGCCTTAGAAGAAGAAATTGTGGGGGCGCACCGGGAAATAGAAGAGGTGAAACAAAAGTTAGGAGGTAGAAGAAGGGGTGAGTGAAATTAAAAAGAGACGGAAGGAGACTAAGAAAGAAATAAAGGAGGAGGTGTTGGAATATGTGCAAGGTCTGTGTTCACATCGTGATGACGTGCTCGCAAACCAAATAAAGAGTTTGCAGGTGGCGGGGGAGAAGCAAAGAGGAAGAAGCGCCGAGGTGAGTGGCGATAATGTTGGGAATGTGTATGGTGTGAGGGGAGGTTCGACGAGCTTGGGAGTTGGCATAGACCCGGGCGTTCGTGAGAGGCCGATGGTAAGGTGTGTGACTGTTCCGGAGTGCGTGGAGAGAGAGTGTGCGCAGGGATGTCCGACCATGGGGAGTGCGAGAGGTGTTGGTGAGGCAGGGTGTGCGAGTATGGAATGGGTTGCGACGAGGCAACCCAAGCATCGACACCGACCGGGGTATTCTTTAGAGGGACGGGGGACGCACGCGAGCCCCCAGGGAGTAGTGTACTGTGGGGGCCCGAACGGTTCGGCCCCGCGTTAATTCCGCAGGAAGCGACGCAAGGCGTCCGGCCTTCGGGCGGCCATAAGGTTCCACTCGCGCCGTATGACGGCAAGAGTGATTTGAGGGTGAACCTGGCACAATTCGACCATGTGTGTAGGGGTAAAGGTTGGAACCTGGACGAAGGTGGGGTACACCTTGTGGGGGCACTGCGCGGCGTGGCGGCGGAGGTTCTGACGGCCTTACCACCGGGTGCTATCACCTTGCCAGATCTCCGTGCAGCCCTAATTAACCGATTTGGCATAGAACAGCAGAGCGAGCTTGTTAAAGCTCAACTCACGGTGCGAAATGGAAGCCCCGGGAGACCATCGGGGAGCTCGTCTATGACATTCGCCGCGCAGTGGGGATCGCACACGCAGACATGGCCGCGACCTCTCAGGAAAGCCTGGCATTGGACCATTTTATCCAGGCCTTCCCGGACCCCGAGCTTCCCGGATCCTTCCCTTCCCGAGCTTCCCGCTTCCCGGATCCCGGACCCCGGATCCCGGACCCCGGACCCCGAGGAAACAGCTCGCCATGTGGCGCCCGTGGACCTTGAGCCAAACGGCCGACGCTGCAGCCCGTTGGGAAGCAGCGAGGCCCCTGGCCCGGGGAAGCGAGCGCCACGCAGTGGCGATGCGACAGGTAGGGCCCGTGCCTGGTGGCGGCCCCCTGAGAGGGTCCGCCCCCGAAAGGGGCCCTGACCTGGAAAGCATGGTCCAAAGGCTGGTGGACCAGTGCCTGGCAGGATCTGGACAATGGCAGGCAGCTCCAGAGGTGGCGCACGGTAGGCCACGGACAAATGCCCCAATTAGGACCTACAGGGGGGGCAATTTGGAATTCTGTAGGCAAGCACCTTACCAGGTGAGGTACTTTAATTGTAGCCGGCTGGGTCACCGTGCGTGGGAGTGTCGAGCCCCGCGCCGGGACGGATCCCGGCAGCCGGGACCATCAACTCCGCCTCAAACGGGTCGGGCTAGCTGACCCCAGACACCCCCCCGCCAGGGCCTGGCAAACTAATATGTGCCGAGCATGCAGGGCTGTGTTCGGTAGTAGGGGATGGAAAAGAGCCCTCATTGACGCGACAGGTCATCTATTGTGGCCAAATTGGTACAGGTAGCTTGACAGTTCGGTGCAAAATTGCCGGCGTGGGGGTAGACGCCGTAGTGGACACAGGAGCTAGTGCCACGATCATCAGCCCTGTGATCCTTAATTCGAGTGCAGACAGCTGGGATAAAATCCAGCATCTGGAAAATCATAGTTTGCAGCTGGCTACCGGGGTAACCATCATAGGGGTGAGCACGGGCGTGGTTTTGTAGGGCTACCCCATCATAGGCCGTGGTTTTGTAACCCTCAAGTTGGGGTCGGTAAAGAGGGAGACAGAAGTTTGGGTGGCAGAAGTGTGCGACCCATGCGTAATCGGGTTGGATCTGTTGACTGCCAGCGGTTGTAAAATCGATTTGTGCCGGGGGACCCTGCAAGTGGGAATAGATGAGCTGCCATTGGGAGGGGTGAGCACGGCTGAAAGGGCGGAGCTGGAGGCTTCTGAGGCCGTGACCATTCCCCCAAGGGCCGAGGCAATAGTGCCGGCCCGATGGCTAGCTCGCCCAACATGGCAGGAGTCCTGCGGCCTGGTCGAACCGGTGGCAGCGCAGTCCATCCCGGGTTTAGTCATGGGCCGCACCCTCGTAAAAACGGACGGGCCCGTGGTGGCCGTCCGAGTAATTAATATTAGTACAGAACCACGCACTATAGGACGGGGCATGAAGATAGCCGGCTGCACCCCAGTTAATGAAGTCGCGGCAGTGAGGGGCGAGAACATCCAGCCGAGCCGGCCCCGGAGGGATTCTTTAGGAAATAGTAGGAATTGGCCCGATCCCATTTGTGAGATGGTAAATCGAAGTAGCGTAGAGTTGGAGGAGACCCAGAGGGAGGCCTTACACAAATTAATTGAATCCCATTTGGATATCTTCTCCTTGTCCTCCGAGGATATTGGACGTACGGGCCTGGTGAAACATCAGATCCACACCGGTGAGGCCCGGCCTATTCGTCAGCCCGCCCGACGGCTCCCTTGGAGCAAGAGGGAGGAGGCTGATGAGCAGGCAGAAAAGATGCTCGATGCAGGTATCATCGAGCCCTCGGGAAGTTCTTAGATGTCACCTGTTGTGTTGGTCAAAAAGAAAGATGGGACCACGCGTTTCTGCGTGGACTATCGCCAACTGAACAACGTGACACTCAAAGACTCATATCCCCTGCCAAGAATTGACGATACCCTCGATGCCGTTGCGGGCTCAAATTGGTTCTCAACATTGGACCTCAAGAGTGGGTATTGGCAGGTGGAGATGGATATGGCAGGGAAGGAGAAAACGGCATTTTCCACAGGTAAGGGGCTGTATCAGTTCACTATGATGCCGTTTGGTTTGTGTAACGCCCCCGCCACCTTTGAACGATTGATGGAGCATGTACTAGGCGGCATGCCATGGCAGTCATGCGTGGTGTACCTGGATGACGTCCTGGTACATGCTAAAACATTTCCCCAAGCCATAGCTAATTTGGCCCAGGTGTTTGGGTGCCTCAGACAGGCAGGGTTAAAGCTGAGCCCGAGTAAGTGCACTTTGTTTGCTAGAGAGGTGGCCTATCTAGGTCACGTCATTGGTCACGAGGGGGTAAAAACAGACCCAGGCAAAATTACAGTGGTAGAGGAGTGGCCCGCACTACGTACCATCAAGGAGGTGCGGGGATTTTTGGGACTCTGCTCCTACTACAGGCGTTTTGTGGCAAAATTTGCAGAGTTGGCCCGGCCCCTTCACCGCCTTACGGATAAGGGGACGAGATTTAATTGGACAAGGGAGTGCCAAGAGGCCTTCCTAGTGTAGGGGAATTTGTAGCTGAGAGACTCAAGACTCCAATGACCGGACACAGGTTTACAAAAGGTCTGGTTTATTAACTGGTTATTCACTTCATTCCATTTACCAAATAATACCGCACAATTCAATGGACCAGGTTAACTCTTTTCGCATGGTCCTTCTCGTTCGGCTGATGTTCCTCCGCCACTCCCGTTGGTCAGAGCTCCTGGTAACAAGTCCTCTCGACTCCACGTTTGCTCTCGTTTATATGGACAAACTGGACTTAATCCCCTGTCCGCTGACCGTTAATCCTTTCTCCGCTAATGCCCCGAGGTCATGCGTGCACCGAGTCCTGGCATCAGCTCGCTCCCCTCCTGCTGTGAGTTCCGTTTACCAAACGATAGGGGGGTGCTTCAGCCAGGGGCTGTGACCAGGTGGACAAGAGATTATCATGTTCGGGCACATTCCTAACACTCATTTACGAACTCGTCTTTCACAGAGTTTGCAGGTAAAATGTATCTGCTTCGTTACCAGGTTAATTAATAAGTTACCAGTGCCAATTAATAAGTTACACTGAGTTACACTTCCACAATTCCCTCATCTTTTTGTTTTTTTGTTTATATTAACCATTAATCTAAACATCAATATAAGTAAACAATCAATCACTACAAGTAAACATCATTACAAGTATAAGTAAATAATCAATCACTACAAGTAAACATCATTACAAGTATAAGTAAATAATCAATCACTTTGGTAATCAAATTCCCTTGGGCATACACCGTCATCCTGCAAGAATCACAAAACATTTCGTTGGTCATTGACTCCTTCCATATCGTTCAATCTATTGCATTTGCATCACAAATATATTTTCAAAACAACACTTCACCATCACCAGGATACAACAATTTCACTTCATTTTCAAGTTTTGTAAAGCATCTGCACCATCTGGCAAAAAACGTTTGCCTCCACACAAATGTTGACTTTGTTTGAAAGGAAGGGCTGATCACTTGTGTTTGAATCCTGGTATGAAACATTTTCTCCTAATGTCTTCATAGCTCCTGCACTACTTCGTGTAGGATTTCGCTGTTGTGGTAACATTGCGGAGTCATAGACTGACCCTGCTCTCCTTGTAGCATTCTTGCCACTTTTTGCTGTAAACCATAGTAATTCCTGAACAAGGCCTTCACCCAGTTGTAGTCGACTTGCCTCCTCCCTCATTGTGAGTGGGCAGCAAGTATTGGTGTGACGTTGATTGGCCAGCAAGATGTGGAACAGGGATGCCGGATGCATCCACAATGATGTTGGGACCATGGTGTTCAGGTCATTCATGGTCCTTACCAGGAGCAACCAGCAGAATCGTGCACAGCTGTTGTGACAAGGGCACAGCCGTTTTTTGCAGCTCCATGCTGGTTCCCCGGACGTTGGTGAAGTAATAACATATGTCCCCGCATTTCACAGAGGTTGCAGGTAAAATGTCGTTGTCCTGCAACTTCTGATGTGGTGAATGTTCGAAGCCTTCGAACAAGAGTAAGTGATCGCCTTTCTTTCATATGTTGCAGTGTAATCCAGGCAAATGGTCACATAAATTTCCTTGGTGAAGGTAAGCATTCATCTCCAAGTTACACGGGAGAATGTCTTCATCATTCTTTGAGAAAGAGGGTGTATGCCATGATTAACTTCATTTTTTAGCCACAAATTTTCTTTCTCGAACTTCTTCCCAATTCCGTTAGCAATCCCTCCAAAATGTGATCTCGTCTTATCCTTATGCTCAGTCACATCTGAATCTGCTTTCCGCACACACTGGATCAGATAGGGTACATCTTACCATGAAATCAGCATAATCATGTATGTCTTCCGACAGTTTCACATTCAACAATTTGTTGTTTTTTTCTTAACACAAAAGTTATATTCATTTATATGCGTCACACAAATAATATTCAATCAGGTATGTATTTTATTACTAAACTAAGAATAGCATTGTATATGATTACAATCACAAACGGGAATACCTAATTCCCAACAACAATTTTTCCAAACCAACAAATTAAACATAATGTATTATTACCATAATTCCTCTCCACTTTTTCTTTTCCCTCTTTTTCCTAACAGTGTGTCACTCGTGGTGATATGAGTTCACTGATATTGTAATTGACACAACTCATAACATTGTCGTTATGCCATTATCTTAATTCTACTGTTTCATTTGCAACATCACTTGATTTAATCTTTTAATCTCAGTATTTATTCATATCATCATAACAATCTTTCTATTTTAGGTCCATATTTGTTTCTATTCTTATCAACCTCCTACGGTTTATCAATTTGTTCCAAAACACTGCAACCAAAGGTTTTAACCAAAGCTCTACCAAACTATTTCCAATTTGAACTCAAAATGCTAATTAAACAACAATTCAAAGAATTAACTTCAATGGGTCAACAAACTCATTTTATAAACAGATCTAATTTTCCCATCCAATAATTTTCCTTGCCAAATGTCATATTGCAACACTTTAATAAACCTTCGAAAAATGTCTCCCAAATCAATAAATTCCCTTTTTACTTCCCAAATACTCATCTGTAAATTACATATTCAATTACAGTTTTTTTCCTATTTGTTCGGCCTAAATGGCCACTGAAGTGGCTGCCAACATGCAGTACCGTTTTTATCTACCAAGCAAGTATTCGTCCACATAAGATCTCTACCAAAATGTTGTTTGTAAAAAACAAATCTGGGATTTCTGATTACATGGATGCACACTCTCAGGACATTTCAGGCTGCTTGTTAACAATCCACTACGATAAATTAATTCCTTTACCCACAATCAAATAATTAGTACAAATTGAGGATATTATCCCTATCACATTCATTTATAGATTCATTATGTTGGATCTAAATTTTCTCCCACTGTTGCAAGGAAGAACAATAGCTCTAATAAGTCTTTGTAATATCTCACTTCATTTACCCAGCATCGAAGAATTTATTTACTATCCATTCCCATCTGTTAACCAGTGACTTTGTTTGAACTCCAAAACTTAATTTGATGAATCCCATGTGTATGGTACCACTTATTGAAACCCATACTTTTGTAGAAAATATCCAAGTAAGTGTTTTTTTTACACCCCCTTAACTGTTGCTCATCCATTTCTATGCACCCAGTGAGTACTACTGACACCAGTATGCCAATATAGGTGTGCGAGATTAACAAATATGTTGCAGGTACACGTAACAGCGCGTTCTGAGTATAAATAACGTAACAGCGCGTTCATGTCTGCCCCTTGGTTTAAGATGCACAATGCATTCCGTTTTAAAACTCACAATAGTTCAAATCAGCAAGATTTTCTTTACTATTTTCCCATATCATCTATGCCTAATACACATCCATACATGCAGCACAATTTATATGCTGATAAAATTCAAGTTTATATATATATATATAAATCCATGAGCAGAGTATTCTGGGAAGTCAGTGTAAGACCTCTCCCAAATTTGGATAATTTTGTACTCCCTCATTTCTTTTTATGAAGCTCATATCCATAAATAGCTGTTATTCTCATATAAATTCTATCAAAAATGGAATCCCCAAATTACTCACAATTTTACTATGAATGAATAGCTGCTCATAACCCAGCACATCAAATCTTTATATTCCATCTCCCTTGACAAAAGAGATAATGTTCATAATCAAATTTTATTTCTATTTTATTTTACGGATTCTCTGCATATTCAATCCCATCCACATAAAACTATTCATTTCCAGACAGGCACACTGTCGGTGTCAACAATCTTGTAAGATTGATACACAAAACAATAAAAAACACTAACATTGACACACAAAAAAATACACACACACATGCATTATGCGTATTTGTTTGCGTTGGAACTATTATTTACAGATCAAGATGGGTGTCAATTTTATTTCAATTTCATAAAATTTGTCCTTCAATTTTAGAAATGCTAATACACAAATGGACCAAAAAGTTTATTCTTAGAAAACCCCTATGATGTCACATTGAAATTACCCTTTCAGTTCCCACAATAATTTATCCAAATTTGACTACACACCCATTTACATGTCAGTCGACCACTGACTTATCAATCGTGTGGAACAATAGTCCGAAATTCCCACCTGATCATCATGTGACCCTTGTCCCTTGGTTTAAAATTTGCAAAGCAATTGTTCCAACTTTGTAAATTTAAAATTGTGTGCCCAACATAAAAGATCCAATTTCGGCATGTGATCAATTAATTACTAATTTGCTTACAAGCAAAAGAAAAAATGAATAATTCTTGCTCCGAAAACTTTTCAGACCCAAGAATCATCGACAGTTATTCATGTTTGTCCAGTAATCGAATCTGTTGAGGCCAATCATCATTTGGGATTTGCAGCAATGAAGGCCTAATCATTGTCTGAGGTACCGGTACGCACTGGTACCCTTGATCTTGGTTTGCCCCATGACCTTGTCCTCCTGTTGACATACGGACATCTTCTTCTCCAATGTCCCATCTTTCCACACTCGAAACACCGGTTTCTGGCGTTTCCTGGTCTGTGCACCTGTGCATTTGTATTGCTGGGCTGCATCTCTACATCCCTGAGTTGCCACTGCAATCTCTCGTTGTCTCCTGAAACACGAAAAAATTCTCTGTACCGTCCTTTTTGGGGAGACAACTGGAAATCAGGTTGGACAACCGTCACTTTCATTCCTAATTTCGAGGGCAGTTGTGCATTTGTCTCCTCCACTGTATCCTGTATCCTTTTTATTTTAAGTTCTAGATCCGTTATCCGTTCTTGCTGTTCCCGTTGTCTGGATTCACCATCCCAAAGATGGAATGCAAGCCAGTCTACCGTTAGATTCTGTCTCTTCCTGGCTTTCAATCTTTGTTCCAATCTTTCCAATCGACTTCGCTCAAATGTACCATCTCTTGGAAACTCCTCATCATGTCCCTTTGTCCACAAATACCAATTCTCGACCTGCCTTATAGCTTCTGCACCATAACGGTCGTACATATGATGTGTACAAGTACCTTTTTGTGGAATCTCTGGTTGTCCTTGTGTATTCTTGCAGGCTCCATTTCCCATTCTGCCTTTTATCAAAGTAGCGTTGGATGTGTTGTAGTTTGTTCCTCTAAAGCTTCACTCGTACCTCCAGGAAGGGTCTCTCCACCTGTTCACACGGTGATTTCCAGAGAATCTCCCTCAGCCGTGGCTTTTGCACAATCCAATCTCACAGATCAGTATTTGCAGATGAGCCGGAGGGTCAGTATGAAATGGGTGAATCCTCAGGTGTCCGCTCTGTTGACGGGGAAATCACACAATGGTAACCGCACATATATATCTGTATATAAACTCACCACCTTGCTCAATTTTCCCAGGTTGTCTCCACATTGTTAATATCTCGCAAAGATATCAAAGCTTCTTTCTTGAGACCGCATTTTCATCAATCAAACAATCAATATATTCAATTCAATTTATTCAGTTCAATTTATTCAGTTAAATTTATTCAATTAAATTCAATCAATTAGATTCAATCAATTAACAATTCAATCAATTATTCAATTTCAATTAATTCATCAATATTCATCAATAAATCAAATTAATCATTTTGGATGACTCCTTGCATAAGCCCTTTCCCCAATGATGTCAGGACAGGTCCATCCATTGACCGTCACCTCTGGTTCGTACCTCATGTTAATTGATGAATCACCGTCCTGTCCTAGGGTCATATCTGACATATTTCCCCATTTTGCCTGGTCTCCACAAATTTTCTTTGCAACCACTAAAGGCAACTCATCCTTCATTCGTGAGACAGCCAAAATGGATGGCAGATATTAAAGTTCTTTGGGAAAAATATCTCATCATTTTTCTTTTAATAGTACCCAAAATCTCTTGGCAATATAAATTTCGTAAAAGTCCTGAAATGGGACTGTCAAATTCCTTCAATCATGCTAAATTTTGAAACTCCATCGCTTGTAATACCCAATTTATCCCATAGGGCTTGAAAGTTCTTTCCCAAGTTCATGCAGCATTCTGCATTTGAACCCTATGATATCATTCATAATAATCATCATGATTTTATAGTCATGGTCCTATCATAATCATCTATTTAAAACGAACATTTCCTTTATCACCACAGCTATGTGGTATAATCAACAATAGAATAAAACTGTACATAGCAACAGGCTACCTCATGGCCACTTAGTATACCTATTGACAATAAGTCATAACAATATCGAATAATCATTGAACAATTCAAAAATCGCTTCCACTGCTCCAGCCGCAGCATTCGTTATTTTGTTTGCTCATTCACTATTCCTGATTCGTCATCAAGGATCTCCATCATCACACAGCGTACTTAATTCCGCATTTTAATGAGAATTCAACAGGAATTTACGACTCAAAGGAAAAAGAACGAGCAGACCTTTTGCAGGATGATCGTTACAAAAATCGTTACATATATTAAAGTATTTATAATGTCGACAAATCATATCTTAATTCTTACAAAAATTTGGTTCTTTGAATAAATCACAGCACCGGGAGAACCAGCTCCAAAAAATGGATCTTTGTGTTTATTCAGCACCCTAGTAATTGGCTCTTTGTGTACTAATTACACAGCACCCAGGCCCCGCTCATATGGATCTTTGTGCAGCGCTGCACAGCACCTGAGCAAAAGGGGTTTCATCTACATTTTCCCTATCCGGTGTACCATCCGTGATATTTGTTTGCTCATTCACTATTCCTGATTCGTCATCAAGGATCTCCATCATCACACAGCGTACTTAATTCCGCATTTTAATGAGAGTTCAACAGGAATTTACGACTCAAAGGAAAAAGAACGAGCAGACATTTTGCAGGACGATAACTGGAATTAGTTGTGAAAATATATCCAAAATACACAAAAATACACACCCACACAAATAAACAACATTTATTCCGTTTAACAGAACAAACATTTCCTCTATCATGACATGCATGTCTTCAAAATTATATGACCAAGAGAAAAAGTAAAATTAATTAAAAACTGCGGGCAGTGATAATCCGAGGACCATACCGCTCCATCCTGATTGGACGAGTGCATGCTAGAGTCGTTAACAACGACAGTCCAGATCCGATTGTTCAAAATTTCAACTCAATCGATCGAAAAATGAACGCAGGGATGCATTTTAAAGGTGCAGTGGCACTAACTGAGTTGCCACGAATATGGCCACGAAATTGCCAATATGGCCATCACAAAATATTTTCCTTAATCAATTGGCTCATAGCATAACCAATCTGCAAGTATTTCATCCGAAGATGTATTTCTGAGGACTTTTAATTAAATAAGTCATTTATAAATCAACGAGTTAATTTATTAAATGATTAATCAATAAATCAATATTTTCCTTGACAGCCACATCACTTGGTCAGTGTCATGTCCAAATATCAGCTTCCTTACTCAAAAGGTGCCTGAGTTAATGTAATGTAATTACTGTAATAAGATTACTGCAATTACTGTAATGATTACTGTAATTACTGTAATTACCGGAACTGTAATTACTGTAATTACCTCAGGTAATTACTGTAATGTAATTACTGTAATTTAATAAGAAATGTAATTAATTAAATAAGTACTTCATTAATCGCTCATAATTAAATAACTCGTGAATTCTTATCCGATTTATTTAACATTTGAGTGTCCCCAAAACGTTGGAGCAAAACGTTGCAACAACGAAAGTGAAACGTTGTAGCGACGTTGTGGAAACGTTAGCACAACCCAACATTTGAATGTTCCCAAAACGTTGGAGCAAAATGTTGCAACAACGAAAGTAAAACGTTGTAGCGACGTTGTGGAAACGTTAGCAAAACTCAACATTTGAATGTTCCCAAAACGTTGGAGCAAAACGTTGCAACAACGAAAGTAAAACGTTGTAGCGACGTTGTGGAAACGTTAGCAAAACTCAACATTTGAATGTTCACAAAACGTTGGAGCAAAACGTTGCAACAACGAAAGTGAAACGTTGTGGCGACGTTGTGGAAACGTCAGCAAAACCCAACATTTAAATGTTCACAAAACGTTGGAGCAAAACGTTGCAACAACGAAAGTGAAACGTTGTGGCGACGTTGTGGAAACGTCAGCAAAACCCAACATTTAAATGTTCACAAAACGTTGGAGCAAAACGTTGCAACAACGAAAGTGAAACGTTGTGGCGACGTTGTGGAAACGTCAGCAAAACCCAACATTTAAATGTTCACAAAACGTTGGAGCAAAACGTTGCAACAACGAAAGTGAAACGTTGTGGCGACGTTGTGGAAACGTCAGCAAAACCCAACATTTAAATGTTCACAAAACGTTGGAGCAAAATGTTGCAACAACGAAAGTGAAACGTTGTGGCGACGTTGTGGAAACGTCAGCAAAACCCAACATTTAAATGTTCACAAAACGTTGGAGCAAAACGTTGCAACAACGAAAGTGAAACGTTGTGGCGACGTTGTGGAAACGTCAGCAAAACCCAACATTTAAATGTTCACAAAACGTTGGAGCAAAACGTTGCAACAACGAAAGTGAAACGTTGTGGCGACGTTGTGGAAACGTTAGCACAACCCAACATTTGAATGTTCCCAAAACGTTGCAACAACAAATGATCACAATTAATTATCACATTGCAATGACCTCTAAACATTCCTAAACCAATATCCCATTAAAATCCCATTAAAATCCCATTAAATCCCATATCTTGTCACCCTTTGCATTGTTGAAAGCAATTAATTCCATAACTCAATATTACCTCAATTTATATATACTAGGGCGTGCCCGCACGTACGTGCTTGCCCGTACGTGCTTGCAAAAAAAAACATGCGTGCAAACAACAACAAAAACTTTGAAACCACGTGGCAGTGATGACCACAGAACCCCCCTTCTATTTACATGAAATGGTTTGGTCCATTCGCAAAGCCAAAGCGAACGACCACAGAACCCCCCCCCCCCCCCCCCCCCTCTATTTACATGAAATGGTTTGGTCCATTCGCAAAGCCAAAACGAACGGCTTGCGAGTACGGTGACCATACCTTGGGAACCACTTGTCCGATTAATTTCAAACCTTGAAAAGGCACATCCTCGGGTCCCCAGCAATATACCTGGCAAGTTTCAAGTATATCGGACTGGTAGTTGTCGAGAAACAGCGGTCGCATTCAGACAGACCGACACACACACAACTAGAACGACGCTCAGTAGAGAGCATATCTCCGCCTTGGTGAACAGTTTATGTTTTGTATCCCACTGATAGGCCGGATCTGGATTCGGACCTGAACCAAAAATGGAATCGGCATGTTTTTGTCACTTTTTTTTAATATATGAATAATATTAAAATAATAACATTAATAAGTATATTATGTTAAATATCATGTATATCGCTTTTCACCCGATCTCTTTATGGTGAAGAATCACTTTAAACAATTCTCGTAGCCGGATTCGCACCTGGGTCTTCACCAAAATCCAATCATTTTGTCCGTGTCACCCATGCTATTTATCTGGCAAATTTCGTCAAAAAAAACAACAGCACTGGTTTTGTTTCCTGGAAGCTTCCTGCAAAACGCTTTGCTTCTCGCAAAACGTCCGCCAATGGGAAGTAAAGGGAGGGAGAAGGAGCGGGAGCAAGAGACAGGGTGCCGGAATGGACATGAGGGACAATGAGGGACAGTGAGGGAGTGTTGGTATGCAATTTTTATCCAATCGCCATCTTTCACAGTAATTCTGGACCGGCATGAGGTGGGATTGTCTGTCATGAATTTATTTGTTGATCGAACGAGTTTTAATTTGTCTAAATCCGACCAGTCGTTCCAAAGATATAAGCCGTTTTGTCGCAATACCATAAATTGGAATGAGGTAAAAATATATATATATATAAATATAATTCCCTTTCCCGGTTCCCTGTCGCACGCCGAGCAAGTCGAGTGCTTTGAACAAGTGCAAAAAAAAACAAAAAAAAAAACTACTTTACCGGCCTTACACGTCCTGGAAGCAGATGGTCTCATGGTGCACTCACGGGCCATCCGCTCCCAGTTCACAGCCAGGCCCTTAATAACTGGCGTATTCGCGTGACTATGCACTTAATCTTCGCAAAGACGCAGTCTCAATCACACAGGCGAATGCAGGCAGACATTCGTTCGCTTCGCGCACATCAGTGGCGCGTGTCAGAAGAATTACGCAGCGCAGGAAAAATACGTATTTTACAGAAATCATGAGAAAAACACGAATAATAGCTACAATCGTTTAAAACGTTTCATCCTTGGATTACCTATGGACAATCACAAGTCCCACACAAATCCTCCATGTATATACAACATAACTATTCCCAAGTTCGTAAATCATACTGGACAAAAACAAGACACACTCACCTTTTAAAGACTTGTTTGTGTCCAGTTGATGTCAGCGGTGCCTCCAAATTGTAGGGGAATTTGTAGCTGAGAGACTCAAGACTCCAATGACCGGACACAGGTTTACAAAAGGTCTGGTTTATTAACTGGTTATTCACTTCATTCCATTTACCAAATAATACCGCACAATTCAATGGACCAGGTTAACTCTTTTCGCATGGTCCTTCTCGTTCGGCTGATGTTCCTCCGCCACTCCCGTTGGTCAGAGCTCCTGGTAACAAGTCCTCTCGACTCCACGTTTGCTCTCGTTTATATGGACAAACTGGACTTAATCCCCTGTCCGCTGACCGTTAATCCTTTCTCCGCTAATGCCCCGAGGTCATGCGTGCACCGAGTCCTGGCATCAGCTCGCTCCCCTCCTGCTGTGAGTTCCGTTTACCAAACGATAGGGGGGTGCTTCAGCCAGGGGCTGTGACCAGGTGGACAAGAGATTATCATGTTCGGGCACATTCCTAACACTCATTTACGAACTCGTCTTTCACAGAGTTTGCAGGTAAAATGTATCTGCTTCGTTACCAGGTTAATTAATAAGTTACCAGTGCCAATTAATAAGTTACACTGAGTTACACTTCCACACTAGCATTGAAGGGGTGTTTAACATCCGCACCCATTCTAGCTTACCCCACTAGTGACGGGACATTTACCCTGGACACGGATGCAAGCCAGGAAGGATTGGGCGCAGTTTTGTCCCAGATACAGGGGTGCGTGGAGAGAGTGATCGCATATTAAAGTCGGGCCATGAGTAGGCCCGAGCGAAATTCTTGCGTCACTCGTAAAGAGTTATTGCCTATGCTGGCTGCCATGAGCCATTTCCACCCGTACTTGTACGGGCGGAAATTTCTGGTTCGAACTGACCATTCCTCCCTGCAATGGCTCCTCCGGTTCAAGGAACCTGAGGGCCAAATTGCAAGGTGGTTGGAAAAGTTGCAGCAGTCCGATTTCAGTGTCACCCATAGGGCCGGGAAGCCCCATGGGAATGCCGATGCACTCTCTCGACGTCCTTGTTTGGGAGAAAACTGTAAATTTTGTGCGAGACACGAGGAGAGGGAGCAATTGGCAGACTCCACGCCTGCCCTCGTAGTCCGTGCAACCTGGGTGAGAGGGCCAATCTTGCCACTAACCGCCGATGAAGAATTTGGAACTTTGGCTTGGAGCACGGCCCAGCGGGAGGATCCCGTACTGGGGCCGGTGTACGAATGGGTTCGATTAGGGAGAAGACCTAATGCGGAAGAGGTCACCCCCCCTCGGGGCACCAACAAAGGCATATTGGGCTCAGTGGCAAACCCTGGAATTGAAAGGGAACATCTTGTATCGCAAATGGGTAGAGATTCCCTCTGAGAGAACTTCCTGGCTGGTGATAGTCCCAGACAAATTCAAGAACACCATATTACAGCAGGTGCATGGTACCTGCCTGCTCTGGCGGCCATTTGGCAGGACAAAGACAACATCTCGGGTCCGCCGGAGGTTCTATTGGGTAAATATGCGGCGCAATATACAGGACTGGTGTCGGAGATGCGACGCCTGTACTGCTAAAAAGGGACCAGCACGGAGGATGAAGGCCCCCCTTCAATTACACCAAGTGGGGGCTTGAGCGGGTGGCTATGGATATTCTAGGACCACTACCCCGCACCCGCCAAGGTAACAAGTACATCCTCGTTGTAATGGACTATTTCACCAAGTGGCCGGAGGCCTATGCCCTCCCCAACAAAGAAGCCGGGGTGGTGGCACAGGCCTTCATGGAAGGATTTGTATGTCGGCATGGGATTCCAGAGGAGCTGCACACCGACCAGGGTCGAAATTTTGAAAGCCAATTATTAAAAGATGTGTGCAGGCTCCTGTCAATGAGAAAAACAAGGACAACACCCTTAAGACCTCAATCAGACGGGATGGTTGAAAGGTTCAACCGAACCATGGTTCAGCAATTGGCATTATTTACCACCACCCATCAGGACGACTGGGACGAACATCTCCCATATTTGTTAATGGCCTACCGAACCAGCCAGCACGGGGCCACCGCATGCAGCCCAGGGTGGCTTATGTATGGGTGGGAGTTGCGGGCTCCCGCCGACCTGCTATGCGGTACCGTGCCAGAGACCACTGATAGACCGCTGGGGGAGGTCTATGCGCGTCACCTGGAGGAAGGCATGGAAAGGGTCGCCAGGACGTTGAGAACCGCAACAATATTGTTGCGGATCTACCGCCGGCCTTCTCCCCTTACCAAGGGGGGATAAGTCCCCTTGTCTTTGACTGACCTGGCGCGACCCGGGACCTATTACGTCCCTTCCGGACAGCGCTAAATAGGGTTTCAGGACCAAATTCGCTGTTACCTAAGTACTAGCGCTGCCCTGGAAGCGAGGAAATAAGCCCCGCACGAACCACGTGTGTTGGTGATACGCCGAGCAGTTGCGTACACGTGATCCGTGCCGTTATTACTTACCAGACCCAATTGGAGCGATCTTAATCGTACCACGCTTAGCCAATGGAGAAATCACAAAGGCGATCAAATTGGAAAGGAAAGAACAGAATTTATTTACACTATACAATAGTAGAAGGAAAGGGACACAGAGCAGCCTTATACAGTCTTACTTATTACCCCTGGACAAATGGGCCCGTCTCGCACACACTCACACGGGGATTGCTGATGAGCAGGATGATGTTCCCAGTGCGTCCAGGGATGGCTCTCGTGCAGCTCTCTCCGGTCCCCGGAACGTCCCGTGGAAATGGAAGTAGGTGAAAGCAGGAGCTCGCTGTGTGTCGCCTGAACGGAGCGGGTCATCACGGGGCGAATGGTAGGGAGCGGACTTTGGCGTGGCTGGCGGTTATTCACTTACGGCTATGGCCGCGCTTACTCGCGTGGCTGTAAAGTGCTATATGCGTTACCGGCGTGTGTGGCTGCACCCGCGTACTTTGTACAGTTCAGAGTTCAACAATGGCGAGTGATGCAAGTTCTCCGGTCCTCTCTGCGTTCCGCCTCCGTATCAGCTCTGCGAGTTCTCTTTATTAAGCTCCCTCTTTGCAAGTCCTGCTTGTAAGTCCTTTCGAGGGCTTTTCATATGGGCTTATATAGACCCGCCCCGCGAGCCTTCTGGAACTCACCAGACGCGCTTAACCACGCCCTCTCACGCCAATTCCGCTCGAGCTCTGATTGGCTGGTGGCTCTTACCGTCATCGCCTCTGCCGCTCCCGACCTCAACGCCGCCCCCACCTTTTTAGGCCTACCTCGTGTTAGCTTGACTAGGGGACAGCCAAATGGGGCGCGGGATGGATTACGCAAATAGAGGTAGAATGGAGGTTGGAGCAAAATGAATGTAGGGCCTACTCTCCTGTCTTTACACAACGCAGGTACTAAGAGGAGAAATGGCCTATTCTTACACATGCTAAGACATAACTATACTACAAATGGGCCTATATGTTGCTCGTCTGACTAACTATGAGGGGCAAACCTTTAACCTTTAATGACTTCAATGTGCCAATCTCAAAACCGCAGCACTGCCCCCCTCCCTTGCCATACTCGGCCCCGAGTCGAACCCACACAAGTGAGAACGACCGGTTTTGAGAAAGGTTTGGGACTAGTTTTTAAATTACGTGACACTTAGATGTGGTTCACCTCTAACATTTAATCGAATTCCCTGGATGTGACAGTTTTACAACACTACAGTCACGTGAAAAAGTAAGTACACCCCATGTAAAGTTTTGACTTTTTCAACATATTTCAACATACAGCTATTTGATCTTCATTTCAACAATATTGACAGATAAAGGTGATACAATATAACAAATATCATCAAACATTTACATTTTGTAGTCCATTGTATAATTTAAATAAACATAAATGCAAATTTCACATGTGGAAAAAGTAAGTACACCCCCACATTTATCGCTACTTCAAATACCTAAAATTAGAATCAGGTGCACAAGCTCAGGTGCAAATGATTAGAACATCGTTAGAGAGGATCTTGGAGGAACCTGTCTTATTTAAACCTCAGACATTTAGTTTGGTTTGCTCTTTGTTGTTGAAGTGTGCGGCGTCACCATGCCTAGATCAAAAGAGCTCTCTGAGGCCTTCAGAAAGAAGGTTATAGATGCCTACGAGTCTGGGAAGGGATTTAAAAAGATCTCCAAACAATTTGAAATCAATCATTCGACTGTCCGGAAGATCATCTACAAGTGGAGAAGATTCCAAACAACTGCCAACTTGTTCAGACCAGGCCGCCCCAGCAAGTTCAGCCGAAGAGCAGACCGCAAGATGCTGAAAGAAGTCTCTAAGAACCCCCAGAATGTCATCATGGGACCTACAGGTAGCTCTTGCCACTGTTGATGTCAAAGTGCACAAGTCCACCATTAGAAAGAGGCTGCACAAATTTGATCTTCATGGGAGGTGTGCCAGGAGGAAACCTTTGCTGTCCAGAAATAACATCAGGGTAAGACTAAAGTTTGCCAATGAACACCTCGGCAAAGACCAGCACTTCTGGAACAATGTGCTCTGGACAGATGAGTCAAAGGTAGAGCTATTTGGCCACAGTACCAGAAGACATGTTTGGCGAAAACCAAAGACAGCATTTGACCACAAGAACCTGATACAAACTGTAAAGCATGGTGGTGGAAATATTATGGTTTGGGGCAGCTTTGCTACATCAGGGCCTGGGCAGCTCACCATCGTAGAATCCACTATGAATTCTTCATTGTACCAGAGGGTGCTTGAGGATAATGTGAGGCCATCTGTCGGAAAGTTGGAGCTCAACCGAAGGTGGGCCTTGCAACATGACAATGACCCGAAACATACCAGTAAATCCACCAAGGAATGGCTGAAAAGAAAGAAATGGAGGGTTCTGGAATGGCCAAGTCAAAGCCCAGATCTAAATCCCATCGAGATGTTGTGGGGGGATTTGAAGCGAGCTGTGCATGCAAGAAACCCCTCAAACATCGCACAGCTGAAATAATTCTGCATGGAGGAGTGGGCAAAAATTTCTCCCAGTCGATGTCAGAGACTGGTAGACAGTTATAAGAAACGCCTACTTGAGGTTGTTTCTGCCAAAGGGGGCAATACCACCTATTAGATCCAACGGTGTACTTACTTTTTCAACATGCGAAATTTGCATTTATGTTTTCTTTAAATTATACAATGGACTACAAAATGTAAATGTTTCATGATATTTGTTGTATTATATCACCTTTATCTGTCAGTATTGTTGAAATGAAGATCAAATAGCTGTATGTTGAAATATGTTGGAAAAAGTCAAAACTTTACATGGGGTGTACTTACTTTTTCACGTGACTGTAGATATGTCCCACCTACTGCATTGTGTAACTAACTCTAACTGACTCACAACCACAGCTAACCGAATTGCGGAATTGTTTTGAAACTAAACATAAAGCCGGTGGGTAGCATCTTATTTACAATTACAGAACCGAATTATTTACATTTCTATAACCCAGGACCTGTTCTTTTGTGGAAAGAAGATTGGAGAGAAGAAAAAGCACAGCAATGCACCAATACACATTACACAAAAGTTCACATTTCAAATGTCATATTTGCTGCTTGGCTGCATCTTCTTGCTTCCTTCTTCATTTTCGGTGTGCAATCATAAAAAAAACTTAAAGGTCTTCTTTCCTGGCACACCAGAATACAATGTACAAACCGTGTCCGTTTTTATTGCCAGCAGGGCCAATCTCATGTGGTCCGACTGCGTGACATCGACGCCACTTAAAACCAGTGGTCCGCAGGTGCAAGGTACGTTTGCAGCAAATGACTGCTCAGCAAAAATGCAAGGCCACAGAACATGTGGTCCATAAGGTGTATTGTGGTGCAGCAAAATGCAGCAGGGGTGCCGCACAGGTGTAGCCAGGTGCAGCTGCACAGTTCAGTGTTCCTGCACACTCCCCTCCAAAATGGGTCCATGGGCGGGGAGGAAAGACAAAGCACAGTTAGCAAAAGTAAGGACGCAAAGGTACACACAATACAAGGTAATGCAACGTGAGGGGCACGGAGGAGCGATCAGAGCAGACTCGTCCCTACTGTCCGTACCCCCCCCCCCCCAAAGTTGGCTACCCTCCAGTACCTTTACCCCTCCCTGTATTTACACTTTACAAATTCGTCTCTACGTCCTGTCTCCCATATCCCCCTCTAAACCAAATTCGTCTTCCAATCCCTCAGAAGATGGAAGAGATGGAATTACACACAATGTCACACTTCCACGTCATGATGCGTCTCACTTACTCAACAGTTTACAAAACCCGGTGTGGAGTTCCATCTCCTTGGTGAGTGGATGTGGATGGTGCGAAGAGATTTCTCATCCTACCTATCTTATAATAAAATTAACTCGGTTACACTACCCGGGGTCATGCCCTGCCAATTGGCATCTTTAACTACGTGGTTCTAAAAACCAATTCTCATTGACCATCCTGTGATGCCATCCAATTTGGGTCTCACTCCCCAATTTTTCACTACTGTGCCTTTGCACAATTTTGGGGCTGGGTCACGTGGCTCCACGAGCAGGTCCAACTACATGCGCACCTCCGCCACTGAAGTTTCCACCCGAGCTTACCTTGCTCCTTGCGACTACCCTAAATCGGGGAAGGCCCCTCCTGGCTCTCTCACCCCTCTGATGCCCTCTCTGACATTGGGCTACCCGGGTCCTTCTCTTGGATCCTCGGGCCCCACTGAAGACTATTCTTAACCCTAACTGGCTCCCGGAGCTTACCTGCGGCCTCACCTGGCCGACAAACTACAAGTGGCGGAGTGCTCCAATAACCATACGCACCAACAAAGCCCACACGCCCAGCCATTCCACAGACTCATGCACCCATCCAAGCACTTCCTGCTACTTCCTGCACCACAGGTGTCAATATCAAATAATTTACCTAAGCCCTCTACCTGACTTTTAAACTACCCTCCCTGGGTATTCGTGAAGGGGTCCATTTTCCCCCATTCACTCCTTCGCACCATGCATTCCACACCTTTTATTCTGCACCAAGCATTACACACCAAATATTCTCACCATTTATTCCACACACCAAGCTCTCTTGCACACCTCTTGTGCTCTTACACCTTTTCTCCACTTGCACCCCATGCAAGTCAATTCACTCAACACAATCCCTTTTGTCCTCAATACACCACTCATACACCACCTCTGGTCATCCCCGACCAATGCCTCATTTGCGCCTCAATCTCAACACACAGTGATTCTCATTCAATTCTTCATTTGCTCAAGCTCATCCACACACACAGCATCATGTAACTAGCTGCTTTTCCCCTTAATACTCGTGCTTTCCCATCTGCCCTTACACTAAGCACTCCCTCGTCATTATCATCCTTCTAATCTCTCTACGTCCCCTCTACCTGTACAAAAGTCACTACTTAAATCTCGTCCCTACTGTCATTTATAAATCCCTAACAATATCCTCGCCCGCCCTCGGCTAGTTTACACTGCCACCCCATAATCTATTGCTCATGAGCCCCAATGTTCGTGTGGGGAATGGCGAAACCACCACTCCCCCACGCCGGGTACCATTCACCAACACTATGGCTAATCGTCCACTGTACTATAAGCCTCTCCGTGCGGCAATACATTTTCGTCACAGCTCGGCTTCGAAAAGCCGAGCAATGCATGCGGGTGGTTGGTCTACTGTTGGTTGGGTACGTCCGGCATATTGGATTCAGGGGAGGAGGTTTTGTTGGGCCATGGTTCCAGGCGCCATCCTTGCGAGGAGCCTTTTGGTCCCCGGCATGATGGCCCAACCTCCCACGGTCGGAGCACCGCACCAGCCAGTGGGCGAAGCTCCGACCTCTCCTACCCCCCCTCGAACCGTGCCGATCGCCTTTCCCGCCAAGGCGCGGCACCGACCATACAGGGCGGGGCCCGGGACGAATCGTGCACGCCGCCGCGTCAACGATCCCGCTGCACACAAAGCACACCACGCACCGAGGGGTCGCGTCGGCTATCCATCGCACTACGCGCTAACCCCCCGGTCTGGGTCGATGCCCGAGTCGCATTCTCACACCCACACGCAACCTGTTCCACTCTTGCACATCGAGGCGCTCCAGCACCTCCCATACATTCCCTGCATTCGGTTACCGCACGCTCTCATGCATTCTCTTTTCTTGCACACTCAGGTGCACACCACACAGGCGCACTCACGCCGTTCGCACACTCCATTGACACACCCTCGCACACATCCTGGCACTCTCATACCACCGCACACTCCGTTACACACTCGGCCATCGCACACCCTCGCGTACATGCCTTTGTTACACCCTCAGTAACAACCACGGGTGTGCACTCTCTGAGTACACACCCAATCACGCGCTCTGGTGGGCACTCCTGCACACTCTCTACCACACGCTCCGGTGTGCATTCTCGCACACTCTCTTCGTCCATCACACACTCTGTTTCACACTCGGTTTCACACTCTTCCCACATACATTCCGTTATACACTCGCGCTTCGGTGCCGTTCGCACACACGCGCCATTCACCCTCACACATCGCACCACGGACGTTCCACGATCGCTCGGGTTACGTCGCGATCCCAAGCACGCCAAAATCTTTTCGCGCCAAACATTTTCGCGCCAAACATTTTCACGCCATACACGCTCCTACTCACCTTCAGGACCCTCTTCTCTGCCAGCACCTGCAAACCTTTATTGGGATTAGCAAGCACGGCATCACAATGTGAACACGGACTTTGCACATATTCCATCACTTCCCTCGATTTAATCTCTAATTCTATCTCTGCCGTCTCTTCGGCCCCAATTTCAATTATAACCATTTCCTTTTGTTTTTCCTCGACGACCGCCGGTGCACATAAAATTTTATTTCCCAATTCGGCGGCCGTCGGCTTTTCCACACACCGAGTCGTGATCTCTATCCCCCCCGGTCACTCCGGCCGCGCTCTGCTCAAGCTCGCTCCCTACGCATTCCTCACACCGCGTTACCTCGTCGCGTACCAATGTGACCTCTTTGCTCAACATGTGCCCAATGTTCTCCCCTATCTCTTCTATTTCCAGGGTGTATTTGTCACTTTGGGCATCTATTCGACGAGCCAACTGATCCCCCATTTTTTTCATTTCCTTCTGAAATAGAGCCATGAATAACTGCATGTCTTTAAACGTTGGTACAGCGGGCGCGGCCCTCGTCGCCACGTGTGAGGCGCCGCCATTTTCTTTCCCAGCTGCAACACCCTTTTCTGCTTCCATTACGACCAACTGTCCCTCTCGGTACTGGGATGTTAATTCTTCATTTATTTCTAACCCCACCAGCATTCGATCGCTTTGGCTAGCCATGGCATGAATTTACAATTTTGGATTTTAATACTAAATTTTGGTCGCTCACAATTTTGGACCAAATTTGTCCAAAACAAAATTTGGTTGGGTTCCAAATCCCACTCCCCGACACCAATTGTTGCGGCCAATATGTACAATTGGTGTCCAAAATTTGGTCTGAACAATTTTGTCCCAGGTTCCAAATCCCACTCCTGACACCAATTGTTGCGGATCTGCCGCCGGCCTTCTCCCCTAACCAAGGGGGGATTAGTCCCCTTGTCTTTGACTGACCTGGTGCGACCGGGACCTATTACGTCCCTTCCGGACAGCGTGAAATAGGGTTTCAGGACCAAATTCGCTGTTACCTAAGTACTAGCGCTGCTCTGGAAGCGAGGAAATAAGCCCCGCACGAACCACGTGTGTTGGTGATATGCCGAGCGGTTGCGTACACGTGATCCGCGCCGTTATTACTTACTAGACCCGATTGGAGCGATCTTATTCGTACCACGCTTAGCCAATGGAGAAATCACAAAGGCGATCGAATTGGAAAGGAAAGAACAGAATTTATTTACTCTAGACAATGGTAGAAGGAAAGGGACACAGAGCAGCCTTATACAGTCTTACTTAATACCCCTGGACAAACGGGCCCGTCTCACACCCTCACACAGGGATTGCTGATGAGCAGGATGATGTTCCCAGCGCGTCCAGGGATGGCTCTCGTGCAGCTCTCTCCGGTCGCCGGCACGTACCGTGGAGATGGAATTAGGTGAAAGCAGGAGCTCGCTGCGTGTTGCCTGATGGAACGGGTTATCACGGGGCGAATGGTAGGGAGCGGACTTTGGCGCAGCTGGCGGTTATTCACTTGAGGTTATGGCCACGCTTACTCGCGTAGCTGAAAAGTGCTATATGCATTACGGCGCGTCTGGCTGCGCCCGCGTACTTTGTACGGTTCAGAGTTCAACAATGGCGAGTGATGCAAGTTCTCCGGTCCTCTCCGCGTTCCGCCTCCGTATCAGCTCTGCGAGTTCTCTTTATCAAGCTCCCTCTTTGCAAGTCCTGCTTGTAAGTCCTTTCGAGGGCTTTTCTTATGGGCTTATATAGACCCGCCCCGCGAGCCTTCTGGAACTCACCAGATGCGCTTCACCACGCCCTCTCATGCCATGCCGCTCCAGCTCTGATTGGCTGGTGGCTCTTAACCGTCATCGCCTCTGCCGCTCCCGACCTCAACGCCGCCCCCACCTTTTTAGGCCTACCTCATGTTAGCTTGACTTGGGGACAGCCAAATGGGGCGCGGGATGGATTATGCCCACAGAGGTAGAATGGATGTTGGAGCAAAATGAATGTAGGGCCTACTCTCCTGTCTTTACACAACGCAGGTACTAAGAGGGGAAATGGCCTATTCTTACACATACTAAGACATAACTATACTACAAATGGGCCTATATGTTGCTCGTGTGACTAACTATGGGGGGCAAACCTTTAACCTTTAATGACTTCAATGTGCCAATCTCAAAACCGCAGCACTGCCACCCTCCCTTGCCATACTAGTCCCCGAGTCAAACCCACACAAGTGAGAAAGACCGGTTTTGAGAAAGGTTTGGGACTAGTTTTTAAATTACATGTGACACTTAGATGTGGTTCCCCTCCAACATTTAATCTAACTCCCTGTGTGTGACAGTTTTACAACACTTGATATGTCCCACCTACTGCATTGTGTAACTAACTCTAACTGACTCACACCCACAGCTAACCGAATTGCGGAATTGTTTTGAAACTAAACATAAAGCTGGTGGGTAGCATCTTATTTACAACACTAAACCTAATTATTTACATTTCTATAACCCAGGACCTGTTCTTTTGTGGAAAGAAGATTGGGGGGAGAAAAAGCACAGCAATGCACCAACACACATCACACAAAAAGTTCACGTTTCAAATGTCATATTTGCTGCTTGGCTGCATCTTCTTGCTTTCTGCTTCATCTTCGGTGTGCAATAAAAAAAAAAACTTAAAGGTCTTCTTTCCTGGCACACCAGAATACAATGTACAAACCGTGTCCGTTTTTATTGCCAGCAGGGCCAATCTCATGTGGTCCGACTGTGTGACATCGACGCCACTTCAAAGCAGTGGTCCGCAGGTGCAAGGTAAGTTTGCAGCAAATGACTGCTCAGCAAAAATGCAAGGCCACAGAACACGTGGTCCATAAGGTGTATTGTGGTGCATCAAAATGCAGCAGGGGTGCCGCACAGGTGTAGCCAGGTGCAGCTGCACAGTTCAGTGTTCCTGCACACCCCTCCAAAATGGGTCCATGGGTGGGGAGGAAAGACAAATTACAGTTAGCAAAGGAAAGGACGCAAAGGTACACACAATACAAGGTCATGCAATGCGAGGGGCACGGAGGAGCGAGCAGAGCAGACTCGTCCCTACTGTCCGTACCCCCCCCCCAACGTCGGCTACACTACAGTACCTTTACCCCTCCCTGTATTTACACTTTACAAATTCGTCTCTACGTCCTGTCTCCCATATCCCCCTCTAAACCAAATTCGTCTTCCAATCCCTCCCAAGAAAGAAGAGATGGAATTACACACAATGTCAAACTTCCACGTCATGATGCGTCTCACTTACTCAACAGTTTACAAAACCCGGTGTGGAGTTCCATCTCCTTGGTGAGTGGATGTGGATGGTGCAAAGAGATTTCTCATCCTATCTATCCTCTAATAACATTAACTCGGTTACACTACCCGGGGTCATTCCCTGCCAATTGGCATCTTTAAACTATGTGGTTCTAAAAACCAATTCCCATTGACCATCCTGTGATGCCATCCAATTTGGGTCTCACTCCCCAATTTTTCACTACTGTGCCTTTGCACAATTTTGGGGCTGGGTCACGTGGCTCCACTAGCAGGTCCAACTACCTGCGCACCTCCGCCACTGAAGTCGCCACCCGAGCTTACCTTGCTCCTTGCGACTACACTAAATCGGGGAAGGCACCTCCTGCCTCTCTCACCCCTCTGATGCCCTCTCTGGCATTGGGCTACCCGGGTCCTTCTCTTGGATCCTCGGGCCCCACTGAACACTACTCATAACCCTAACTGGCTCCCAGAGCCTACCTGCAGCCTCACCTGGCCGACAAACTACCTGTGGCGGAGTGCTCCAATAACCATACGCACCAACAAAGCCCACACGCCCAGCCATTCCACAGACTCATGCACCCATCCAAGCACTTCCTGCTACTTCCTGCACCACAGGTGTCAATATCCAATAATTTACCTAAGCCCTCGACCTGACTTTTAAACTACCCTCCCCGGGCATTCGTGAAGGGGTCCTTCTTCCCCCATTCACTCCTTCGCACCATGCATTCCACACCTTTTATTCCACACCAAGCATTCCACACCAAATATTCTCACCATTTATTCCACACACCAAGCTCTCTTGCACACCTTTTGTGCTCTTACACCTTTTCTCCACTTGCACCCCATGCAAGTCAATTCACTCAACACAATTCCATTTAGCCTCAATACACCACCTCTGGTCATCCCCGACCAATGCCTCATTTGCGCCTCAATCTCAAGCTCAACACACACAGTGATTCTCATTCAATTCCTCATTTGCTCAAGCTCATCCACACACACAATTTCTCCACACTACTACACACACACAGCATCATATAACTAGCTGCTTTTCCTCCTAATACTCGTGCTTTCCTGTCTTCCCTTACACTAAGCACTCCCTTGTCATTATCATCCTTCTAATCTCTCTACGTCCCCTCTACCTGTAGAAAAGTCACGACTTAAATCTCGTCCCTACTGTCATTTACTAAATCCCTAACAATATCCTAGCCCGCCCTCGGCTAGTGTACACTGCCACCCCATAATCTATTGCTCATGAGCCCCAATGTTAGTGTGGGGAATGGCGAAACCACCACTCTCACACGCCGGGTACCATTCGCCAACACTATGGCTAATCGTCCACTGTACTATGAGCCTCTCCATGCGACAATACATTTTCGTCACAGCTCGGCTTCGAAAAGCCGAGCAATGCATGCATGCGGGTGGTTGGTCTACTGTTGGTTGGGTCCGTCCGGCATTTACGATTCAGGGGAGGAGGTTTTGTTGGGCCAAGGTTCCAGGCGCCATCCCTGCGCGGAGCCTTTCGGTCCCCGACACGATGGCCCAACCTCCCACAGTCGGAGCACTGCACCCGCCAGGGGGTGAAGCTCCGACCTCTCCTACCCCCCCTCAAACCGTGCCGATCGCCTTTCCCGCCAAGGCGCAGCACCGACCATACAGGGCGGGGCCCAGCACGAATCGTGCATGCCGCCGCGGCAATGATCCCTGCCGATCCCCGGTGTACACAAAGCACACCACGCACCGAGGGCTTGTGTCGGCTATCCGTCGCACTACGTGCTAACCCCCCGGTGTGGGTGGATGCCCGAGTCACATTCTCACACCCACAGGCGATCCGATCCACTCTCGCACATCGAGACGCTCCAGCCCCTCCCATACATTCATTGCATTCAGTTACCGTACGCTCTCGTGCATTCTCTTTTCTTGCACACTCAGGTGCACACCACACAGGCACACTCACGCCGTTCACACACTCCATTAACACACACCCTCACACACATCCTGGCGCTCTCATACCACTCGCACACTCCGTTACACACTCAGCCATCGCACACCCTCGCATACACTCCTTTGTTACACCCTCAGTAACAACCACGGGTGTGCATTCTCACACACTCTATTCGGCCATCGCACACTCTGTTTCACACTCTGTTTCACACTCTTCCCACATACACTCCGTTATATACTCGCGCTTCGGTGCCGTTCGCACACGCGCGCCATTCACCCTCACACATCGCACCACGGACCTTCCAGGAGCGCCCGGGTTACGTCGCGATCCCAAGCGCGCCAAAAATCTTTTCGCGCCAAACATTTTCGCGCCATACACGCTCCTACTCACCTGAAGGACCCTCTTCTCCGCCAGCACCTGCAAACCTTTATTGGGATTAGCAAGCACGGCATCACAATGCGAACACGGACTTTGCACATATTCCATCACTTCCCTCGATTTAATCTCTAATTCTATCTCTGCCGTCTCTTCGGCCTCAATTTCAATTATAACCATTTCCTTTTATTTTTCCTCGACGAACTCTCCACTCATCTGCGCTACTCAAACTGCTGCGCAACTGCTCTCCGCAACTCAAATCTGCGCAACTCAAACGAACTCAACTCTCAACTCCAAACGAACTCTCCCCAACGAACTACCAGTCCTACTTTCCGAAATGGTGTTCGGCGCTCGTTAATATCTCCTGGCCCGTGACGTCAGCCTTGGCGCACTGCCAACCAATCAGTCTCCTCCACTGACTCGCCGGCTCGCCCAGGTGCACACCCTCTGCGTCACTCTCACTCCCGCTCCTTGCTCCTGGTGTCATAGCGCGTGCTATTCGAGGTGGATAGGCCTGTCGGAGGTGTAAGTGGTGGCGGCCATGTGGCGGTGTCCTGGTCTGGTTTCTTCCTAAGTCCTGTCAGGGGGGAGGGCGTTATTTAATGTTGCACTGAGGATCCGTCGGAATGTCTGTGGTGTGCAGTGCCAAAAGGGACAAAGGTTTGGCTAACCAGGTGAGGACACACAGGGGCGCTACTCCTTAATCCCTATACTACTTATCACTCGAACCTCCTGGTAGATTCACAATTATACATCTTAACCGACAAAACGCCTACACATGAACTTATTACAGGTAGTTTTCCTAACCGCGACACCTCGAAGCATGTTACCTACGCAGCTCTATCTGCTCTACGTATTGCTCTACCCACCAGACATTGTTGTGAAAATCAACCAGATCCACAACTTGTCCCATAGGTAGGTTTAATCTCAATTAGATCTTTGACATCATCCTGTAAAATACAATCATGCAATAGATATCAGGATCTTGGTATCATACTGAGCGGACCGATAATAATAGACAAAGCAAGCCAGTCTAGCATATATGTGCGAGTCTAGCATATACGTACCATTCAAGACTACATGTAAAGTAAATGTCATAAGTGTGGCTCCGTGTTGTGGACGTCCCAGGTTTTATAGATGCCCTTCAGTGGCTGAAGCGAGTAACTATCTTGGGTTCAACTTTGGTATAATTTCACTACATTCTCCCCGCCGTTAGAACTATACTGCCGCTAGGCAGATCGTAAGCGTGCGTCAGCATTAATTGATTAATTGATTAGGGTACGTCATTCCATGTCAGTTGGTCCACCGGTAGCGGTCGGGGCGGTGAACTACCCTGCCAGCCCGCGTCCGGAAACTACCGGGTGCGGCGTCCCCAAGCCCGGAGTCCCCGTCGGAGTAGCCGCTGGAGGCAGGTGTCGGAGGGGGAACCTCAGAGCCTTCAGGCAGGGGTGTAGGTGACGACAGAGGTGACAGCAAAGGTTCCATAGAGGAAGCTTCGGTAGAGTCCATAGACTCGTAGATTGGTTCGTCGATATCCCTATAAGGGTCGATGACCCCACAAGGGGTGAGATGGCGTACGGAGACAGTGGACTCGCGTCCATCTGCCGTCAGCACACGAGCATGCTCGGGATTAGCCTGGAGTACCTGCACCTTATCCACAAAGGGGTCATACTTGCTCGTGCGCACCGCTCATTTGAGATAAGCCGGCCCCGGCTCAGTGAGCCAGCTGGGTAAAGATTGGATGCTACCCGAGCTTCTAGGGTGGTGGAACAGTCGTTCGTGAGGAGTCTGGTTGGTGGCCGTACATAGGAGAGCCCGGATCGAGTTCAGAGCCGCAGGTAGCGACCAAGCCCATTTATCGAGACCCCGGCCGAGGGTCCGGAGGCTTAGCGTGACGGCCCTCCATATAATCCCATTGAAGCGTTCAATCTGCCCATTCGCCTAGGGTCTGTACGGTGTGGTGTAACTCGAAGCAACATTATTTTGGAGCAAATAACCTCTCACCTCCTGCGACAGGAACACCGCACCCCGATCGGTATGCACGTAGGCCGGATACCCAAACATAGAAAACAAATTCTGCAGGCACCGTATGACCGTGGCAGCCGTCATATCCCCGCACTTGTAAGCAAAGGGGAATCGCGAGTACTCATCAACGATAGTGAGCAGATAACGAGAGTTGCTCGACACCGGCAGCGGCCTTTTGAAATCCATTGCCAATCTCTCCCACGGTCTAGTAGCCCTAACCAGCGACCCCATGGGAGGGTTGTAAAAACGCGGTTTGAGTTCCGCACACATAGCGCACTCACGGCAGATCCGGCGGATGTCCTCAACCGAGTACGGCAGATTACTACTACGCACAAAATGAGCGAAACGCGTCACCCCGGGATGACACATAGTGTCGTGCAGAGTGCGCAGCCCCTCCAAAATTACGATCCCCGCGCAAGTAGCCGGCCTCGATAAGGCGTCGGCGACCAGGTTATCCTTCCCCGGGCGGTATTTGATGGTGTAGCAGAAGTCGGCGAGTTTGATACGCCAGCGAGTGATTTTCTCATTCTTAATACGTTGAGCATGTAAGGTGTCATACATGAACGCAACGCTTTGTTGGTCCGTGATGATTTGGAAGCATCGCCCGAGTAAGTACGGTTGCCACCGCCGAATCGACTCGACGATCGCGTATGCTTCCTTTTCGACAGACGAATGCCTCCCCTCAGCGGAGGTGAGAGTCCGCGAAAAGAAAGCCACCGGGCGCCCCCCTTGGGAGAGAGTCGCCGCTATCGCATGATCCGAGGCATCACTTTCTACGACGAAAGATTCGCTCTCGTCGATTGTCGCCACAGCGGCGCCAGCGATGTCGGCGTTAAGGCCCCCGAAGGCCGCCAAGGCGGCCGGGCTCATGGGGAACGTGTCGCAGGCCACGAGGGGGCGGAGCTTCGTGGAGAAATTTTGCACCCACTTCGAATAGTGGGCAAACAGCCCGAGAGCACGCTTCAGCGAAGCTCGATCGCCGGGCGGGGCCATATCGAGCAAAGGTCGCAGACGCTCCTTATCCGGAGAGACAGAGCCATGGGTCACGGTGTACCCCAGAAGATCTATCGTGCATTGAGAGTAACGACACTTAGCCTCATTCATGGTTAGGCAATACCTATGCGCGACCTCGAGGAAGCGCCTCAGATTAACCTCGTGATGCTCCTGGTCATACCCACAAACCGTAAGATTGTCCAGATAGACAAAGACATCTGTCAAATTCTCCTTAGTAACGAGGTCGTCCATAGCCCTCTGAAAACAGGCGACCCCGTTCGTTACCCAAAAAGGTAATCGGGTGAACTGGTATAACCTTTGACCCGATTCAAAGGCGGTGTAGATGCGATCAGCCCTAGAGATGGGGCTCTGATGATACGCACTACACAGATCGAGAGTGCTGTAGACGGAGTACTGGGCCACCAGTCGTACTAGCGCGTTCATCCCCGGTAAGGGGTAGGCGTCCAGCTGTGTAAAGCGATTAACCGTCTGTGAGTAGTCGATTACCATGCGCTGGCGATGGGCCTCACTTCGCACCACTAAGACCTGGGCCCGCCACGGCGACCGGCTAGGTTCGATAACACCGTCCTTTAAGAGTTGTGCCATTTCTTCCGCAATGAATTGCGCGTCCGCTCGTGAGTAGCGTCGCGATTTTACTGCTACAGGAGCGCAGTCAGTGGTCAGGTTGGGGAACAGCGAAAGAGGCTCAATTTCCATTTTCACGAGTGCACACACAGCAAGCGTGTCTGTCCCACCGAATTCAATTTCCAAACGTCCATGTCGCTTAAGGAAATCGTGTCCTCACAGGATGTCAGCACATAAGGCGGGCAAGACCATGAGATGTACATCGGAAAACATGCGTCCCTTTATCACAAGTTTTAATCGACATTCCCCCTTCGTGCTGAGCCGAAGTCCCTGGGAGGCCATGAAGATCCGTCGTGTAGTCCCGATGACCGGCCAACCATGTTGATGCACCAGCCGCTGATCGATGAAACTATCCGTAGATCCTGTGTCGATTAGGGCCTGTGCAAAAATGCCTTCGACCAAGAGCGGGATAATGGCCTGATCAAGGCCAGAAGATCTGGCAGGTATTGCCAGATACCGAGCGAGAAGATCCGGTGGCTCCGAGCGAGAAGATCGCGCCTCACGCGTGGATCCCACACCGGCTGCAGTTTTCCGGTCGTCGAAGGAGCCTCCGGAGGGCCCCCGTGCCAAACGCATAGTTGGACGTGCCGATCCAAGAGCGTGTAGTTCGTACGAGCCGCCGTCAGATGGCGCTCGTGTCACATGTGAAAGATCGCAGTCAACATGTGCTCGATCAAGAGCGTGTAGGTCATACGAGCTGCCGTCAGAGGGCGCTCATGTCACGTGCGAAAGATCGCAGTCAATTGTACTTTCACTGCCGTCAGAGGGCGCTCGTGTAACGTGCGAAAGATCGCAGTCAATTGTACTTTCACTGCCGTCAGATGGCGCATGCGCATGCACAATAGGAGGAGCTTTCAAAGCCGGAACTTTTTGTTTGTTTGAGGAAGGCGTTCGAACGCCAGTCAAGGTCCATCGCTCCATGGCCGGTCGCATTCGCGACATTTGTTGTGGCGGCCCGATGTATTTCACCAAGGACATGCATGCAGCCAGGGGCCCGGGAGGAGGAGGACAGCTCATCAAGGCCGGGTGAGGCGCCCCGCTCCGTGCTCGGTCCGCTGGCTCGGCGATAAGCCCATTCATGGTCGCGCGTGCTCGTGTGCCCTGCGCGGCCTTCTTGCAGACTTTAGCAAAGTGTCCTTTCGTAGAACACAAATGGCATATGGCTTCCCGAGCCGGACACGCTGACCTGGGATGCTGCCGGTTGCCACAGAAGTAACACGTCACATTCCGGTCAGGCCTGGGCCTGGCTGCTGTAGCTGCTGCTTGGCCGGCATCCGAGTCCACCTCGGGAGCGGCCAGGGGCTCGGCCGTAGTCGAGTCTGCACCCGTATCCTCGGCGGTAGCCCTCTCCAGTCGCGCGAGTTGAGTAGTCCCCGCAACGATCCGAGAGTGGTCATAAGCGGTGGATTGTTTCCGGGCCTCAGTGTAAACGTTGGCCACCCATAGAGCCTCCGCGAACGTTAGGTCAGCTGTCTCCAGGAGCCTGAGTCTCAGATCTGTAGAGCTGATTCCGGAGACGAAAGCGTCTCGGACAAGATTGTCCTGGACTTGCTCGTGTGTCCGTACCTCTTGAGTACTGTCCGCGAGGAGGTGCCGCAGCTCCTGAGCGAAGCGGTCATTCGACTCGGTTGGCTGTTGACGTCGCGTGGCGAGCAGATGCCTGTTGTACACCACGCTCCGTTTCTTAATGTAAAGGCGCTTTAGTTCCGCCACGGCGGTATCGTACGTCGTACATCGAACGATGCTCCTGTAAATATTGTGGTCGACTTTGGTCTGTAGCACAGACAGCTTCGTTTCAGCGGTGGGTACGGCATCCTGGGCGCCGAACTGGTTCTCCAGCGTTTTGAGCCAGTGAGCGAACACCGAGCCCGACTCCTCAGCTTGTGGGTCGGAGCCGAGTATCGGTACGTTGATCATCTTGTGTCCCGCCATTTCCGTAGATCTTAATTGAGATTAAGTGTTGTGAAAATCAACCAGATCCACAACTTGTCCCATAGGTAGGTTTAATCTCAATTAGATCTTTGACATCATCCTGTAAAATACAATCATGCAATAGATATCAGGATCTTGGTATCATACTGAGCGGACCGATAATAATAGACAAAGCAAGCCAGTCTAGCATATATGTGCGAGTCTAGCATATACGTACCATTCAAGACTACATGTAAAGTAAATGTGACAGGTGTGGCCCGCGTCGCGGACGTCCCAGGTTTTATAGACGCCCTTCAGTGGCTGAAGCGAGTAACTATCCTGGGTTCAACTTTGGTATAATTTCACTACAGACATAACAATATTATTGCTTGAGATTTACACTATGGGTTATTGTTGTTTGAGATGTACACAGATCGAGTTATCGTGCTTTGAGATGTACACAGATTGACTTATTGTGGTTTGAGATGTACACAGATGTACACACAGTATGAGTTATTGTGGTTTGAGATTTACACAGTATGAGTTATTGGTGTTTGAGATGTACACAGATCGAGTTATCGTGCTTTGAGATGTACACAGATTGAGTTTTTATGGTTTGAGATGTACACAGATCGAGTTATCGTGCTTTGAGATGTACACAGATTGAGTCATTGTGGTTTGAGATGTACACAGATTGAGTTCTTGTGGTTTGAGATGTACACAGATTGAGTTCTTGTGGTTTGAGATGTACACAGATTGAGTTATTGTGGTTTGAGATGTACACAGATTGAGTTCTTGTGGTTTGAGATGTACACAGATCGAGTTATTGTGGTTTGAGATGTACACAGATTGAGTTATTGTGGTTTGAGATGTACACAGATCGAGCTATCGTGCTTTGAGATGACCCATATAAGATATCATTAACACCACACAGTTTTTGGGTTTGGGCAGTTCGATTTTACCGATTTGGGGAGTTCTTGAGACCAGTCATGGATTGGGACTGCACAATGCAATAAATCATGGCTGCAGAGTGTAATGGTAAGAAAATGAGTAATAATGCTCTGTTCATCAAATGGTATACCCTCGGGTGAAAAGCCGGACCAAAGCAAAATCTCCTCCATCAGCAGGAGTGCCCAATCAAGTTAACTCGAAGACTGGAGCAGATTGCTGCAAGTACTTACTTACTTCACCTTGGTCTGATTCAGGATCACCCCGGGATAGATTGTCTCAGTGTCGTACTTGAGAGTGGTGTGTTGGGAGGTTCACCTGGGACTGGGCGTTTTACAGGGGTTTGGTGGTTTACCGACAGGGACAGTTTACGATGACCGTGTGGTTTGTGCTTTACGGAGACCAAGTGTTTTACCGATTTGGGCGGTTCGTTGGGACCGAATGGTTCTGGGGACCGGGTGTTTTACAGGGACCGAGTGGTTTATGGGGACCGAGTGTTTTACCGATTTGGGAAGTTTGTGGGCACCGGGTGTTTTATGGGGACCGAGTGTTTTACCGATTTGGGAAGTTTGTGGGCACCGGGTGGTTTATGGGTACCGAGTGTTTTACCGATTTGGGAAGTTTGTGGGCACCGGGTGGTTTATGGGTTCCGAGTGTTTTACCGATTTGGGAAGTTTGTGGGCACCGGGTGGTTTATGGGTACCGAGTGTTTTACCGATTTGGGAAGTTTGTGGGTACCGGGTGGTTTATGGGTACCGAGTGTTTTACCGATTTGGGAAGTTCGTGGGCACCAGGTGGTTTATGGGTACCGAGTGTTTTACCGATTTGGGAAGTTCGTGGGCACCGGGTGGTTTATGGGTACCGAGTGTTTTACCGATTTGGGAAGTTCGTGGGCACCGTGTGGTTTACGGGGACCGAGTGTTTTACCGATTTGGGAAGTTCGTGGGCACCGGGTGGTTTATGGGTACCGAGTATTTTACCAATTGGGAAGTTCGTGGGCACCGGGTGGTTTACGGGGACCGAGTGTTTTACCGTTCCGGGCGGTTTGTGGGCACCGGGTGGTTTATGGGTACCGAGTGTTTTACCGATTTGGGAAGGTCGTGGGCACCGGGTGGTTTATGGGTACCGAGTGTTTTACCGATTTGGGAAGTTCGTGGGCACCGTGTGGTTTACGGGGACCGAGTGTTTTACCGATTTGGGAAGTTCGTGGGCACCGGGTGGTTTATGGGTACCGAGTATTTTACCAATTTGGGAAGTTCGTGGGCACCGGGTGGTTTACGGGGACCGAGTGTTTTACCGTTCCGGGCGGTTTGTGGGGACCGGGAGGTTTATGGGGACCAAGTGGTTTACCGATTTGGGAGGCTCATTCGGACAATGCAGTTTACTGGGACCGGGCGGTTTGTGGGGACCGAGTGGTTTACCGATTTGGGAGGCACGTTCGGACCACGCAATTTACGGGGACCGAGTGTTTTACCGTTTCTGGCGGTTTGTGGGGACCGGGCGGTTTATGGGGACTGCGTGTTTTATCGTTTCGGGAGGTTTATGGCGACCGAGTGTTTTACAGATTTGGGAGGCACGTTTGGACCAGGCAGTTTACGGGGACCGAGTGTTTTATCATTCCGGGCGGTTTGTGGGGACCGGGCGGTTTATGGGGACCAAGTGGTTTACCGATTTGGGAGGCTCATTCGGACAATGCAGTTTACTGGGACCGGGAGGTTTATGGGGACCGAGTGTTTTATCATTCCGGGCGGTTTGTGGGGACCGGGCGGTTTATGGGGACCAAGTGGTTTACCGATTTGGGAGGCTCGTTCGGACACGGCAGTTTACTGGGACCGCATGTTTTACCGTTTTGGGCGGTTTGTGGGGACCGGGCGGTTTACATATTCGGTTGGTTTTTGGGGATTGGGTGGTTTACGGGGACCGAGTGTTTTACCGTTTTGGGCGGTTTGTGGGGACCGGGCGGTTTACATATTCGGTTGGTTTGTGGGGACCGGGCGGTTTATGGGGACTGCGTGTTTTATCTTTTCGGGAGGTTTATGGGGACCGAGTGTTTTACAGATTTGGGAGGCGCATTCGGACAATGCAGTTTACTGGGACCGGGAGGTTTATGGGGACCGAGTTTATGGGGACCGAGTGTTTTACAGATTTGGGAGGCACGTTTGGACCAGGAAGTTTATGGCGACCGAGTGTTTTACCATTCCGGGCGGTTTGTGGGGACCGGGAGGTTTATGGGGACCAAGTGGTTTACCGATTTGGGAGGCTCATTCGGACAATGCAGTTTACTGGGACCGGGAGGTTTATGGGGACCGAGTGTTTTACAGATTCGGGAGGCACGTTCGGACAAGGCAGTTTACGGGGACCGAGTGTTTTACCGTTTTGGTCGGTTTGTGGGGACCGGGCGGTTTATGGGGACCAAGTGGTTTACCGATTTGGGAGGCTCGTTCGGACATTGCAGTTTACTGGGACCGCATGTTTTACCGTTTTGGGCGGTTTGTGGGGACTGGGTGGTTTACATATTCGGTTGGTTTTTGGAGACTGGGTGGTTTACGGGGACCGAGTGTTTTACCGATTTGGGAAGTTCGTGGGCACCGGGTGGTTTAAGGGTACCGAGTGTTTTACCGATTTGGGAAGTTCGTGGGCACCGTGTGGTTTACGGGGACCGAGTGTTTTACCGATTTGGGAAGTTCGTGGGCACCGGGTGGTTTATGGGTACCGAGTGTTTTACCGTTCCGGGCGGTTTGTGGGGACCGAGTGGTTTACCGATTTGGGAAGCTCATTCGGACAATGCAGTTTACTGGGGACCGGGCGATTTGTGGGGACCGAGTGGTTTACCGATTTGGGAGGCTCATTCGGACAATGCAGTTCACTGGGACCGGGAGGTTTATGGGGACCAAGTGGTTTACCGATTTTGGAGGCAAGTTCGGACCACGCAGTTTACGGGGACCGAGTGTTTTACCGTTTCTGGTGGTTTGTGGGGACCGGGCGGTTTATGGGGACTGCGTGTTTTATCGTTTCGGGAGGTTTATGGCGACCGAGTGTTTTACAGATTTGGGAGGCGCATTCGGACAATGCAGTTTACTGGGACCGGAAGGTTTATGGGGACCGAGTGTTTTACAGATTTGGGAGGCACGTTTGGACCAGGCAGTTTACGGGGACCTAGTGTTTTATCATTCCGGGCGGTTTGTGGGGACCGGGCGGTTTATGGGGACCAAGTGGTTTACCGATTTGGGAGGCTCGTTCGGACAAGGCAGTTTACTGGGACCGCATGTTTTACCGTTTTGGGCGGTTTGTGGGGACTGGGTGGTTTACATATTCGGTTGGTTTTTGGGGACTGGGTGGTTTACGGGGACCGAGTGTTTTACCGTTTTGGGCGGTTTGTGGGGACCGGGCGGCTTATGGGGACCAAGTGGTTTACCGATTTGGGAGGCTCATTCGGACATTGCAGTTTACTGGGACCGCATGTTTTACCGTTTTGGGCGGTTTGTGGGGACTGGGTGGTTTACATATTCGGTTGGTTTTTGGGGACTGGGTGGTTTACGGGGACCGAGTGTTTTACCGTTTTGGGCGGTTTGTGGGGACCGGGCGGTTTACATATTCGGTTGGTTTTTGGGGACTGGGTGGTTTACGGGGACCGAGTGTTTTACCGTTTTGGGCGGTTTGTGGGGACCGTGCGGCTTACATATTCCGTTGGTTTTTGGGGACGCGGTTTGTGGGGACCGGGCAGTTTATGGGGACCAAGTGGTTTACCGATTTGGGAGGCTCGTTCGGACAATGCAGTTTACTGGGACCGCATGTTTTACCGTTTCGGGCGGTTTGTGGGGACCGGGCAGTTTACATATTCGGTCTGTTTGTGGCGTTGTTCCTTTTTCGAAGGCTAGGCGTTTTGTTTGGCACGATCGGTTGGTTCGTGAGGCTGGGCAAATTGGTTTGGTACGGTCAGGTGGTTCGCTGGTTGGTTGGATCGCAAGATGAGTGAGAGAGGCAACTTGAGGTTGGAATCTGGGTTTGAAGAAAAGACAGGCTGGGGGTCTGCACGGATCAGAGGTAGAACTGGACTCATGGCAGCATGTGGTCCGGCGTGTCGATCATCCCGCTTTCATGAGCCTTTTGACATTCAATCAATTAGGGACGTGACTCGAATCGCGCCATGCAATTTCTGCTCCACCTCTGTGACAAACACGATGTGACCATTGTACATTTTCGGCCCATGGGGCGTCCGATGGACGAGTTGCAGCCCCACGGGCACGTATTGATCAGTCGTCCCCTCCCCTACCCAAAGCTCACGGGGCGCCCTGCAAGTGGGTAACGGATGGGGGCAGAAGTCAGGAGATTCACATGGATTCACAAACAGGAGACAGAAGCCTCTCCTCAGTGAAAGATACATGAAAGCCCGCTAGGAGTTTGAAAAAAAGCACCCAAAAGGACTTTCAGACTGTGAGAAACAAGATTCTGTGGTCTGATGAAACCAAGATTTAACTGTTTGGCTTCCGTCTGGCCACTCTGCCATAAAGCCCAGATCGGTGGAGTGTTGCAGTGATGTTTGTCCTTCTGGAAGTTTCTCCCATCTCCACACAGGATCTCTGGAGCTCAGCCAGAGTGACCATCGGGTTCTTGGTCACCTCTCTTACCAAGGCCCTTCTCCCCCGATCGCTCAGTTTGGCCCGGCGGCCAGCTCTAGGAAGAGTCCTGGTTGTTCCAAACTTCTTCCATTTAAGAATTATGGAGGCCACTGCTCTTGGGAACCTTCAATGCAGCAGAAATTTTTTTGTAGGCTTCCCCAGATCTGTGCCTCGACACAATCCTGTCTCTGAGCTCTGTATCAGTTCCTTCCACCTCATGGCTTGGTTTTTGCTCTGATATGCATTGTCAGCTGTGAGACCTTATAGAGACAGGTGTGTGCCTTTCCAATCATTCCATTTATGACGACGAAACGTCTGATGCCCAACGTGGAGATCGGTTTCTGAGGTTTGGGTCATGGAATGTAGGGACAATGACAGGGAGATCAAGAGAAGTGGTGGAAGTATTGGTCAGAAGAAGAGTGGACACATGTTGTGTGCAAGAGACTAGATGGAAGGGAAGTGGTGTGAGAATGGTGAAGGGTAGGCAGGGACAGAAATACAAGTTTGTGCGGCAAGGGTGCCCGGAGGGCGTGTATGGTGTTGGTGTCCTGTTTTCTGAGGAGTTTGTAGACAGTGTGGTGAGTGTGACTAGAGTGAGTGAAAGGTTGATGATGGTGAAAATGATGATTGGAAAGCTCTTGGTGAACATCATCTCGGGATATGCTCCGCAGGTTGGTCGGAGCGATGAAGAGAAGGACAAGCTCTGGTGTGCTATAGAGAAGTTGATGGAAAACGTGAAAGATGAGGAAGTTGTTGTGGTAGGAGGAGACCTCAATGGACATGTGGGAAGGAGTATGGACGGTTTTGAGGGAGTTCATGGGGGTTACGGATATGGTGTGAGAAATGGAGAAGGTGAAAGGATTTTGGAGTTTGCTGATGGAGCTGATTTGTTGATTGTAATACTCAGTTCCAGAAAGAGGATAATAAGCTTGTTACATACACGTCAGGTGGGTCGACGACAACCATTGACTACCTGCTGGTGCGTAGGCGAGATAGGGGGCACCTCCGGTACACAAAGGTGATCCCTGGGGAGGAGGCTGTTTCACAGCACCACTTGGTTGTCTGCGACATAAGGGTGAAAGGTGCGAGGAGAGCTCGGCGGGTGAAGTACCAACCGAGAATGAAGGTGTGGAGGTTGAAAGAGGTGACAGTGAGGGAGGCATTAAAAGAGAGGCTGAGTAGGGTAGAGGATGATGTGGTTGAGCTTGAAAGTGGTTGGATGTCAATGAAAGATAGAGTCTGTTGGGAGCCATTGGTGAGGTATGTGGATGGACTAAAGGACCACCGAGGCACTCGGAAACATGGTGGTGGGATGATGAAGTTGGAAAGAAGATTGACGAGAAGAGGAAGAGGTTCAAGGAGTGGCAGAAGGCGAAGGGTATGGGGGCAAAAAAGGCAGAGCATGAAAGTTTTAAGGCAGCCAAGAAGGCTGCAAAGAAAGAAGTAGCAAAGGCACAGGAGGCATGCAGGAAAATGTACGGAGACCGCTTGTATTTGGAAGAGGGTCAGAGAGCGGTATTCAGGATTGCAAAGCAGATAGCGAAAGAGAGGTGTGATGTGATGGGGGTGAGTTGCTTGAAGGATGAAGTGGGACAAATCGTTGTAGACCCAGATGGAATTAAAGGAAGATGGAAGGGATATATGGAAATACTGTTGAATGCAGAGAATGAATGGGATGGCAACATAGAGAGTAACCCAGCTTTAGGACCGGCAGAGAAGATAACCGAGAAGGAAGTTGAGGAAGCGATAAAAGCAATGAAGAGCAGAAAAGCGGGAGGGCCGACGGGAGTTGTGGGAGATATGTTGAAGGCAGCGGGGAATTGGGGTGTGAAGAGAATGACAGAGATCTGTAATCTGGTGGTGAAAGAAGGCCGCATTCCAGTGGATTGGGAACTGAGTACCCTCGTCCCTCTATACAAAGGGGAAAGGTGACCCTCTGGACTGTGGCTCGTATCGAGCGATAAAGTTATTGGAGCATGGAATGAAGGTATTGGAAAGGGTGTTGGAGAGGACTATAAGGAAGAAAGTGAAGATTGACGAAATGCAGTTTGGATTTATGCCAGGAAGAAGAACGACAGACGCGCTTTTTATTGTGAGGCAGTTGCAGGAGAAGTATATGGAGAAGAGGAAGAAGTTGTTTCTCGGGTTTGTTGATCTGGAGAAAGCATTCGATAGGGTTCCACGTGAAGTATTGACATGGGCATTGAGGAAGTTAGGAGTGGAGGAATGGTTGATCAGAGTAGTGATGGCAATGTACAAAAGAGCGCGCACAGCTGTAAGGACGAAGGACGGGAACAGTGGTGAGTTTGAGGTGAAGGTGGGAGTGCATCAGGGGTCAGTACAAAGCTACTACTATTTGTAGTTGTGATGGAGGTGCTGGCTCAGAACGTAAAGGAGGGTTTACCGTGGGAGTTGTTGTATGCAGATGATCTGGTGTTGATTGCGGAAAGTATTGTTGGACTGAAGGAAAATATGAACAAGTGGAAGGAATGTATGGAGACAAAAGGTCTGAAGGTGAATATAGGAAAGACGAAGGTGATGGCAAGTGGTAAAGCATGTGCTGAGGTGGAAAGAACTGGGAAGTGGCCATGTGCTGTGTGCAGGAAGGGTGTCGGAGTGAATTCCATTCAATGTACAATGTGCGCTGAGTGGGTTCATCAAAAATGTAGTGGTTTGAGAGGGTCATTAACCAGTGTGGCAGCTACATTCAAATGTAAGGTGTGCACAGAGGGAGCTGCAGATGGATGAAATGTTGTGTTGGATCTTGGAGATGGTGTGAAGGTGGAAGGTGTGAAAACATTTTATTACCTAGGAGACATGCTGAATGGAGAACGTGGATCAGACTCGGCAACGGTTGCTCGAGTGAGATGTGCATGGAAGAAGTTTCGGAAACTGAGTGGCGTGCTGATGAGGAGGGGAGTGTCGTTGAAGCTGAAGGGAAAGGTGTATGCTGCATGTGTGAGAAGTGTTATGATTTATGGGAGCGAGACATGGGTCATGAATGTAGAGCAGCAACGAAGGCTGGAAAGGGTGGAAATGCTAATGGTTCGGTGGATGTGCGGAGTATCGTTGAGAGAGAGGAAGACAAAATTATGATGAATTGCGAAAGATGATGGGAATAGAGCCTGTGATGGATGCTGTGAAGAGGAACAGGTTGAGATGGTTTGGTCATGTGTTGAGGAAGGATGAAAGTGACTGGTTGAGAAGAGTGATGGAAATGAATGTAGAAGGAAGCAGAGGACGGGGAAGACCGAGAAAGACTTGGCTAAAGATGGTGAAGAAGAAATGCGGGCAAGGGGGGTTAACAAGGAGAGATGCAGAAAATAGGGGAAAAATGGAGAAGATTGTCATGGGGACCGCAAGGCTAACCCCCGCTCTAGCAGGGAAAATGGCCTTAAAATGCATGTTGTTGTTTTCTGCAACATAACAAAATGTGAAAAAGTGAAGGGGTCTGAATACTTTCTGAATGCACTGTACATCTAATATCCAGAAGGTATCATTAGCTCCTGCCTGAGCCTTCATCAAATGAATGAAACATAAAGGTCTGCGGCGTTCATCACCCAGATTGCCAGGTTTAGTTACCTTGCTTCTGTCCCATACCACTGCAAATGCCTCGATTGTTCACCTCAATGCTATCTCGGTTTCTCAGGGCCTGATTTTTCAATCACTTGAACATTCCTTCACTCGCTACTTTACTTTATTTGAAAATCAGAAGTAATTGCGATGCGTTACCAGCTATTCTTATACATGTGAATCATTTTCTGGGAACAGCAATTTCCATCGTCCAGCAAGGCTTTCCACAAACATTGCATAACACAGAGACATGACGTCACGGCATCTATATGTCATATATTTATTTATTTATTTATATATATATATATATATATATATATATATATATATATATATATATTTATTTATATATATATATATATATATATATATATATATATATATATATATATATATATATTATAATATATATATATACTAGCAGAGGTACCCGGCTTTGCACGGGAGTGGGAGGAGGAGGGGAGGGGGAAGAGGAGGGGAGGGGAACGGGGGGGAGGGGGGGGAGGAGGGGAGGGGAGGAGGAGGGGAGGGGAAGGGGGGGAGGGGGGAATGGGGGGGGGAGGGGGGAGGGGTGGGAGGGGGGGGAGGGGGAAGGGGGGGGAGGGAAGGGTGCGGGGGGTGCCCAGGGGGAAGAAGGGCCCCTCCCCCTCCCCCTCCCCCCCCTTTCCCCTCCCCCCCCTCCCCTCCCCCCTTCCCCCCCTCCCCCCCTCCCCCACTTCCCCCCTTCCCCCTCCCCTCCCCCTCCCATCCCCCTTCCCCCTCGTTCCCCTCCCCCTTCTCTTCCCCCCTCCCCTCCTCCTCCCCCTTCACACCAGGGGGGTTGACTCAGCCTGTCATCCCACCGAGGTCGGAAGTCGGAACTCATTGTCGTCAAATAAATGTAGCCTGTATGTTTCACTCTTTGTCACATGCCGTTGGTCCCATGTCAATCGGATGAAGTTGAAAAATTAACGTTACGAAGGTTCTCTGGGACGTACTGATTCCGAATAATGAAGTTGAAAAATTAACGTTCCGAAATACGCTAATTACGCTAACAGAAGCGCTGGAGGGAGCACTGCGCTCCCTCCCTTAGATTCCCTCCCTCTTCTGCTAGCGCTAATTACGCGTAACACACTAATTTTAAAACCCGAAGTTTTTTTTAATTTTAAGGTGTGCTGTAGTCAGAAGCGCTAGAAGCGCTGCGCTCCCTCCCTTCGAATCCCTCTCTCTTCTGCTAGTGCTAATAATACGCTAATTTTAAAACCCGAAATTTTTTAAATGTTTATGTCTCCGTGACATTCCTGGGACCATCCCGAGTCGAACAGTACTTTCCGCTCGCAAATCCGTCCACGGGTTCTCGAGATCTTAGAGATCATAGATAGATCAGGATACAGACACAGAGGCCAACTCTACTTTATATATATAGATATATATATATATATACATATATATAACCGAAAAGCACAGTCCGTGAAGTCGTGCCATTATATGTCTATTTATTAGGTACTGTTTGAAATAGTTCCATCCTGACTATTATCTCTGTACGTCTATTAATTGCGTACTGTTTGAACGTCGGTTGTAACTTGTCTGTTACTTACGTAAGTCTATTAATTACGTGATGATGCAATATATCTGTTGACCCTTTAGACTGCAGAGACTCCTTATAGCTTTGGAGACCCTTTAAGTCCCCCAACACCCTTAAGACCACAAAGACATTAAAAAAAACAAAGACCAAAAAAAATACCCAAAATACACTGAAGACGCAAATGACCCGGAAGATCCAAAAGACTCAAAATACCCCAAAGTCCCAAAAGATCCTGCAGATCCAAAAATACCCAAAAGACCCTGAAGACCCAAAATACACCAAATAACTAAGTAACCCAAAGACCCAAAAGTCCCCGAAGACGCAAAAGAACCCGAAGTCCCAATATACCTAAAATACCCAATATATCCAAACAACACAAAAGACTCTGAAGACCCAAAACACCCAAAATAATCTGAAGACCCAAAAGATCTCGAAGACCCCAAAAACCCTGAATGCCCAAAAGACCCCAAAGACCCAAAAGACCCTTAACCCCCAAAAACATCCAAAATACTTTGAAGACCCAAAAAGTCCCTGACGAACAAAAATACCCTGAGGACCCACAAGACCCCAAAGACCCAAAACACCCCAAAGACCCAAAAGACCCCCCCCCCCAACGACCAAGAAGATCCTTAAAGACCCAGAAGATCCTTCAAGATCCTGCACACCCAAAAGACCCCTAAGATCCTGAAGACCCTTAAGACCCTTAAGACCCCAAAGACCTGTAAGACCCTTGAGACCCATTAAACCAGCTTGATTCCTTGACTTCAACTTTAGACCACTTGGACCTTTTTAGACGACAAATAAATAATATCACCAATATTAAAATACTAGTGGGGCCACCCTTGGGAATCCCACGGGCATGGATGTGTGTGACATTTGGACATCTTCATTTAGATGCAGCACATTCGTTTACAAAATGGTTACTGGCAATTTATCAGATCCACAAATGATGTAATCTACACAATGTATTTACTTCTGATAACATGTGAATGCATGTGCGTGCACATGGGAAATACAGTTTGAAATGTGTAATTTAATCTCATGTAAAATGTGAATTCAAGAGCTCAAATATTCTCCCTCCCCACCCCCATCCCTCGCACATCACGCACACTGCACCAGGTAGTGGGTCACACACACGGGGGAGTGGGTCACACACACATGGGGAGTAGGTCACACACACATGGTGGAGTGGGTCACACACACGGGTAATGGGTCGCACACACACGGGGGAGTGGGTCGCACACACACGGGGGAGTGGGTCGCACACACACGGGGGAGTGCGTCACACACATGGGGGGAGTGGGTCACACACACGGGTAAATGGGTCGCACACACACGGGGGAGTGGGTCGCACACACACGGGGGAGTGTGGTCGCACACACATGGGGGAGTGGGTCGCACACACACTGGGGAGTGGGGCACACACATACGGGCTGGGGAGTGGGGCACACACATACGGGGGAGTGGGTCGCACACATGGGGGAGTGGGTCGCACACACATGGGGGAGTGGGTTGCACACACACGGGGGAGTAGGTCGCACACACACGGGGGCGTGGGTCGCACACATGGGGGAGTGGGTCGCACACATATGGGGGAGTGGGTCACACACATACGGGCGAGTGGGTCACACACATACGGGGGAGTGGGTCACATACACACGTGGGAGAGTGGGGGTTGCTTTACTCCTCCCCCTCATTCCTTTCCAACTCCTCCTCACTCCTCTCCCCCTCCCCCAATCTCCTCACGCCCTCCCCCAGTCACATCTCGCCCTCCCCCAGTCTCCTCTCGCCCTCCCCCAGTCTCCTCTCACCCTCCCCCAGTCTCCTCTCGCCCTCCACCAGTCTCCTCACGCCCTCACCCAGTCTCCTGTCCCCCTCCCCGCAGTCTCTCTCCCTCCCAAATTCTCCTCTCTCCCTCCCCCAGTCTCCTCTCCCCTCCCCCAGTCTCCTCTCCCACCCCCCTCAGTCTCCTCTCCCCCTCCCCTCAAACCCCTCTTCCCCCCCTCAGTCTCCTCTCCCCCCCTCAGTCTCCTCTCCCCCTCCCCCAATCTCTTCACGCCCTCCCCCAGTCACCTCTCGCCCTCCCCCCAGTCTCCTCTCGCCTTCCCACAGTCTCCTCTCACCCTCCCCCAGTCTCCTCTCGCCCTCCACCAGTCTCCTCTCGCCCTCACCCAGTCTCCTGTCCCCCTCCCCGCAGTCTCTCTCCCTCCCAAATTCTCCTCTCTCCCTCCCCCAGTCTCCTCTCCCCCTCCCCCAGTCTCCTCTCCCACCCCCTCAGTCTCCTCTCCCCCTCCCCTCAGACCCCTCTTCCCCCCCTCAGTCTCCTCTCCCCCCTCAGTCTCCTCTCCCCCTCCCCTCCCCCCTCTCCTCCCCTCCCCCTCTCCTCCCCTCCCCCCTCCCCTCCCCCTCCCCTCCCTTCCCCCTCCTCCCCTCTCCCCTCCCTCCCCCTTCCCCTCCCTCCCACCTTCCCCTCCCTCCTCCTCCCCTCCCTCCCCTCCCTCCCCTCCCTCCCCCATCCCTCTCCCTCCTCCCCTCCCCCCTCCCATTCCCCCCTCCCCTCCCCAACCCCCTCCCCTCCCCCCTTCCTCTCCCTCCCCTCCCTCCCCCCTCCACCCTTCCCTCCCCCCTCCCCTCCCCCCTCCCCTCCCTCCTCTCCTCCCCCTCCCTCCTCCCCTCCCCCCTCCTTCCTCCCCTCCCCCCTCCCCTCCCTCCCCTCCCTCCCCCCTCCCTCCCCCTCCCTCCCCCCTCCCCTCCTCTCCCCTCCCCTCCTCTCTCCGTGCCCTCCCCCCCTCCCTCCGAGTTTCCTCTCGAAATGAAACTCATCTTATTTGGGCGGTTTTATAATCGCTCCGAACGAAACAGGCATTGCCTGGTTTCCTTTGCTTGAGTTGTAATCAAAATGTACCTTTGTTTCTTCAAAAAGTAATTTATGATCGAAGACGTGTTGATTCAGGCTTAAAATGCACATGGGGGACTTCATTTTTAAAGTTGAATGTATCAAAAACCTTTCGCTTTGCAAAGTAAAAATTGATTAAAACGAAACGTTATCAATAACTTGTAGCGGTTACCGCTGGATGTACATAATCGCCTTGCACCGGCCAGAACACGGCCAGACGCGCCTCTCCCGGGCATGCCCGGACTCACTGTTCCCGGGCACGCCCGAACCTCCCGGGCACGCCCGGTCTCGTCTTTCCCGGGCATGCCCGCTCTCGCCTTTCCAGGGCTCGCCCAGAGCGTCCGGGCATGCCCGCTATCGCCTTTCCAGGGCTCCGCCCAGAGCGTCCGGGCATGCCCGCTATCGCCTTTCCAGGGCTCGCCCAGAGCGTCCGGGCATGCCCGCTATCGCCTTTCCAGTGCTCGCCCAGAGCGCCCGGGCACGCCAAGCCTCGACTTGCCAGGCCGCAGCCAAACACGCCCGGGCAGGTCCAGACTCGCCTTTCCAAGGCTCGCCCTTGACACCCGGGCATGCCCGGTATAGCTTTTGCCGGGCAAACTTCCCGACATAAATGTGTATATATATTGTTGCCCGATAAACGGGCTTGTCAGAATACCTGAGCTGTTTTGTTTCAATAAAGCAACTCGGACGAATTCCGTCTTTGGTCGCGTCAATTCTTTCGACTCGCGTTGGAGCGCAGTTCCTTCATTGGTGACCTACCGACATGGATACGGCAGTGACGCTTAAACTGCCTACCTTCTGGGAGGCTCACGCGGCTGTTTGGTTCGCCCAGGCGGACTCCCAGTTCGCCCTGCGAGGCATCACCGCGGACGACACCCGCTTCCACCATGTTGTGGCGGCGCTCGGTCCCGCCACCGCGGCCCGCGCCTTGAGCCTCCTCCAGCACCCGCCGGCTGCTGACAAATACGACGCGCTGAAGACGCTCCTCCTCGGCGCTTTCGCCCTCTCACCGGCAGCACGCGCACGGCGCCTGCTTGACCTGCCCGAGCTCGGCGACACGCGCCCGTCCGAGCGCATGGACTATATGCTCTCGTTGCTCGGCGAGCACTCTCCGGCAATCCTGTTCCGGGAGCTGTTCCTCCGTCAGCTGCCTAACCCGGTACGCCTCGCCCTGGCTGGCACGTTGATCACGGATTCCCGCGCCCTCGCCAGGGAAGCCGATAAGATCTCCTCGGCGGGCCAGCACATCGGCGCGGTTACCTGGAGCCCGCCGCCGTCCGAGGCGACGCCCACGACGCCCGAGCACCCTGCGCGGTTGGAGGCCGAACTGCCGGTGCAACTGGCGGCCGCCACGCCGCACCGCCCGCTTCCGACATGACGGCCGGGGCCTCCACCTGACCGAGGCGTGGTGTTATTACCACGCCAGCTTCGGACACAAGGCTCGGACGTGCCGGCCCCCGTGCACTTTCGGCAGGTCGGGAAACGGCCGGGCCGGCGTTCATTCCCAGCCATGAGCGCCGGCCACTCGGGCAACTTGCTGTTTATTCGGGACAAAGCGTCTGGACGGCGTTTCCTGTGCGACACCGGCGCCCAACTGAGCGTCATACCTGCCTCCGAGCAGGACAGGCTGGACGCAGTTTGCGGCCCCTCTTTGGTCGCTGCTAATGGCTCGGCCATACGCACTTTCGGCCCACGCGTCGTCACCTTCTGCTTCGGCAGCCAGCGCTTTCAATGGACTTTTGTTACCAGCCAGCATCCCCATGGCTTTGCTGGGCGCCGACTTCCTCTGCGCGCACGGGCTGCTGGTCGACGTCAAACGACGTCGCCTTGTCCACGCCGAGACCTTCAGCTCCCTGGCGTGCACAATTAGCAGCTCCGCGGACCGAACTGGCGTGCGCCCTCCCGGCAACGAACGAGTTCGCTCGCCTGCTCGTGGAATTCCCGGCCCTCACGCGGCCGACGTTTTCGGCCGTCGCGGTGCGGCATGGGATCGAGCACCACATACCCACTACGGGCCCGCCGGTCTACGCCAGGGCCCGCCGCCTCGACCCAGCCAAGCTCGCCGTGGCAAAGGCCGAATTCGACGCGTTGGAGCACCTCGGCATCGTGCGGCGCTCCGATAGCGCGTGGGCCTCGCCACTGCACATCGTGCCAAAGCCGGGGGGTGGATGGCGCCCGTGTGGCGACTACCGCCGTCTCAATGACGCTACCACCCCCGACAGGTACCCGATCCCGCATATTCAGGACTTTTCCGCCCGTCTGGCGGGACGGGTCATCTTTTCGAAAATTGACCTGATACGGGGCTACCACCAGGTACCTGTCCGGGCGGCCGACGTCCCGAAGACGGCCGTCATCACGCCGTTCGGCCTGTTCGAATTTTTGCGGATGCCGTTTGGCCTCAAGAACGCGGCCCAGGCGTTCCAGCGCTTGATGGACGGCGTGCTGCGCGACCTGCCGTTTCTTTTCGTCTATCTGGACGACATCCTCGTCGCCAGCACGTCCCGCGCCGAGCACCTCCTCCACCTCCGAACACTGTTCGGTCGCCTCAGCGAGCACGGCTTAATTGTCAACCCGGTCAAATGCCACATAGGCGCGACGACCGTTGACTTTTTGGGCCACCGCATCACCAAGACCGGGGCCGTGCCGCTGCCGACCAAGGTCGAGGCCATCACCACGTTCCCGCGTCCCCGTTCCATCAAGGCCCTCCAAGAGTTCCTCGGCATGGTGAATTTTTATCACCGATTCGTGCCCCGCGCTGCTCAGCTCATGCGGCCCCTTTACGAGGCCCTCCGGGGCAAGCCGGCCAAGCATGACATTGTTTGGTCCGCGGCCATGGACGCGGCCTTCGCCAGTGCCAAACGGGCCCTCGCCGACGCAACGCTGCTGGCTCACCCGGTGCTCAACGCGCCCATCGCCCTCACTACGGACGCCTCCAACTACGCGGTGGGCGCCGTCCATGAGCAATGGGTGGACGGGGTTTGGCAGCCACTCGCTTTTTTCAGCCGGCAACTCCGGCCGAACGAGTTAAACTACAGCACGTTCGACCGCGAGCTGCTCGGGCTATTCCTGGCCGTTCGCCATTTCCGACACCTCCTGGATGGCCGCCCGTTCACGGCTTTCGTCGACCACAAGCCGTTGGTCTACGCAATGGCTAAGGTCACGGAGCCGTGGTCGGCCCGCCAGCAGCGCCACCTCTCCGCCGTGTCGGAGTTCACCACGGACATCCAGCACGTCGCCGGCAAAGACAACGCCGTGGCCGACTGCCTTTCGCGGGCCAGCGCGAACGCGGTCCACCTCGGCGTGGACTTCACGCTCATGGCGGCCGACCAGACCACCGACGCCTCGGTGCAGGCACTCCGCGTGGCGGACACGGGCCTCCGCCTGGCCGACATCCCCTTCGCGGGCACCGTCCTGCTCTGCGACGTCTCCCAGGGCCAGCCTCGCCACATCGTGCCCGTTTCCTGGCAGCGGCGCATCTTCGCCTCCATCCACGGCCTTTCTCACCCGGGCCGGAAAGCTTCTCAGAAGCTGGTGTCGGCGCGTTTCGTCTGGCACGGCCTTCGACGAAACATCCGCGACTGGGCCAACGCCTGCACGGCCTGCCAGCGAGCCAAGGTCCACCGCCACACCCAGGCCCCGCTGGCACCTTTCGCCGTGCCTGAACGGCGTTTCGACCACGTCCACGTGGACCTGGTGGGTCCCCTGCCCCCCTCGCGGGGGTTCACCCACCTGCTCACCATGGTGGGCAGGACCACCAGGTGGCCGGAGGCCGTGCCCCTCACCTCCACCACCACCGCCGACGTGGCGCAGGCGTTCATCGCCACCTGGGTCGCGCGCTTCGGCGCACCAGCGGACATCTCGTCCGACCGCGGCCCACAGTTCACGTCTGAGCTTTGGGGCGCGGTCGCCCGTTCGTTGGGGGTCACGCTGCACCGCACCACGGCCTACCACCCCCAAGCCAATGGGTTGTGCGAGCGGTTTCACCGCTCCATGAAGGCCGCACTCATGGCCGGCCTTCAGGACGACGGTTGGGCCGACCGGCTGCCGTGGGTCCTTTTGGGCCTTCGCACGGCCCCCAAGGAAGACCTCCAGGCGTCCGCCGCCGAGCTCGTCTACGGCCAGCCACTCCGCGTCCCGGGCGAATTCGTGCCTGACACTACCAGTCCCTGGTCCGCCGCTCGCCAGCGCTCGGACCTCCAGGAGGCCGCCCGACGATTTGCCCCCGTGCCGACGTCCCGCCACGGTGGCCCCCAGTCCTACGTCCCCCCGGCGCTTCGCACAGCGGAGTACGTCTTTGTGCGTCATGATGCGCACCGGGGGCCACTCCGGCCGCCGTACGACGGGCCCTTCCGGATCCTGCGACGGGGTGACAAGTCTTTCATCGTCGACTTCGGCGGCCGGCCGGACCGGATTTCTGTGGACCGCCTCAAACCGGCGCACATGGACGTCGACCGACCACCACGGTTGGCCCTTCCTCCGCGGCGAGGCCACCCCCCGTCCACAGTTCCCCCCGCTCGACCACCCACCACCACGTCAGACCCCCCCACCCCACGACCCTCCAGGGGTCGCTTCGGCCGGGTCATCTGGACCCCCCTTAAATTGACCCTGCCGGTGCAGGTCGATTCTGGAGGGGCGTGTGTAGCGGTTACCGCTGGATGTACATAATCGCCTTGCACCGGCCAGAACACGGCCAGACGCGCCTCTCCCGGGCATGCCCGGACTCACTGTTCCCGGGCACGCCCGAACCTCCCGGGCACGCCCGGTCTCGTCTTTCCCGGGCATGCCCGCTCTCGCCTTTCCAGGGCTCGCCCAGAGCGTCCGGGCATGCCCGCTATCGCCTTTCCAGGGCTCGCCCAGAGCGTCCGGGCATGCCCGCTATCGCCTTTCCAGGGCTCGCCCAGAGCGTCCGGGCATGCCCGCTATCGCCTTTCCAGTGCTCGCCCAGAGCGCCCGGGCACGCCCAGCCTCGACTTGCCAGGCCGCAGCCAAACGCGCCCGGGCAGGTCCAGACTCGCCTTTCCAAGGCTCGCCCTTGATACCCGGGCATGCCCGGTATAGCTTTTGCCGGGCAAACTTCCCGACATAAATGTGTATATATATTGTTGCCCGATAAACGGGCTTGTCAGAATACCTGAGCTGTTTTGTTTCAATAAAGCAACTCGGACGAATTCCGTCTTTGGTCGCGTCAATTCTTTCGACTCGCGTTGGAGCGCAGTTCCTTCAAAATAGTGTATTCCATAGTTAGTTTGCATTATACAGGCCTTCTCATTAAAAATGCATTTTGTTCTACAAACGTTAACTTTCATGGAATATTTCTCGTCTGTGTTATTTGGGCGGTGAATGATAAACCGTGCCGATCTCGGCTATTTCCTGCCTGTGCGTTAACTTTCAACAAATCCCTTCCCGTTTTTTGTAACCGAGTCTAAAACCATGTTAGCGACTGTGAAAAATGGAATCAGATGGTGAATGAGAGTCGAGATAAAGCCGTGATTCTCAATGGACTTTATGTTTAAGGCCTTCGAAAATGCATTTCCTTCTATAAACGGTAACTTTAATTGCATTTCCTTCCCGTTTTTCTCAACCGGGTCTAAAACCATGTTAACGACTGTGAAAAATGAAATGAGATATCAAATTTGAGTTGAAATAAAACTGTGAGAGAGAACAAGACACCATGGGCCTAACAAAAGAGGCCTCAAAGCTATGCCAGGAAACAAAATGGTGGATATTTGTTTTTGAAGCCCCTTCCAGAATGGGTGGAGCCACTCCCTCAAAGGAGGAGGCCACACCCACGGACAGACTCACAGACATAATCACCTATGGGGAATATTATATTCTCCGTATATACTGGTGTTGGCTTAGCGGTTAGGGTGCCGGCTTGGGATCCTAGGATTCTGGGTTTGAATCCCGGTCGATCGCTGAATTAACGCCAGGGGGCTTAACTCAGCCTGTCATCCTTCCGAGGTCGGCAAATTGAGTACCAGCTTGCTGGGATGAATAATCACGGTGTGTACCCCGATTTAGAATAGGTACACCGTATCCCTGCGCATCGTAAGAGGTGACCAAGGGTTTGCGCCTTGCGTCAGGAAGGGCATCCGGCCATAAAAACATTGCCTCAAACAGGGAACCATGATTGTCATGGGGCCCGCAAGGCTAACCCCCGCTATAGCGGGGAAAATGGCCTTAAACGATCATTCATTCATTCATTCATACTCCCTGCAGGACCATGGCATAGATGTCATTACACATGTGTGTGCGCATTTCTACTAAGCAGCAGGGAGGTGCTGTACAAGCAAGGTGGTGGGGGCGCTTCAGGCAGTGGTGCCCGCATTTCAAAACAAGTTGCCCGACTTACAACTTTTTCACCCCACCCCGCCCCCCCCCCCCCCCCTTTAACTCTTGGCCCGTGGCAGCCAAACAGCTCCTTACGCTGTCATCCCGCCGGAGAGGTCTCGACACCAGTCCACGCCTCAGGCTTCCACACAGCCTTACAGGTCACCGAGGGTCTCTCCATACCGCAGGGTGCCCAAACAGACCCCACCACCAACGGGCTCCCAATTTCCAGACACCACTGGCTGCCAGGGGCAATTACCGCAGAGGGGGCCGCAGTCACCGCTCCTCCAGACCTTGATCCATACCTGCGGACACGGACACACCTTCCCCACCCACAAAATCCACAAAAACATTTCCTCCCCCGCTGCCATTCAATTCTCAACCACATATTTCCAATAAAAGATGTCACAAAAAGGTGCTGCCATGGCCTGCTTACATGTCCCCGTATGCTCGGCACGTTCTAGTTTCCCAAACACTCTATGGCGACAGGCCTATGTGGTGACCCTCCACCTGGCGAAGCGAGGGCTCGGAGTGAGCAATTGGGGGTAATGAGGGACGAAGCGAGGGGTACCGGTGAGGGGTTAGACAATAATTTTAAGGGATTAGACAAGAAATTTTGGAAGTTAGACAATAATTTTGAGGAGTTAGACAAGAAATTTGGGAAGTTAGACAATAATTTTGAGGGGTTAGACAACGGGATAAAAGAGGTGAAAAATGGGTTAATGGGGGTAGAAAACAGAATGGCCGCTCAAGAGAATCAAATGGAAGGGATGCAAAAGGGGTTAGAGGGGTTAGAAAACAGGATGGAAGGCAAATTGAGGGACATGAGGGACCAAGCGGAAAGGGAAGTTAAACAAACGGGGCAGCAGATAGAGGAGGTTAGAATGGGGGTAGAAACCAAACTGGATGCTCACAGGGAGGAAATGGAGCAGACGAGGGTGGCATTTGGGCAGGGGATGCAAGTGATGGGAGAGGAGATCAGAAGAGGTGTGAGTGAGGAGGTCGGAGGAGTGCGCGAGGAGGTGAGGCACTGTAAGGAGCACATGGAGAAGGAGGTGAGAAAGGGGACAGTAAAGTTACAAGGGGGCATAGAGGACCTGACGCAGGAGGTGGAACAGCTGACGGAGGGACAAAAAGGACTAACGGAGCAGGTTCAAAGGAACACTGCGGTATTAGGAGGGTTAAAAGCGACACAGAAAGAACTAAAAGATGACTTGATAGCGACGAAGAGGGAATGTCAGATGGTACGTGAGGGACTGACAACGAGGTTGGACGAGGTGATAGAGGTAATGGAGACGAAGGACCGGCGGGTGAGGACGCACATGGAAACGGTCAAGGTAGCCTTAGAGGACGAGCTTGAGGAGACGTACCGGGACATAAAAGAGGTGAAGCAGAAATTAGAAGAAGTGGAAGAAGGGGTGAGCGAAATTAAGAAGCGACGGAGAGAGGATAAGAAAGCGATAAAAGAGGAGGTAAAAGAATTGGTCCAAAGTCTGTGTTTGGATCGTGATGATGTGCTCATTAACCGGATGAGGGATTCGCAGGTGATGGAGGAGAAGCGAAGAGGAAGAGGACCCGGTGTAAGTGGTGACCAATATGGTCGTGCGTATGATGCGCCAGGTGATTTAATGAGCTTGGGGGTCGAGATGGACCCGGGTGTTCGTGAGAGGCCGTTGGTGAAGTGTGCGACAGGTCTGGTGTGCGAAAAAGGAGGTGTGCGAGAAAGTCCGACTCTGGGGTGTGTGAGGAAAAAGTGTGTGCCAAGGAGTAAGGGTGCTGGCGAGAGTGAGTCGGTCGTAGCGCGTGTGCGAGGGAGCACATGGAAGCGCGGTGTGGTAAGTGTTACAGAGGGTGTGACGGGAGAGTGTGCGCAAGAGTGTGCGCGAGAAAGGTGTGTGACGGACAGGTGCATGGGGAAAGAGTGCGCTGTCGGGAGTAAGGGTGAGTGCGTTGTCAAGAGTGGAGGTGAGAGTAGTAGGAGTGACACGGAGTGTGAGTTGGTGGTGACAGGTGAGAAAGGAAGCACACCTGGAATGGTAGAGCGTGAGAGGGAATGCACGCTGGAATTGGTAGTGAGGCACGTGGTTGGGTGTGCGAGTGAGGGCACACCTGTGATTGTCACAGAGGAGGTGACCGAGGAGGGGGCGCGAAGAGGTGTGTTGGTGAGGTGTGCGAGCGACGAATGTGTGCCAAGGTGCTCGGTGGTCAGGTGTGTGACCAAGGCTGTGAGTGGAATGTGTGTACCGAGGTGTGTAAGGGAAGGTACGAGGAGCAAGGAACGGGCTGCGGGGTGTAAGCATGCAGGTGAGGCATCGAAGGTAACCGGGTTAGAGGTTAGAGCGACTTTTAGCCGAAGCGGGCCCTCGGTGCGTGCCGGGCCTCGCTTTGAACGGTCGCATCCGTGCTCCACTAGGCGGAGCGGGCAGCCCAATAGGAAGGGTCGTCATGGCGACCACTTTTTGTTGAGGCATTCCGGCAGGTCGAGATCGGGCCATGGGATGGCTCCGTGCCGAGGTGGTGCGTGGGATCTCGGCCCGGGTAAGCCCCCGTCCCTGCCACGAATGCGGGACGTATCCAGCCGCTGGCACCACACAACCCGCATTCAGGGCTTGGCTGTACGAAGCCGGGCTTTGGACAGGAATTGGCGCACCGAGAGGCATTAGTGAGTAGACTGTGTGATGAGGTTAGTGTTTTGGCCCCAAAATTAGAGAAAAACAAAATTTGATGATTGGCAAAGGAGTGGCAGTAATGATTGGCAGATGATGGGTAGTGATTGGCAAATTTTTGATTTGTTGAAATTTGATGTGCAAAATTGGTAGTGGGAGATGCCCGATGTGGTGGGATGGCAACTCTGTCATCCCTCACCCATGTGGGGCAAATGCGCAATAGTTTATGGGGTGTATGGCAGTGAAAACTAGCCCGGGTGGGTTAGGATATTGTGTGTAGGGATCTAGAGAAGATGACATTAGGTGACGTTAAGGTTAGTTAGTGACTGATACCTGTAGTGGGGACGCAGGTAGATTAGTGTGGATTATAATGACGAGGGAGCGCAATAGTTTAAAGGGACGACTGGGAAGCGCAAGTTTCAGAGGGGAGTAGTTAGATGAGATGATGCTGTGTGAGAGCTGGACAGGTGTGTGGGGCAGTGTATGAGTAGTGAGTGTTGTGGATCAGCGCGAATGCGCTTGGGGAGAGAAGGGTGCAGGTGGCACCAGGTGTGAGAGCACAGGTGTGCAAGTACAGGTGTGTGGAATGCATGGAGCAGGGAACGAGTGGTGTGGAGAGAGTTGGAGTAAGTGGTACGGAGTGGTGTGCATGGTGCGAAGGTGTGGATGGGGGAAGAGTGGACCCCTTTCACGAGTACCCGGGGCGGGTAGTGTAAGTGTTAGGTAGAGGGTATAGGTAAATTGTGGTTGGATATTGGCATTTGTGGTGCGGTTGCAGAATGGTATTGTGGATGGGTGCATTAGTGTTGTGGAAATGGCTGGGCGTGTAGCCTGTTAGTGTGTGTAGTTGGTTGGGCACTCCACCACTGTGAGGATGTCGGCCAGGTGAGGCCGCAGGTGGGCTCTGGGAGCCGTTAGTGTCAGTGGGGCCCGAGGATCCGGAGGACGGACCCGGGTAGCCCAGTGCCAGAGAGGGCACCGAGTGGGGAGAGCGCCAGAGGGCCTTCCCCAGGTAGTTAGGTTAGGGTGAGGAGCTAGGTAAGCTCGGGTGGCAACTACAGTGGTGGAGGTGTGCAGGTGGGTAGACCTGCTGGGAGAGCTACACGTCACAGCCCAGAAATTGTGCGAGGGCACCGGGAGATGAATCGGGGGAGTGAGACCCCAAATTGAAAAGCACCACAGTTTGGTCAATGGGAATTGGTTTTTTAGAACCCATAGTGTAAGAGGGCCAATGGTTTGGCAGGAGAAAGACCCCGGGTAATGTAAAGTTGTTAAAGTCATTTAGGAAATAGTTAGGATTGATGAACCTGTCGCACCATACGCAGCCACTTACCTGTGGTGATGATGACTCCACACCTGTGTTTTCTTTGTTCTGTGTGCAGGAAAGGAGAATTGCTGTTGGATTTGTGAGATGCATCACGACGTGGATGAGACATTGGGGTGATTCCATCTCTCCCACCTTAGGAGGGACTGATGATGAATTGGTGATGGCAAATTTTGATGTTGAGTTGGAGATGGCAAATTTTGATGAGAGTTGAAAATGGCAAATTTGATTGGTTAGGAGGGAGAGAAGACGAATTTGGTTTATGGGAGGAACGGGGAAGACAGTAGGGACGTTTGTTGATTAGTAAAGTAGATGTTTATGGGTAGTGTTGTGTTTTGTGGATACAGTAAGGGGTAAGGGAGGGGCAATGTAGGTTACCTGGTGGGGGGGGGGGGGCGTACGGTAGGAACGTACCTGTCTCACCTGGTTCCCATGTGCCCCCAGTGTGCATCATCCTGTATTGCGTGCACTTTTGCGCCCTTACCACCTTACTCACTTGTCTTTTCTTTGTCTCCCACCTCCGAGGATCTGGCTTTGGGGCGGAGAGAGAGGAGAGAGAGGTGCTGGCTCCGCAGTTGTGGGCCTGCACTTTCGCTGCTTGCTGCCGGGATCGATACACCATATGGACCGCAATGTTTGTGGCCGCCCACCATGGACCGCAGTTCTTTTGCGGCCAAGCACCACCCGTGGAAGGACCTATGGGTCAACGTGGCACCTATGCCAGACAGGTGAACCACTAATAGTTGGCCCCCTGACGGCCACAATAAAGAAATGGACGCGGTTGGCGCCTTTCTTTATTTTTTAAAGAAGCCAGAAGGCCAAGTGCACCACACGAAGGCAAGACCAGCGGCAGAACATCGGCCGGCTGCGACACCACCGGTGACTATAAACACTTTATTGGTGCACCGGATGGTGCTGACTGTGTGATGGGGTGGTGCTTTTGGTGCTTGGATGGGGTGCTCTGCACATTATTAAAGGCCGTAAGGCCACAGAGCACTCGTGGGTTGGTGTATCGATGCTGGCATGCGTGCTCTCTCTATGCATAACATCTGCATGTGTTCCTCCAAAAACAGGTCCTGGATCGTAGTGTAAATATCCGCGTAGTCTTATGTAAATAATGCTCCCTACCGGCTGTATGTTTAGTTTGAGAATTCTTTCCGTGATTCGGTTATCCTGTGGGTGTGTTTCTGTGAGGAGAAGGGTGCAACGTCGCAGGGGGACATATTTACTCATTTGTGAACATCTGTAAAACTGTCGCACTCAGGGTAGAGTTAATAGTAGAGGGAACTACATCTGAGTGCCACACTAAAGTAGGTAAAAATTTATCGGGTCGGGACGCCCCGAGGGTAGAGAAGGGTGCAATGTTGCGGATATGGGATTTGGCCTCCATCCATATCCGCTTGTAAATATTCCCCTATTTCCCCAATACTCCCCAACTATCCCCAATCCCCCATTCCCTAGTCCCATTGTCTGTAAACAACACTCTGTAGAACCGACCTTCCCCTTTTTCCCCCATTAAATGTCGTGCCCAGGTTCACCGCATCTCACGTAGACAACTACAGGACATCTTGCTAGTTATTCTTAGTCTATGTCAGTTAAGGACTCGTTTCCATTAATTCTGACTCTTCGTTGCACCAGAATGTGATTGTATGGCACCAGTAGTGAGTTTAGGACCTCCCCATACCTCCTCCCATCTTCCTCATGAAACTACAACAACAACAACAACTACAACAACAGCGCGCGGGGAGTGTGCGTCCTCACTCCGGCTTGGTTAGCCGCCATTGCCCATGTGCTCGACGGGGTTACCAAATAGGGGCTCCCTGTCAGCTCCTCGTCAAGGGCGGAGCCCGGTAACCCCCCCGCACCCAATAAGAAGCGGCGGGCCGATTCCATCTGGGGCGGAGCTAACGAGCCGAGGGCGTGTCACTCCCCGCTGGATATACGCAGCCACTTACCGGAGGTGACGTGAGATGCGCCCCCAGCTTGGAAAGAGAAGTCGCCACCTCCGAGCGCTGAGATACCTCCCTGCATCTTTTGGACCGCGCTATCCTGTCCCTGAGCCAAGGTGCACCTTGTGCTGTCCAGCGACTACCTGCCCTTCCTTGCCATCAATCCCTGTGTGAGTCAGTTTTGTCCCGTTTATCTGTGGTCTGTCGGGAATAAGATAAGTGTGTCTAAGTGCCTACCTTCCTATGCTGTACCTCTTGTCCTTGTAATCTCAACGCTCTGCATACAAATATTATAACCTCCTCCGGAGGTCTTGAGAACTGTACCCCTGGTGTCGTGTCATCTAACCCAGCCGTTGTGTCCTTTCCTTAATTGATTTAGCATAGCGCGACTTAGTCAACGTTCGAGTATAATCGGGTAAACTGTGCAGACGCGGTCATACCAAACCGCTCGGTAAACTAACATCCAAAACCGCGTCTGTAACAATATATATTGTTGCGGAACCCAACGTCGGCCTCTGTTCCCCTTAGAGGGGGGATTAATCCCCTCTTCTATAACTGACCGACGTGGTCCCTGACACTGCCCAGCTACCCCCGGAAAGGTAGGTGGCACAGCCCCGCTCGTACCGCGGACAGATGTTAATTGCCGAGCGATTTTAGCAACCACAGCACGAACTATTACCAAGGACTAAACCCGATCCTTGAACGTTGGCCAAATCGTGCCACAGGTTTTCAATGGGGAAAAGACAAAGACGACGGATGTTAAGAAGAGGAAGACAGAAGTAGGAAATACGAATATAATTTATTACTACTATTATGTACAATCAAAAGAAACCAAGGGAGAATGAAGAATAAGAAAATAAAGACAGAAAGAGGGACGGACCAGAAAGACACAGTGAAACTCTAGCTTACCTATTAACAGTCTTACTTAAACCCCAGGACAACACAGAAGACGGACGAACAATCAGACTTACACGGGGGATGATGATAGGAACGAATGGCGGGGAGGATCCGGGTGGTTGGGATGATCGCGGCTCGAGTTGGGCAGCCACCGGCTCTCCTCAACCGTCTCCCGTATGGCGATTCCTTTGAAGCTGCAACTGCCGTCACCGCTCAAAGCTGCCGTGGTCAAAAACTGCGGTGGTTTCCAAGCTCCGTCGGTTCAAGCTGCTGTGGTGTGCCGCATCTGACGTGGGGGCCTTGCGTGACGGGTTCTCTCTCTCTCTCTCTCAAAGGCTTGCTGTCTCTCTGCCGTTTCTCTGACGCAACTCTCAGGACTCCTGCCGTTTCTCTGACGCAACTCTCAGGACTTTTTTCAAAGGCTTCCGCGCGCGCTTATATAACGCCTCGGGCGATCAAGCCACCGGCCTCCAGGACACGCCCATCGGTGAGCTCGCCTCGGCCCTGATTGGTCGCGAGGGCTCACCGATCCCGCGCTTAGAGGAGGCGTTGGCAAGGCCACGCCTTGTTCCCGGCGCTGGGCCGACTCCTCCCACCTTCTGCTCCGAGATGACCTTGTGGCTAATGGAGTCTTGCAGCGAAAAACCACAACCCCACAGCAGCAGCGGAATGCAGCGAACCGCCCAATGCAGTTGGCAATTGACGAAAGGGGGATGTGAAGGGAATCTACCTTATTTGAATTCGGTGCAATGGAGTGTTAATTAATGGAAGACACAGCCTTAATCTAATACACATAATAAGGAGATAACAACTGAACAAGGAGGAAATCTATGATTTGCTACGTGTGGTATATGGAATAACTACGGGAACCACCTTTGACCTTTATACACAACAAATGGAGGAAGGAGGGTGATATCTTACAACAACAATAAAAAACACAATTCTCAAATCCATAACAATATATATATATATATATATATACGGACTTGGCATTTAATATGGAATATTTTTTTTGTGGGGGTGAACTTACTTTTCAAGATGTCTTAGAACCAAAAGTTCATTGGAATTATGTTGAAATTATTCTAGATTTTGTTAATGTGACCTTCAAAAGAAACAAAAACCACATTTGACATTTCAAAACAAATAAATTGATCCTTGAAAGTGATGTAAACTGATATCGAACTCAATTCATGGACAGTACTGTGTTAAACTTCTGTACGTTTTCCAGAAGTATCTCTTTATTTTGCACATTAGCCAAATTTTTTTTAAACAAAAACAAAAGTTAAATTACGACTGGGATTACGGACAGTAAAATTACAGTTCAGTACTTCGTGTAACCCCCACGAGCATTCAGGAGAGCACGTACACGTCGAGTCATGCTGTTCACGAGGTTTGCCAAGGTTTGGACAGGAATCGCTTGCCATGCAGTGACAATAGCCTACTGCAATTCATGCACAGAGGTCGGCTGCTGGTCCAAGTGGTCGATTTGACGCGTTAATTCTGCCCAAAAGTTCTCTATCGGATTCATATCCCGGGACATGGCAGGCCACTCCATATGCTCGACACCACGGTCAGCAAGAAAGGGTTGGATCATGTGAGCATGATGAGGCCGTGCATTGTCATCTTGGAAGACAAAGTTTCCTCGAAAGGCTGCACGAGCAAATGGAAGCAATGTTTCTTCCAGAATGGCCCTGTACTTGAACTGGTTCAGGTTTCCATTCAGAACAACCAGGTCAGTTTTGCCCCCTGCATTAAAAGCAGCCCAAACGGTCACCCCACCACCTCCAGCTTGGACTCTTGGCACTATACAATCTTTGTTGTGGGCTTCATGCACTTGTCTGCGCACTCGGACGCGGCCATCTTGACGATAGACCAGAAATCTAGACTCGTCACTGAAGATCACGTGATTCCAGTGTCCTGGCTGCCATTGACGGTGCTCTCTGGCCCACTGCAATCGGCGCTGGCGGTGTTGTCTGGTCAGGCGTGGCTTTCTCAGAGGACGCCTGGCACGATAGCCTGCTTGAACCAGTCATTGGTTGACTAGCCTTCTGGATACAGGCACATTTGTCAGTTGCTGCCACTCAGCCCTAAGCCGATTAGCTGACTTGGTACGGCCATTGCGGACTAACCGGTGCAGCTGGCGATCATCCCTCCTTGTGGTTCTGCGGGGATGTCCTGGCCTCGGTATTGGAGTAGGGACACCCCTCTGAGCATTTCGTTTCAGGATCTTTGACACCTGACCTTGAGTGATGCCATACAGCCATGCAATAGCACGCTCTTTCATGCCGTAATTTCGTAAAGCCACCACTCCATGACAAACAGCATTGTTGAGTTGACGGACCATTTCCAGAGGAAGCGGCAATAACTTTTGGAGACGTGCAGCAGTTGTTTTCCACTAATACAGAACGCAACAACCCTTGTATACCCGACTGTGAAGCCAATCGTCAAATGCACCTGTCCGTACATTTTGCCACGCCACCTGTGATATAATCCTGTTGTTGACTTCTTCCTGAGACAGACAATCAGTGACATGGTTCTTTTAACAAATAAATCACCAAAGTGTAAAAGAAACTCACCAGATTGATATACTGAGTTAAGAAAGTAAACCCGTCAAGAAAAAAACAAATTGCATATTAAATGCCAAGTCTGTATATATATATATATATATATATATATATATATATATATATATATATATATATATATATATATATATATATATATATATATATATTGTTACGGATCTCAGAGACGGCACTCCCCTTAGCAAGGGGGGGTTAATCCCCTTGGCCTGTTAAGCTGGCCGTCTCCGGTCCTGGTGCTCTTGTAACGCTCTTTTGCAGGGTGGAATTGATCAGGGTTATTGGTCAAGGTGTTCTCCCGAATACCTTTACCAATCCCTCCGCAAAACAGGGAGACAAGTACCGCTCAAACCACGGACAAGATGGTAATTGCCGAGCGGTTTAGCAACCCGCAGCTCGAGCCGTTAACAAAAGACTAACCCGATTCCGAGCGTTGGCCAAATCGTGCCACAGGTACTCAATTGGAGACAGGACGAAAGCGATTGGGGGAAAGAAGAAACCAAAGGTAAGAAATAACAGACATTTATTAATTATTTACAAAACCAAAGAACCAAAGAAGAGGAAGAAACGAAAGTAATATACAGAAGAAGAAGAAGAAGATACACAGGGCAGCCCTTAAAACAATCTTAATTTACCCCAGGGCAACAAACAGGACAGAAAACAGACTTACACGAAAGGGAATAGCAGGCAGGAATGACTGGAGGAAGGAATGAGAAGGCCCAGGCAGACGGCGGGCGTCGAGGTCCGGCTCCAGGAGTCGACTCGCGTCATGGCGGGAAAACCCTGGCAGGCAGCGCTGATGATATTGGTTGCACGCGAGCGGACCTTATTCAGCGGGGTTATCAAATCGGGGAGGGTATATTGCTTTGCTCTCCACTCGTACTTTGGGCTTCCTCACTCGTCTCCGACCCGTCCCTTCTCTCTGGCTCACGCCTCTCATGTCTCCTGGTTCACGACCCACGCACGACTCTCTCCTCACCACTCTCTTTGCTTCCCCAACCACTCATCATCAAGTAGTCCGCGCCGCGCTTATATTGGGTTTTTGCGTATCAAGCCGCGGCTTTTAGGATACACCCACTGTAAACACTTTAGGATACACCGAGGTGAGCTCGCCTCGGCCCTGATTGGTCGCGAGGGCTCACCGGCTCCGCCCCTTGATGGTGCGTTGACGGGGCACGCCTTATTCCTGGAGCTCTGAGGACTCCTCCCCCTTCTTCTCCGAGATGAAGCACATGGGCAATGGGGTCTTGTGGGGAGCTAGAAAACTACTCGCACCGCTTTTGAAGGGAACTTTGGGGCCTACTCTTATTTCATTAATGCAACGTAGATTCAACTACTGGGAACAGATCCTTAACTGAAACACATAATAATGAAATAACTACGGAGAGGTCCTATGGTTCGCTACGTGTTTGTACATGGACTAACTAGGGTGCGATCTTTAACCAGCCAATTAATGAGGATATTTACAGGGGAACATTTATAAGGGATGCATTTACTAAAATTTACTAGTGAAGGTTCTAAAAACCGTAACACAGCACCCGTTTTTCCTCCAGGGTCGTCTTGACCCGAACTAACTTTACTTAATGTGACACTCAGGTGTAGTAGCCCTCTACTATTAACCTCACCCTTGAGTGCGACAGTTTTAAAACAACTACGTATGTCCCGCCTGCTACGTTGCATCCTACCTAACAGACTCACGCCCACAGAATAACCAAATTGCGGAATTATTCTCAAACTATACATAAAGCCGGTGGGGAGCATTATTTACAAGACACTAATTTGTATTTACACTGCAACCCAGGACCTGTCATTTTGGGAGACAAAAATAAAAGATCTGCAAAAGAAGAAGAGCATGCACTGCACTGCACCGATACACCATACTCAAGTGCCCGGGGATGCACAATTGATATTGCAGTGCGCACCCCCTAGCACAAGAGCATCACAAAGCACCAAAGCACCATCCAGTGCTCATTTCACGCATTTCAAATAAAAAACACAAACTGTTGACCGGTTCTTCTTGTTTCTGCTCCGTCTGCTCTGCCGGTCCGATGTTTCTTCCTGTTGTTGTCCTTTATTGTGGCTTGCTGCCTATTTGTAAATAATAAAAAGGCACACAACGCGTCCATTTTTATTTATGGCCAACAGGGGCCAACTAAGGGTGGTCCACCTGTAGGGCAAAAGGGGCCACCTCACCATGGTCTGCAAGCCAACTCTTCTCTGGCCATCATGGCCGGTCCCAGCAGAGGGGCCAGGCCCCAACACGTGGGGTCCATCAGTGTGTGGTGCTTGGCCACAAGTCGTGTGGTCCATAAGGTGGTGTATCGATCCAGGCAGGCTGTGCAGCGGCGGCTCGAACACACAAGTGTGGCTACCTGCACACTCCCCCCCCCCCCCCACCCAGACCCAAAAGAACAAGCCGTGAGTGGGGAAGGAAGGACAAAGCAAGCATCGGGGCAAGGTCACAAGGGTACACATCCAAACAAGGTAATGCAAGGCGAGGTGCGCATGGGAACGAGCGGAGAAAGCTCGTCCCTATCGTACGTCACCCCCCCCCCCCCCCCCGTCACCTACTCTACCCTTGCCCTTACCCCGTATTCAGAAAACTCTACACATTTACAAATTCATCACTACTGTCTCGTCTTCCCCATATCTCCCCTAATACCAAATTGGTTACCAATCCCTCTAAACCAAATTTGCCATCAATCAATTCATCATCCATCCCTCATAACGAGGAAGAGATGGAATAAACAAGCACAATGTCACCCCCACGTCATGGTGCGTCTCACCATTCCAAAATATTTGCACAAAAAAACATGGTGTGGAGTCCTGTCATCCTGGTGAGTGGATGTAGATGGTGCGAAGAGAATTCAATCCTAACTATACCTCTAAATGACTTTAACACTTTTCCTCTACCCGGGGTCTTTCCCTGCCAAACCATTGGCCATCTTACACAACCGAACTCCCATTGACCAAATTGTGGTGCTCATCAATTTGGGGTCTCACTCCCCCGATTCAACTCCCTGTGCCTTCGCACAATTTCCGGGCTGGGTCGTGTGGCTCACCAGCAGGTCTACTCACCTGCACACCTCCGCCACTGCAGTTGCCTCCGAGCTTACCTGCTCCTTACCCTAACCTATCTACCTGGGGAAGGCCCTCTGGCGCTCTCCTCACTCGGTGCCCTCTCTGGCACTGGGCTACCCGGGCCTGTCCTCCGGATCCTCGGGCCCCACTGAACAACTCTACTGGCTCCCAGAGCCCACCTGCGGCCTCACCTGGCCGACATCCTAACAGTGGCGGAGTGCCCATTTAACCATACACACACTAACAGGCCACACGCCCAGCCATTTCCACTACACTAATGCACCCATCCAAACACCATTCTACGACACGCACCACAGATGCCAATATCCACCACAATTTACCTATACCCTCTACCTACTCTTAAACTACCCTCCCCGGGTATTCATGAAAGGGGTCCCTCTTCCCCATCCACTCCGTTCGCACCACCCACTCCACTCCACATATTCCACATTACTCACTCCACACCATCCATTCCATACTCCATTCCATACTCCATACCATTTATTCCATACTCCATGTATTCCATTCCAGCTATTCCACACAACCATTCTCCCCATGCTCCCTACACACCAGACCATCTATTCCATTCAACAATTCTCCATTCACCTGTGCTTTGCTTGCACACCTGTGCCCACACACCTGGTGTCACCTGTACACCTGGTGGCACGTGCACCCGTCTTCCCTCCAGGACCATTCGCTCAATACAACTCACAATCGCACTTTGCACCATACGCTGCTAAATCACCTCCTTCATACACACTGCACCATTCATGAGCATTGCCTCTCAATTCCTCATTTCAATATGCTCACCAGCAAGAACTTCCATACGCAATGCCTCATTCAATAAACCACACCACAAACACACTGCATCATCTGATCTACCTGGTTTTCCCTCTAACTTAGTGCTTCCCGTCTTCCCTTATACTATTGCACATCCCACGTCATTAACATCCAACTAATCTGCTATGTCCCCTACTACAGGTACATGTCGCTACTTAACTCTACAGTTACCTATGGTCATCTTTCTAAATTCTATCATTTTATCCAAACCCTCCCTGGCTTGGTTTGCACTGCCATAACCACATAAACTATAGCTCATGTGCCTGGGTGGATGTGAGGGATGGTGGATTTACCATCCCTCTACATCGGGCATCTCTCACTATTAATTTTGCCCATCCAATTTTTTTGCCAATCAAATTTGCCAATCATTACTGCCAATCATTTTTACCCATCAAATTTGCCAATCATTACTGCCAATCATCAATTTTCCTACCAGTTCCAAACAATTATTGCACTATCACTATCGCCATCACAGTCCATTAAACTACGAGCCTCTCGGTACGTCAATGCATTTTCAAAGCTCGGCTTCGCAAAGCCGCGCAATGCATACGGGTGGTTTGGTCGCCTTCAGGTTGGGTCCGTCCGGCACTCGGTTCAGGGGAGGAGGTTTGGTTGGGCCAAGGTTTAAAGCACCATCCCGGCGCGGAGCCTTTCGCTCCCATTTGCGGTGGGCCAGCCTTGCCCGGCCGGAACACCGCAACCACAAGGGGGCGCTGTTCCAATCCCTCCTACCTTCCCTCGAACCGGGCCGGTCGCCTTGTCCGGCAAAGCGCGGATGCGACCGTGCAGGGCGGGGCCCGGCGCGAATCGTGCACGACGCTCCGAACAGGAGCGACACAGCACAGGTCCCCGCCGGCTCCCGCAATACCCAAAGCCCGGCACAGACCGAGGGCTCGCGTCGGCTAAACGTCGGTCTAACCGCTGCTCCGTTTAACGTCGACGCTCCCCGTACATGCTTACATCCACACGCGACCCCTTTCATACTCACAAAACCCGGCGTCTCAGCGCCTCTCATGCATTCCACACACTCCATCCATTCCACCACCGCGCTCCCTGTTACACACCGCTCCTCTCGCGCACCTTCGTGCGCACACTCCCCCGGTACGTACTCCGTACCACTCATGGAGGGGCACTCTTGCATCCACCCATTCACACGCTCCGATGTGCCCTCCCGCACACGCGCCACAACCAACCCAGTTGTGCGTTCTCGCACACTCTCTCCATCCATCCCAAGTGTGCATTCTCGCACCCGCTCCTCATCCATCTCACTCTCCGTGTCACATGCACCACACATACACTCCGACGTGCATTCTCGCTCGCACTCGGTTTCACGCCCATACTCGGTCGTGCATTCTCCCTCGCACCCGGTATCACACTCGCGCTCCGACGCCATTCGTACACGTGCGCCGTTCACCTTCACACACCTTTTCCTCACACGTGCGCCATTGCCATTCACACAGCGCACCACGGACCTTTTATGAGCGCCCGGGTTACGCTGGAATCCCAAGCGCGCGAAAAATTATTTTTGCGCTAAACACCTTCCTGCAAAACCTCTTAGCACCATATACAGGCCGACTCACCTGGGCGCTTCTTTTTCTTCACTCCAACACCACCTGCAAATCTTTATTGGGGTTATTAAGCACAGCATCGTGATGTGAGCACGGACTTTGCACATTTTCCATCTTTTCCTCCCGCTGTTGCTCTACCAAGTCCGTCTCTCCAATCCCAATTTCCACTATTGGTTCGGTCATTTGAATTACTTTTTTCTTTCCCTCGATGACCGCTGGTCCGAATAAAATTTCCTTTTCTACCTCGGCGGTTGCCGGCTTCCCCATATCCCGGGTCGCGATTTCTACCCCGGTCCCACGTGACTTCGCTTTGCTCAACCTCGCTCACCCCGCACTTCTCAAGCCGCGTTACCTCATCTTGCACTGATGTGCCTCTCCCGCTCACCATGCGGTCTATGTTCTCCCCACATTTTTGTATGTGGTCACCCATTCTGTCCCCAAATTTACTTATTTGCTCACTCAATTCTTCCATTATTTGTTCACTCGTCTCGACCATACGGGCCCTCATTTTAGCCATGAAGAGGTTCAAATCCACCGGTGCTGCAGGCATGGCTGCTGCGACCATATGCACGGTGCCATTTTGTGCCCCTCTAACCTCGTGCGAGGTGCCGCCATCTTGTGCGCCTGCAACCCCCGCTACAGCATCCTCATTGCTCTCCTCTTCCCTGGGGTCCTGGGTTGCCTCTAACCCCTCTTCTACCTCCTGTCGGTCCCGTGATGACATTCTGGGGTCCTTAGGGTCCTTCGAGACTTCTTTCAGCATCTTGCGGTCTGCTCTCGGGCTGAACTTGCTGGGGCAGCCTGGGCTGAACAAGTTGGCAGTTGTTTGGAATCTTCTACACTTGTAGATGATCTTCCGGACAGTCGAATGATTGATTTCAAATTGTTTGGAGATCTTTTTAAATCCCTTCCCAGACTCGTAGGCATCTATAACCTTCTTTCTGAAGGCCTCAGAGAGCTCTTTTGATCTAGGCATGGTGACGCCGCACACTTCAACAATAAAGAGCAAACCAAACTAAATGTCTGAGGTTTAAATAAGACAGGTTCCTCCAAGATCCTCTCTAACGATGTTCTAATCATTTGCACCTGAGCTGGTGCACCTGATTCTAATTTTAGGTATTTGAAGTAGTGATAAATGTAGGGGTGTACTTACTTTTTCCACACGCGAAATTTGCATTTATGTTTATTTAAATTATATAATGGACTACAAAATGTAAATGTTTCATGATATTTGTTATATTATATCACCTTTATCTATCAATATTGTTGAAATGAAGATCAAATAGCTGTATGTTGAAATATGTTGAAAAGGACAAAACTTTACATGGGGTGTACTTACTTTTTCACGTGACTGTATCTATATATAAATTGTTGTGGATCTCAGCGCCGGCCTTTTCCCCTTACCAAGGGGGGATTCGTCCCCTTGTCTTTGACTAGCCGACGGGGCCCGGGACCTATGACGTCCTTCCCGGACAGCGCAAAATAGGGTTTTAGGACTAAGAATTCGCTATTACCTAATTAGTCACGCTGCCCAGAAACGAGGAAATAAGCCCCGCCCGAATCACTGGTGTTGGTGGATACGCCGAGCGGTAGCGAACCCGTGACCCGAGCCGTTATCAATGACTAGACCCTCGTCCCAAAGAAAGGAGACTTGCTCTATATTCAAAACTGGCGCCCAATCTCTTTGTTGTGCACAGACTATAAGTTATTCTCGAAAGCCCTGACATCACGACTTACTCCTCATCTCTCCTCATTGTTGAAAGAAGACCAATGCTATTGTGTACCCAAACGCTCCATCGATGACATCTCCCTTGCAAGAGACATGATCGAACTGTGCAAAGAAAACCCCACAGATTTGGGACTTCTTCTCCTTGATCGGGAGAAGGCCTTCGATCACGTTGACCGTTGCTACCTCTTTAAAGTGCTCGAGCAGTTTTGACTTGTTTTGACTTTTTTTGACAGTTTTGACTTTTGACCTTCATTTCTTATATTAAAATGCTGTACAATAATATTTCTAGTGTGCTTAAGATAAACAATGAACTTGTTGCACCCTTGCCTGTTAACAAGGGAATTCGACAAGGTTGCCCTCTCTCTGGGTTGCTCTATTCTCTTTCCATCGAACCCTTACAGATTTATTTGCGTGCTAGACTAACTGGGGCTGGGGTTCCTCATCTTGAACGACCCATAAAGGTGCTGGCATATGCCGATGATGTGTGTGTCTTTGTGTGGAACCTCAATGACATTAACGTCGTCCGTTATTGTCTATCCGTGTTCGAAAAGGCTTCTTCAGCCAAAGTGTATTGGAACAAAACGAGCGCCTTTTGGCTTGGTCCGTCGTGTCACTTGGCACCAAGACTTCCTGCTCCTCTCTCATGGGCCAACGATGGCGTGAAATACCTTTGAGTGTTCTTGGGTAATGATGCCACAGTAGCAAAGAATTGGGCTGGTCTGTCAGATTTTGTTGAGGGAAAACTGCAAAAATGGAGAGGTCTGATCACACAACTGTCTTATCATGGAAGGGGCTTGGTGATCAACAGTTTGGTGGCTTCTACCCTATGGCACAGGTTCTTTGTGTTGCACCCTCCGATAATGTTGCTTCAACAGCTCCAGAAGTGCTTTGTGTCCTTCTTCTGGGATGGAAGCACTGGTTGCAGCTGAGATTGCGACAGTTCACTTTGCAATCTGAAGTCAGGATGGAGATCAGGATCCAGGCCTTTCGACGTTTTCGGCCAGCGCTTTGTAAGCATTTCCCGCAGCTTTGCTTGAACAGGGCAGGAAATACAGGCAGTTTTAAATTCTTCAGCAGTCACAGCAGTGAGGGTTGATGTGAGCGCGACAACTTCAACATCATCCTCCAGGCTTGGCTCTGAAGGAGGTAGTGGCAGGCGAGACAAGCAATCAGCTGTTCCATTTTCAGAGCCAGGCTTGTGCTGAATGTCATAATTAAATGACAGAAGCCATGCGGACCATCTGGCCATGCGCATTCCAGCTCATCCCAATCCTTTTGTGGAAAGCAGTGTAGTGATAGGACTGTGGTCAGTGTGTAATGTGAAATGTCTGCCCCAGAGATAAGTCCTCCACTTCTCTGTCGTCCACACGCATCCAAGCGCTTCCTTCCCCCCCGTGGAATATTTTCTTTCCAATTCAGTCAGCGTTTGGGATGCAAATGCAATGGTTTTCTCTGTTTTGTCAGCATGGATTTGTGTCAGGACCGCTCCAAGACCATAATCAGAGGCATCAGTTGTCAGTATGATGTGTAGCTCTGGATCAAAAAGAGCGAGAGCTGGACTACTGACAATCAGTTATTTAACTGTCAAAACTTTGCTATGCCTTGACTGACCAGGAGAAGGTGGATGGTCCCCGTAGTAATTCTCTCAGAGGTTCCACGAGTGATGCATATTTAGGGATGAACTTTGCATACCCTGATGTGAGTCCGAGAAAAGAGCGCAAACTCTGCACTTCTTTCGGTGGGGGTGCTTGTGACACCGCAACAACATGAGCAGGGTCAGGTTTCAGTCCTGCGTGTGACACCACGTCCTAAAAATGACAACTCTGTCTGTCTGAAGTGGCATTTTGAAAGGTTCAGTTTCAGCCCAGCTGCATCGATATGTTGTAGTACCTTTTTGAGGTTTTTATCATGTGCTTTGGGAGTCCCTCCAAAAACGATTACATCGTCTCGGTAACACCGAGCTCCGGGCTGGTTTTTTTTAAATGGCAGACATCATCCTCTGGAAACAACTGGGTGCTGAAGCGAGCCCGTAAGGGATTCGTTTGTAGCGAAACAGTCCCTCATGCGTAATGACGTCAGTGAGGTCCCTGCTGTGCTCATGCAATACAACCTGGTGGTACGCACTTTGCAGATCCAGTGTGGAGAAAAGTGTGCTGCCTCGCAGCTCGGCAAACATCTCCTCCATATGCGGAAGAGGATAGCCATCAATCACCACCGCTTTATTTGGTTCTCTTCAATCCACACACAGACGAATCCCTCTGTTTTTCTTCATTGTCACTATAATTGGTGAAACCCACTCTGAAGATTCAATTGGCTCAATTACATCCAATTTAACGGACTTTTTCAACTCCTGAGAAACAGCATCTCTCACAGAAAAAGGCAAGCGGCGCAGCTTTTGCTGGACTGGAGTCACATTGGGTCGTATTTTAACGAGATGAATAAACCCCTTTGCACAGCCCAGGGTGTCCTCCTTTCTGTCACCTGTAACATTTGCTACTGGAGTTTGATTTGCCCTGTTTTGGGTGGTAGAAGTGATGCGACCATTCAGCAATTGCATGTCGAGTGCAGAAACCAGGTCTCTGCCCAGAACGGCAATGCCGCTCTGCACTATGTAGAATTCAGCAGGTGCACAGTGATTCTCGAAAGTCACATCGGCATGCAGGCAACCACGCACAGGAATCGGGTTTCTCAGGTACCAGGTGTAGTTTTGGCTCAGTCAGTGACACATTATTGAAACCTTGCGTGTAGACAGATTCAGGAAGTATTGATACTGCCGAGCCTGTATCGAACATTAGTTCAATGTCCATGGGCTATCTCCCGGCAGCAGTAACATGCACATTGCACATTATTTTATCAGCATCTCGAGTCCTATTGTCTACACTCAACACATTCACATCCGGTACAGTCACTTTGTGAACGTGTTTTGAGCTCCGGCATACTTCAGCAAAATGTCCTCTGTTTTTGAAGCTGTTGCACTGTGTGTCCTTTGCTGGGCATCCATAGTCATTAGCTGTGTGGTTTACAGAACCGCATCTGTAACACGTCTTCCCTTGAGCCGGTTGGGATCGCTCAATTGAAATACCTCTCCCAGCGAGTCTAAAGGGTCTTTTGCTGCTCTGCAGATCCTGTGTCTGCACAGGGTGTATGTGTGGCTTGTATGGCGCTTGCAGCCCCTTGGCCTATGATCTTGGCCTCCGCCATTGCCGACTCAGTCTGTGTAGCGATGGTTATAGCTTTCTGTAATGTCAGTCCCGTTTCTCGCACCGCTCCCTAATGCGAGGTGAATTTGTTTTCTTCACCAGCTGGTCCCGGATCTTTTCGTCTGCCAGTTCTCCAAACTCCATCTCCCTTAATGAAGTAATGTATTGTTCCATAGACTCGCCGCCATTTTCCTGACCACGTTGCCGAAATGTATGTCGTTCTGCCACGACATGAACTCTTGGGACAAAAAATTTCCTCAAGGCCGCAAGTGCAGTCTCATAGCTATTATCAGCTACTGTTGATCTATAGAAGAGTCTCTGACCTTCGGTGCCCCAATGTATCAAAAGTGCGCGCTTTCTCGCATCAGCAAGTGTTCTCTCCTGCATCGCCAGCACGAAGTTTTCAAAGACTCGAGTCCAGGCCGTAAAAAGCATCGAAGGCTCACCCGGGTTTTGCAGAAAGGGTGTCGGTGGATTCAAGTTCAATCCCATGCTCGTCAGTTTGTTGTGTCGTAAAGTACTCCAAGAATGAAGAATTCAGTAAGGTCCAACAGTTTTATTCAATCCAACATCGGACGCACGTCCCGTTTCAATCCTCTCCATGCTCCGTCCTTTTCCCGGAACCCCTCCTCCTATTGGCCACGCCCCCTCTAGCATACCTTCTATGCACACACCACAATGATAGATGTACGTACCTTGCTATACCGTATATTAGATCGGTGCCCATGTGTGTGTCGCTGTGTGTGTGTTGATATGTGTGTGTTGCTATGTGTGTGTTGCTATGTGTGTGTTGCTATGTGTGTGTTGCTATGTGTGTGTTGCTATGTGTGTGTTACTATGTGTGTGTGTGTGTGTGTTTGTGTGTGTGTGTGTGTGTGTGTTACTGTGTGTGTGTGTGTGTGTGTGTGTGTGTTACTGTGTGTGTGTGTGTGTTACTGTGTGTGTGTGTGTGTTACTGTGTGTGTGTGTTACTGTGTGTGTGTGTGTTACTGTGTGTGTTACTGTGTATGTGTGTGTGTGTTACTGTGTGTGTGTTACTGTGTGTGTGTTACTGTGTGTGTGTTACTGTGTGTGTGTGTGTTACTGTGTTTGTGTGTTACTGTGTGTGTGTGTTACTGTGTGTGTTACTATGTGTGTGTGTGTGTTACTGTGTGTGTTACTATGTTTGTATGTGTGTGTTACTGTGTGTGTGTGTTACTGTGTGTGTGTGTGTGTTACTGTGTGTGTGCGTGCGTTACTGTGTGTGTGTGTTAGTTACTGTGTGTGTGTGTGTGTTACTGTGTGTGTGTTACTGTGTGTGTGTTACTGTGTATGTGTGTTACTGTGTGTGTGTGTGTGTGTTACTGTGTGTGTGTGTGTGTGTTGCTGTGTGTGTTGCTGTGTGTGTTTTACTGTGTGTGTTTTACTGTGTGTGTTTTACTGTGTGTGTTTTACTGTGTGTGTTTTACTGTGTGTGTTTTACTGTGTGTGTTTTACTGTGTGTGTTTTACTGTGTGTGCGTTACTGTGTGTGTAACTGAAACTGAAAGAAACTGTCAGCTGAAGGAGCAAAAGAATGTCATTGTCTTACATGAATGGTTTTTTTAATTGCAGAAGCATAGCCTGGTACTTCGTAGGCAGTTTGTGCAGTTTGTGCAGTTTGCGTAAGCAGTTTGTGAGTGTAACTTCCATGGGATAGAGTGTCATTCCACTGCATCAGAGTCCACTGTATCTGCGATCCATTTTTAAAATTCGCTCTAGATGATGGACCCAGATTGTGTGCGTCATATTCCCATCAGGAAGTGATTCATTGTTATCCGGCAACGCCGGTACTTTTGCGAGTACATGGTATGCCTCGGTAGCATGACTTATTGTCATAATATTAGTATGACAATATTGTTATGTTTGTGTGGGTAGTGATATGTAAGGTCAGGTAGATTTGTGTAGGTATCATGCTCCGGATGTTGGGTAAGAACCATCACCATGTAATAAGTTCTGTTTAGCCGGATGTCGGAGTAAGGTGTATCTTTGTCCCCGTCACGAGGGGGCAGGGCATGTTAACTGGCTTAGGGCATGAGGATAAATTATCCATTGTAAGTCTTACCCTATGTGATTTATCCTTTGGCTCTTTTGGCACCGCAATATACACTAGTGAGAAATGCCCATTAATTGCACTAAATAATAACGATAAAAGCAACCGGAGGCCAGTTCTGAGCACAGCCATTTGGGATGCATCAACTACATCGCCACGGAAGGCAGGCAGGATGAAGACACGCCTGAGGAGCCGTGATTGCCAGGGCGGAGCAAGAAGCAACTCGCTATTGGGTGGGAGTTCACCAACGGTAAGGCCGGGGTAAGAAGGGACTCGTGATTGGCCAGGGCGGAGCAAGAAGCGACTCGCTATTGGGCAGAAGTCGACCAACGGGAAGGCCAGGGTAAGAAGGGACTTGTGATTGGCCAGGGCGAAGCAAGAAGCAACCCGCTATTGGGTGGGAGTTCACCAACGGTAAGGCCTCGGTAAGAAGGGGCTTGTGATTGACCAGGGCGGAGCAAGAAGCTACCCGCTGATTGGTGGAAGGAAGGCCGAGGAGGAAGCAGAGCACCGATTGGCGAGGACCACTGATGACGTCAGGGGCGAGTAAGAAGTGGCGCGCTGATTGGTGGAGAAGCGCTGATGACGTCACGACCCGACGTTAAAAGAACTCGAGGACCGACATTTTCTCTCTCTCTCTTTCCCTTGCTTTCCTCTTGCCCTCTTGCTTTCTGACCCTCTCTGACCCTCCAATCTTGTCCTGTTCTTGCTCTCCTCTGGTTCCCTTGTTCTTCTTCGTGCGCTTGTGCTTGGACGACAGGCTCCAGGAAGCGATCGGAGACGCCATTGGGAGACGTGCAGGGTTTTGCCAGGCAGAAACGATGCGTGGACGAATGCTCAGGACCGTGCGAGTGAGGCCTGTTTCCCACCAACGTGCGCACTTCGTGCGCAGCGCCGGCCAGACCTCCGGAGCCTTGGATTCCTGGTGAGACGCCCCCGAGCTGATTCGAGCTAAGTACACGATAAACTATACATCATTATTTTCCAGTTTATTTTCTTCCTGTGTCTGTGTTATAAGTCTGGTGTGAAGGATCCTACAGGAATTTAGTTTTACCGTCACGTTTTCTTGTTATCGGCATTTCTTTTAATAAATCCTTTCATTATTTTCTGTCTCTATATATAAAGGAGGAGTGTCTGTGTATGTGTCTGTCTGGATGTCCGCTTATAACTCAAGAACTACACATCAGAGAAAAGTTTTAGACACAGATTCGGAATCAGCATAAAATCCTGGTGGTTATAGGCTACTTTGTATTTTAATATCAATGGTTTAAAAAACCGGGCCAGCTGCAATTCCATGGTGTAGTTTGTGGAGGCGCTATTGCCCCTTTCCGATCCCGCGGTTGTGCGTACGTACAGTATACTGTACGTACATATTTATATATTTTTAATGTGCTTTTTATTGTATTTTAAATTGTTTTTTAACCTCTTTTATTGTTAATTTATGTACTATTGTATTTATTTTAAATATATATTTTAAGGAAAACGAATGTTTTCACGTCCGTAGGAGTGACGTAAAGTCGCACATAATGACAAAATGCGCGCCATTTTTTCGCGCCAAGAACGAATAAACAGTTTTTTTTTTTAGTTGAGATTTTATTCGAATTCCATTAAATTTCAACTTTTGGAAACAATAATTATTTCAACTGTTGGAAATTGAAATAATTATTGTTTCCAACAGTTGAAATTTAATGGGATTTGAATTCGAATAAAATCTCAACTAAAAAAAAAAACGTCGCGTTTTAAAATTATGACGTCATCAGCGTATTTCGGAACGTTAATTTTTCAACTTCATATTCGGAATCAGTACGTCCCAGAGAAACTACAGCACACCTTAAATGTTTAAAAACCTTCGGGTTTTAAAATTATGACGTCATCAGCATATTTCGTAACGTTAATGTTTCAACTTTGACGACAATGACTTCCGACTTCCGGTTCGGAATGCGGGACCAATGCCATTTGACAGGGAATAAAAAATAAATGCGACATTCAATTGACGACAATGACTTCCGACTTGACTCCCCCCTCCCCCCTCCCCCTCCCCTTCTCCCTCCCCCTCCCCATCCCCTTTTCCCTCCCCCTCCCCCTTCCCCCCTACCCCTCCCCCTCCCCCCTTACCCTCCCCTCCACCCTCCCCCTCCCCCCTCCCCCTCTCCCTCCCCCTTACCCCTTCCCTTCCCCCTCCACTCCCCCCTCCCCTGGCCCCTTGCCCCCTCCCCCTCCCCCTCCCAATCCCCCCTCCTCTTCTCCCCTCTCCTCCTCCCCCTCCCCCCTCTTCTCCCCTCCCCCCCCCTTCTCCCCTCCTCCCCTCTTCTCCCCTCCCCCCCCGTTCCCCTCCCCTCCCTTCCCCCGCCCGGCAATGCCGGGTACTTCCATGGCCAGCTGTACGTGGGCTGCTCGAGGGTTGGAAAACCAAGCAATCTTTATGTCTTGGCACCAAGTAAGAAAACCAGAAATGTTGTATACCCAGAGGTTTTGAGAAATTGACAATTGACAAAACGTCATGTAGGAAATGTACTGTGATATTGCTCTAAAATATACATGTTCTTTTCATCATATATTTGTCTTATTCTTATTCAACCCGGGCGAAGCCGGGTACCTCAGCTAGTACATTTATAAACCCGGTTTTTGTTTGAGTTTATTTTCCACAGGTTTGAGACTACACGGCGGGATTGCTCAGGTAAGCGCTTCAGCTTCCTCTTCTTCTTTCTTCCTCCAGCGCATATATAGTGTCATCTGCTATTTCAACTGAACGCCTTGGAGTTAAAGCTGGCTTTGGCTGTCCGTGACTCTCCAAGGGGAGCCACACGACAATATACATTTATTAATTCCTCCAAGCCCCTCCCTATTATATAATGTATGACAACAAGACATTTATTCATTCATTCAAGCTTCTCCATTTATTCATTCTTCCAAGGCCCAAGCCCCTCCATGTATCCAATCTTCCAAGCCCTCCAAGTATTAATTCCTCCAAGCCCCTCCATTTATTCATTCCTCCAGCCCCTCCCTGTTGCGCCCTGTTTGTATAATGCAGTCATAACATGTTTGTATGTTACACGTGATACGAGTCTAATTCTACAAACTCCTCTTTATACCGATCATTTGGAAAACAGTTGTGAGATTTTAATTAACTGTTACAGTTTGAACAAATCTCATCTCGGTGCCTGTCTTATAGTAATTGCAATCAATATGGCTAATTCCATTATCTTCTCGCCCAATCCGTGCTGTCATGGTGACCTTTATAAGGCAATGGTTAACACTAACTGGAGCATGCACCTCGGTGCTCATCGCCCTGATTTTCCCCAAGTCACGTGATTCGAGCTCTGTACCATGACTTAGCACACGTCACGTGATTCCAACTCGTTATCATGCCTTAGCACACATGACGTGATCCTTTGGATCTCTCTCTCTACCTGCAAACACACTCCACTACTCTGCCTCATTTACTGCATATTCATACACAGTCCCACACAGGCCTCACCAAACAAATACTGCATATACATACAGAATAGGGTGTTCCAAATAGATCTGGACAACTTAGGTTGTTAATATATTTAGTACCACAAATGATGCAACGATACCCTTTGTTTTATATGATACAGAAACTTATAAGGTTTTCTTTATTTTCAGGATGTAAATTTCAGGTTATTTTAATGTAAAAGAAAATTGCGACTCCACAGGAGAAATCTCCATGTGTCGAATGGTTGGTTCATCGAGACGAGATTCGACGTGAGTTCAGTGTAATTTCGGTACAAGGTATGGAAGGAATTCACCATTGTGGACGAGTATCACAGAGAGGTACAAGAGGTTTGAGGAGACTGGATGTTGTCAGAAACAGAAAGTACCGGCCGACCAAGCACAAGTGCAACAGATGTTGAACGAGTCCACCTGGTCCACCGACCTCTTCGAGCTATTCAAGGATGCACATGTTCTTTCATTAACTCCCACCTGGTTAAACTTCCAAGTTAGAGGCATCCTGCCCATCTACAATTTTTTCTTCCTCTCGTCTCCCATCTGTGTAGCTGTCTTTTGGAGACTATTCAATCCAAAGCTTCCAATCTAGGGCTTCAAGCAAGTGGAGCACGAGGCCATTGTATGCCATCTGCGATCCCTATCCTCAATCCTTTGTACACCTATCATCCCTACCTATGTAGTGTAACCCTCTTACGTACAGGTTACCTGTTTCCTCCCTTCCCCTCTCTCTCTCTCTCTCTCTCTCTCTCTCTCTCTCTCTCCTCTTTCGTTGTTCATTCCTCTGCTTGTAATCTTCACATGTGGCCCCACTGTCACTGAATTGCTTTTTTAACTTACTGAAATCTCATTCTTCCATGAGCCTCGATTTTGTATACTATAAAAATAAAATCCCCTCGATAATTTATATTCCTGAAATATGTCTGTGCTTCAGTCTTTGGGCTAAGGTATAGCAAGCACATGGGATGGTGATGGCCTCCAGGGGTGTAACATGAAAAAGGACTTGGGATGGTGATGGCCTCCAGGGGTGTAAGATGAAAAAGGACTTGGGATGGTGATGGCCTCCAGGGGTGTAAGATGAAAAAGGACTTGGGATGGTGATGGCCTCCAGGGGTGTAAGATGAAAAAGGACTTGGGATGGTGATGGCCTCCAGGGGTGTAAGATGAAAAAGGACTTGGGATGGTGATGGCCTCCAGGGGTGTAAGATGAAAAAGGACTTGGGATGGTGATGGCCTCCAGGGGTGTAAGATGAAAAAGGACTTGGGATGGTGATGGTCTCCAGGGGTATAACATGAAAAAGGACTTGGGATGGTAATGGCCTCCAGGGGTATAACATGAAAAAGGACTTGGGATGGTGATGGCCTCCAGGGGTGTAACATGAAAAAGGACTTGGGATGGTGATGGCCTCCAGGGGTGTAAGATGAAAAAGGACTTGGGATGGTGATGGCCTCCAGGGGTGTAAGATGAAAAAGGACTTGGGATGGTTCTGGTCTCCAGGGGTGTAACATGAAAAAGGACTTGGGATGGTGATGGCCTCCAGGGGTGTAACATGAAAAAGGACTTGGGATGGTGATGGCCTCCAGGGGTGTAAGATGAAAAAGGACTTGGGATGGTGATGGCCTCCAGGGGTGTAAGATGAAAAAGGACTTGGGATGGTTCTGGTCTCCAGGGGTATAACATGAAAAAGGACTTGGGATGGTGATGGTCTCCAGGGGTATAACATGAAAAAGGACTTGGGATGGTGATGGCCTCCAGGGGTGTAAGATGAAAAAGGACTTGGGATGGTGATGGCCTCCAGGGGTGTAACATGAAAAAGGACTTGGGATGGTGATGGTCTCCAGGGGTGTAACATGAAAAAGGACTTGGGATGGTTCTGGTCTCCAGGGGTGTAACATGAAAAAGGACTTGGGATGGTGATTGCCTCCATGGAGGTAAGATGAAAGGGGATTTGGGATGGTTAATGCCTCCAGGTAAAAAGAAGAAAGAAGAAGAACTGCCTTTAGAGGCCACTTTTCCCCACAGAGCAGGGGTTGGCCTTTTTTTAGCACCGTGGTCCCCTTTTTGAAGCAATGTTTTATGGCCAGATGCCCTTCCTGCCGCCAACCCTGTTACCAGTGAGCTGGTATTCAATTTGCCAACCTCGGAAGGAAGACAGGCTGAGTCAACCCCCCTGGTGTTAATTTGGTGATTGACTGATTCAGTGATTTGAACCTAGGATCCAAGGATCCCAAGCCGGCACCCTAACCACTAAGCCAACACCAGACTTGATGGCCTCCAAGGAGGTAAGATAAAAAAGGATTTGGGATGCTCATGGTCTCCAGGGTGTTGTATAACAATGAAATATGTTGTACATCAATGAAATATGTTGTGTAGCAATGACAGCCCACACGCAGGTTCTCCAGCTCAAACGTTTAATGGCGTCTCCTTCCCCACTCCTCACCACAGGTCATACACGTCACTACCGGCTACGCCTCATCCTTTCTGGTTCATCATGCATTCATTAATATTCATGTAACTCCCAATACCACACATGGGTGTAAGATGAAAAAGGGCTTAGGACTATAATAATAAAATATTAGGTTAATTATTATTTAATTATTAATTATAATATTAGGTTAATTAAAATAATATTAAATAATATTTGGTTAATAAATAATTATATTATTTAATAAGAAATTTGATTTATTTAATAGCCGGTGAAGCCGGTGTTGTAAATGAACGCATACGTATTATATTGAAAACCAGATTTTGCTGGATCCTTTGAGAATTCCAAGCTTTGACGCACCAAATAACTCAATGGAGGCCGCCATCTTGCGGATGCGGAAGTATGCACAAAAATTGCGAAAAAGTTCAATAGGAGTTTGTTTCACCCGTCTTTTTTTGATTCACATTCTTATGCACCTCTAATTTGTAATTAAAATACTTTAAGACCAACCTCGGCCCGCACGGGCCTGGTTATCTTCAACGAAAATCATCACCAAACACCGGAACCAATGAGATTCGAGCATTTGAAAAAATATTCCAGAAACCAAATCGCTCCATGGAGGCCGCCATCTTCCGGATGCGGAAGTATGCATAAAAAATTGAGAAAAAGTTCAATAGGAGTTTGTTTCACCCGTCTTTTTTTGATTCACAATCTTATGCACCTCTAATTTGTAATTAAAATACTTTAAGACCAACCTCGTTCCCCGGGCCTGCATGGGGCCTGGTTTTCTTCAACGAAAATCGTCACCAAACACCGGAACCAATGAGATTCGAGCATTTGAAAAAAATATTTCAAAAAAGCTTATCACCGCGTTTCGGAGGCTGAAAACGGCGTCAAATATTCTAAAATTGACGAAGAATTATTTTTTAGAAATCTCGCGGCCAGAGGGGATAGTTTCTCACGGCCGGAAATATCCGAAGTTGAGACGAAATTTACCGAATTAATCAAGAAGGAAATTTTATAAATTTTAATCTCATCCAGAATGCAAATGGTGTCATTTTGAACTAGGTACGGGTACCTACTACACCTACCTACTACCAACTACCTAACCTACTGATGCCATAGTGATGGGTAAAATAGTGGCAAGAGGCTTTGGCTTCGCCGGCTCATTGCAGCTTTGCAGTCGGGTACTAGTAAAAAAATATATGTACTGCATTTATAACTACTAGTGAGATACCCATGCTACGCACGGGTGGGAGGCCGGAAGCAAACAGGTAATACAGATACGGCGAATGCTAAAGCATGAAACCAATAAATTCCACATTCCTGTAGCACCCTCAGTCGCACGTCAGACATGGACAGCACGTTCGTGAAGGACTTCCATGAAAAACGTACCCGTTCGCAAACAAACGGATACGTTGATGTATAGAAACATCGATGGTGGGTCCGTGATGAATCTGCATATGGCGATCCGCGAAATTCATGTTTAGAAAGTAGAAACCATCATGGCATGTCATCATTCACTTGAACTCGATATCTCTTTTTTCATTCCAAACAACATAATTCCAATCACAAAATAAACTTTTAACAACATCGTTAATGTTTCCGTCATTGTAAAAACTACCAAGTCAACAGTTAAAAGGATTTTGAGCCGATAGGTGTTACAGCCTCGGCAAGATCGATGGAGACAGCGATCTGTTGGCATATACACCGCCCAAATAGCTATGTGGAATTCTCTCATGGAGAGATTAAACCCACGTCGTTTGAACTTTGGCCGAGGTCATTATTTACTTTTAATGATGTTTATATATGAATCAAAAAGAAGATAATTGGTTTTGGGTCGTCCTTTCCGCATATCTCGTGGGATTGTGAGTTGGAGAGATGACCGTGATGGCGGGGAGGGGGTTGGCATTCTCTCAAGCAGGGATTCAACCCATCTCCTTGTAAAAGGTGTTTGTCCGAGGTCACCGAGTCCGATCGGTGCAGCTGTGCAGTGCAGCTGTGCAGCGATCGGTCCAGCCGTTGTGCGGCACCCGGGAAAATAACGTTATGCGGGAGTCCAAACCTGAAAATGCTAGAGGCCAAAGCTGAAATTGGAAAAACAATGTAGTTTTTCCTACAAAGAAAAACAAAGAAAAAAAAACAAAGAAAAACAATTTTACTCCAGGAGATCCCAGGATTACCCACCCAAAATGTCGTTGCGATCGGTTCAGCCGTTTTTGCGGTACCTTCGAATGGACGGACAGACAGACAGACAGACGGACGGACATTTGGTGAATTATAGTAAGATAATAATAATAATAATAATAATAATAACTGTATTTATAACAAGCTATATATGGTGCTTGCTTAATTATTCAAAGTTTAAACCTGAATATGTTTGTAAAAGAGCGAAATGAAGAAAAATATTGTCCTGTCCCCAGCGATTAAGACCGCGAGGTGACGGATAACCAAGACAGTTTTTACTCCCGAGGCGATCAGTCGAAAATGGCGGTTATTTTGTCGCGTGCGGGGTGAAGGAAGACGAAGTGTTTACCTGATGAAACACATGGGTTTATTCCGAAACCACAAACAAGTAAACACAACAAGGAAATTCAACAAACAATTTAATGAAGATAAATGCAAGACGAAAATAAAAGTTGTGCTGGAAACAAATTCCCTATTTTGAGGATCCTCCACTCAGATTCACAACATACACACAGGGGATAAAATAACATAAAATAAAATGTCCTTTTTTAGTGCCTGCACTTAGCTCTGCATCCAAAATGGTGCTTTTGGTGAGGTTAGCAGTACAAGGTGGCCTGGAGCCGGTCGCGGGGGAAACGCTCCAAAAATGGCGACGGCCCAAAAGTGCCGCGCAATTTTTGGCTCCACAGGCAAGAGGCGAGTCTCGAACATGATTTCCTCCACTGTTGGGAAGGGACAGCGTGACCTTCAGCTCCTCCTTAACGACAGCAACAGCTTCCTCCCACAGACCGTAGCAAGGTCCATTCCTCCAAAGTGCAAAAAATCCACTAAGCACAAGAGCAAATATCGTACCAGCAAAAACAAAAATGGCCAACATCTTATTCGAGCTGCCTTCTCCCCTCGAGCTCTCGAAGCTTCTCCATAACGTCACAACGACCAATGCCAAAGCTCTTTCCAAATCACTCCATTGCTCTCTCGGCCAATCATGAACTTCGGGGCATGGCCTCATGGTCTTCTCTTCCGCGACCTTCGTACCACTCTGGGGGCGTGGCCTTTTTTCTTATTAGGTCCATTTGGCGGGGCTTACTTGCCAATCAGTCAGTGTTCATAGGGCCGGCGCTGGTTATAAATGTTGTTTAATGAGGGTTTTCATTGTCAGCCCTGTAAATGTAAAACGTCAGGGGAATATCACGTACTGGGGAAAACTAACTTTAATCCCTAACTAATTATCACTGCTTCACCCCTTGTGTGAAGATACATAAACAATCTTATGCTACCGTTTCCCTATTTAAATACATCGAGATTTCTCCTACGCGTCCACGGTCCATACTATGATTATGCAATCCTACCTTTACTATGGGATTCCTTCATCTACCCCCATAAAAAAAAAAAAACCACCTTTAGAGGCCATTTTTCCCCGCAAAGCGGGGGTTGGCCTTTTTCGGGAACCGTGGATTGTTGTTGTTTTTCGGTCCCCTATTTGAAGCAATGTTTTACGGCCGGATGCCCTTCCTGACGCCAACCCTTTTTGCCGCCTTTAACGACAAACAGGGAATTACCAGTGAACTGGTCCTCAATTAGCCGACCTCGGAAGGATGACAGGCTGAGTCAACCCCCCTGGCGTTAATTCAGCGATCGACCGGGATTCAAACCCAGGATCCTTGGTTATCCTAAGCCGGCACCCTAGCCGCTAGCCCAACACCAGGGACTACCCCCATAAATGTAACAATATCTTAATAATAACTGCATTTTAACTACTAGGACGTGCCCGTACGTGGGTGCCCGTTCCTTGCCAAAAAAAAAAAAAAAATGTCTTCGCCCATGCATGCATGGGCGTGCCCATGGGCCCATGGGCGTGCCCGTAAGTGCGTGATGTGACCGTACAATGAATGTATCGTCCCGACGCCGCAGCTCGGATGGCGCTGCAGTTAATCGGGCCTGTATCGGCAGAGTTATTATAAACGTGTACTACAATCGATCGTACCTTACAGCGTCTGCTCGCCACGTTCAGCATCAGTACGTCGTCACTATGACTATCCGTAAGTCCGGAAGTGACGTCCTCATTTGACTGTCCGGAAGGTCGCATATCGCAGTTACGATGAATCGCAAATTAGTTTTAATTAGTTTTAAAACATAGTTTAACGCCAACATAGCGCCAACATAGTTTGGCAACGTGAAATAAATGAATACGCTCTCAAATGTGCCGTCCGAGGCAGAGTCTGTTCGCCACGTTCGGCACACGTGATAGCTCGCTGCTCTCTGATTGGTTGAATCGTTTTTTGGACATAGCTCGGTAACTACTTCTCCGATTAATATGAAACCTTGAAAAGGCACATCCTCAGGTCCCCAGCAATATACCTGGCAAGTTTCAAGTATATCGGACCCGTGGTTGTCGAGAAACAGCGGTCACAGACACACAGACATACACACAGAGATTACTGGAATTATAGAGAGATAATAATAATTACTTCTCCCCTCGAGCTCTCGAGGGGACTGACACAATGGGACTGACACAATCTGTCGATTTGCCGACCCGGATCTCGGTCAATGGAGTATCTTCTCTTCTGGACTTGGTTATGACTAACTTCCCTGCAAATGTCTGCTGCTCTTCTTCTGCTCCAATCGGTTCTTCTGCTCATGTGCTTGTTAAAGTGGACATCTCACTGGCCATTCTCAGAGAGCCTCCTCAGCGCCGACGAGTCTGGCATTTCACTCAGGCCGACTGGCACGGTCTGCAAGCAGCCATCAATCAACTGGACTGGTCTCCCATCTCTAATGCCTCTGACATCAATTCTTCCTGGGAATTCTTCCAAAGCAAACTGCTCTCTCTCATGCACAGATTTATCCCATCTCGTCTTCAATTGTCTTACCCTTCCTCCCGTTCATGGTACACTGAATCTTGTGGTGAGGCAGTTGCTGTGAAACAACTTGCCTTTGCGTCTTGGAAGGCAAATCCAACTGAAGGCAATCTCAGTTCCTTCCACCAAGCTCGAAACAAGTGTGTTTCTACCCTCAGGAGTGCCAGGAAGCACTATCTCTCCACACTCAAGATTGAACTCTCACTTTTTTTTTCTTTTTCAAGATTGAACTTTTTCCTTTCTCCACGTGTGCCGTTGTCTCATCCTGTACTTTCTGCCCAGGTGTATCGCGGTGCTTTTCGCCCCGCCCCCATTATCTCCTTGCCACCCACCTTTTGCCCTGTTGACGTGACTTGTGGTGGTCCCTCTCGGCCCTCCCCCCGTTGGTATTTTGTGCATATAAGATTGTTCACGGTTCTGTTTTTTTTTTTTTTTTTTTTTTTTTTTTTTTTTTGTTGTATACAATATCGAGGCTCGTGAAAGAGCGAACATTAATCACATGAACACACAGAAAGACAAACCGACACATAAAACATAACATAGGGAGCGGTAGACAAGATGGGGAGAGAGGGGGAAGGACACAAACACAACATTTGAGAGCAGGGACCGAGAGACATGGAGACATCGAGAGATCTGAGAGAGGGCGAGGGCTTTGGGGGGGGGGGGGCGTGGGAAGGGGGCAGTGGGAGAGGTATAAAACATATGGACACTGCCAGGACTTCCAGGAAAGAAGTTGGAATTTCAAACAAGGTGGATCTGGGGTGAATTAGCGGGGGTAGAAAAGATCAAGGTTTTGGATGGGGGAAGATAAGAGATGGTGGTGAACAGCTGTTTTAAAGACCTGGAGGGAGGAGTGGGATTGAAGGGAGTGAGGGAGTTTGTTCCAGAGGCGGGAGAAAAGAGGAATGAAAGAGTGAAGGTGAGCGGAGAGCCGAGATTTCGGCAGTTTAACCATCAGAGGGTTGCTGGCAGATCTTGTGCGACCTGTAGGAATATTTGGGGGACAGAGCACAGAGAGAGCTGGGGGTGCAAGGCCGGAGAGGAGTCGGTAGAAGACAGAAAGACCACCTACCTGCCTGCGGTGAGTGAGTGAAAGGCCCTCAGAGATAGCTTCATCGCGGGAGATTCCAATAATTCTGAAAGCTTTGGTTTCAACAGCGTGAAGCCGAGCTAGGTGTGAGGCAGGAGCACCGGCCCATATGGGAGAACAGTATTCCATTGAGCTGCGGATGAAAGCCTTGTATGTGGTGAGGAGCTCAGGTGTGCCGAGGAAGGACTTCGCACGACGCAGGATGCCCAGTCGGCGACTGGCTTTGGAGGCCAGCTTGGAAATGTGGTTTTCCCAAGAAAGATCATGGCAGATAGTGAGACCCAAAATCTTGAGCGACAGAACTTCTTGGAGAGGATTGTTGAGAAAGTAGATGGGAGGGTTGTCCAATCGATCTTTTCGGAGAGACATAGTAAGAGTGTGAGATTTGTCAGGATTGAAAGACATGTTCCACTTGTTTGACCAGTCTGTGATTTTGTCCAGGTCTTCAGAGAGTGAGGAGGCAGCAGACTGCCGATCTGAGGGAAGAGGAATGGAGCGGCAGAGAGTGGAGTCATCAGCAAAGAGATAGAGAGGATTTTCGAGAGAGTCAGAGAGATCATTGATGAAGACCAGAAAAAGCACGGGGCCCAGAACACTGCCTTGGGGAACTCCAGCCTGAACAGGAAGAGGAGATGAGAGAAACCCATTCAGGGCCACACGTTGACGACGACTAGAGAGGAAGTCCGCCAGCCATGCGTGGAGATTTCCATGGATACCAAAGGAGGAGAGTTTGGTGAGCAGAGCGGGGTGCCAGACCGTGTCGAAGGCACGTGATATGTCGAGGGAGACAGCTCTAATTTCCTGTTTGGCATTGAGGACCTCCATCCATTGTTGAGACAGCAGAAGCAGCATGTCCAGAGTAGAGTGACCTGGTCTGAAACCAAATTGATGATCAGAGATCAAGCCATTGGAGAAGAGGAAAGATTTCATATCAGAAGCAATGATGGATTCCATGACTTTGCTGATAATTGGGAGAAGGCTGATTGGTCTGTAGTTGCTAGGATCTGTTTTTGCACCTTTTTTGTGCAAAGCGGTGATGTTGGCTGATTTCCAAGCAGATGGCAGTTGACCTTGAGCAAAAGAGAGGGTGAAGAGAACAGAGAGAGGGTGAGATAGAGCAGCAGAGCAGGATTTTAGGACCCGTGGGCTGATGCCGTCGGGTCCAGTTGCAGAATCAGAGTCGAGGGTTGACAGAAACTTTTCCACCTTGTCAGGAGGAAAGGACACGGAGTCCAGGAGCAGCAGGGTACGACTGGGTATGGTGGGTACAGAGAGGGATGGGTTTGGGACACAAGATTTAGAGGCAAACACAGAGTTGAGGCATTCAGCTTTTTCACGTGCAGAGTCAGCTGTGTAGCCGTTTGAGGTAAGGGAGGGGATGGAGGGGGAACAAACACCAGAAACGGATTTGACCAGACGCCACCAGGATTTGGAAGAGGGAGACAGATAAGAGAGTTCGGTCTTGAGAACGGAGAGATATTGTTTCCTGGCTCTCCTGAGGGTGGACACACACTTGTTTCGGGCTTTGTGAAAGGAAATGAGATTTCCTTCCGTTGGATTTGCTTTCCAGGAGACGAAGGCAAGTTGTTTCTGGGCAACAGCCTCACCACAAGATTCCGTGTACCATGGACGGGAGGAAGGGTATGACAACTGAAGACGAGATGGGATAAATCTGTGCATGAGAGAGAGCAATTTACTTTGGAAGAATTCCCAGGATGAGTTGATGTCAGAGGTGGTAGAGATGGGAGACCAGTCCAGATGATTGATGGCTGCTTGAAGACCGTGCCAGTTGGCCTGAGTGAAATGCCAGACTCGTCGACGCTGAGCAGGCTCCCTGAGGATGGTCAGAGAGATGTCCACTTTAACAAGGACATGATCAGATGATCCGATCGGAGCAGAAGAAGAGCAGCAGACATTTTCAGGGAAGTTAGTCATAACCAAGTCCAGAAGAGAAGATGTTCCGTTGACTGAGATCCGGGTCGGGAAATTGACAGATTGTTTAAATATTATTTTAAATATGTTTAACCTTTCCCCTTCAGTGGTTTATTCAGTGGTATATTACAACACGCTGTTTTTCTTCCTATTTAAAAGGCTTTTCTCAATTTCCTCTCCAACTCATTCCACGTCAAAAAAAAAGAAATTCAATATCTTATACGTCTCCCTCACTACATGGTCTAAATTCACATTCATTCCATCCCTCCTCCATCGTTCTGAATCGGATTGCTAACTTGAAAATCACAACAAACCCAATTTGTTATCAATGTTCGTCTTTCATTAATCATCCACTTTCTAAACTCCCCTCTTGCCCCTCCCCTCCAAATCCCCCCCCCTTGCACCTACACTCCTAAACTCCCCCCTTTCCCCTCCACTCTTAAACTCCTCCCTTGCCCCTCCCCTCCAAATCCCCCCCCTTGCCCCTACACTCCTAAACTCCCGCCTCACTCCTCCCCTTCAAAACTCCCCCCCAACTCCTCCCATTCAAATCTCCCCCCATACCATTCCTCTCAAATTCTCCCTCCTCCCCCCTCCTCAAAGTTGCCTCCTCCCCACCTCGTCTCCCTTCTATCTCATGCCTCCACCCCCCCCCAACCTTCTACTGTCCCATGCCCCCCCTCAAACAACCCCTCACTCTGCCTCATCCCTTCACCACCAAACCTTTCATCCTCCTCATCCTTCCTTTTCTTGGAACTCTTCTGTAATCTCTGACACACTATCAACTGCTCTCCCTACCTCCCCCTCTCATCCTTCATCTTACCCTACTCCTCCCCTCCCCTGTCCTGTACCCGATGCTTCCCCTCTCTCTTCTTTAACGGTATGGACCTCAAACATCCGGGGCCTTCGCTCAAACCTGACTGATCTCTCCATACAGGTTGCTTCTGACAATCCAGACTTGATCTGCTTAACAGAGACTTTCCTCCTTCAAGATGTCTCTGATTCCTCAATATCTCTTCCTGGTTACTCCCTCTTCCGGTATGATAGACCTGAGCCTCGTCCTGGTGGTGGGGTGGCTATCTTTATCAAAAACTCTCTTCCTCATTCTCCTTGCACTGCCCTCTCTCCTCCTCACCCCCAGGAGTACCTCTGGCTACGGCTTCCTCTCCGCTCCCACCTTTTGTTCATATGTGTTCTGTACCGTCCCCCAAACAGTGATGACTCAATTTACATTTCACTCTCTGACAACATGGACCAACTTCTATCCACTCATCCCAACTCTCTCTTCCTCATATGTGGTGACTTCAACTCTCATCATGCCACCTGGTTGGGTGTGGGTTCCTCTCTCACCAGTCATGGCACCTCAGCAAAGGACTTTTGTGACTCACTGGGATTGACACAATCTGTCAATTTCCCGACCCGGATCTCAGCCAATGGAGTTTCTTCTCTTCTAGACTTGGTTATGACAAACTTCCCTGCTAATGTCTGCTGCTCTTCTTCTGCTCCAATCGGTTCTTCTGATCATGTGCTTGTCAAAGTGGACATCTCTCTGGCCATTCTCAGAGAGCCTCCTCAGCGTCGAAGAGTCTGGCATTTCACTCAGGCCGACTGGGACGGGCTTCAAGCAGCCATCAATCGTCTGGATTGGTCTCCCATCTCCACTGCCTCTGACATCAATTCTTCCTGGGAATTCTTCCAAAGCAAACTGATCTCTCTCATGCACAGATTTATCCCATCTCGTCTTCAGTTGTCTTACCCTTCCTCCCATCCATGGTACACCGAATCTTGTGGTGAGGCAGTTGCCCTGAAACAACTTGCCTTTGCCTCTTGGAAGGCTAATCCAACTGAAGGCAATCTCAGTTCCTTCCACCAAGCTCGGAACAAGTGTGTGTCTACCCTCAGGAGTGCCAGGAAGCACTATCTCTCCTCACTCAAGAACGAACTCTCAAACCTGTCTCCTTCCTCCAAATCCTGGTGGGGTCTGGTCAAATCCGTTTCTGGTGTTTGTTCCCCCTCCATCTAATCCCCTCCCTTACCTCAAATGGCCACACAGTTGACATCGCACCTGACAAAGCCGAATGCCTCAACTCTGTGTTTGCCTCAAAATCTTTAGTCCCAAACCCATCTCTCTCTGTTCCCACCTTTCCCAGTCGAACCCAACTGCTCCTGGACTCTGTGTCCTTCTCTCCTGACAAGGTGGAGGAGTTTTTGTCTAACCTCGACTCTGATTCTGCAACTGGACCAGACGGCATCAGCCCACGGGTCCTAAAATCCTGCTCTGCCACTCTATCTCACCCTCTCTCTGTTCTTTTCACCATATCTTTTGCTCAAGGTCATCTGCCAACATCCTGGAAATCAGCAAACATTACCGCTTTACACAAAAAAGGTGCAAAAACAGATCCTTTTAACTACAGACCAATCAGCCTGCTCCCAATTATCAGCAAAGTCATGGAATCCATCATTGCTTCGGATATGAAATCTTTCCTCTTCTCCAATGGCTTGATCTCTGATCATCAATTTGGATTCAGACCAGGTCACTCTACTCTGGACATGCTGCTTCTCCTGTCTCAACAATGGATGGAGGTCCTCAATGCCAAACAGGAAATTAGAGCTGTCTCCCTCGACATATCACGTGCCTTCGATACTGTCTGGCACCCAGCTCTGCTCACCAAACTCTACTCCTATGGTATCCATGGAAATCTCCATGCATGGCTTGCGGACTTCCTCTCTGGTCGTAGTCAACGTGTGGCCCTGAATGGATTTCTCTCATCTCCCCTTCCTGTTCAGGCTGGAGTTCCCCAAGGCAGTCTGCTGGGCCCTGTGCTTTTTCTGGTCTTTATCAATGATCTCTCCGACTCTCTGGAAAATCCTCTCTATCTCTTTGCTGATGACTCCACTCTCTGCCGCTCCATTCCTCTTCCCTCAGATCGGCAGTCTGCAGCCTCCTCACTCTCTGAAGACCTGGACAAAATCACAGACTGGTCAAACAAGTGGAACATGTCTTTCAATCCTGACAAATCTCACACTCTTACTATGTCTCTCCGAAAAGATCGACTGGACAACCCTCCCATCTACTTTCTCAACAATCCTCTCCAAGAAGTTCTGTCGCTCAAGCTTTTGGGTCTCACTATCTGCCATGATCTTTCTTGGGAAAACCACATTTCCAAGCTGGCCTGCAAAGCCAGTCGCCGACTGGGCATCCTCCGTCGTGCGAAGTCCTTCCTAGGCACACCTGAGCTCCTCACCACATACAAGGCTTTCATCTGCAGCTCAATGGAATACTGTTCTCCCCTATGGGCTGGTGCTCCTGCCTCACACCTAGCTCGGCTTCACGCTGTTGAAACCAAAGCTTTCAGAATCATTGGAATCTCCCGCGATGAAGCTATCTCTGAGGGCCTTTCACTCACTCACCGCAGGCAGGTAGGTGGTCTTTCTGTCTTCTACCGACTCCTCTCCGGCCTTGCTCCCCCAGCTCTCTCTGTGCTCTGTCCCCCAAATATTCCTACAGGTCGCACAAGATCTGCCAGCAAGCCTCTGATGGTTAAACTGCCAAAATCTCGACTCTCTGCTCACCTTCACTCCTTCATTCCTCTTTTCTCCCGCCTCTGGAACAAACTCCCACACTCCCTTCAATCCCACTCCTCCCTCCAGGTCTTTAAAACAGCTGTTCACCACCATCTCTTATCTTCCCCCATCCAAAACCTTGATCTTTTCTACCCCCGCTAATTCACCCCAGATCCACCTTGTTTGAAATTCCAACTTCTTTCCTGGAAGTCCTGGCAGTGTCCATATGTTTTATACCTCTCCCACCGCCCCCTTCCCATGCCCCCCCCCCAAAGCCCTCGCCCTCTCTCAGATCTCTCGATGTCTCCATGTCTCTCGGTCCCTGCTCTCAAATGTTGTGTTTGTGTCCTTCCCCCTCTCTCCCCATCTTGTCTACCGCTCCCGATGTTATATGTTTTATGTGTCGGTTTGTCTTTCTGTGTGATTAATGTTCGCTCTTTCACGAGCCTCGATCTTGTATACAAAAAAACAAAAACAAAAAAAAAAACGTGTGGCCCTGAATGGATTTCTCTCATCTCCCCTTCCCGTTCTGGCTGGAGTTCCCCAAGGTAGTGTTCTGGGCCCTGTGCTATTTCTGGTCTTCATCAGTGACCTCTCCGACTCTCTGGAAAATCCTCTCTATCTCTTTCTGATGACTCCACTATCTGCCGCTCCATTCCTCATCCCTCAGATCAGCAGTCTGCAGCCTCCTCACTCTCTGCAGACATGGACAAAATCACAGACTGGTCAAACAAGTGGAACATGTCTTTCAATCCTGACAAATCTCACACTCTTACAATGTCTCTCCGAAAGGACCGACTGGACAACCCTCCCATCTACTTTCTCAACAATCGCTCATTCACGAGCCTCGATCTTGTATACAAAAAAAAAAAAAAAAAAATCCTCTCCAAGAAATTCTGTCGCTCAAGCTTTTGGGTCTCACTATCTGCCATGATCTTTCTTGGGAAAACCACATTTCCAAGCTGGCCTCCAAAGCCAGTCACCGACTGGGCATCCTCCGTCGTGCGAAGTCTTTCCTTGGCACACCTGAGCTCCTCACCACATACAAGGCTTTCATCCGCAGCTCAATGGAATACTGTTCCCCCCTCTGGGCTGGTGCTCCTGCCTCACACCTTGCTCGGCTTCACGCTGTTGAGGCCAAAGCTTTCAGAATCATTGGAATCTCCTGCGATGTAGTCAACTCCGAGGGCCTTTCACTCACTCACCGCAGGCAGGTTGGTGGTCTTTCTGTCTTCTACCGACTCCTCTCCGGCCTTGCTCCCCCAGCTCTCTCTGTGCTCTGTCCCCCCAATATTCCTTCAGGTCGCACAAGATCTGCCAGCAACCCTCTGATGGTTAAACTGCCAAAGTCTAGGCTCTCTGCTCACCTTCACTCTTTCATTCCCCTTTTCTCCCGCCTCTGGAACAAACTCCCCCACTCCCTTCAATCCCACTCCTCCCTCCAGGTCTTTAAAACAGCTGTTCACCACCATCTCTTATCTTCCCCCATCGAAAACCTTGATCTTTTCTACCCCCGGTAATTCACCCCAGAGTCCTTGCAGTGTTCATATGTTTTATTCCTCTCCCACCTCCCCCCAAGTCCTCCCGATGTCCCTGCTCTCAAATGTTGTGTTTGTGTCCTTCCCCCTCTCTCCCCATCTTGTCTGCCGCTCCCCTTGTTTTTTGTGTTTTGTGTGTCGGTTTGTCTTTTTGTGTGATTAATGTTATCTCTTTCACGAGCCTCGATCTTGTATACAAAAAAAAACAAAAAAAAAAACAAAAACTGCATTTAAAACAATAACTATATTTATAACTATAATAATAATAACTGCATTTATAACAATAATCATAATAATTGTATTTATAACAATACTAATAACTGCATTTATAACAATAATAACTGTAGTTATAACAATAATAATTACTGCATTTATGACTATAATAACAATAATATTAACTGTATTTATAACAACAATAATAATCGTTATAACTGTATTTATAACCAGCTTTATATAGTGCTTGGTTAATTATTCAAAGTTTAAACCTGAATATTGTTGTGGTTTTGCCATAAAGGCAAACCCCCTATAGTTAATTGCACGACAACATGTAGCCTGCAGTAGTTAGTTATTTCTTATTGAATGTAAAGATTAGCCCCCTTCCCATTGTGTAATAATTGAGACCAGATATGCATTGATTTAGGCAGGATTTCAAACCTCTGTGTGGTGGAGGGAAGACATTTTGATGTGCAGGAAGGCGTGGCCAAAATCGAAGCCCACGTGACCAATGAGGGGTCTGGGTCACGTCACGAGCAAGCGACCAATGGTGGGTTGTGAAACCTCCCCGAATGAGAGAGGGAATGAGGAATGCAACCTTCCTAGGGGGAGGAAGGATTGAATGCCCGCATGTGACGAACCTCAGCCAATGGGAGGCTGTGGAACATTCGGGAAGCTTTTCGGGTCTGATAAAAACCCCCGCCCATCGTATTTTCACCCTCTTGCCCCTTCTTGCTTCGCCGACGACCCTCTTGCTCTTTTTGCTTCGCCGCGACCCTCTTGCTTCACCGATGACGCTCTTGCTTCGCCGATCTCTCACTCTGATCCGGCTGACCTGCAAGAGTTGGCTCCTCCCGCGACTCACCTTGAATCTGGTCGTCCAACCTGCGCTGAATCTAGTCCTGCCTGTGTTGAAGCTCGTCCAACCTGTGCTGAAGTTCGTCGTTCGTGTGGACTTCGAGGTGGCAGTTCGTCCTTTGGACCTTACCTCATCCAGGCTGCACGTTCGGATCGAGCTGCGAACTGCGCACACCAAGCGGCCACCCTCGAGTCAATCCCAGCAGGTACATCGATACGAGAATAACCAGTGTGTCATTCCCTGTGTGTGAGTGTGTGAAGGCGCCTGTGGGGTTTATTATAGGTAAGGAATTAATAAGGCTGCACTTTCGTCTCTTCCTATTGCCTTGTAAATAAAAGGCTGTACATTTTGTTGTTACTTTCAAACCTGTTCGGGTACGTCTTTTCTCCATTGGCCTAGCATCATCCGAGACCGAATTTGGCTTGAATCAGGTCCGTAAATCACATCAGGTAACGCCGCTTTCTATTCCCCACCGTGCAAATCCGCTCGGCACGCAATAAAGTGTGGGAAGCGAGGGTTCGATCCCTGGTTTCTCCGGTCGCATGTCTTGAAGGTATTTAGGATTATTTGACCAGCAAAATCTTCGGCGCGTGGCTGGGAGGTTGGCGATCGGAATTGCTTAGCAATCCGTCGATCACGAGCTTAGGCACGGTCGGCGGCCTCAGTGGACCCGGAGTTTGAGGAAGAGCGGGGTAATAAACTCCCCTTAGTACGTCGACAAACCCAGGATCCGCAACAATATGTTTGTAAAAGAGCTAGAGGAAGAAAGTTATAATAATAATAATATTGTTGCAGTTTTTAGAACCTTCACATGTAAATTTAGTAGTAAATTCCCTTATAAATAAACCCCTGTGTACATTTCCCCTTAATTGGCTGTTAATTGAAATAAGTTTCAATAATAAGAAATAAGTTTTCAATCCTGACAAATCTCACACTCTTACTATGTCTCTCCGAAAAGATCGACTGGACAACCCTCCCATCTACTTTCTCAACAATCCTCTCCAAGAAGTTCTGTCGCTCAAGATTTTGGGTCTCACTATCTGCCATGATCTTTCTTGGGAAAACCACATTTCCAAGCTGGCCTCCAAAGCCAGTCGCCGACTGGGCATCCTCCGTCGTGCGAAGTCCTTCCTCGGCACACCTGAGCTCCTCACCACATACAAGGCTTTCATCCACAGCTCAATGGAATACTGTTCTCCCCTATGGGCCGGTGCTCCTGCCTCACACCTAGCTCGGCTTCACGCTGTTGAAACCAAAGCTTTCAGAATTATTGGAATCTCCCGCGATGAAGCTATCTCTGAGGGCCTTTCACTCACTCACCGTAGGCAGGTAGGTGGTCTTTCTGTCTTCTACCGACTCCTCTCCGGCCTTGCACCCCCAGCTCTCTCTGTGCTCTGTCCCCCAAATATTCCTACAGGTCGCACAAGATCTGCCAGCAACCCTCTGATGGTTAAACTGCCGAAATCTCGGCTCTCTGCTCACCTTCACTCTTTCATTCCTCTTTTCTCCCGCCTCTGGAACAAACTCCCTCACTCCCTTCAATCCCACTCCTCCCTCCAGGTCTTTAAAACAGCTGTTCACCACCATCTCTTATCTTCCCCCATCCAAAACCTTGATCTTTTCTACCCCCGCTAATTCACCCCAGATCCACCTTGTTTGAAATTCCAACTTCTTTCCTGGAAGTCCTGGCAGTGTCCATATGTTTTATACCTCTCCCACCGCCCCCTTCCCATGCCCCCCCCCCCCAAAGCCTTCGCCCTCTCTCAGATCTCTCGATGTCTCCATGTCTCTCGGTCCCTGCTCTCAAATGTTGTGTTTGTGTCCTTCCCCCTCTCTCCCCATCTTGTCTACCGCTCCCGATGTTATATGTTTTATGTGTCGGTTTGTCTTTCTGTGTGATTAATGTTCGCTCTTTCACGAGCCTCGATCTTGTATACAAAAAAAAGAAGAAAAAAAAAAAAAAAAAAGTGCACCTTAGTTAGTCCATGTACAACACATAGCGAACCATAGGACCTCTCTATAGTTATATCATTATTCTGTGTTCAAGGTAAGGCTGTGTTTCCAATAGTTGACTCTCCATTGCATCAAATCAAATAAGATAGGATCCCTTGCAATACCCCCATGGCCTCCTAAAAGCGCCAGTACAGCGGCGTACGCCGCTACTGCTTTGGGTTGTTTTCAGCGTCTGCAAAACTCCATTGCCCATGAGGTCATCTCGGAGAAGAAGGGCGTGGCCCCACCTTGTCATCAAAGGTGGAGCCAGGGCGCCCCCCTAACGACCAACCAAGAATCGGTGGGCATGGCTTGAGAGGGCGTGGACAGAAAGATCTAGCAGGTTCGTGAAGGTTCCACGGGGGTGGATATAAAACCCTGGGCGCAAGGCCCCCACCAGACGATGCATGAGGCAGAGACGAGCAAGGAGAAGGTACGAGCGGATGAGCTTCAGAGGCACACGAGAAAGGCGCACTTGAGAGACGCATAAGGAGGCTGACGACCGGGGTTTTCGCGACTGAACCAAGAACAAGTGTGTGCCCGCGGGACACCAATGGCGTGCCGCGATTCCCGGACCTCCCTGCCGCCCGTTCTGTGGACCGTCTGCCTTCTCATCCCTCCAGCCATTCCTGCCTGAGAACCCCCATTAGTGTACGTGAGTTTGTCCTGTTTGTCTTGTCCCTGGGAATAAGTTAAGCCTGTTTAAGAATTGCGCTGTGTCTTCTGTAAATTACTTTCGTTTCTTTCCTTCTCCTTTGGTTTCTTTGGTTGTGTAAATAGTTAATAATAAATACCTGTTCCTCCTTACTTTGGTTTCTTTCTCATCCGATCGCTTTAGTGATTTCCCGATTGAGTACCTGTGGCACGATTTTGGCCGAACCGCTTCGCAATCGGGTTTAGTCATTGTTAACGGCCCGCGCCGCAGTTCGCTTCGCTCGGTGCAAGCCATCAATTATGCTGCGGCACGGGCGGGAGTATTTCCTCGCTGACGGCCGGTGGTAATACTTAGGTATTAAGACTAATTGGGCTTACGACCCTACGTACCATCGGCCGGAAGTGACGTCATACTTCCAGGACCGGCGGAGACGGCCAGCTTAACAGGACAAGGGGATTAACCTCCCCCCCCCCCTTGCTAACGGGAGTGCCGTCCCCCGGATCCGTAACAATATGTAATAAGTGCAAAAGTAATAACTGTATTTATTAAAAGCTTTATATGGTGCGTGGTTCATTATTTGAAGTTTAAACCTGAATATGCTCGTAAAACAGCTAAAGGAAGAAAGTTATCATAATAATACGTAATAACTGCATTTATAACTATAATAATAATAAAAATAATAACTATTTATTAAAAGCTTTATATGGTGCTTGGTTAATTATTCCAAGTTTAAACCTGAATATATGCTCGTAAAAGAGCTAAAGGAAGAGTTTTAAAACCCGAGTTGTGAAATTACCAGCACAGCTGTTCATATATGATCTGCAAGAGTAAACCTGAAATAAATGAGCAGATGGAACAAAATAATACAAGAGTTAATAATTAAATGAAAATGGTGCTTTTAGACATCCGAGTTTGAAGGTTCATAAACACAGTGCAACCTTGAACTTTGTTTCACACGCCGAGGAACACCTATTGATGCCTCTTCACGAGTACTCTGAATTTACAGGCACGAGATCATGGAAACCCAATCGTTATATTGTAAAACTACCTTGTTCAATAATTTATTTAACAGCAAAAGCAAACAAGTACAGATACATTCAAAGTACAAAGCCCCCATGCCAAATAAATAAATAACATATTCTCCAGTGCACGGTATTGCCGGGTTGCCTTTTGCGCACAGCCGTGCAGCACAAAGAGATGGTATTAGGAGGGAGAGGTGTGTAATATATAATTGATTGATTCATTGCGTAATTAAAATAAATAATAATCGTAAAATAATTAATTATTAATCAATTGGTTAATAGAATACCTAAACCACCGCTGTTTCATCCGAATCTGTAACTTAAAAAAAAATTAATCAAGTAATTCATTAAGTAATTAAATAATTAATCGATTAATTAATAAATCAATAAAGCAAAAATACCCTTCATAGCCAAATCACTTGGTCGTTGTCATGTGTAAATTTCAGCTTTCTAGCTCAAAGGATGGCTGAGATATCACCAGGACAAACAAACAAACAAGATGACGTCATGCAGAGCACGCACGGTACTTGCAAAATCCACCCCTCCCCAAAATAAAAAGTTGCCATGCTCACATCAAATTGTCCATTTAATCGAGATTAAAATTGATTATCTTAATCAAAGCTCAGGCCAATCGGATTAAAATTCATGATTTTTCAGATGAAAATTTAAATTAAAGGTTTGACCTTGAGTTGACCTTTGACCTTTTGATCTCAAAATAGTTGGTTTCCCAATTTAGTGACTAAATATGCAAATGCTGCTCAATTTTCAAGTCAATCAGATGAAAAATGACACAAAATAAAGTGACACACATGTGTATGCCATCATGTACTGTGCTTGTCAAGTTTGAACAAAATCAGTCCATGTACGTTGGGAAATGGGGACACATTTAAGTAACAAAATGGCCGCCAGTCGGCCATCATGGATATGATCTGGTGAAAGAAAATGACAGGCACGTGTAACCCATCATTCATTATTATCGGTTTGCCAAGTTTGAACAAGTTCGGTAAATACCTGTCCGAGAAATGGTTGAGGAGGTGTTCAATATTGGGCTGTTTTTTTTTACAACTAAAATGGCCGCCAGTCTACCAGTCGGCCATCTTTGATCAGATCGCAAAATAAAGTGAGGTGCATGTGTATGCCACCATGTATTGTATTTGTGCGAAGTATGAACAAAATCGGTCCATACATCTCCGATATAATATGGATGCGGATGCACAGACAGACTGAGGGACGAAAGTCACGAGACCTAATCCATAAGCCCCCCGTTGCGGATGAAGGGGCTAATACAGCCTGCTGTGGCGGACACGAAAGCACTGACGTGGTGACATCACCCCGCACACCAAGTGGGGGTGGGCCACGCCCGGGAGAGAGGCGTGGCCTCACGATATACACGGGGCGCGCAGCCCTGAGCAGCTCAGTGTTACAGTGAGCTCTTGAATAAAGACTATTACAAATTACCGCGTTGTCCGCTTCCTCCTTGCTTACAAGTAGCGTGCGTAACACCGCGCTTTACTGGTGACCCTCGACGTTGGATCTGCCGTAGCGATCCTTCCAAACACGACGCCATTGCCATGGCCAACAACGCGATGTCGGTTAAACTTCCCGAATTTTGGGAGGCCCAGGCCGAAGTTTGGTTCGTCCAAGCCGAAGCCCAGTTTCAGCTTCGGCGCCTCACCGACGACGACACGCGCTACTGCCACGTCGTCGCCTCCCTCGGGCCCGGCACGGCCGCTCGAGGTGTGTCCATCCTTCGCCACCCACCGGGCGGCCACAAGTACGAGGCACTCAAGCGGCTGCTCCTAGCCACGTTCGGCCTCACGGAGGACGCACGGGCCGACCGCCTCCTGGATCTCCCCGAGCTCGGCGACACGCGCCCGTCGGTCCGAATGGACCATATGCTGTCACTGTTGGGCGACGAAGCCCCTGGTTCTCCATTCCGGGCGCTTTTCCGTCACCAACTTCCAGCACAGGTACGCCTCGCGTTGGCCGGGACCGTGCTAACGGAACCCCGAGCATTGGCCGCCGAGGCGGACAGGTACTTCGCGGCTTCGGACACGCGGGCGAGAGTTGGTGCGGCCCACCTCATGGAGCCCGAGGCCGATGCTGATTCACAGCATCAGCTTACACAGCATACACAGCATGCTGATACGCACCTCGTGGCCGCCGCCACGCCCCGCCCACCGCCGCGGCGAAAACCGCCACCGTGGGGAAAACCGCCGGCTCCACCGGCCTGGCGGAGCCAGCCGCGCTCCTCCAGCTCCACCACCTGGTGCCGGTTCCATGCCAGGTTCGGCCACGAGGCTCGACAGTGTCATCCGCCATGCTCCTTCGACAGGTCGGGAAACGCCCGGGCCAGCGCTCGATAGTGGCAATGAGCGCCGGCTGTTCGAACAGCCTGCTGTTCATCACGGACACCTTATCCGGGTGCCGTTACCTGTGCGACACAGGAGCGCAGGTGAGTGTCGTTCCTGCCGGTACGTCGGACAAGCACGCCGCGGGCGGGGGCCCCGCGCTGTTTGCCACAAACGGGACGCCCATCCGTACGTACGGAAAACGCTGCCTCTCTCCGCGGTTCGGAGGGCAGGTTTTCCGATGGTCGTTCGTCACCGCCAACGTGCCCATGGCATTGCTTGGCGTGGACTTCCTGTGCGCAAATGGGCTCCTGGTCGACGTAAAGCACAGACGTCTTGTCCAGGCCGAGATGTTCAGCTCGCTCGCTTGTGCGCTGCCCAGCTCGTCGAGCAGCCCACTGAGCGGCTCACCGAGCGGCTTGCCAAGCGGCTTGCCGAACGGTTCGGTTCCGGCCACGTTGATCTGTACGCTTCCGGCAGCGGACGAATTCACCCGCCTCCTCGCCGGCTTCCCGGCCCTCACGTTGCCCACCTTCTCGGCGGGGGCCGTCAAGCATGGGGTGGCCCATCACATCCCCACCGTCGGGCCACCGGTCTACGCCCGGGCATGCCGCCTCGAGCCGACGAAGCTGGCGGTAGCAAAAGCGGAGTTCGCAACCCTGGAGCGACTCGGCATCGTTCGGCGCTCGGAGAGTGCTTGGGCATCGCCGCTGCACATCGTGCCGAAGCCCGGCGGGGGATGGCGACCGTGCGGGGACTATCGCCGTCTCAATGACGCCACCACCCCCGACCGCTACCACGTCCCCCACATTCAGGACTTTTCCGCCCGTTTGGCGGGCATGTCCTTCCTCTCGAAGGTGGACCTCATACGCGGTTACCATCAGGTCCCCGTCAGGCCAGAGGACGTCCCGAAGATGGCGGTCATCACGCCGTTCGGACTCTTCGAATTCCTGCGGATGCCCTTCGGTCTGAAGAATGCGGCTCAGGCGTTCCAGCGGCTGATGGACAGCGTCCTGCGCGACTTGGATTTTGTATACGTCTACCTGGACGATATCCTCTTCGCCAGCGCGTCCCGCGAAGAGCACCTACACCACCTCCGCACGCTCTTCGAACGCCTGGGCCAGCATGGCCTGATTGTGAACCCCGCAAAGTGCCGGTTCGGCGTCGCCGAACTCGATTTTCTGGGGCACCGCATCACCAGGCACGGAGCCGTCCCCCTGCCGGCCAAGGTGGAGGCGGTGAAGGGGTTTCCGCGCCCCCGCACGATCAGGGGGCTGCAGGAGTTCCTGGGCATGGTGAACTTTTACCATCGGTTCCTGCCCAGTATCGCCCAGCTCCTGCGCCCCCTGCACGAAGCTCTCCGAGGTAAGCCGGGCAAAGGCGACGTCACCTGGACCGAGCAGATGGACGTGGCATTCACGGGCGCGAAGCTCGCCTTGGCTAACTCCACCATGCTCGCGCACCCGGCGCCCGATGCGCCGATCGCCCTCACCACCGATGCATCGGACTACGTGGTGGGCGCGGTGCACGAGCAATGGGTGCGTGGAGCTTGGCAACCGCTGGCGTTCTTTAGCCGGCAGCTTTGCCCGCCCGAACGCCGTTACAGTACCTTCGACCGCGAGTTGCTCGGGCTTCACTTGGCGGTCAGGCACTTCCGCTATCTGCTCGAGGGCCGTGCGTTCACGGCCTTCGTCGACCACAAGCCGCTGGTCTTCGCGATGGGCAAGGTCACTGAGCCGTGGTCGGCCCGGCAGCAGCGTCACCTCTCGGCCGTGTCCGAGTACACGACGGACATCCGGCATGTCGCGGGGAAGGACAACCCGGTGGCGGATTGCCTTTCCCGGGCCGTCGCCCACGCAGTCCACCTCGGCATCGACTATGCCCGGATGGCAGCAGACCAGGCCGCTGACCCCGACGTCCAGGCCTTGCGGACAGCCGTCACGGGCCTCCGCGTCACCGAGGTGCCGTTCGACGGCGCGGGCGCGGCCCTCTTGTGCGACGTCTCCATCGGGCGGCCTCGCCCCATCTTGCCCGCGGGCTGGCAGCGCCAGGTGTTTGACGCCATCCACGGCCTGTCCCACCCGGGCACGATGGCCTCCCAAAGGTTGATCGCCGACAAATTTGTCTGGCATGGCCTCCGGAAGGCCGTCCGCGGCTGGGCCAGGACGTGCCTCGCGTGCCAGCGCGCCAAGGTTCACCGGCACACCCAGGCCCCGTTGGCCCCGTTGGCCCCGTTTACGGTGCCGGAACGCCGGTTTGACCACGTCCACGTGGACCTGGTGGGACCTCTGCCCCCCTCGTGGGGTTTCACCCACATCCTCACCATGGTGGACCGCACCACCCGGTGGCCGGAGGCCGTGCCCTTGGCGTCGACGACGGCGGCAGACGTCGCGCAGGCTTTCATCGCCACCTGGGTCGCCCGGTTCGGTGCCCCCTCAGACATCTCATCCGACCGCGGCCCCCAGTTCACCTCGGAGCGCAGGGGCTCGGGGTCCGGCTGCACCGAACCACGGCCTACCACCCCCAGGCTAACGGCCTGTGTGAGCGATTTCACCGCTCATTGAAAGCCGCGCTCCGGGCCACCCTCCGCGACGGCGGCTGGGTCGACAGGCTCCCCTGGGTCCTGCTGGGCCTCCGGACGGCGCCCAAGGAGGACCTGCGCGCATCCGCGGCGGAGTTGGTCTTCGGGCAACCGCTGCGGGTGCCGGGCGAGTTCCTCCCCCACCCAACGGCACCATGGTCATGCGCTCCGCTCTGCAGGAGACCGCCCAGAGGTTCACCCCGGTGCCGACGGCACGCCACGGGCACCCACCAACGCACGTCGCCCCGGAGCTTCGCAAGGCGGAGTACATCTTCATCCGCCACGATGCCCATCGGACACCACTGCGGCCCCCGTACGATGGGCCTTTCTGCGTGCTGGAGACCGGGGTGAAGCACTTCACCCTGGACATCGGCGGTACTCCTGACCACGTTTCTGTGGACCGCCTCAAGCCGGCCCACCTCGACGTGGACCATCCACCGCCGGTGGCCCGACCCCCGCGTCGGGGCTGCCCCCCTGCGGGCGGACCCCCGGCACCGCCCAGCCCCGCCGCCACGCCGCCCCCCGGTCCTGCACCCATCCCAGGGGCAGCCGGAGGCATCCCAGATGGCATCCCTGCATCCCAGACGCCGCCAGTCGCCAGGGGGCGCTTCGGCCGGGTCATCCGTTTGCCCCGCAAACTGACCCTTCAGGTGCGCGGGGATTCTGGGGGGGCGCGTGTGGCGGACACGAAAGCACTGACGTGGTGACATCACCCCGCACACCAAGTGGGGGTGGGCCACGCCCGGGAGAGAGGCGTGGCCTCACGATATACACGGGGTGCGCAGCCCTGAGCAGCTCAGTGTTACAGTGAGCTCTTGAATAAAGACTCTTACAAATTACCGCGTTGTCCGCTTCCTCCTTGCTTACAAGTAGCGTGCGTAACACCGCGCTTTACTGCCACTGTTCCACACTCTGCTGATTGCTCTACTTATCAACAAATGATAGTTGTTGTGGTAGTTTGCAGCGCTTTTGCACATCAGCGTGGATTTCATCTTGCCACGTTTTGACTCGTCTGGCTTGAGTCGTAACTTTCCCTGTTGTGGTGACACGGCAGCACTTGATGATCTGTAAACTGCCTATTCGCATTTGCTCTTTCGCAGTGCTGCATAATGTTACGTGTTTCGCTCAGCCAATCCTGTTTGTTATGACCCTCCGCCATCTTGGTCAGGGATGCTCGTGATGCCATGTTTGTAAATGCCATGTTTCTCATGCCGTTTGTAATCTTGTGAATCCGGTCCCTGTGTGAACCGCATTTTACACTTTCATCTTCGCTATGTCACGCCAAAGTGGTCGCCATCTTGTAAGTGCATATATTTTGTACAACGGCATTCATTTTCTGCCCATTAGATAACTTTGATTTATCGATTGATCGGTGTGGCCTACATCTCCTACATCTCTATCCTGATGTCTGGATGAGGTTTATTTGGATATTGTGGTGCTGTGCACACACACGACTCGATTGCCAAAAAGGTAGGCCACAACGCGTGGATACAAACGAAAGCACTTTATTACAAGCTCGCACATCAGCACTGGGCGGGCTCAACCTTCGAGCCCGCATATATGTCCCGAGGCCACGCCTTGCCCCCGGGCGTGGCCGATCGGCCGAAAGGCGGGGCATGTATCTCAGTTCCACGCCCGGACGCTCGTGCCACCCATTGGTGCGCGGAATTATTGATCATTGTGCCCGCCACACGCGCCCCCCCAGAATTCCCGCGCACCTGAAGGGTGAGCTTGCGGGGAAGCCAGATGACCCAGCCGAAACGCCCTCTGGCGATGCGTGCAGGGCTGGGGGGTAGCGGGACGGCGGGGCTGGGGGATGCCGGGGGTCTGACCGCCGGGGGGCGGCCTCGACGCGGAGGCAGAGCTGCTTTCCGTGGGTGGTCCAGATCGAGGTGGGCTGGCTTGAGGCGGTCCACGGAGATACGATCCGGGGCACCGCCGATGTCCACGATAAAATGTTTGTCCCCGGTCTCCAGCACGCGGAAGGGCCCGTCATATGGGGGCCGCAGCGGTGCCCGGTGGGCGTCGTGCCGGACGAAAACGTACTCGGCCGTGCGAAGCTCCCGGGCGACGTGGGAGGATGGGCAACCGTGGTGTGCCGTCGGCACCGGGGCAAACCTCCTGGCGGTCTCCTGCAGGGTGGAGCGCTGTTGCGCCACGGACCAAGGAGCCGCGGAGTCGGGGATAATTTCGCCCGGCACCCGCAGCGGTTGTCTGAAGACCATACTCCGCCGAGGATGCGCGCAGGTTGTCCTTGGGCGCCGTCCTGAGGCCCAGCAGGACCCAGGGGAGCCTTTCGGCCCAGCTGCCATCGTGGAGGCTGGCCCGGAGCGCGGCCTTCATGGAGCGATGAAAGCGCTCACACAGGCCGTTGGCCTGGGGGTGGTAGGCCGTGGTGCGGTGCAGTTTGACGCCGAGCCCTTGCGCCACCGCTCCCCAGAGCTCCGAGGTGAACTGGGGGCTGCGGTCGGACGAGATGTCCGAGGGGGCACCGAACCAGGCAACCCACGTGGCGATGAAGGCTTGCGCGACGTCAGCCGCAGCCGTCGCCGCCAATGGCACGGCCTCCGGCCACCGGGTGGTGCGGTCCACCATGGGGAGGAGGTGGGTGAACCCCCGCGAGGGGGGCAGAGGTCCCACCAAGTCGACGTGGACGTGGTCGACCCGACGCTCGGGCACTGTAAACGGGGCCAACGGGGCCTGGGTGTGGCGGTGGACCTTTGCGCGCTGGCACGCAAGGCACGTCTTGGCCCAGTCGCGGACGTTCTTTCTGAGGCCATGCCAGACGAACTTCGCCACGACGAGCTTCTGGGAGGCCTTCGTGCCCGGGTGGGACAGGCCGTGGATGGCGTCGAAAACCGGGCGCTGCCAGCCAGCGGGCACGATGGGGCGAGGCCGGCCGAGGGAGACGTCGCACAAGAGGGCCGTGCCCGCGACGTCGAACGTCACCTTGGTGACGCGGGGGCCGGTGATGGCGGTCCGTAAGGCCTGGACGTCGGGGTCGGCGGTCTGGTCCTCCGCCATCCGGGCATAGTCGATCCCGAGGTGGACCCCGTGTGCGACGGACCGGGAAAGGCAATCCGCCACTGGGTTGTCTTTACCCGCGACGTGACGGATGTCCGTCGTGTACTCGGACACGGCAGAGAGGTGACGTTGCTGCCGGGCCGACCATGGCTCGGCGACCTTGGCCATCGCGAACACAAGGGGCTTGTGATCGACGAAAGCCGTGAATGGGCGGCCCTCAAGCAGATGGCAGAAGTGTCGGACCGCCAGGTGGAGCCCGAGCAGCTCGCGGTCGAAGGTGCTGTAGCGGTGTTCGTGCGGGCGAAGCTGCCGGCTAAAAAACGCCAGCGGATGCCAAGCACCACGCACCCACTGCTCGTGCACCGCGCCCACCGCGTAGTCCAATGCGTCGGTGGTGAGGGCGATTGGTGCATCGGCGCCGGGTGCGCCAGCATGGTGGCGTTGGCCAAGGCGAGCTTTGCGCCCGCAAACGCCACGGCTATCGGATCCGTCCAGGCGATGTCACCTTTGCCCGGCTTCCCCCGGAGGGCCTCGTGCAGGGGGCGCAGGAGCTGGGCGACGCGGGGCACGAAGCGGTGGTAAAAATTCACCATGCCCAGGAATTCCTGGAGCCCCTTGATCGTGCGGGGGCACGGGAAACTCCTGACCGCCTCCACCTTGGCTGGTAAAGGGATGGCCCCGTGCCTGGTGATGCGGTGCCCCAAGAAGACGATGGCGGTGACGCCGAAACGGCACTTCGCGGGGTTGATGATCAGGCCGTGCTGGCCCAGGCGTTCGAAAAGCGTGCGGAGGTGGAGCAGGTGCTCCTCCCGGGACGCGCTCTCGACTAGGATGTTGTCCAGGTAGACGTAGATGAAAGGTAAGTCGCGCAAGACACTGTCCATGAGCCGCTGGTACGCCTGGGCCGCATTCTTCAACCCAAAAGGCATCCGCAGGAACTCAAAGAGGCCGAAAGGGGTGATGACGGCCATCTTTGGGACATCGTCCGGTTGTACGGGGTCCTGGTGGTAGCCCCGGATGAGGTCCACCTTGGAGAAAACGGTCGTGTTTGCCAACCGTGCGGAAAAGTCTTGAATATGCGGGACCGGGTAGCGGTCGGGGGTGGTGGCATCGTTGAGCCGGTGGTAGTCACCGCACGGCCGCCATCCGCCGCCGGGCTTGGGCACTATGTGCAGAGGAGAGGCCCATGCGCTGTTGGAGCACCGTACGATGCCCAGCCGTTCCAGCGTGGTGAACTCCGCTTTTGCCACGGCGAGCTTCGTGGGGTCGAGGCAGCGCGCCCGGGCGTAGACCGGTGAGCCGACGGTGGGGATATGGTGCTCCACCCCGTGTTTGACGGCCACCAATGAAAAGGTGGGCCGCGTGAATGCCGGGAAACTGGTGAGGAGGCGGGTAAACTCGTCCGCTGCCGGAAGCGTACAGACTAACCTCGCCGGGACGGAACCGCTCGGTGAGCCGCTCAGCGAGCTGCTCAACGAGCTGCTCAGCGAACCAGCGAGCGAGCTGAAGGTTTCAGCCTGGACAAGACGTCGACGCTTAACGTCCACCAACAGCCCATGCGCACAAAGGAAGTCCGCACCGAGCAGGGCCATTGGCACACTGGCGGTGACGAATGACCATTGGAAGCGCTGCCCTCTGAACCGCAGTGAGAGGCAACGCTTCCCGAATGTGCGGATGGGTGTTCCGTTGGCGGCAAGCAAAGCGGGGCCCCGGCCCGCGGCTTGCTTATCGGATGCGGAGGCAGGGAGGATGCTTACCTGCGCTCCTGTGTCGCACAGAAAACGACGACCAGACGAGGTGTCCGTGATGAACAGGAGTCTACCGGAATGGCCGACGCTCATGGCCGCAAGTGAACGCTGGCCCGGTCGTTTCCCGACCCGTCAAAAGAACACGGTGGGCGGCACGTTCTAGCCTTGCGGCCGAACATGGCGTGATAGTAGCACCAGGTTTGCGGCGGTGGCGGCCGCGTCGGCCGTGCCGGCGGTGGCGGTAGTGGGCGGGGCGTAGCAGCTGCCACGAGGGAAGCCGGGGGCGCTGTAGCCTCCGCACCGGGATCCACTACGGCAGCACCGTAAACCGACCGCGTGTCGCAGGCCGCGAAAAACTTGTCGGTCTCTCCGGCCAGGGCGCGGGGTTCCGCGAACTACAAACTTCAAATCTGGTGTGTGGGTGTATCTCGGCATAAGGAAGAAAGCTATTGAAAATTGGGTCGCCATGTCAAAATCCAAGATGGCCGCCGCCATGTATGTCTGAACCTTGTGAGCGGAATATCTTGAAAAATAAGCGAAGTACCAACTTCTAATCTGGTGTGTGGGTGTATCTCGGCATAAGGAAGAACGCTATTGAAAATTGGGTCGCCACGTCAAAATCCAAGATGGCCGCCGCCATGTATGTCTGAACCTTGTGAGATGAGTATCTTGAAAAATAAGCGAAGTACCAACTTCTAATTTGGTGTGTGGGTGTATCTCGGCAAAAGGAAGAACGCTATTGAAAAATGTGTCGCCCCGTCAAAATCCAAGATGGCTGCCACCATATATATATATGTCAATCTTGTGAGCGAAATATCTTGAAAAATAAGCGAAGTACCAACTTATAATCTGGTGTGTGGATGTATCTAGGCATAAGGAAGAACCCTATTTAAAATTGGGTCGCCACGTCAAAATCCAAGATGGCCGCCGCCATGTATGTCTGAACCTTGTGAGCGGAACATCTTGAAAAATAAGCGAAGTACCAATTTCTAATCTGGTGTGTGGGTGTATCTACGCATAAGGGAGAACGCTATTGAAAATTGGGTCGCCACGTCAAAATCCAAGATGGCCGCCTTGCGTCTTCCACTTTGTCAACTCGCATCACTTCACCGACGGGGGACCTAGGCGTAACGCTTGTTGTATTCTATCTTAGGTGTTGAACAGAAGCAATCTGTTGGAGGCAATGGAATGTAAAATCGGAGTATGTACCTCATAATCACAAGCAGTGAAGTACAAGACCAAAGGTGAACACATCACTTCGATTTCAGATAAGTAGCTGTTTCCATGCATTCCTCCATTTTTTTTGTACAATATCAAAACCTTTTGTGACACAAATCAAAATGTCCGCTCGAAACCTGGAATGATTAAGAGAAGGAAGGTCTCACAAACTGCTGTGGCATTGGGTTAATCAGTTTGTGTGCACCAGCTCGTAAGATGACAGCTGCTTGTTCATTCGATGCGCCTTGGGAATTGGAATGGAGAACACATTGTATGTCACTTGTTTGATGAGCGAAGTTTCAATGACAAAGCGACGGCTGCATTGTGACATCACTCATCGTATCAGCATTCAAGCTCGCAGGAGGAAGAGTTACATTTTGTTATCCTCTCCAGAGTGGAGGGGATTGCATTTGGGTCTGTCTGTCTCTGTCTGTTTCTCTGTTTCTCTGTCTGTCCATTTGTCATTCTTCTTGTCTGTCTGTCTGCCTGTCTGTTTGCCTCTATGTTTGTCTGCCTGTCTGTTTGCCTCTATGTTTGTCTGTCTGTCTGTGTCTGTTTGTTTGATTGTCTGTCTGTCCTTTTGTTTGTTTTTACCTCCGCCACCAAAGATGGATGGGGGTTATGTTTTCACCCATGTCTGTCTGTCTGTCTGTTTTTGTTTGTTTGTGAACAAGATATCTCAAAATGTTATGGACGGATTTGGACGAAACATGGTGGACAGGTTGTGTGTACGACGAGGAAGAAACTATTCAATTTTGGTGAAGATCCGGATCTGGATCCAGCTAGTATAATTACTCCCGTTAGGGAGTAATGCATTCGATCGTGTCCACACGATGACACATGTGTCCATGTGTGTGTTCGTGTGTTAGTGTGTTTGTGAACAAGATATCTGGAAAAGTTCTGAACGGATTTGGATGAAAGTTGGTGGGATGATTGCCCTTGGGATAAGGAAGAATTGATTAATTTTTGGTGAAGCTCAGGATATTATTGTGGATCCATGAATTTTTTGAAGGATTTTTTACCATTGGAAGATAGGGCTCAGCAGCGGCCACCCACGGCGGGAGTATGCGCTCCACTGAGTGGCGTTCTAGTTTTTTAAAGTGATTCTTCACCATTGGGAGATATGGCCAAAAACGATACATAGCAAGAGATCTCAAAAAGTTGTGGACAGATGATTTTGGTTAAATGTGATTCTGTATTGTGATTTTCTGGTCTACTCTGGGACGGAGGTGAAGGAATGAAGGTGAGCAGAGAGTCTTGATTTTGGCAATTTCACCAGAAGAGGGTTACTGGCAGATCTTGTTTGACCTGTAGGAATATTTGGGGGACAGAGCACAGATAGAGCTGGGGGAGCTATAGACTAGACGGATTTCTGAGAAATGTGAATGTTTGGTGCATTTTTGGGTAAAAGTTGGGACCCTCACTTTCTAAAATAATTAGGGTATGCTGAATTCGATTAACCCGGTTTCCAAGCCGAATTTTGAGTTTTTGAGCTTCTAATTAGCATAAACAAAATGGTGCCCAAATTGCCATTTTTGGACAATTTCTTTGAACAAGCATTTATATATCATGTATATACATGCAGCTCTTTTACTTTAACTTTACAACTTTTACCCCAAAACGCACCGAGAAGCTTATACATGGCCTTTTTTCAAAAATCCGTCTAGTCTATATTATGGTTGGCGACATATTGAAAGAGACATTCAAACTGATATTGAAATTGGACACTATAAAATGGGAATTGGTTTAAATAAGACAATGTTTCATACAACCATTTATTCTAAAATGAAGTATACATGGCCATGAAGCACAAACATTCAGGAATGTCACACATGTTGTTTTGCCAAACTACATCAAATTCATACAAGGGGTCTGATCATCACTCTGTTGCTGACAGGCACACATTGATGTGCACCTCAACTCTGAATAGCGACGTTTGCAGCGTCGAGTCTTGCATTGCTTCTGGCATGCACAACAAATCATCTCGAGGCAACTTTCTGGGATTGGACTCAGTGACATCAGAATAGGCTCTAGTCCTGAATCACCACATTTCCATCCCATTTCCACAGGTGCACGAAGGTCAGGTATGGCACAATGAGCATTTCTCCAAACCATGGCTTGATAGTGTACTCGCATCAAATGGAAATGAAGAGCATCACTTGTCGGTGACATTGCTTCTGGTTTACCAGTCTTGGAGAACAACATATGTCGTGCTGAATCAACAGAGGTTGTTCTATATTCTATAGAGGTTCTATATATATTTTGCACACGAACGCTTCTGCAGATTTGATTGTCTCCTCTGTGAGTTCACCAATGCCCAAGTTCTTCAGGAGTTTATTCAAAACTCAAAAAAAACCCCTCAAAATTCGGCTTGGGAACCGGGTTAATCGAATTCAGCCTACCCTAATAATTATGTTAAAAAGTGAGGTTCCCAACTTTTACCCAAAAATGCACCGAAAAGCGTATACATGGCTTTTTCCATAAATCCGTCTCGTCTACTAGGCCGGATAGGAGTCGGTAGAAGACAGAAAGACCACCTACCTGCCTGCGGGGAGTGAGTGAAAGACCCTCACAATCGGCTTCATCGCGGGAGATTCAAATGATTCTGAAAGCTTTGGATTCAACAGCGTGAAGCCGAGCTCGGTGTGAGGCAGGAGCACCGGCCCAGAGAGGGGAACAGTATTCCATTGAGCTGCGGATGAAAGCCTTGTATGTGGTGAGGAGCTCAGGTGTGCCCAGGAAGGACTTCGCACGACGGAGGATGCCCAGTCGGCGACTGGCTTTGGAGGCCAGATTGGAAATGTGGTTTTCCCAGGAAAGATCATGGCAGACAGTGAGACCCAAAATCTTGAGTGACAGAACTTCTTGGAGAGGATTGTTGAGAAAGTAGATGGGAGGGTTGTCCCAGAAAGCAGTTGATAAACACCACACAAAATACACCACACAACCACACCAGCTAAAAAAACAGCATTCAAACTAGAACAACACTCGGTAGAGAGCATACCTCTGCCATGCTGAACAGTTTGTTTTGTATGCACTGATAGGCTGGATCTGGATTCGGACCTGAACCAAAATCGAATCGGCTTGTTCTTGTCACCTAACTAACTTGTTCTAACCAACTTGTTGAACTACTTACCTGCACCCCTCCGTTCACTGGAGCTGCCTCCCGAGCTTGCCTGCTCCTCACTCTAACCTATCTGGGGAAGGCCCTCCCTGGCGCTTGCCCACTGATTCCCACTGTGGCATTGGGCACCCAAGTTGTAAGTAGTCATAACTCGTCCATAACTTTTTAAAACATCATGTTGTATAATCGCTTTTCACCCGATCACTCAATGGTAAAGAATCACTTAGATATTAAACAATTCTCTTATCCGAATCCATATTCAGATCTTCACCAAAATCGTATCTATTCTTCCTTGTCACATAACCAACCTGACCAAGTTTCGTCCAAATCCATCTATAACGTTTTTGAGATCTTCTGCTATGTATCGTTTTTGGCCCCATCTCCCAATGGTTAAGAATCACTTTTAAAATTCTAGTAGCCGAATCCGGATCTTCACCAAAATGTAATCATTTCGTCCTTGTCACGTCTCGAATTTTTGCCAAATTTCCTCCGAATCCGTCCACAACTTTTTGAGATATCTTGTTCACAAACAAACAAACAGACAGACAGACATAAACCGATTTTCAGACATGGGTGAAAACATAACCTCCATCCACCTTTGGTGGTGGAGGAAATAAACAGCACACAAAATACACCACACAAACACAGCTAATAAACACCACACAAAATACACCACACAAACATGTCCTGGTGCGGCTCTGCATTCTCTGCTCTTTCTTGTTAAAACATTTGATGCTGAGAATGCAAGTGAATTCATTGCAGATGATGACGTCATACATGTGGAATGGGACGCCATTATTTCAGTATCAGGTACGAAGCTGAGAAAGGATGAGGTATCGAAGGTAAATATTCTGACTACCTGGACAACCCAGCAGCATGTAATGGGAATTGCTTGAAGCACAGGTAATTCCACGGGCTTCTCTTACCAGAAGACATGAAACATTTTTGATTGAATATGTGAATAAAAATGTATGTACAAGGTAAGGCGATGCAATCATTGATGTGACCGATGGTGCTTTCGCTGATGGTGCAGCCCCGAAGACTCCGCACTTTCATCTTACCTTTCATCATATTGCACAAGGCAATCGCTGAAGCATGATTAAAGTGACCTCACAAGAAAATTGGGAGCAAATGTTTTGTATTACTTACAATTATTGTGCAAATGTTGGAATGAATGAATATTCTACTTTATGCCATAAAGATTATTCAGCTTGTTTCTGCATCATCGGGCAGGTCCCTTTACCGGTCTTTGTACAGGTACGTCCATGTTTACTTCTGGTCTCTCAGTGTTTATGTTGTCATTGCATCATCATGATACTTATAATCGTAGTGTCAATAATATTTACTAATGTTGCTTGATGTAGTTTTCCTGGGATTGCACCCTGAGCATGGTGATAGGTGGGCAGGCAAGCAGGCACGTATACAGTAGAAAGAGTCCAAGTCATGCACACGTGCACCGAAAGGAGTCCGGCAGCCAACAGAGAACAATGAACACGTGCAAAACGAGTAAGTCCAAGGCCTCTTTGTTGTGTCCACGTGCAGCGAGAGGAAGCAGGGAGAGTCTGGCCAAGAGAGCAATCACGTGCAAGGTGAACAATGTCCAAAGCCAAGAGCGTGAATCATGTGCAGAGGCCTGTGAGAGGGTCAGGCCTAGAGCTTGAATCATGTGCACAGGCCTGTGAGAGGGTCTGGCCTAGAGCGGATGCACACGTGCTCTGCTAATGGAATCCAAAAGCCAAGAGAGAGTTAATGCAGGCATGTGCTCGGTGAAACCGAGAGACAGAGACACACAGAGACACACAGAGACACACAACAGAGAAAAAACACGTGTACAAGGCCTTTTGTCAGGGCCCTGGCAAGGGGTGGGGCTGCTGTCCGAGGGTGTCCAGGCTCCCTATTGGTGGAACCCGTCACTCCGCCCCCTCAAGCTCCTCCGCAGTTCCTCAGGCCCTGATTGGTGGAGTGTCGCTATGGTTTTTGGTCTGTCTTCTGTGCTTCAAGACTTTAAATCAATTTGTGGATGCAATCTTTGTGCATCTGCCTGGTAAATTATACCTTATGAGAGGAGGACCTGTATTTCTATTCCCCAATGCATGACATACTAATCCAAAATAAAGGGAGGGTGCTAAGATAATGGTCTGCTATGAAATAACTATTCTAACGAACCGGTATTGTGGTTGCCATTACTTCTCAGTGGTTTCCCAAAACCGCAAAAATATGAATATATACACTTAGTTATAAGAATCGCTAGATATGATAAATTTTGTCAGATTTCATTCCAGATTTGGACATTTCTTTATTCTACGGGATCCAATCCTCATATCCGATTCCAGATTTTGATGATATGGTCATGTCGACCCTGTAGTGAAGACCTCAGGGTGACAGATGACCAAACGAGCATTAACGCTGAGACGTATACCCAAAAATGTGTTATCTCTTTGGCGTGTGTGGGGGAGAGATAACAAGGTCCTTACCTGAACGGACGGACGTGACGGGGTTTATCCGAAACCACAAACACAGAAACGAAACAAGATGACGCTATCTCCGAGGGCCTTTCACTTACTCACCGCAGGCAGGTTGGTGGTCTTTCCGTCTTCTACCGACTCTTCTCTGGCCTTGCTCCCCCAGCTCTCTCTGGGCTCTGTCCCCCAAATATTCCTACAGGTCGCACAAGATCTGCCTGCAACCTTCTTATGGTTAAACTGCCAAAATCAAGACTCTCTGCTCACCTTCACTCCTTCATTCCTCTTTTCTCCCGCCTCTGGAACAAACTCCCTCACTCTCTTCAATCCCACTCCTCCCTCCAGGTCTTTAAAACGGCTGTTCACCACCATCTCTTATCTTCCCCAATCCAAAACCTTGATCTTTTCTACCCCCGCTAATTTCACCCCAAATCTACTTTTTGAGGTGCCGACTTCCTTCCTGGAAGTCCTTGGTGTCCTTGCGTTTTATACCTATCCTGCCCCCCCCCCCCCCCCAGGCGCTCTTCCTCCCACACATCTCCCGATGTCCCTGCTCTCAAATGTTGTGTTTGTGTGATTCCTCCCCTTCTCTCTCTTCATCTTGTCGACCGCTCCCCTTTTTATATACTTTGTTTGTTTGTTTGATTTGTTTGTTTGATAAATGTTAGCTCTTTCACAAGCCTCGACTCTGTATCCAAAAAAAAAAAAAAAAAAAAAACGACAAGAAATTGAAAGTCAACAAATAATGATTTAATGAAAATAATGCAAGCAATTAAAATGAATGTGCGGTAAGACTAAAATTCCTAAATGAGGGACCCTCCACTCAGACACAATTACAGACAAGGGAATGACAAAATAAAAGAAATTAAAATGGTTCGGTGAGCTGGCCGATAATCAGCTTGCGCAGATGAGAATGACTGTGGAGGGGCCCCAAGTCTCTGCGTGGAAAAGCGCACAAGATTACGCAAATTGCTACACGGCACCGTAGCCGCCAAGTGACGGCAAAACGTGTCCGGGAGCACCACCGCTCAAGAACACCGTCCTTTCCCCAGCTGTTCCAAGCTCCACCAGGCTCCGATCAGTCTCCCCGGAGCACACGGCACAAACCCAGCCTTCCTCCGAAAGAGAGAGAGACAGGGACAGAGGCAGAAAGAATGAATGAGAGAATTCAAGCATGACCCCTCGCACCAGTAGCCAGGACCAACAGAGCGAGCCAAACTGTGACCACCTGCCACAGAGGCAGAGACAGACAGACATAACGAGAGAGAGAACAAAAGAATGAGAGAACAATGGTGATCCCTTCGCTTTCCTTCCTCCATTCTCGATGGTTCCCTCTGATGTCACGCACGCTCCAATCACCAAGAGCAATTCAATCAACCCATCGTTCTTCAACCAATCCTCATTCGGGGCGTGACCTCACGGCCATTCTTGACCGCCAATCGAGAATGTTCGGGGGCTGGACTCCCTGGCTGATCGGCCAATGTTCTGGGTTTTTGTCGGTGTGGTTGTGACAATGTGCTGATTGCATGGCTAGCTGAGTGAATTTTATAAGAACAAAGAGAAAAAAATCACAGGGGCAATTACACACTGGGGACTATTCTTAAGCCCTACCTAATTAGCATAGCTCCACCCCCGTATGGAGACACATATACGATCTTACCGGACAGTCGGCCTAACTTAGATACATGAAGATTCTTCGTCTTCGCGACATTTGGGGCACGCTAATCTATACAATTCTATCTCGACTAAGGTATTTCCTTACCTACCCCCACACACGTAACAATATGCATCAATTATGCAATGATAACCATCTTGGTCACCCTACTGCCACTCGCTGGGTTCTAAAGCCACCATTTTGTTTTGATCTATTCAAACGTGCCTTGCATTGGAAACACGATTGATTATAAATTATAAATCAATCGTGTTTCCAGTGCAAGGCACGTTTGAATAGGTCGAAACAAAATGGTGGCTTTAGAACCCAGCGAGTGGCAGTAGGGTGACCAAGATGGTGGGCCGCCATATTGGTAAGGCTTTTTCGGGTTTTTTCTTATGAGCACCTCGTTGATCATCTACAAAAAATTGGTTATAACACACCCAAACACCCAGTTTTCATCATTGCAATCTGTTTGAGGTCCAGGTGTATGCATGCAATGTTTGGGGCCGCTAGGATTAATTGTTTTGGAGTTATGAGGGAGACGGACGGACACTGCCTTTTATTATTATAGATATTTGTCAGTTAGTCAACACTATAAAAGTGACCTCAGCACCATAATGAAACACGCCACTGTGTGTGTTACAGAATGAGGTGTTTTGCGGCGGCCAAAGTGCAAATCCCACAACCAACCTCCTTGAGAGAGGACCCAGTGAGTTGTTACTTATTTTGCCGACCTCGGAAGGATGACAGGCTGAGTCAATCGCACCTGGTGTTAATTCATCAGCTGACTGGGATTCAAACTCAGGACCCTTGGATCCCAAGCCCGCCACCCTAACCAGGCTTAGGGTGGTTGGAGGCAGTCATAAGAAATGCTTCAATGTTTGAAGAGCCCTTAATCAAAGTTTTAATTATATATGATCTGGGGGCATGCACACTCGCTCCCACCCCCATTCTTTTATCATCACCCTGTTGTCATAATTTCAGTTCCCCCCCCCCCCCCCCAATCATCAAGTGTGATAATGTGCCCCAACCAGGTATATGACGTAATATATGAATGTTCCCTTTGAGGTTGTTGAAAGAAACATAACTTGCAAAGCCAAATGGCATTACATTCTACTTTTCAGAAGCGTAATTAGCGGCTATACATATACAACAACTATGTGTTGTATAGTACAACTCACACAATATGTAGGATAAATATGTGAGGGACATACATACATCCATACACACATACATACATACATACATACATACATACATACATACATACATACGGAGAGACAAACACTGTAAACACAGGAACCAAACATCACGAATTTGCCAGTTCTAAAAGCTTCTTTGCGACTTTGAAGAAGAGGAAGATGCGCTAATGTATGGTTTATTCACACAGCAGTTTGAACGGAAACATTTATTTTGGGGGTAGGTAATGAAATACCTAAGTGAAGTCAGGATTGTGTAAATTAGCATGGACTGTGTGATGTGAAGAAGCCGACTTCAATGTAACTAAGTAGGGAATCTTTATGGGATAAGATCGTATATGTGTCTTCATACGAGGGGTGGAGCTATTCGAATTAGGTAGTGCTTAAGGATAATCCCCAGTGTGTAATGGCCCCTGTGATTTTTCCCTTCTGTTTAATTTCATCAAAACTCGGCCAGCCAAGCAATCGGCCCCATCACCCCGTCATGCTGACAGTATAACCGGATATTATGATCGGCAAAGGAACCCCGCCCAGCCGATCGATCCCGAAGGATGACGAGACTCCGCCCCTAATGACTTGTAACGGAGAAACCACAACCCAAGATTCGTGACTGGTTAAGGAGCATGGAATGATGTAATGGGACGTCAGGATTGGTCGGGGAGTGACGTAAGTGAGGGAGAAAGGATTGGCCGGGAAGTGACGTAAGCGAGGGACAAAGGAAGATGCACTGTTCCCTCCCCCCCTCTCTCTTGGTCCTGGCGTGCGTGGCGAACAGTCGCATTTTTGACTCTCCTTGGTTCTGGAAATCGGATCGGCCAGTCGCTCTCGTCTTCTCTTCCTGGCTTGGCTATTCCTGGCTCGTGTGGGATCATGGAGAGAAGGAGGAGGAAGAAGCGGCCTAGCTCTCTCTTGTGCCGGGTTTGGGGTTGAGGTGGGGGTTTGGGGGTGGGATATTTGGCTGCCTGGTGCACGGCTCGGTGTGCGAGCGCGCTTGACCGGCGACATTGAGGACGCGTCGACGCTCGGTCCTTTCGCCGAATGGACCGGACCCTTTCAACGAACACCAAGCTCCTCGCCTCGTTGAGACAGAGTTTAGTGCCGGCCGGCAGAAACCTTATTTATTTTTACTTTCGTTTTCCCCTTGTTTGGATAGGAGTCTGAGTGGAAACGTCTCACATTAGGAAATAATTTTTACCTCACATTAATTTTAATTAATTCACAATTATTTTCATTAAATCATTATTTGCTGACTTTCAATTTCTTGTCCTGTTCGTTTTTGTGTGTGTGTCGAGGGATAACCCCATGTCGGTCGTCCGATCATATAAGGCTTCAGACCTTTCCCGCGCACGCAAAAGATAATCCCTCCAAGTTTCTAAATACGCCTCGGAGTTAAAGTTCGTTTCGGCTATCCGTCACCGGGGATCTTAATCCCCAGCGACGCGACAGTTTGGGTTATTCACACAGCAGTTTAAACGGAAACATTTATTATTCTACGACAGTAGAAACCCTTTAGAAGGACACGGAACAAGCATACAAAATTATATATACAGTAATTATATTTTGCGAAGCAATATAAAATATATGAAACTACACAGAAGGAGGCCACAAACAACCACAGCCACGATAACCATCGTGTTATAAATGATCCTTATTTTCACGTGTTTTACTTCATGTGTTTCACGTGTTTGTTTCACACTGAATGAAAATCGTAAAGGTAGAGCATGCATATTGTGATACATGACTGGTTCAACGATATGTCCGGCCTGAATGGCATAGGAATCAAAATGGCGTAATTACATCACATCACCCCTGTTATGTGACCAGATCCTCAGCTCTGTTTGCTGTATGTTTGATGGGACATACATACATACTCTTTCACGAGCCTCGATTCTGTATACAAAAAAAAACAAAAAACATACATACGGACAGACAAACACTGTTCCAGACGACTTTGCCATATGGGCTACGCCGTGAAAATTTCCTGTCAATCGGACCAACGGTTACAGAGAAAAGCATACTTATTCTGTGCAGACAAACAGACAAACAAAAAAAATGAAAAATCACTCATAGAGTGACACTTGGCAAAAAAGAACTAGACTGTAGAGCATCCTTTTGACCTCACAAATAATTGGTGGTTGTATTCTGTGCCCTCATATGCAAATCACCTTCAAATTTTAAGTTAATCGGATGAAAATTGATGATTTTAGGAATTAGAAAAGGTTGTTGACCTTTTGGCCTATGTTGACCTTGTGACCAATGTTGATCTCAAAAATAGTTGGTGGTTGAATTCAGTTCGCTGATATGCTAATTCGATTCAAATTTCAAGTCAATCGGATGAAAATTCAGGATTTTAGGAATTTGAAAAGGTTGTTCACCATTTGGCCTATGCTGACCTTTTGACCTAAAAAATAAATAGACTTTTGTCGGACCACCAACTCTGCCATTTGGTGAAGTTTCGTGAAGATTGCTTTAAAATTGTGACCTGTAGGCATGTATAAGTGGGCGGACAGACACACACACAATAGAAAAATCACTCAGAGACGACACGACAAAAGAGAACAAAGTAGATTGGCACCCATTAGAGCATCCTTTTTACCTCACAAATAATTGGTGGTTGAAGTATGTGACCTGATATGCAAATCGTCTTCAAATTTTAAGTTAATCGGATGAAAATTTACAGTTTTATAAATTTGGCCTATTTGACATTTTGGTCCATGTTGACCTCAAAAATAGTTGGTGGTTGGTTTCAGTAAGCTGATATGCAAATCCTATTCAGATTTCAAGTCAATCGTATGAAAATTGAGGATTTTAGAAATTTGTAAATGTTGGCCTTTGCTGATCTCAAAAATAGTTGGTGGTTGAATTCAGTCTGCTAATCTGGAAATCCTATTCAAATATCAAGTCAATCGGCTGAAAATTGAGGATTTTAGAAATTTGAAAAAGTGGCTGACCTTTGGCCTATGTTGACCTTGTGAGCTGTGCTTGTCTCAAAAATGGTGGTTGAAATCAGTCTGCTGATCTGCAAATCACATTCAAATTTCAAGTCAATCAGATGAAAATTGAGGATTTTAGAAATTTGAAAAAGTGGCTGACCTTTGGCCTATGTTGACCTTGTGAGCTGTGCTTGTCTCAAAAATGGTGGTTGAAATCAGTCTGCTGATCTGCAAATCACATTCAAATTTCAAGTCAATCAGATGAAAATTGAGGATTTTAGAAATTTGAAAAGGTTGTTGACCTTTTGGCCTATGTTGACCTTCTGGCCAATGTTGATCTGCAAAATAGTTGGTGGTTGAATTCAATTAGCTGATATATAAATCTTATTCAAATTTCAAGTCAATCGGATGAACATTTAGGATTTTAGGAATTCGAAAAAAGTGGTTGACCTTTGGCCTATGTTGACCTTTTGAGCTCAAAAATAAATAGTATTTTGTCGGACCACGAACTCTACCATTTGGTGAAGTTTCGTGAAGATCTCTTTATAATTGTTACCTGTAGGCAAGTATAAGTGAGTGGACAGACAAACAAACACACACACAGACACAAACCGGAGAGATCAACCTACTTGTAAATTATTATTTTTGCCAAGTAGTAACAAAATAACTTTTGACTCAAATGCAATATCCTCACCTAGGGCCAGGGTAACAAGTTAAGGCTAGTGGTTCGGTGGAAGGGAGGCGACACCACCACTGGTGTGGGAATCAGACAGGGGAGATGAACAGAATAGCCTGAGACATCCTGTGAAATGTATGTTCATATGAGACATCCAATATCTGGGATACCTGCAGCATCCTGGATGTAGAGATCTGTGAAGTTTTTTATTTATTTATTTATTTTTTTAATGTAGAAGGCTCCAGGCACAGACTATGTCGTCCTCATCGAGGCCAGGCCAAATAAAAGAGCTGCATTGATAGAAAAGTAAAGGAGACAATAGTCTAAGAGTTTTTGAGAAAGCAGAGAATCTGCTTTTTGAAAAGGGGAAGATCATAAGTGTTAGGAAAGTCATGTGAAGGTAAAGAGTTTGGCAGTGGAGGGGAAGAAACAAACATCATAACGGCCCACCCTTGAATTGCCAATGGCCACACAATAATCATGAGGTGTAGTGGAATGAATATGAATATGAATGATCGTTTTAAGGCCATTTTCCCCGCTAGAGCGGGGGTTAGCCTTGCGGACCCCATGACAATTCATGGTTCCCTGTTTGAGGCAATGTTTTTATGGCCGGATGCCCTTCCTGACGCCAACCCTTGGTCACGCTCTTACGATGCGCAGGGATACGGTGTACCTATTCTAAACCGGGGTACACACCGTGATAATTCATCCCAGCAAGCTGGTACTCAATTTGCCGACCTCGGAAGGATGACAGACTGAGTCAACCCCCCTGGCGTTAATTCAGCGATCGACCGGGATTCGAACCCAGGATCCTAGGATCCCAAGCCGGCACCCTAACCGCTAAGCCAACACCAGACCGGGATTCGAACCCAGGATCCTAGGATCCCAAGCCGGCACCCTGACCGCTAAGCCAACACCAGGCTCACCAGGTGTAGTGGCTTGTCGAGTAATCCGTGGTCTCGCTAATGGCGGAGGTATACAGGCAGCAAGTTCTTGGGAGCAAAAACCGAAGTAATATCTGTAAAAAAGAGAAAGAGAGCCAACTTTGTGACGTAATTTGAGCGGGTCAAGTTTTGAGGTCAGATTGGGAGAGTTGATAAGTCGAATTACTTTTAATTCAATTCTGTCCAGTAAGTATGTGGAACTGGAACCTCCCCAGATGTGAGAGCAGTACTCCATACCAGGACGAATCAATCCTTTATATAGTTGAAGCAACTGTTGAGAGGAGAAGAATCTTCGACATCTGAACAGGACTCACAGTTTCTTCGAGGCAGACTTCGCTATTTGTGTAATGTGTGAATTCCAGGATAGATTTGAAGTTAGGGTAATACCTAGTAGGTTTATTGCATCACATGTTGTAATTGTGGAACTTTCAATTGAGATTGGAGAGATGAGAGGAGTTTTGGAGAAAGATATGGGAAGAAATTGAGTTTTAGAAGCATTAAACTTTTAAACCTGATTGCATTTGCCCCACTGGGAAATCTTGTCCAAATCCGAATTTAAAGAGGTGGCTGTGATCAAACAAGATGCAGATTGAGTGAGGAAAGATGGGGCAGGTGGGAAAAACATGGAGGAATGCAACGTTGAGTCATCAGCATATGAGTGCATTTGGTTATTTGTAGAAGAAAGAAGGTCATTGATAAAAAGAAGGAAGAGTGTTGGAGACAGAACAGAACCCTGAGGAACACCGCTGTTGATAGGGAAGGAGGGAGATGTTGAGCCATGGACAATTACAGAGATAGAGCGGTCAGAAAGAAAGGTCGATATGAGAGAGCAGAGTGAAGGAGGAAAGCCGAAAGAGGGAAGCTTGGATATCAGACCCCGATGCCAGACTCTGCCAAGGGCTTTTGATATATCAAGGCCTACAACAAAGGATTCCCCAGAATCTTTCGGAGAAGAGGCCCAGACATTGGTAATGTAAGAAAGGATATCAACGGTAGATCTTGCCTTGCGAAAGCCATATTGATGGTCAGATAGAAGACTGTGGGATTCAAGATGCTTGAGGAAAAGGGAATTGAGAAGACATTCAAAGACTTTGGAAATAGTAGAAGTCAGAGCAATAGGACGGAAGTTGGAAGGGTTTGAACGATCACCCTTCTTTAAAATAGGCTGCACTAAGGCATGTTTCCAGGAAAGAGGAACAGTTAGTGCAGACCTGATATTGGTGGATCAGAGGGTGAGACCGGAGGAAACACAAGGAGAACACTGTTGGAGATGAGCAGGAACCCAGTGAGACCGGATGAGTAGGATTCATCCAGGTGATCAGGGACACATTCTTTGGATGTGACCTGGTCCTCACTACTCGTCTGATTACATTTCTGTAAACTCAATTCAGCAATGTGGAGTCGAGTATCTCAAATGGGTGTGAGTGAGGGTTAAGTGTGGAATCGGTGAGCACTGTATGTAGAGTCAGGGTGTAATGTGGGTTTGCCATTGAGCAGGGACAGTATTGGAGGAGGTGAAAGGAAAAGACACAAAAAGAAACTGTGTGATCAAATATGGGACAGTGGTTTGAGGGCAGGAGAGGTTTTACGTGCCCCCTTCACCTCCCCCATTCACCCTTAATCCCCATACCTGTTAAAGGGATGCGCGGATCATGGACCTGTTGATTGTTTGAGATGGCTTTGGGAGAGACTGTCATGAGTAAGTAAAATAAAATAATAGAACAGAATAAGGAAACAGCAAAGTAAAGGAGATAGAGCAGAACATGATTTATGCGGATCCAGAGGGACAGATGCAAATGGTAACACGAGACATTGAAAATACTTACAACTTCCAAAGGTACAGAGAACAATAAAATGAAAAGAGCAGAAAATTCCGTATGGTATTCTTACCTTCGAGCAGACAATTCCGGATGGTATTTTTTATGTTTGAGCAGACAATTCCGGATGGTAAATTCCTATGTTTGAGCAGACAATTCCGCATGGTATTCTTACCTTCGAGTAGACAATTATGGATGGTATTTTTTTTATATGTTTGAGCAGACAATTCCGGATGGTATTTTTAAAAATCTTTGAGCAGACAATTCCGGATGGTATTCCTATGTTTGAGCAGACAATTCCGGATGGTATTCCTATGTTTTTTTTTTTTTTTTTTTTTTTGTTTTTGTATACAAGATCGAGGCTCGTGAAAGAGCGAACATTAATCACACAGAAAGACAAACCGACACATAAAACATATAACATAGGGAGCGGTAGACAAGATGGGGAGAGAGGGGGAAGGACACAAACACAACATTTGAGAGCAGGGACCGAGAGACATGGAGACATCGAGAGATCTGAGAGAGGGCGAGGGCTTTGGGGGGGGGGGGGGCGTGGGAAGGGGGCAGTGGGAGAGGTATAAAACATATGGACACTGCCAGGACTTCCAGGAAAGAAGTTGGAATTTCAAACAAGGTGGATCTGGGGTGAATTAGCGGGGGTAGAAAAGATCAAGGTTTTGGATGGGGGAAGATAAGAGATGGTGGTGAACAGCTGTTTTAAAGACCTGGAGGGAGGAGTGGGATTGAAGGGAGTGAGGGAGTTTGTTCCAGAGGTGGGAGAAAAGAGGAATGAAAGAGTGAAGGTGAGCGGAGAGCCGAGATTTCGGCAGTTTAACCATCAGAGGGTTGCTGGCAGATCTTGTGCGACCTGTAGGAATATTTGGGGGACAGAGCACAGAGAGAGCTGGGGGTGCAAGGCCGGAGAGGAGTCGGTAGAAGACAGAAAGACCACCTACCTGCCTGCGGTGAGTGAGTGAAAGGCCCTCAGAGATAGCTTCATCGCGGGAGATTCCAATAATTCTGAAAGCTTTGGTTTCAACAGCGTGAAGCCGAGCTAGGTGTGAGGCAGGAGCACCGGCCCATAGGGGAGAACAGTATTCCATTGAGCTGCGGATGAAAGCCTTGTATGTGGTGAGGAGCTCAGGTGTGCCGAGGAAGGACTTCGCACGACGGAGGATGCCCAGTCGGCGACTGGCTTTGGAGGCCAGCTTGGAAATGTGGTTTTCCCAAGAAAGATCATGGCAGATAGTGAGACCCAAAATCTTGAGCGACAGAACTTCTTGGAGAGGATTGTTGAGAAAGTAGATGGGAGGGTTGTCCAGTCGATCTTTTCGGAGAGACATAGTAAGAGTGTGAGATTTGTCAGGATTGAAAGACATGTTCCACTTGTTTGACCAGTCTGTGATTTTGTCCAGGTCTTCAGAGAGTGAGGAGGCAGCAGACTGCCGATCTGAGGGAAGAGAAATGGAGCGGCAGAGAGTGGAGTCATCAGCAAAGAGATAGAGAGGATTTTCGAGAGAGTCAGAGAGATCATTGATGAAGACCAGAAAAAGCACGGGGCCCAGAACACTGCCTTGGGGAACTCCAGCCTGAACAGGAAGAGGAGATGAGAGAAACCCATTCAGGGCCACACGTTGACGACTAGAGAGGAAGTCCGCCAGCCATGCGTGGAGATTTCCATGGATACCAAAGGAGGAGAGTTTGGTGAGCAGAGCGGGGTGCCAGACCGTGTCGAAGGCACGTGATATGTCGAGGGAGACAGCTCTAATTTCCTGTTTGGCATTGAGGACCTCCATCCATTGTTGAGACAGCAGAAGCAGCATGTCCAGAGTAGAGTGACCTGGTCTGAAACCAAATTGATGATCAGAGATCAAGCCATTGGAGAAGAGGAAAGATTTCATATCAGAAGCAATGATGGATTCCATGACTTTGCTGATAATTGGGAGAAGGCTGATTGGTCTGTAGTTGCTAGGATCTGTTTTTGCACCTTTTTTGTGCAAAGCGGTGATGTTGGCTGATTTCTAAGCAGATGGCAGTTGACCTTGAGCAAAAGAGAGGGTGAAGAGAACAGAGAGAGGGTGAGATAGAGCAGCAGAGCAGGATTTTAGGACCTGTGGGCTGATGCCGTCGGGTCCAGTTGCAGAATCAGAGTCGAGGGTTGACAGAAACTTTTCCACCTTGTCAGGAGGAAAGGACACGGAGTCCAGGAGCAGCAGGGTACGACTGGGTATGGTGGGTACAGAGAGGGATGGGTTTGGGACACAAGATTTAGAGGCAAACACAGAGTTGAGGCATTCAGCTTTTTCACGTGCAGAGTCAGCTGTGTAGCCGTTTGAGGTAAGGGAGGGGATGGAGGGGGAACAAACACCAGAAACGGATTTGACCAGACGCCACCAGGATTTGGAAGAGGGAGACAGATAAGAGAGTTCGGTCTTGAGAACGGAGAGATATTGTTTCCTGGCTCTCCTGAGGGTGGACACACACTTGTTTCGGGCTTTGTGAAAGGAAATGAGATTTCCTTCCGTTGGATTTGCTTTCCAGGAGACGAAGGCAAGTTGTTTCTGGGCAACAGCCTCACCACAAGATTCCGTGTACCATGGACGGGAGGAAGGGTATGACAACTGAAGACGAGATGGGATAAATCTGTGCATGAGAGAGAGCAATTTACTTTGGAAGAATTCCCAGGATGAGTTGATGTCAGAGGTGGTAGAGATGGGAGACCAGTCCAGATGATTGATGGCTGCTTGAAGACCGTGCCAGTTGGCCTGAGTGAAATGCCAGACTCGTCGACGCTGAGCAGGCTCCCTGAGGATGGTCAGAGAGATGTCCACTTTAACAAGGACATGATCAGATGATCCGATCGGAGCAGAAGAAGAGCAGCAGACATTTTCAGGGAAGTTAGTCATAACCAAGTCCAGAAGAGAAGATGTTCCGTTGACTGAGATCCGGGTCGGGAAATTGACAGATTGTGTCAGTCCCAGTGAGTCGCAGAAGTCCTTTGCTGAGGAGCCATGGCTGGTGAGAGAGGTACCCACACCCAGCCAACTGGCATGATGACAGTTGAGATCACCACATATGAGGAAGAGAGAGTTGGGATGAGTAGATAGAAGTTGGTCCATATCATCAGACAGCGAGATGTAGATGGAGTCATCACTGTTTGGTGGACGGTACAACACACATATGAACAAGAGGTGGGAGCGAAGGGGAAGCCGTAGCCAGAGGTATTCCTGGGGGTGAGGTGGAGAGAGTGCAGTGCAGGGCGAGTGAGGAAGAGAGTTTTTGATAAAGATAGCAACCCCGCCTCCAGGACGAGGCTCAGGTCTATCATACCGGAGGAGGGAGTAGCCCGGGAGAGATACTATGGAATCAGAGACATCATAAAGGAGGAAAGTTTCTGTTAAGCAGATCACGTCTGGTTTGACAGAAGCAACCTGTATGGAGAGATCAGTTAAGTTTGAACGAAGGCCCCGGATGTTTGAGGTCCATACCGTTAATGAAGAGGAAGGGGGAGCATCAGATACAGAACAGGGGGGAGGAGGGGTAGGGTAAGATGTGGAAGAGGTGGAAGAGGTAGGGAGAGCTGTTGAAGGTGTGTCAGAGATTTCAGAATAGCTCGGAGAAAGGGAAGGATGGGGCGGACAAAAGGTTTGATGGTGATTGGGTGAGCCACAATGAGGTGTTATTTGAGGAGGGGGAAGAGCGAGGCAGAAGGTTGGGGGAGATGGAGGTGAGAGTTTGAAGGGGGAAGAAGCGGGGAGGACGCTTTGAGGAGGGGGAGTGAGAGGGGGGAAATTGAGAAGCAATGAGGGTGGGGAGATTTGAAGGGGAGGGGTGAGGGGGGAGTTTGGGAGGGAAGGGACAAGGGGAGGGATTTGAAAGGGATGGGATATGGGGGAGATTTGGAGGGGAGGGGTGAGGCAGGAGTCTAGGAGGGGAGGGGCGAGGGGGCGTCTTGGCGGGGAGGGGTGAGGGGGTAGTTTAGGAGGGAGGGGGCAAGGGGGGAGATTTGAAAGGGATGGGTGATGGGGAAGATTTGGAGGGGAGGGGTGATGGGGAAGATTTGGAGGGGAGGGGTTATGGGGAAGATTTGGAGGGGAGGGGTGAGATTGGATTTTTGAAAGTGTACGATTTATGGGAAACGAACATTTATTGCAAAATGAGTTTCTTGTGACCTTCGAGTTAAAAATACGTTTAAGGACGCTGGATGGAGGATGGAGTGCAGGAGAGTTTAGGGAATGTAGAAAAAAGGCACTATAGGAGATGGATATTTTTTTTGGGATGAATTGATTTGGTGAGCAAGTCGAAAGCAGCCTTTTAAAGAAGAAGAAGAAAAAGGTGTTATAAAATATGACGGAATACATAACTTGAGGGGAAAGTGTAAACATTGAAGGTTAATGAGTGAAAACTATCTGGGGAAATGGGGGAGAAACACGTGGTCGAAGAACGAACGAACGAATAAGAATGAATAAACGAATGAGAACAGAGAAGGAAATGTTTTTTTTTTTGTTTTTTTTTTTTTTTTTTTTGAGTTGAGATTTACACAGGGAAGTAGGCTATGGGTGAAAAGCCTGGGAATACAGAGAACGAAAGTTATTGGATCACAAACGACGGACCACTGAGAGAAAAACAAAGCCTCAAGGTTGTACAGTGCACACTGTACAAGGCCTTGCTCGCGACACGGCAAACAGACGATCAATTTATGAAAGATAAACACCGAGAAACAACCAAAGTTGCACACAATAACTTCACACACCGAAAGATAAATACAGTTTCGACAAAATACAATTGTGAACAGACTTAACTTCGAAAAACGTGGAGACCGTGTGGAGCTTCGAAAATCCCTGCCGCCGTCTCCAAGATCTCGCGAGAAATGGGCAATGTTTGAGCAGACAATTCCGGATAGTATTCCTATGTTTGAGCAGACAATTCCGGATGGTATTCCTATGTTTGAGCAGACAATTTCGGATGGTATGCCTATGTTTGAGCAGACTTCCGGATGGTATTCCTATGTTTGAGTAAACAATTCCGGATGGTATTTCTATGTTTGACCAGACAATTCCGGATGGTATTCCTATGTTTGAGTAGACAATTCCGGATGGTATTCCTATGTTTGAGCAGAAAATTCCGGATGGTATTCCTATGTTTGAGCAGACAATTCCGGATGGTATTCCTATGTTTGAGCAGACAATTCCGGATGGTATTCCTATGTTGGAGCAGACAATTCCGGATGGTATTCCTATGTTTGAGTAGACAATTCCGGATGGTATTCCTATGTTTGAGCAGACAATCCGCATGGTATTCTTACCTTCGAGCAGACAATTCCGGATGGTATTTTTTTAAATTATCTTTGAGCAGACAATTCCGGATGGTATTCCTATGTTTAAGCAGACAATTTTGGATGGTATTTTTTTAAATCTTTGAGCAGACAATTCCGGATGGTATTCCTATGTTTGAGCAGAAAATTCCGCATGGTATTCCTATGTTTGAGCAGACAATTCCGCATGGTGTTCTTACCTTCGAGCAGACAATTCCGGATGGTATTTAAAAAAATCTTTGAACAGACAATTCCGGATGGTATTCCTATGTTTGAGCAGACAATTCCGGATGGTATTCCTATGTTTGAGCAAACAATTCCTCATGGTATTCTTACCTTTGAGCAGACAATTCTGGATGGTATTCCTATGTTTGAGCAGACAATTCTGCATGGTATTCCTATGTTTGAGCAGAAAATTCCGGATGGTATTCCTATGTTTGAGCAGACAATTCCGCATGGTATTCTTACCTTCGAGCAGACAATTCCGGATGGTATTTTTAATCTTTGACCAGACAATTCCGGATGGTATTCCTATGTTTGAGCAGACAATTCTGGATGGTATTTTTTTAAATCTTCGAGCAGACAATTCTGGATGGTATTCCTATGTTTGAGCAGACAATTGCGCATGGTATTCTTACCTTCGAGCAGACAATTCCGCATGGTATTCTTACCTTCGAGCAGACAATTCCGGATGGTATTCCTATGTTTGAACAGACAATTCCGGATGGTATTTTTTTTATTTATCTTTGAGCAGACAATTCCAGATGGTATTCCTATGTTTGAGCAGACAATTCCGGATGGTACTTTTTTTTTCTTTTTTTCTTTGAGCAGACAATTCCGGATGGTGTTCCTATGTTTGAGCAGACAATTCCGGATGGTATTTTTTTTTATCTTTGAGCAGACAATTCCGGATGGTATTCCTATGTTCGAGGAGACATTTCTGGATGGTATTTTAAAAAAAAATCTTTGAGCAGACAATTCCGGATGGTATTCCTATGTTTGAGCAGACAATTCTGGATGGTATTTTTTTATTATCTTTGAGCAGACAATTCCGGATGGTATTCCTATGTTTAAGCAGACAATTCTGCATGGTATTCTTACCTTCGAGCAGACAATTCCGCATGGTATTCTTGCCTTCGAGCAGACAATTCCGGATGGTATTCCTATGTTTGAGCAGACAATTCTGCATGGTATTCCTATGTTTGAGCAGAAAATTCCGGATGGTATTCCTATGTTTGAGCAGACAATTCCGCATGGTATTCTTACCTTCGAGCAGACAATTCCGGATGGTATTTTTAATCTTTGACCAGACAATTCCGGATGGTATTCCTATGTTTGAGCAGACAATTCTGGATGGTATTTTTTAAATCTTCGAGCAGACAATTCTGGATGGTATTCCTATGTTTGAGCAGACAATTGCGCATGGTATTCTTACCTTCGAGCAGACAATTCCGCATGGTATTCTTACCTTCGAGCAGACAATTCCGGATGGTATTCCTATGTTTGAACAGACAATTCCGGATGGTATTTTTTTAATTTATCTTTGAGCAGACAATTCCAGATGGTATTCCTATGTTTGAGCAGACAATTCCGGATGGTACTTTTTAATTTTATTATTATCTTTGAGCAGACAATTCCGGATGGTGTTCCTATGTTTGAGCAGACGATTCCGGATGGTATTTTTTTATTATCTTTGAGCAGACAATTCCGGATGGTATTCCTATGTTCGAGCAGACATTTCCGGATGGTATTTTTTTTAAAAATATTTGAGCAGACAATTCCGGATGGTATTCCTATGTTTGAGCAGACAATTCTGGATGGTATTTTTTTATTATCTTTGAGCAGACAATTCCGGATGGTATTCCTATGTTTAAGCAGACAATTCTGCATGGTATTCTTACCTTCGAGCAGACAATTCCGAATGGTATTCTTGCCTTCAAGCAGACTTCCGGATGGTATTCCTATGTTGGAGCAGAAAATTCCGCATGGTATTCTTACCTTTGAGCAGACAATTCAGGATGGTATTCCTATGTTTGAGCAGACAATTCCACATGGTATTCCTATGGTTGAGCAGAAAATTCCGGATGGTATTCCTCTGTTTGTGCAGACAATTCCGCATGGTATTCTTACCTTCGAGCAGACAATTCCGGATGGTATTTTTTTATATCTTTGAGCAGACAATTCTGGATGGTATTCCTTTGTTTGAGCAGACAATTCCGCATGGTATTCTTACCTTCGCGCAGACAAATCCGCATGGTATTCTTTCCTTCGAGCAGACAATTCCACATGGTATTCTTAGCTTCGCGCAGACAATTCCGCATGGTATTCTTACCTTCAAGCAGACAATTCCGGATGGTATTCCTATGTTTGAGCAGACAATTCTGGATGGTATTTTTTTAAATTTTATTATTATTATCTTTGAGCAGACAATTCCAGATGGTATTCCTATGTTTGTGCAGACAATTCCGGATGGTATTTTTTTAAATCTTTGAGCAGACAATTCCGGATGGTATTCCTATGTTTGAGCAGACAATTCTGGATGGTATTTTAAAAAATCTTTGAGCAGACAATTCCGGATGGTATTCCTATGTTTGAGCAGGCAATTCTGCATGGTATTCTTACCTTCGAGCAGACAATTCCGCATGGTATTCTTGCCTTCGAGCAGACAATTCCGGATGGTATTCCTATGTTTGAGCAGACAATTCTGGATGGTATTTTTTAAAATCTTTGAGCAGACAATTCCGGATGGTATTCCTATGTTTGAGCAGGCAATTCTGCATGGTATTCTTACCTTCGAGCAGACAATTCCGCATGGTATTCTTGCCTTCGAGCAGACAATTCCGGATGATATTCCTATGTTTGAGCAAACAATTCCACATGGTATTCTTACCTTTGAGCAGACAATTCTGGATGGTATTCCTATGTTTGAGCAGACAATTCCACATGGTATTCCTATGATTGAGCAGAAAATTCCAGATGGTATTCCTATGTTTGAGCAGACAATTCTGCATGGTATTCTTACCTTCGAGCAGACAATTCCAGATGGTATTTTTTTATTTATCTTTGAGCAGACAATTCCGGATGGTATTGCTATGTTTGAGCAGACAATTCTGGATGGTATTTTTTAAAATCTTTGAGCAGACAATTCTGGATGGTATTCCTATGTTTGAGCAGACAATGCCGCATGGTATTCTTACCTTCGAGCAGACAATTCCGGATGGTATTCCTATGTTTGAGCAGACAATTACAGATGGTATTTAAAAAAATCTTTGAGCAGACAATTCCAGATGGTATTCCTATGTTTGAGCAGATAGTTCCGGATGGTATTTTTTTTTCTTTTTCTTTGAGCAGACAATTCCGGATGGTATTCCTATGTTTGAGCAGACAATTCCGGATGGTATTTTTTTTATCTTTGTGCAGACAATTCCGGATGGTATTCCTATGTTTGAGCAGACAATTGTGGATGGTATTTTTTTAAATCTTTGAGCAGACAATTCCGGATGGTATTCCTATGTTTGAGCAGACAATTGTGGATGGTATTTTTTAAAATCTTTGAGCAGACAATTCCGGATGGTATTCCTATGTTTGAGCAGACAATTCCGCAAGGTATTCTTGCCTTCGAGCAGACAATTCCGGATGGTATTCCTATGTTTGAGCAGACAATTCCGGATGGTATTCCTATGTTTGAGCAATCAATTCCGGATGGTATTCCTGTTTGAGCAGGCAATTACGGATGGGATTCCTATGTTCGAGGAGACAATTCCGGATGGTATTCCTATGTTTGAGCAGACAATTCCGGATGGTATTCCTATGTTATAGCAGACAATTCCGGATGGTATTTTAAATTTTTTTATTATTATCTTTGAGCAGACAATTCCAGATGGTATTCCTATGTTTGAGTAGACAATTCCGGATGGTATTCCTATGTTTGAGCAGACAATTCTGGATGGTATTCCTATGTTTGAGCAGACAATTCCGGATGGTATTTAAAAAAAATAATCTTTGAGCAGACAATTCCGGATGGTATTCCTGTGTTTGAGCAGACAATTCCGGATGGTATTTTTATCTTTGAGCAGACAATTCCGGATGGTATTCCTATGTTCGAGCAGACAATTCCGGATGGTATTCCTATGTTTGAGCAGACAATTCCGGATGGTATTCTTACCTTCGAGGTAAATCGCTTGGTTGCAGAGCCACGTGACATGCATCCTTGGGCAAAGAACCACAATGGCCTGTTTAGTATTCCTTTCTGATCCCAAGGTTCATAATGCTTTGTTCAAATCCCACGTGATAAGTTGATTTGTCCCATTGTCTAATTATGTCCTTGTAATTCTTGTCAAAGTGCGTTCAGGTTTCCGACACCTTTATGATTTATGTTCAAGATCCACGATGTGGGTCCACCATTATGTCTAACTCAACGTGAAGATAAAAATGTAGAATTGTAACCCTCGTACTACTGTGTTTTGTTGTTAAAATGCTCTGTTTGGTTGAACCTTTAGTAGTTGCATGGAATGCACTGGTAGTGTGGACTATGAAATCGGGGAGACGTGTAGTTGGAATGGATATTTCATCCAGGGGATCCAGGGGAACCAGAGGATGGAGAAGTCATACGTTCTGCCATATTTGCATACGTTATAAATAGACTGGTGCTCTTGTGCTTTTTCAAAAGTTAATTTCTCAGTGGAATTGTGATTTACATACAGACTGTCGGCCATCAGTCCTGCCTGGCTTTTATGGCTTGAACCCACACTGGCTCGCTTTATAATCATTGAGAGTGCAAACATGGCATCCACCAAATAATCTATTTCTTTACACAGTTTGTGGCCCTAACAACCAACTTGCACAATAATGGGGGAAATGAAAACGACTTGAACAGTCCTTATAGTAGTCCATGTTTTATCTCTCCTCCATGCACAGCATGATAATGATAGAGCCAAACATTGTGTTGTGATGAAACCCAAACCCCACCCCACCCCCTCCATTCCATGTCCTGGTGTCCCATTAATTAACAATCAAAAAGAGCAACACTCGTTTAATATAATGTTCCATGTTGCTTTTCTTTTTACCGACATCTTGTGTTAATGGTCCCATTATTTAACGAGATGGTATTCATAGAATACTTATCCTGCGCAGTCAACTTGGTGTGACCCAACTCTTCAGTTTCTGAAGGCTTTTTTTCTTTGATCCAATATTGCTGCCAGACCACGTGAGTGAAGGCCTCGTAAATTTATATTCTCTAATATAATTGTTGCTTAAATCACACGCAAGAAATTTCAAACTGATCAGACTAATCGTTGTCCCTGTCGAATTATGATGCCATATTTAAAGCACCAATGACGTCATCGTGAACAACACTTCTTCCCCGTGCGGCGTTCTTTACAATGAGCCATGTTTCAATTTTTTACATGGAGCAGTTGTAGAGATATAGAGGTGCAACATTTTTCAGTTTTTACAAGATGGCACCTGTACCACGTGACTTATGACGTCATAATTATCATGAAAATATTCTACAGGAGGAGGCACAATCTTTATGGAGTTGTGTTCTCATGATGACAAAAACACGCAATTTGGTGGACGTGTAATAATTATTATATGTGGATTAGAAATGATTCGTAACAACAACAACAACATGCATTTTAAGGCCATTTTCCCTGCTAGAGCGGGGGTTAGCCTTGTGGTCCCCATGACAATCTTCTCCATTTTGCCCTATTTTCTGCATCTCTCCTTATTAACTCCCTTGCCCGCATTTCTTCTTCCACCATCTTTAGCCAAGTCTTTCTCGGTCTTCCCCGTCCTCTACTTCCTTCTACATTCATTTCCATCACTCTTCTCAACCAGTCACTTTCATCCTTCCTCAACACATGACCAAACCATCTCAACCTGTTCCTCTTCACAGCATCAATCACAGGCTCTATTCCCATCATCTTTCGCAATTCATCATTTGTCTTCCTCTCTCTCAACGATACTCTGCACATCCACTGAACCATTCGCATTTCCACCCTTTCCAGCCTTCGTTGCTGCTCTACATTCATTACCCATGTCTCGCTCCCATAAATCATAACACTTCTCACACATGCGCATACACCTTTCCCTTCAGCTTCAACGACACTCCCCTCCTCATCAGCATGCCACTCAGTTCCCGAAACTTCTTCCATGCACATCTCACTCTAGCAACCGTAGCCGAGTCTGATCCACCTTCTCCATTCAGCATGTCTCCGACGTAGCAAAATCTTTTCACACCTTGCAGCTTCACGCCGTCTCCAAGATCCAACTCAACATTTCCTCCATCTGCAGCTCCCTCTGTGCACACCTTACATTTGAATGTAGCTGCCACACTGGTTAATGACCCTCTCAGACCACTACATTTTTGATGAACCCACTCAGCGCACATTGTACATTGAATGGTGTTCACTCCGACACCCTTCCTGCACACAGCACATGGCCACTTCCCAGTTCTTTCCACCTCACCACATGCTTTACCACTTGCCATTACCTTCGTCTTTCCTATATTCACCTTCAGACCTTTTGTCTCCATACATTCCTTCCACTTGTTCATCTTTTCCTTCAGTCCATCCATATTTTCCACAATCAACACCAGATCATCTGCATACAACAACTCCCACGGTAAACCGTCCTTTACGTTCTGAGCCAGCACCTCCATCACAGCTACAAATAGTAGTGGACTTAGTACCGACCCCTGATGCACTCCCACCTTCACCTCAAACTCACCACTGTTCCCGTCCTTCGTCCTTACAGCTGTGCGCGCTCTTTTGTACATTGCCATCACTACTCTGATCAACCATTCCTCCACTCCTAACTTCCTCAATGCCCATGTCACTACTTCGTGTGGAACCCTATCGAATGCTTTCTCCAGATCAACAAACCCAAGAAACAACTTCTTCCTCTTCTCCATGTACTTCTCCTGCAACTACCTCACAATAAAGAGCGCGTCTGTCAATCCTCTTCCTGGCGTAAATCCAAACTGCAGTTCGTCGATCTTCACCTTCTTCCTTATCCTCTTCAACATCCTTTCCAATACCTTCATTCCATGCTCCAATAACTTTATCGCTCGGTACGAGCCACACTCCAGAGGGTCACCTTTCCCCTTTTATGGAGGGACGAGGGTACTCGGTTCCCAATCCACTGGAATGCGGCCTTCTTTCACCTGGTGTTGGCTTGGCGGTCAGGGTGCCGGCTTGGAATCCTAGGATCCTGGGTTCGAATCCCGGTCGTATCGCTGAATTAACGCCAGGGGGGTTGACTCAGCCTGTCATCCTTCCGAGGTCAGCAAATTGAGTACCAGCTTGCTGGGATGAATGATCCCGGTGTGTTCCCCGGTTTAGAATAGGTACACCGAATCCCTGCGCATCATAAGAGCGTGACCAATGGTTGGCGTCAGGAAGGGCATCCGGCCATAAAAACATTGCCTCAAACAGGGAACCATGATTGTCATGGGGCCCGCAAGGCTAACCCCCGCTCTAGCAGGGAAAATTGCCTTAAAACGATCATTCATTCATTCATTCATTTTCACCACCAGATTGCAGATCTCTGTCATTCTCTTCACACCCCAACTTCCTGCTGCCTTCAAAATATCCCCCACAACTCCCGTCGGCCCCCCCGCTTTTCTACTCTTCATTGCTTTTATCGCTTCCTCAACTTCCTTCTCAGTTATCTTCTCTGCCGGTCCTAAAACTAGGTTACTCTCTATGTTGCCATCCCATTCATTCTCTGTATTCAACAGCATTTCCATATATCTTTTCCATCTTCCTTTAATTCCATCTGGGTCCACAACGATTTGTCCCACTTCATCCTTCAAGCAACTCACCCCCATCACATCACACCTCTCTTTCGCTATCTGCTTTGCAATCCTGAATACCGCTCTCTGACCCTCTTCCGAATCCAAGCGCTCTCTGAACATTTTCCTACATGCCTCTTGCGCCTTTGCTACCTCTTTCTTTGCAGCCTTCCTGGCTGCCTTATAACTTTCATGCTCTGCTTTTTCTGCTCCCGTACCCTTCGCCTTCTGCCACTCCTTGAACTTCTTCCTCTTCTCGTCAATCTTTCCAACTTCATCATCCCACCACCATGGTTCCGAGTGCCTCGGTTGTCCTTTTGTCCATCCACATACCTCACCAACGGCTCCCAACAGACTATCTTTCATTGACATGCAACCACTTTCAAGCTCAACCACATCATCCTCTACCCTACTCAGCCTCTCTTTTAATGTCTCCCTTACTGTCACCTCTTTCAACCTCCACAGCTTCATTCTCGGTTGGTACTTCACCCGCCGAGCTCTCCTCGCACCTTTCACCCATATGTCGCAGACAACCAAGTGGTGCTGTGAAACAGCCTCCTGCCCCGGGATCACCTTTGTGTCCCGGAGGTACCCCCTATCTCGCCTACGCACCATCAGGTAGTCAACGGTTGTCGTCGACCCACCTGTCGTGTATGTAACAAGCTTATTATCCTCTTTCTGGAACTGAGTATTACAAATCAACAAATCAGCCAACTCCAAAATCCTTTCACCTTCTCCATTTCTCACACCATATCTGTAACCCCCATGAACTCCCTCAAAACCGTCCATACCCCTTCCCACATGTCCATTTAGGTCTCCTCCTACCACAACTTCCTCATCTTTCACGTTTTCCATCAGCTTCTCTGTCGCACACCAGAACTTGTCTTTCTCTTCATCGCTCCGACCAACCTGCGGAGCATATCCCGAGATTACGGTCACCAAGAGCTTTCCAATCATCATTTTCACCATCAACCTATCACTCACTCTAGTCACACTCACCACACTGTCTGCAAACTCCTCAGAGAACAGGACACCAACACCATTCACGCCCTCCGGGCACCCTTGCCACACAAACTTGTATTTCTGTCCCTGCCTACCCTTCACCATTCTCACACCACTTCCCTTCCATCTCGTCTCTTGCCCACAACATATGTCCACTCTTCTTCTGACCAATACTTCCACCACTTCTCCTGATCTCCCGGTCATTGTCCCTACATTCCATGTCCCAAACCTCAGAAACCGATCTCCACTTCGGGCTGTACCCTGCCCATATATAGTTGTAATTGTCATGGTTCTCTTTTTGAGGCAATGTTTTTATGGCCGGATGCCCTTCCTGACGCCAACCCTCTTTGTCGCCTCTTACGAAACGCAGGGATACGGTGTACCTATTCTAAGCAGTGTACACACCGGGATAGAAATGATTTAGAAAATTTTATTTATCTCGAATCTCGAATATCTCGAATCATTAGAAATGATTCGTAACCAATGGGAAAACCATTAAAATGACTGCCATTGTTTCCAAGATGGCCACCATGGTAATATACAATCTTTATGGAGTTGTGTTCTCATGATAAATCATCAAAATGGTAGCCATTTACAAAACGCTAACAAACACATATGTATCATGTAATTATCTATTCACAATTGCACACACATTATGATGCCATCTGGAACAAATTATGATTCCATCTGTAACATCCATTATGATGCCACCTGTAACACTCATTATGATGCCATCTGTAACACATGATGCAATTTGTAACATATGATGCCACCTGTAACACATGATTCCATCTGTAACACATATTGTGATGCCACCTGCAACACACATTATGATGCCATCCGTAACACATTATGATGCCACCTGTGACACACATTATGATGCCATCCATAACACATGTATGATGCCATCCGTAACGAATCCAAATGATGGAAGTTGCTGGCGGAGTAGCACAAGGAGGTGCATGGCAGCCTTGCCTTGAAACACTTACAAAGGCCATAGAAGGCCTTTTTCCAGTTGCAAGGAATCAGTTCCTGACACACGTTTGATACCTCAGGTAAGATTTGCCATTTGGGAGTCCACCCATGCTCACAAGGCTTCCGGCGCGAACGTTCTGGACATGTAAGGTCAGGTTGCTTGATGGTTAACTAAGCACAGATGTATCCAGCTTGGAAACGGCACGCCTTGTGCTTTCGAAGGTCAGTTTGAGTAGGAGGGGCGGTGTTCTCTAATGTTTGAGAACATCACCTGTCGTACTTGTTTCACTTCACTATAAGAACATGTACGGGCGAAACAACAAACCGTTCAAGCTCCCTGAAGTCTTCACCTGTGTTCTCTGCTGGCATTGATGATAGGCATTGGAATGCGGGTGCTATTACTGGGTTCACCCACCAGGTTTGTATGCAGTCTTCTTGTTCGTTCACAAAATGAAGAAACAGGATCACATCCCTCCCGTTACTGCATGGTAGCATTCCATCACACTTCTCTTGTCCAAGTGAGTACAATGGCAAGTGTTGGGATGTACCGCAAATGCTTCCCATTGCCAAATGGAACCCAGAGTTCATCAACTTGAAGTCTTTGTACATTTGCAACACAGAGGGCCACGACAACGATTCAACTGTCAGTACCATTATAGAAGTATCATTACACAAGTATCATTATACAAGCACAATTATAGAAGTATCATCATACAAGTACCATTATACTAGCACTATTAGAGAAGTATCATTATACAAGTATCATTATACAAGTACCATTATACTAGCACTATTAGAGAAGTATCATTATACAAGCACCATTATACAAGCACTATTAGAGAAGTATCATTATACAAGTACCATTATACTAGCACTATTAGAGAAGTATCATTATACAAGTATCATTATACAAGTATCATTATAGAAGCACCATTATAGAAGCACCATTATAGAAGCACAATTATACAAGTACAATTGTACAAGTACAATTATACAAGACAGTCTACTGTTGACAACATCAGACACATGGGGAAGTATCCTGGTATCTCCTTCCTTATGGCTGCAGGAAGCGATACTTGTCAATGGGCACAAGTCACACATCATCATTATTTACTGTGCTGATCAGTACTTTGTCTTCTACTTCAACTTTTGTCACATATTCTCACAAGAATACGAATAGTTCTGACTTCTGTTTTGTTCTGAACATAAAAAGTGCTATTTCTCTACGATGGTAAAACATACACGCAGAAATACCAAGAAATAAAACCTGACCTTCTGTACTCTGACCTAATATTCATGTTTTGATCGAAATTTCTTCAGTAAATAGCAAGAATAACAAATTTGACTTTACTGTTCCAATACTTATGGCGGGCACTGTATGTATATGTATATGTAAATATATGTATACGTGTGTGTATATGTATATATTGTTGTGGTTTTGGAATAAAGGATAATCCCCCTCGTAGGTAGACGCACCACAACATGAAGCCTCGTGATAGTTCAGTTATTTCTTAGTGAATGTAAGCGTAGTCCTTTCCTGTGTTAGTTTTGCGTTGAGCAGGCCCGTGAGTAGGGCGGTCTTTTGGCGCAGAAATGCCACGTGGCAGGCCTGAACAAGTCTGGCGAGGCCGAAGGGAGGCACTGCAGAGGGAGTGGCCGGTAAGCAACGAGCCACCAATCAGGGCTCGAGGGGAGTGGCTAACGACGGCGATGAGAGGTGGGGCTTGGAACATTCGAGTAAGGCTGGGGGCGGAGCCATAAAGCCCTGCTACGAGCCCCCCACCTCAGTTCTGAGTTCGGGTCGAGGCATTGATTGAGTCAGAGTCGTGTGCACAAGGAGAACGCAAGAGGTTGAGCTGGAGTGCGAGTCAGAGAGAGAGAACGCGCAAGAGAACGAGTCAATTGCATTGCCAGTTATCGTCATTGTACACGAACTTGTTCCGTGCCACATGCCCTGCACTCTGCGCTGTATTACTCGCGTGTTCGAGAAGACAACCCGTGCCGGGGCACAGATGCGCGATCTCCTCCTGCCTGCCTTCTCCTGCATACGTGCCGTGACCGCCAGAGGGCCACGCCGGGCGAGCTGCCCCGGAGAGACCGACGGCAAAGCACGTTTGGCGCGCAAACTTCTTCTCTTCTTCTCCCCGTGTGCGTGGGTGGGCCCTGTGTCTGGGGATAAGTTAAACTGTTAAGCTTCTGCTCTGTGCCCCCTTTCCTTTATGCGAATCATTGTACATTGTAAATAAATTGTGTTATTCCTCTTATTTGACTGTTCCCGTCCCTTCCATCGGTACGAATAGAACCACTCGAATCAGGTTCCATAAAAGTAATGGCACGAGTCATGTGATACGCATACCGCTCGGGCGTACTCGATTAAGCGTGGCTCTTGCGAGGTCTGGTCCCCGCTTTCGTGGCAGCGTGGGTTAAAGGTACGTGCAGCGTCGACCCGATACCCTTTTTCATGCTTGCTAAGGAAGTGGCGATTCGGCCTCGTGGACATGAAGACCCAGGGAGAAAAAGGGGTTTAATCCCCCCCTTTGTAACGGGAACGGGTTTCGGGAGATCTGCAACAAATTGGTGTCAGGAGTGGGATTTGAACCCTAAAAAAAATTTTGGACACCAATTTGGACAAATTGGCCGCAACAAATTGGTGTCTAGGAGTGGGATAATTGGACCTAGAGTGCGCTTCATGCACTCGAAATTATGAGCGTACGAAATTTAGTATTAAAACCAAATTTATATTCGTTCCATGGTTGGCCAAAGGCGGTCAAATGCTGGTGGGGGTAGTAGAGGAGGAATTGATGGCCCAGGACCGGCAGGAACAGTTGATAGTGGAGGAAGCTGAAGAGGATGCGGCAGCTGGCAAAGACAATGGCCACGCTTCGTACGCACGGCCGGCGGCGGAGGCCGGGCCCGCTGCGCAAGTGGGGGTTATGGATGTGCAATCATTCATGAGACAAGTATTAGCGTTTGTGAATTGTGAACAGGTTCAATGATCAAATGGATAGGGAGAGGGAGGCGAGATGTGAGAAGAATAAAATGACTACTCGGATGGACACCGAATGAATCGAATCAAGGTGTGACATGGTCGGGTTGGAAAACAAAATGGGTGGTCAAATGAAAGAATTGGGGGACAAATCGACCCAGGGGGAAATGAAAGGATTGAAAAACAAAATGGATACCCAGATAGAAGAGTCAAGAAGGGAAAAATGGAGGTGTGACATGGAAAAGATGAGGGAGGAATACAGAAGGGACATGGAAGAGGCAGGGGAGGAGATAGGGCGCATGTTGAGCGAGAAGTTCGCGGTGGTATGCGATGAGGTGAAGCGGTGTGTGGAGCGCATGGGGAGCGAGATAGAGCAGAGGACAGCCAAGTTGACCAGGGCTATGGGAATCACGCCGCGGGGTGTAGAGAGGCCGATGATCGTCAAATTGGGAAATAAAATTTCGGGGGCACCGAGGAAGGTCGAGTTGGAAAACGAAATTTTAGGGGCGCCGATGATCGTCGTGACAGAAAACGAAATAATTGGGGCCAAAGAGACGGTAGAAACAGAAAATAAATCACGGGAGAAGGAAATGGAGCCTGAACAAAGTCTGTATTTGCACCGTGATGCCGGGCTAACGAATGAAAAATAAAGTTTGCAGGTGCCGGCGGAAAAGGAGGGCTCTGAGGTGAGTAGCGAAAATGGCGCGAATGTTTTTGGCGCGAACGGGTTCTTGGCACGCTTCGGAGAGAGGCGAGACCCGGGCGTTCACGATGGGCCCATTGTGCGGCGTACGAGGGCGACTGGTACGATTTGCGAAAGGCCCATTGTGCGGTATGAGAGGGCGTGCGTGGAGCGCGAGTGTGTTAAGGAGTGTGTAATAAAGGAAAAGTGTGCACCGGAGAGTGCGGGAAGCGAGTGTGCACTGGAGTGTGCGAGGGCCGAGTGTGTACCGGAGTGTGTGAGGGCCGAGTGTGTGAGAGACGAGTGTGCACCAGGGTGTACAAGTACGAAGTGTGAGGGAGAATGCACACCGGAGAGTGTGTGGGTAGAGTGTACGATGGCCGAGTGTGCACCAGAATGTGCGATGGCCGAGTGTGTTACGGAGTGTGTAACGGGAGAGTGCGCACCTGGGGGTGTGGAAAAAGAGTGTGCGATGGCCGAGTGTGTTACAGAGTGTGAGGGAGAATGCACACCGGACTGTGTGTGGGACGCCTGTGTAACGGAGTGTTTGGGAGGCGCGTGTGCGCCTGGGTGTGCGAGTGCGGAGTGGGTCGCGAGTGGTGAGGACGCAGCTCATGCATCGACACCGACCGGGTGGGTGAGGGGGTAGAGCTTAGCGGGACGAGTAGCGAATGTGAGCCCCCGGTGAGTTGTGTGCAGCAGGGATCGGAGGTAATCCATGCTGCATCGGTCTCACAAGGACCGACGTGCACGATTCGTGCCTCCAGCCCCCGCACTGTATGGTTGGTGCCGTGCCGTGGCGGCAAAGGCGATTGGCGAGGCTCAAGGGGAGGTAGGAGTTGTCGGAGCCGCGCACCCTATCGGTGCGGTGCTCCGCCCGGGGCCGGTTTGGTCATCGTGCGTGGGACCGCGAGGACCCGCACCGGATGGAGCCCTGAACCTGGGCCCATCAATCCCTCCCCCCTTGGATCGAAAATGCCGGACGGACACCCCATGCAGGCGACCAACCACCCGCATGGCATCTCCTCCTGCCTGCCTTCTCCTGCATACGTGCCGTGACCGCCAGAGGGCCACACCGGGCGAGCTGCCCCGGAGCAACCAACGGCAAAGCGCGTTTGGCGCGCAAACTTCTTCTCTTTTCTCTCCTCGTGTGTGCGAGTGGGCCCTGTGTCTGGGGATAAGTTAAACTGGTAAGCTTCTGCTCTGTGTCCCCTTTGCTTTATGCGAATCATTTTACATTGTAAATAAATGGTGTTATTCCTCTTATTTGACCGTTCCCGTCCCTTCCATCCATTGGCCTCGCATGGTACGAATAGAACCGCTCGAATCGGGTTCCATAAAAGTAACGGCACGAGTCACGTGATACGCATACCGCTCGGGCATACTCGATTAAGCGTGGCTTGTGCGAGGTTCGGTCCCCGCTTTCGTGGCAGCGTGGGTTAAAGGTACGTGCAAAGTTGTCCCGATACCCTTTGTCACGCTTGCTCCGGAAGTGGCGATTTGGCCTCGCAGACCCGAAGACCCAGGTGGAAAAAGGGGGTTTAATCCCCCCCTTTGTAATGGGAACGGGCTTCGGGAGATCCACAACAATATATATATATTGTTACGGTACGCGGTTAAAGATGGTATGTTTGCCGAGCGGAGGCTCCGCGACCGAACAGTTATTCCCCTAACTAAAACCCGATTTACCCCAAACTTTGGCCGTATCGCACCGCAGCTGCTCAATATGGAAAACTCTAAAGCGACCAAATGCAAAGAGGAAGAAGACGTACAGAAGGGTAACTGGGTTTATTATTTACACATATAAGCAAGAAGAAAGCAGTCACGTTTATTTACAGGGACATGAGACGCAGGTGACACAGTGAAATCTTTAGCTTATACAGACTTATTGTTACTACCCAGGACAGCAAGAACAAAACAAACTCACGTACGCAAATGGATGGAAATTGCAGGCAGGAATGACAGGAGGTGGGTGGCTGGAGGAAGGCACGGAGCTGGCTGGAGTTTGATCCCGCACGGGACGTCGGGCTGGACCTCGACGGCCGCCGATGCCACCGATCCTGTCGTGTGCGCGGGGTAGCGGGTCGGAGCTGCTTGGTGGAGCCAAGCCAACGCTGCTGGTGGGGGGTCTGGCGTGACGGGTTCTCTCTCCCTCTCTCACTAACTCCAGGACTCTTTCTCTCTTGCTTAGTCCAACTCTTCCTCACCACCGACAACTCAATGCAACCCCTCCACTCTACGCAAACACTGACCACCACTGATGACCAACCCAGCTCTGAACAAAAAAACCACACACTCCGCTCTTGTCGTAGCTCATCCCGTCAAAGCTCATCTCATTTCGGGGAACGCCCCGCCGCGGGTTATATAGGCCCCGCCCCTCAACCTTTGCGAACCTCCCCCAAACGTTCTCTCCCCGCCCTCTCAAGCCAAACCCCTCGTGCTCGGTTGGTTGTTCGGGGCTGGCTCACTCCTCCCCTCTATGACGAGGTGGAGACACGCCTTTCTTCTCCGACCCTGCCTCGTGGTCAATGGCGGCAATTGGAGGGGATGTAATTTGCGATGGCAATTGAGGCCTGGCAATGACGAAAGGGGCAATGGAAGTTTTGGGAATGGGAATGAAGGGAATCTACTCTTATTTCACTCGGTGCAATGGAGTATTTAAGTTAATGGGAGACAAGGCCTTACTCTAAAACACATAATAAGATATAAGCTATCGAACAGGGGTATTCTATGATTGGCTGACGGGTATGCTTTATGGACTAATTACCGAGACGCCCTTTTTACCTTTATACAACTGGAGGCAAGAGGGGCCATATCCAATCAATGGTACACAGCAGTTTACCACAATCCAATACACACAATCAAAAAAAATGCCATCCGCATATCCGCAACACTGCACCCTCCTCCTCTTAGGCACGGTCCGGGCCTACAACTTTTATTTAGTGTGACACGTAGGTGTAGTTCCCTCTACTTTTAACCTGACCCTGAGTGCGACAGTTTTAAAACATAAATAAATATGTCCCGCTGCTCCATTGCACCCTGCCTAACAGACTTACGCCCACAGTTAACCGAATTGCGGAATGGTCTTCAAACTATACATTGACGGTGGGGAGCATTATTTACAGTGACGCTATTTTATTTACAAAACTCAACCCAGGACCTGTAATTGTTCTTTCTGGGGGGGAGACAGTCTGCTCTGCATCAATGCACCATGACAGCACCTATAACGCACCAACACACCCTCAAGCACCAATCGGTGCAGTCACCACAGTTCATCAGTGTTCAATAAAAATAACATCAACAACCCCTAACCCTGCAGGTGGTCTCTTGCTCTTCGGCTCCCTCTGCTGGCCATTATTATCTCTTCCAGTTGTCATTTTCTTTGCTTTTCTTACTGGCGGCCTATATGAACTGAAAAATGCACCCAATGTGTCCTTTTTATTTTATTTTATTTATGGCCCACAGGGCCGACTAGTGTGGTTCACCTGTGGGGCATCGGCGCCCTGTGGCCAAGGTCCGCCAGCAAGATTTCGGGCCCTCATGGCCGGTTCCAGCAGAGGGGCCATGCCCCAACCCATGGGGTCCATACGTGGTGCTCGGCCACAGGCATGTGGTCCATAATGTGGTGCATCGATGCAGACAGCTGGTTCTGGGAATTTCGGGCGCACAATGGCCGACTCACGCACGCTCCCCTCGGCGCCCAATGGCGCACAGGTCATGTGGGAGACAAAAGGGGAAAGACAAATGAGCGAGGGGTAAGGTCACAAGGGTACACATCAATAAGGCAATGCAAGGCGAAAGGCGTACGGAGAGCGAAATGAGAAAAACTCGTCTCTACCGTACGTCACCCCCCCTGTCACCTACACTACCCTTGCCCTTACCCCATATTTACAAAAATCTACACATTACCAATTCGTTGCTAATGTCTCGTCTTCCCATATTTCCCCAATACCAAATTCGTCACCACAATCCCTCTAACCAAAATTTGCCATCACCCAATTCGTCATCAATCCTCATAAGGAGGAAGAGATGGAACATCAAGCACAATGTCACACCCACGTCATGATGCGTCTCACAATCCAAACATTTGCATCAAAAAATAATTAAAACATGGCATGGTGTGGAGGTACGTCATCTCAGGTGAGTGGATGTAGATGGTGCAAGGAGATCCTTCATCCTAACTACTTTCTAAATGACATTAACACACGTTACACTACCCGCCCGGGGTCTTTCCCTGTCGATCCATTGGCCAACTTACACTATGGGTTCTAAAAACCAATTCCCATTGACCAAACTGTGGTGCTTCTCAATTTGGGGTCTCACTCCCCCGATTCATCTCCCGGTGCCCTTGCACAATTTCTGGGCTGTGACGTGTAGCTCTCCCAGCAGGTCTACCCACCTGCACACCTCCACCACTGCAGTTGCTACCCGAGCTTACCTAGCTCCTCACCCTAACGTATCTAATTGGGGAAGGCCCCTCCTGGCTCTGTCACCCCCTGGTGCCCTCTGGCACTGGGCTAACCGGGTCCGTCCTCCAGATCCTCGGGCCCCATCCACAACTACCGGCTCCCAGAGCCCACCTGCGGCCTCACCTGGCCGACATCCTCACGGTGGTGGAGTGCCCAAACCAACTACACACACTAACAGGCTACACGCCCAGCCATTTCCACAACACTAATGCACCCATCCAAATACCATTCTTCCACCATGCACCACAGATGCCAATATCCAACCACAATTTACCTATACCCTCTACCTAACACTTACACTACCCGCCCCGGGTATTCGTGATGGGGGTCCACTCTTCCCCCATTCACACCTCCGCACCATCCACTCCACAACTTCCACCATACTCACTCCACGACCATCCATTCCAATACTCCATATATTCCACACTACCATTTATTCCATACACCTGTTCCTCATACACCTGTTGGTGCACACCTGTGCACTCACACCTGGTGCCACCTGCACCCTCCTCCTCTTCCTGGACCAGTTCGTCAACACAACACACATCACCATCACCATCACCATCACTCAAACACTGCTCCACACACCTGTTCAGTTGCACACCTGTGCAATCACACCTGTTCAATCACACCTGTCCAATCCTCACACACTGCTCAATACACTTGAATACACCTCCAACACTCACACGGCATCACCTGAACTACCTGTTGCCCTGCTAACTTAGTGCTCCCCGTCTTCCCTTTAAACTAAGCACATACCACGTCATTGTAATCCACTCTAATCTACCTGCGTCCCCACTACAGGTATCCTTGTCACTAACTAACCTTAACGTTACCTAATGTCAATCTCTAGGGCCCTACACATTATATATCCTAACCCACCCGGGCTAGTTTTCACTGCCATCAACCCCATAAAACTAGTGCTCCTTTGCCCCCCTCTGTGAGGGATGGTGGATTGGCCATCCCTTCACATGGGGCATCTCTTACTGTAAATTTTGCTCGTCCAAATCCAACAAATCAAAAATTTGCCAATCATCTGCCAATCACCGTACCAATCATCAAATTTTGCCTTTTTCTAATTTTGGGTCCAAAACACTAACCTCATCACCCGTCTACTTATTAGATCCTCTCGGTGCGCCAATTCAAGTCTCCAGCCCGGCTTCGTAAAGCCGAGCAATGAATGCGGGTTGTTTGGTGCCGGCGGCTGGATACGTCCGGCACTCGGTGCAGGGAAGGAGGTTTACCCGGGCCGAGATCCCACGCACCACCTCGGCACGGGGCCATCCAATGTCCCGATCTCGACCTGCCGGCACATCTCAACAAAAAGGGGTCGCCATGACAACCCTTCCTATTGGGCTGCCCGTTCCGCCTAGAGGAGCACGGACGCGGCCGTTCCAAGCGCGACCCAGCGTGGATCACGTACGGCGGTCCTTTCGAACCCGCCGTGGTTCGGATCCCCGCTGGTCCTCGCGGCACGCGAAGCTGCCCGACGCGCACCGAGGGCCCGATTCGGCTAAATGTCGTTCTAACCGCTAACCCGGTTACCGTCGATGCCTCACCTGCATGCTTACACGCATACGCTACCCCTTTCACCCTCACTGAGCTCGATGCTCCAACGCCGCCCGTACACCCCGCAGCCCGTTCCTTGCTCATACATCCAGCTGTCTCCCTGCTCTTGGTCATTGCACCTTCTCTAACACACCCAGGTACACTCATTCCGCTCACAGACTTGGTCACACACCTGACCACCGAACACCTTGGCACACATTCGTCGTTCCAACACCTCACCAACACACCTCTTCGCGCCCCCTTCTCGGTCACCTCCTCTGTGACAACCACAGGTGTGCTCTCACTCGCACACCCAACCACGTGCCTCACTACCAACTCAAGTGTGCATTCCCACACACGCTCTACCACTCCAGGTGTGCTTCCTTCCATTCCAGGTGTACATCCTCGCTCACCTGTCACAACCAACTCACGCTCCGTGTCACTCTCACTACTTTCACCACCACTCTTGACAACGCACTCACCCTTACTCTCGACAGCGCACTCACCCTTACTCTCGACAGCGCACTCTTTCCTCATGCACCTGTCCGTTACACACCTTTCTCGCACACACTCTTTCGCACACTCTCCCATTACACCCTCTGTAACACTCACCACAGGTGTACACTCTCTCGTTACATCCTCTGTAACACTCACCACAGGTGTGCATTCTCCCTTACTCTTGACAGTGCACTCTTTCCCCATGCACACGTCCGTTACACACCTTTCTCGCACACACTCTTTCGTTACTTCCTCCGTAACACTCACCACACCGCGCTTCCATGTGCTCCCTCGCACACGCGCTACGACTGACTCACTCTCGACAGCACACTCACTCCTTGGCGCGCACTTTTTCCTCACACACCCCAGAGTCGGACATTCTCGCACGCCTCCTCTTTCGCACACCATATCTGTCGCACACTTCACCAACGGCCTCTCACGAACACCCGGGTCCACAACAACCCCCAAGCCGACTGAAGCTCCCCTCACATCATGTACATTTCCTCGTATATCGCCACTCACCATGGCACCTCGTCTCCACACCTCTTTCGCCACCTGCAAACTCTTTATTTGGTTAGCGAGCACATCATTATGAGTTGAGCACCGACCTTGAACATATTCCATCACCTCCTCCTGTATTTCTCTCTTAGTTTCTGTCCGTCTCTTTTTAATTTCACTCGCCTCTTCTTCCACTTCCTCTAATTTTTGCTTCACCTCTTTTATTTCCCGGTGCGTCTCCTCAAGTTCGTCCTCTAAGGCTACCTTGACCGTTTCTATGTGCATCCTCACCTGCCGGTCCTTCGTCTCCATTACCTCTGTCACCTCGTCCAACCTCGTTGTCAGTCCCTCACGTACCATCTGACATTGCCTCTGTGTCGCTATCAAGTCCTTTTTTTATGTCGTTTTGTGTCGCTTTTAAACCTCCTAGTACCGCAGTGTTCCTTTGAACCTGCTCCACTAACTCCGTTTGTCCCTCTGTCAGCTGTTCCACCTCCTCCGTCAGATCTTCTATTCCCCCTTGTAACTTAGCCGTATTATTCCTCATCTCTTTCTCTATACGCTTTTCGCCTCGCTTTACCTCCTCGCGTACCCCCGAGACCTCCTCACTCACACCTCGTCGTATCTCCTCTTTCATCTCCTCCATCTGGTTCCCCATCTGTTCGATTTCCCGAGCGGATTGCTCCCCTATTTCCCGCAATTTGTCTTCCATCCTATTTTCTAACCCCATTAACCCATTTTTCACCCCCTCTAACTGATTCTCCTGGGCAGCCATTCTATTTTCCACCCCCGTTAACCCATTCTTTACCTCTTTTATCCCGTTGCCTAACCCCTCAAATTTAGCTTCTAGCCGTTCCCCCATTTCTCCCATTTTTGCCCCCATTTGCTCACTCTGAGCCTCCATCCGGTTCCCCATTTGTCCCATTTGCTCACCCTGAGCATCCATTTTTGCCATCAGTTGGGTCAAGAATAATCTGAGGTCAAACCCGGTTTGCCCAGCGTCCCCAGCCGCCACCGCGGGCTCGCCCTCCGCGGCGCCGCTATTTTGGGACCCTTCAACCACGTGCGCGAGCGCGCCATTTTGTGCACCTGATACCCCTTCAACCACTTTGCCAATGTTCTCCTCTACTTCGTCCCTCTGATCCTGGGTTACTCCTAACCCCTCTAGCTCACCCACCTGCATCCGATCGCCTTGACCAGCCATGGCGCGATTTCAAAATTCGGGTTTTGCTTTACAACACAAAACAAATTTCCAGCTGCTTGTAATTTTGAGCGCGTTAAGCACGCTTCGGGCCTCGTATCCCACTCCTGACACCAATTGTTACGGTACGCGGTTAAAGATGGTATGTTTGCCGAGCAGAGGCTCCGCGACCGAACAGTTATTCCCCTAACTAAAACCCGATTTACCCCAAATTTTGGCCATATCGCACCGCAGCTGCTCAATATGGAAAACTCTAAAGCGACTGAATGCAAAGAGGAAGAAGACGTACAGAAGGGTAACTGGGTTTATTATTTACACATATAAGCAAGAAGAAAGCAGTCACGTTTATTTACAGGGACATGAGACGCAGGTGACACAGTGAAATCTTTAGCTTATACAGACTTATTGTTACTACCCAGGACAGCACGAACAAAACAAACTCACGTACGCAAATGGATGGAAATTGCAGGCAGGAATGACAGGAGGTGGGTGGCTGGAGGAAGGCACGGAGCTGGCTGGAGTTTGATCCCGCACGGGACGTCGGGCTGGACCTCGACGGCCGCCGATGCCACCGATCCTGTCGTGTGCGCGGGGTAGCGGGTCGGAGCTGCTTGGTGGAGCCAAGCCAACGCTGCTGGTGGGGGGTCTGGCGTGACGGGTTCTCTCTCCCTCTCTCACTAACTCCAGGACTCTTTCTCTCTTGCTTAGTCCAACTCTTCCTCACCACCGACAACTCAACGCAACCCCTCCACTCTACGCAAACACTGACCACCACTGACGACCAACCCAGCTCTGACCAAAAAAACCACACACTCCGCTCTTGTCGTAGCTCATCCCGTCAAAGCTCATCTCATTTCGGGGAACGCCCCGCCGCAGGTTATATAGGCCCCGCCCCTCAACCTTTGCGAACCTCCCCCAAACGTTCTCTCTCCGCCCTCTCAAGCCAAACCCCTCGTGCTCGGTTGGTTGTTCGGGGCTGGCTCACTCCTCCCCTCTATGACGAGGTGGAGACACGCCTTTCTTCTCCGACCCTGCCTCGTGGTCAATGGCGGCAATTGGAGGGGATGTAATTTGCGATGGCAATTGAGGCCTGGCAATGACGAAAGGGGCAATGGAAGTTTTGGGAATGGGAATGAAGGGAATCTACTCTTATTTCACTCGGTGCAATGGAGTATTTAAGTTAATGGGAGACAAGGCCTTACTCTAAAACACATAATAAGATATAAGCTATCGAACAGGGATATTCTATGATTGGCTGACGGGTATGCTTTATGGACTAATTACCGAGACGCCCTTTTTACCTTTATACAACTCTGGAGGCAAGAGGGGCCATATCCAACCAATGGTACACAGCAGTTTACCACAATCCAATACACACAATCAAAAAAAATGCCATCCTCATATCCGCAACAATATATATATATATATATATATATATATATATTGTACAAGTACCATTATACAAGTGAGTATAATGATGGCGGTCCTTTTGCTTTTTCCTCATCCGTTCTCGATGGTTCCCTCTGAAGTCATCCTTCTGACCAATCACCCGTGCCGTCGAATCGTCCCAACCAATCGTCCTTCAGGGCGTAGCCTCACGGCCATTCTTGACACTCATCGAGAATGTTCGGGGATGGGGCCTGTCAACCACGGTCCTTTGAGAATGTTCGGCTGTGCGGGGTTCCTCTGCCGATCGGCATGTCTGGTCATAGTGTCGGAGATTGGGTTGTTGTTGTGATTGTGTTTACTTTGTAATAAAGATGGAGGGAAGACCACGGGAGGGCAAGAACACACTGAGAATTTATCCTTATGGACCCTATCAAAATAACACGACTTCGCCCCTCGTATGAAGACACATAAACGCTTACACGGACATTCGGCCCCAACTTAGATACATGTAGGTTTGTTCTTCGCGACAATCGGGACACGCTAATCTATACAATTCTATCTCGACTAAGGTATTTCATTGCCTACCCCCACACACATAACAATATGTACAGACGTGGCCAAAAATATTGACACCCTTGCACTTTTTTCAAATAACTCACAATTTTCTCGAAAAATATGTTGAAATTGACAAAAGTATTTGGTCTCCACAATACTTGATTTCACTATAAATATGACAGAACCTTTGTTTTTGATTCAAAACTTAATACAGTGGAACCTTGACTTACGAGTGCCCCAACTTACGAGTTTTTCGAGATACGAGCCGTCGCTCGGGCGGTTTATTGCTTTGAGATGCGAGCCGAGATCCGAGTTACGAGCTTTCGCCACCCGGTCACGTGGTTATCTTGCCGTTCAAGTACAGTATCTCTGTCGTATAGCGCTGCATTTTAGTTTTCGCATTTCGGTTATTTTGAGTTTACGCCGCCAGGTGGGTTCCGGTCACGTGGTTATCTTGCCGTGCACGTACAGTATCTCTGTCGTATAGCGCTGCATTTTAGTTTTCGCATTTCGGTTATTTTGAGTTTACGCCGCCAGGTGGGTTCCGGTCACGTGGTTATCTTGCCGTGCACGTACAGTATCTCTGTCGTATAGCGCTGCATTTTAGTTTTCGCATTTCGGTTATTTTGAGTTTACGCCGCCAGGTGGGTTCCGGTCACGTGGTTATCTTGCCGTGCGCGTACAGTATCTCTGTCGTATAGCGCTGCATTTTTGTTTTCGCATTTTGGTTATTTTGGAAAATTTCTAAGTTTTAACCATGGGGCCTAAGAAAGTGAGTGGCAAGTGCAGTGCTGAGAAGAAGAAGAGGATGATGAGCTTGGCTATGAAACACGCAATCGTCGAACAACATGAGCGAGGTGTCGAGGAGGACGTATATAACGGCAGAGAAGAGCATGCCAGGCCACAACTTGTTCAGAATGCCGGCGATAGCTCGCCTTCTCTTTGTGGAAAACACGGTGAGATCCTTAACATCCAACAACTAATGGGACGCAAACGGGGCGCCCAGTTTAGCGGTACACACATTGATGAATCACCCTGCCTGTGATTCACCCATGACAGGTTATAGCTGGGTCGGGATTCAAACCCAGGCTGGACGGTTTAGACTTTAGAGTCAAGTGTGCGTACCTCCAGTCCAGGCCATCCTGGCAACTTGTATGCTGCATACAGGTGAAATATAAAGCGCGAGATATTTTTATATATACTGTATATTAAAAAAAAAATTGGTGTGGTTTTTGGCGGGCTGGAACGGATTAATAGCATTTCAATGCATTTCAATGGGGAAATTTGATTTGAGATACGAGCAATTTGAGTTACGAGCTCGGTCACGGAACGAATTAAACTCGTAAGTCAAGGTTCCACTGTATATCCTTTTAAATCAGAAAACAAAAAGAAATGGCATTGACAAAATTATTGACACCCGAGACCTAATATTTGTTAGCACAAATTTTGGACACAATAACTGCAGTCAAGCGGTTCCTACAGCCATGAATGAGTTTCCTCCACCTCTCTACTGGCAGATTGTCCCACTCTTCTTGTGCAAACTGTTCCAGTTCTCCCAGATTTCAATGGTGCCTTCTCCCATCTGCTGTTTTTAGATCTCCCCACAAGTGTTCAATGGGATTTAGATCTGGACTCTTTGCTTGCCACTTCAGTACAGTCCAGCGTTTTGTGTTGAACCATCCTGGGTGCTTTTTGAAGTGTGCTTGGGGTCATTGTCCTGCTGCAAGACCCATGACCTTCGACAGAGACCCAGCTTTCTGACACTGGCTTGAACATTGCGCTCCAAAATGTTTTGGTAATCTGATTTCATGATGCCAGGCACACATTCAAGGTACCCAGTGCCAGAGACAGCACAGCAACCCCAAAACATCACTGAACCTCCTCCATGTTTAACTGTGGGGAAGGTGTTCTTTTCTCTGAAGGCTTAATTATTTTTTTCTGTAAACATAGAGATGATGTGTTTTACCAAAAACTCTAATTTGGCCTCATCTGTTCACAGGACATTCTCCCAGAAGGATTTTGGCTTGTTCAGGTTTGTTTTAGCAAACTCCAGTCAGACTTTCTCAGCAGTGGGGTCCTCCTGGGTCTCCTACCATGGAACCCCCTTTCATTGAGTTCACGACGGATGGTGCGAGTTGAAACTGTCATACCTTGTGTCTGAAGGTTAGCTTGAATCTGTTTGGCAGTTGATTGAGGTGCTTTCTCCACCATTCGAACAATCCTTCGCGACAATCTTCTATCAAGTTTTCTCTTGCGGCCACGTCCAGGGAGGTTGGCTACAGTGCCATGGGCCTTAAACTTCCTGATAACATTGCGTATGGTGGACACAGGAACATCAAGGTCTCTGGAGATGGACTTGTCGCCTTAAGATCGTCCATGCCTTGCTACAATCTTGTGTCTGACCTCCTCAGACAATTCTATGGTTTTCTTTCTTTGGTCAATGCTCATCGCGGTACACACAGTGACACAAAACAGCAGAATGACTCCTTTTCTCCATTCAAACTGGTTGAATGAGTGATTTTTATGTTGGAGGCACCTGCAACTCGCCACAGGTGAGTTCCAGTCCAAAGTAAAGGAGAATCACCTGCTTTAAATCGAATTATTTCTGACAACTTCGAAAAGGTGCCAATAATATTGTCTGGGCCATTTTATTTCTTTGTGGAATAAGCTAAGATTTTGTAAAAATTTTCAGCTTTTTTGTTTTGTTCCACTGCAAACCAAAGAAATACATTTGTGGATACCAAAATATTTTTTAATTTCAACAATTTTCTGGAAGAAATGGTGCATTATTTGAAAAAAGTGCAGGGGTGCCAATATGTTTGGCCACGACTTTATGTATGTTTGTATGTATGTATGTATGTATGTATGTATGTATATATATCTATATATATATATATATATATATATATATATTGTTACGGACGCGGTTAAGATGTTATTATGGGCCGAGCGGATGGTCAACCGCGACCGTTACAGGATCCCCGATTGGCCCGACTCCCCCAACGTTGACCAGATCGCACCACAGATATTCAATTTGGAAACCTCGAAAGCGACCGAAAGAGAAGGAAGAGAGAAGAAGACAGAGTACGGAGGAATAACAGGATTTATTATACACACAAGCAAAAAGAAGGAGCGATCAAAGTTATTTACAAGCAATGGATGGAAGAAGCAGTCACACAGTGAATCGTTAGCTTATACTAGTCAATTTACTTAACCCCAGGACAACGATTAGGACAGACGACGTTCACACTTACACGGGGGATATTGCAGGCAGGTATGGCTTGAGGATGGATGGTTGTTTTGGGAGGCAATGGAGGGTCCAGCGTGGATTGCTGCCTGGCGCGTCCTTTTTGTGGCCTGCGGCCCCTTAGCTGCCCCCTTAGCTGCAGCGCACCTGGTCGCACGATGGCTCGCACACACCTGCTCGTTCAGGCGTCTTCCTTCTCCCCAGCAACAACGAGCGACAGCAAGCAAGAGGACGGGGTCAGAGCAAGAGAACGGGGTCAGAGCAAGAGGACGGGGTCAGAGCAAGAGGACGGGCTCAGAGCAAGAGGACGGGCTCAGAGCAAGAGGACGGGCTCAGAGCAAGAGGACGGGCTCAGAGCAAGAGGACGGGCTCAGAGCAAGAGGACGGGCTCAGAGCAAGAGGACGGGGTCAGAGCAAGAGAACGGGGTCAGAGCAAGAGAACAGGGTCAGAGCAAGAGGACGGGGTCAGAGCAAGAGGACGGGGTCAGAGCAAGAGGACGGGGTCAGAGCAAGAGGACGGGGTCAGAGCAAGAGGACGGGGTCAGAGCAAGAGGACGGGGTCAGAGCAAGAGGACGGGGTCAGAGCAAGAGGACGGGGTCAGAGCAAGAGGACGGGGTCAGAGCAAGAGGGTGGAGTGCGTCCCGCGGCGGCTTATATTGGTTTCTCACCGAACCTTCGCGCACTTTCTCGGGGGTTCCCACTCTGCCCTCTCTTAGCCAAACCCCTTGTTCTGGGTTGGATGAGCGGGGCCGACTTACTCCTCCCCCCTATGACGAGGGGGCGACCCGTCTTCTCTAGCCACTCCCCTTGTTCGTAATGGCCGCAAATGGCAAAAACCGGTCAGCAGCTGCAGGTAAGGCGCCGTCACGTTGCACAGCAGTTCAGTACTGCAATAAACGGTTGCTGTCAAAGCTCAAGTGGGGGAATCCCTGGCACTTGAGCTGTCATGGATCATCGGAGGGGCCTACGCTTTATTTCGTTTGATGCAATGCAGAGTCAATCTAGTGGGAAACACATATTTAGCCTACATAGAATAAGGAAATAAACTATTTAAAAAGATATATCGTGGCCTGTGTGTAAGTTTCATGGAATTAACTAGGAGGACGGCTGCGACCATTATTTACATTACGAGGGTGTTACACACAACAAAACCATACTTTTCACATTCGTTACACTTTCTCCAAAATTGTTACACTTCTCAAAACCGTTACACTTCTCAAATTCGTTACAATATATATATATGTATGTATATATATGTATATATTTTGTATGTATATATGTATGTATGTATATATATATATATATATATATATATATATATATATATATATATATATATATATATATATATATATATATATATATACATATATATATATATATATATATATATATATATATATATATATATATATATATATATATATACATATATATATATATATACATATATATATATATATATATATATATACATATATATATATATACATATATATATATATATATATATATATATATATATATATACAGTCACGCGAAAAAGTAAATACACCCCATGTAAAGTTTTGGCTTTTTCAACATATTTCAACATACAGCTATTTGATCTTCATTTCAACAATATTGATAGATAAAGGTGATATAATATAACAAATATCATGAAACATTTACATTTTGTAGTCCATTATATAATTTAAATAAACATAAATGCAAATTTCGGATGTGGAAAAAGTAAGTACACCCTTGGCTCGAATCGGTGGTATTGCCCCCTTTGGCAGAAACAACCTCAAGTAGGCATTTCTTATAACTGTCTACCAGTCTCTGACATCGACTGGGAGAAATTTTTGCCCACTCCTCCATGCAGAATTCTTTCAGCTGTGCGATGTTTGAGGGGTTTCTTGCGTGCACAGCTCGTTTCAAATCCCCCCACAACATCTCGATGCGATTTAGATCCGGGCTTTGACTTGGCCATTCCAGAACCCTCCATTTCTTTCTTTTCAGCCATTCCTTGGTGGATTTACTGGTATGTTTCGGGTCATTGTCATGTTGCAAGGTCCACCTTCGATTGAGCTTCAACTTTCCGACAGATGGCCTCACATTATCCTCAAGCACCCTCTGGTACAATAAAGAATTCATAGTGGATTCTATGATGGTGAGCTGCCCAGGCCCTGATGCAGCAAAGCTGCCCCAAACCATAATATTTCCACCACCATGCTTTACAGTTGGTATCAGGTTCTTGTGGTCAAATGCTGTCTTTGGTTTTTGCCAAACATGTCTTCTGGTACTGTGGCCAAATAGCTCTACATTTGACTCATCTGTCCAGAGCACATTGTTCCAGAAGTGCTGGTCTTTGCCGAGGTGTGCATTGGCAAACTTTAGTCTTGCCCTGATGTTCTTTCTGGACAGCATAGGTTTCCTCCTCGCACACCTCCCATGTAGATCAAATTTGTGCAGCCTCTTTCTGATGGTAAACTCGTGCACTTTGACATCAACAGTGGCAAGAGCTACCTGTAGGTCCCGTGGTAACATTCTGGGGTTCTTTGAGACTTCTTTCAGCATCTCGCGGTCTGCTCTCAGGCTGAACTTGCTGGGGCGGCCTGGCCTGAACAAGTTGGCAGTTGTTTGATCTTCCGGACAGTTGAATGATTGATTTCAAATTGTTTGGAGATCTTTTTAAATCCCTTCCCAGACTCGTAGGCATCTATAACCTTCTTTCTGAAGGCCTCAGAGAGCTCCTTTGAGCTAGGCATGGTGACGCCGCACACTTCAACAACAAAGAGCAAACCAAACTAAATGTCTGAGGTTTAAATAAGACAGGTTCCTCCAAGATCACCCCTAACGATGTTCTAATCATTTGCACCTGAGATGGTGCACCTGATTCTAATTTTAGGTATTTGAAGTAGTGATAAATGTAGGGGTGTACTTACTTTTTCCACATGCGAAATTTGCATTTATGTTTATTTAAATTATACAATGGACTACAAAATGTAAATGTTTCATGATATTTCTTGTATTATATCACCTTTATCTATCAATATTGTTGAAATGAAGATCAAATAGCTGTATGTTGAAATATGTTGAAAAAGTCAAAACTTAACATGGGGTGTACTTACTTTTTCACGTGACTGTGTATGTATGTATATATATATATTGTATCCAAGATCGAGTCTCTTGTAAGAGCTAACATCAATCACAAAAAAAAAAAACAGATACACATACAACACATACAACAAAGGGAACGGGAGACAAGATGAAGACAAGATGCACAAGATGATGCACATCAGACAAGATGGGGAGAGAGAGGGAAGCACAGGAGTATAACAGCAGAGAACAGGGACATTGGAAGATTTGTGGAAGGGAGACGGATTGGGAGGAAGAGGCATGGGAAGGCGGTGGTGGGGGGCGGGGGGGTGGTGGGGAGGGGGGGATGCTGGGAGAGGTATAAAACACATGGACACTGCTCTCACTTCCAGGAAAGAAGTCGGTATTTCAAAAAAAAGTGGATCTGGGGTGATTTAATGGGGGTAGAAGAGATCAAGGTTTTGGATGGGGGGAGATAAGAAATGGTGGTGAACAGCTGTTTTAAAGACCTGGAGGGACGAGTGGGATTGAAGAGAGTGAGGGAGTTTGTTCCAGAGGTAGGAGAAAAGAGGAATGAAGGACTGAAGGTGAGCAGAGAGCCTAGATTTTGGCAATTTAACCAGAAGAGGGTTGCAGGCAGATCTTGTGCGACCTGTAGGAATATTTGGGGGACAGAACACAGATCGAGCTGGGGGAGCAAGGCCGGATATGAGTCGGTAGAAAACAGAAAGACCACCAACCTGCCTGCGGTGAGTGAGTGAGAGGCCCTTGGAGTTGGCTTCATCGCGGGAGATTCCAATGATTCTGAAAGCTTTGGTTTCAACAGCGTGAAGCCGAGCTAGGTGTGAGCCAGGAGCACCAGCCCAGAGGGGACAACAGTATTCCATTGAGCTGCGGATGAAAGCCTTGTACAGTATGTGGTGAGGAGCTCAGGTGTGCCAAGAAAGGACTTCACACGACGGAGGATGCCCAGTCGGCGACTGCCTTTGGAGGCCCGCTTGGCAATGTGGTTTTCCCAGGAAAGATCATGGCAGATAGTGAGATCTTGGCAGATAGCAGATTTTTCAGTCAAAAAAGGAATTGTTTAATTCTTGTATCTTTGAGTCTTACACCGAGGTAGGTCAAGATGTTGAGCATTCCAAGGTCAACGGAAATTGATTGACTTAAAGCAGATTCACTTTTTTTTTTTAAGAAGCAGATTCACTTAAGACAAGAGGAAAGGAGAGGAAAGGAGAGGAAGGGATCAGAAGGCAGATGAGAAGCAAGTGTGCCAATGTGGATGTTCAACTGAACTCAGGTGGATCACACAGCATTAGATTTGAAGGCCACGGACACCAGTTTGGTTCAGCAAGACAATCAAACGCCTCCAATCCATCGGTCTTATCGGGAATCATTTCAATATCCCATCATTTGGAGTCCTTTTTGTAATCTCAATAAGAATCTTTGGGGGAAAATGGTTGTCTGTAGTCTAAGGGGAATTAGAGTTGCATTTTCCGCCATCTGTTTCATTAACCCAGAGAAGGCAAAAGTCGTGTGAGCGCATATGTACCTATTATACATCCATGGAAAGAAAAAAGGATCCCTAATTGAATCGAGCCAGGGTAATTAAACTTCCCCTATGGCAAGCTGTGTTTCAACACCAATTGTTACTTCTGACTTTGCTTCTCCCGTTCTTGAACCGTGAGAATCATACAATTGTGTGCAACACACACTTTCACTCGAAGAAGAAGTGTTGTGCGGCAATTTCACGTTTCTTTGATATCCATCAAGTGGAATATTTAATGATGTGTTTGCTTGGGGAAAAGTTATTTGTCCAATAACAAACTGTTAGCGAGTAATCAAATGAAATGGATTTCTCAGCAGGTGCTTTTGCTTTTCCGACTGTGCCTTCCAATAGAACATGAGAACTCCCAGGGTTCGTGCGGTCACCGCAGGGCCTACTGTGAAAATGAGCTCACTGTTAGCGCAACCTCAAGGTGCCCTCCATCCCAGCAATGGCAAGAACATCACATTCGGAGGACGACTCGAACCTGACTTAATAATTCACTCCGACCAATTGATTTCCGTCCAATTCCAATTGCCTCGCAGAAAAGCTAGGATCTTCGAAAAAGCACGATGCAGTAAAGCACAATGAGCCGAGAACACAAGAGAACAAACAATAATAACCTCTTCGATGGCTGCTCTGGGCAACTGAGTGCTGGTTATTCCACATGGTGACGATCTTCGGAGATAGAGATGTACATCGAGCACAAAGACGACCAACATGATTGGACTTAGACACTGTAGAACATAATTTAAACCGATAACCTGGGAAACTGATACCCCCACTAAACATTTTGTCAAAGTTACCTGTATTCAAATGATAGATTTCACAAATATGATTTTAACTCAATATAGTTTGCGAAAAATGAAATATCTAAGAAAGGCATCCCACTGAAGTTATTTTGAATAGCAAATAATCTTAAAAGCAACCTTACTTCAGACAAAACTTATTGGTAGAAGGAAATCATTGTGATGTGACCTTTGTTACCTGATGTCGTGGACATACAAACTGTCTCCATACAAGTAACTGTCTCCATACAAGTAACTGTCTCCATGCCACAAACTGTCTCCATACCACAAACTGTCTCCATACCACAAACTGTCTCCATACCACAAACTGTCTCCGTACCACAAACTGTCTCCATACCCAAAACTGCCTCCGTACCCAAAACTGCCTCCGTACCCCGAATTACCGCATGTGGATGGAGGTTATCTTTTCATCTCTGTCTGTCTGTTTGTCTGTTTTTTTGAACAGGAAATCTCAAAAAGTTGTGGACAGATTCAGAAGAAATTTGGCGGAGAGGTTGGGTATGTGACAAGTACAAAATGATTAGATTTTGGTGAAGATCCGGAGCCGGAACCCTTTGTTAGATATTTCCTTAGTAAATGTGGTTAGTCACGTCCCATCCCCTCAAAACAAGGATGGGGAAAAATGCGTTGTGGAGTTAGCATGTTCCATCTCCATTGCGATTCCCCCACCTTCTGGAGATTTCCCACTTTCCATCCAGCCCTCCCCTCCATCCCAATCCTTCACCCTTTCCCTCTCGGACCTCTCAAACCTCTCAAACTCTGTTAACCAGGAACTCCACCCACGGTACAGAACGTCAAGGTAAGAACGCGACATTGCACTGTGGCAAAGGAGGTCCAATGAAGACGTGACATGGGAGAGTCTGAACTGCACTGCAACGACGAAGACGTGCCTTGTCCAGGACGAGCTGTCTGCCAAATTGGCTTGTCTGACATGCCAAGGAACCTGTAACTGGCTGCTGTTTGTCTGCTGAACCACGAGCTACCTGGACGAGTTGTGCCTGGACGAGTTGTGCTGACAAGGCTGATCAAAGGATTTCGAGGGCAGAGGGCAGTACACAATCTTCGGGTGCAACGGCTCCATTCACACACACACACGTGACTCTCCCAACATAGCACCGACATATGCACCGCATTCCCCCTCCTCACCCCCCCTCTTTCCTTCCCTTCCCTACCCTTCACTTTGTACCGACGCATGCTAATCTGCTTGCACAGAGTGAGGGGTCGACGCAAACCCATGATTTTTTTTTCTCTTTCTCTTTCTTCCTCTCTACTTTTCCCAGTGTGAGTGTGGCGCGCCTGTCTGCCCCTATATAAAATAAGGATGTTTAAGGGGATATTTATGTGCTTATGGGATAATTGCTGTTCTTGTGTGTCTTTGCCTGCCTGTAAATATTTGCCTTGTGAATATCTGCTTGCATATACTTGCTTTATATTCAGTAAACTGCTTCAAACCTGCTCGGTTGTCTTTTCCATCATTGGTTAAATATAGCGTATTTAATAAATATCCAGGAAGTTGTGCCCCATTGATTAGCTCCATGAGATAGCCGCCCTCCCACCCACAGTATCAGTCTGCCATACTTAATAATTAGATACAGGGTGGCCCATCAACAGTGCGGTTCCCCAGTTGAGATAACTATCTCACCAAGGAAGGTAACACATCACTGGGTACGAGGACCCTGGTAGAACTAGTTGACCCAACCAGTGTCTGCGATTGCTTCGCAACCTTTCGGGCCACAGAGTTATCTGTGGCTTGTTGGCTTCAGGGACAGAAGTCGAGTGGCAGGTTCAAGCAACCCCCTCATGAACTCTGCTTGTACTCCAAAACCCATAAGGTAGGCCATCAAGAGTGCGGTTCCCCAGTTGAGATAACTATCTCACCAAGGAAGGTAACACAACGCTGGGCACGAGGACCCTGGTAGAACTAGTTGACCCAACCAGTGTCGGTGATTGCTTCGCAACCTGTTGGGCCGCAGAGTTATCAGTGGCTTGTTGGCTTCAGGGACAGAAGTCGAGTGGTGGGTCCAAGCAACCCCCTCATGAACTCTGCTTGTACTCTAAAACCCAGTAAGCAAACACAAATCCAGGAAGCTTGTGACCAGTGCAAACCGAAAATGTTGAGGGGAAACACAGTCAGCCAAAGAGAGGGATGGCGCAACAGTCACTTGCTGTCACTTTTTAATTTTTTAATTTAGTTTTAGCTTGAAAAATTGGCGGTAAAAGCGAATTTTAGGATTGTTTATTACCTGTACATATATGTATATTTGTTAGCCAGGTCAGTCTTTTGGGACTGCCACTGGTAACATGTAACTAACCTAATGCTGCCTGCCACAAGGTCGGGTTGTCTGCGACTTAAACCAACACTTCTCACTGGCTTTGCTCATGGGGAGGGTGACTGACACCTGCCATGATTAAAACAACACTTGACAAAGGGTGGATGAGCTCCTGTATGGAGCCAATGGCCATCCAGTAAGGAGATGGTGTCTCCTAAAAAACACCCATCCGGTTTGAGTCACACCAAAGATTTTTAAAATGGCACCTTCGGTGGTGGAGGTACCAATGTGGTTTTGAAGATGGTTGTTTTTAGCTCACCTGGAGCGAGGTTCAGGGGAGCTTATGCGATGGTGTGTCGCCCGTCCGTAAACACTCGAAACTTCTTCTCCCAACCCACTGAAGGGATTGTGACAAAACTTGGCACAAATTATATTTGTTGTGTTGTGACTAAAGTTTGTTCACTGCATTAAAAAAATTAGGGTCAAAGGGGGTCTACCGGGGGGTCAAAGTGGATCCAGGTTTGACCCCCCCCCCCTCTCCAAATAGGAATTTGCTTTTTCCTCTGAAACTACAAACACTTTCGATGAAACTTGACCACAACCTTCACCACCCGTGATGTACCGAAGTTTGTTCATGGCACAAAGAAAATCGAAGTCTATGGGGGGTCAAAGTGGGTCCAGGTTTGACACCCCCACCCCCTCAAAATAGATATTTGCTTTCTTCTCTGAAACTACACACACAACTTCGACGAAATTTGACCACAACCTTCATCACCCATGATGTACCAACGTTTGTTGCCCGCATTTAAAAAATCGGGGTCTAAGGCGGTCTACGGGGGCGAGGGTATGTTGCATCCCCTCCCCCCAAAATAGGTATTTGCTCTTCTCTGAAACGACACACATGAAAGCCCCCTTGGAGTTTGCAAAAAAGCACCGAAAGGACTCTCACAGTGAGAAACAAGATTTTGTGGACTTTCATGTGTCTTTCACTGAGGAGAGGCTTCCGTCTGGCCACTCTGCCATAAAGCCCAGATGGGTGGAGTGTTGCAGTGATGGTTGTCCTTCTGGAAGTTTCTCCCATCTCCACACTATCTCTGGAGCTCAGCCAGAGTGACCATCGGGTTCTTAGTCACCTCTTACCAAGACCCTTCTCCCCCGATTGCTCAGTTTGGCCGAGCGGCCAGCTCTAGGAAGAGTCCTGGTTGTTCCAAACTTCTTCCATTTAGGAATTATGGAGGCCACTGGGCTCTTGGGAACCTTTAATGCAGCAGAGATTTTTTTGTAGGCTTCCCCAGATCTGTGCCTCGACACAATCCTGTCTCTGAGTTCTGCAGGCATTTCCTTCGACCTCATGGCTTGGTTTTTGCTCTGATATGCATTGTCAGCTGTGAGACCTTACATAGACAGGTGTGTGCATTTCCAAATCATGTCCAATAAATTGAATTTACCACAGGTGGACTCCAATCAAGGTGTGGAAACATCTCAAAGATGATCAAGAGAAATGGGAGGCACCTGAGCTAAATTTCAAGTGTCATAGCAAAGGGTATGAATACTTATGTCAATGTGATATTTCAGTTGTTTCTTTTTAATAAATTTGCAAAACTTTCTAAAATCCTGTTTTCTCTTTGTCATTATGGGGTAGTGAGTGCAGATTGATGAGGGAAAAAATGAATTTAAACGATTTCAGCATAAGGCTGCAACATAACAAAATGTGAAAAAGTGAAGGGGTCTGAATACTTTCTGAATGCACTGTGTGTATGTGTATATATATATCTATATATATATATGTATATATCCTACCTCACCTTTCATTTTAGGGCCGTGTCTTAGTTGCCAAAAACTTGGTTGCTGCAACTTCATGGCATCGATTTATTTGCTTACAACCACCAGAAGTGTTGCTGAGAATGATCCAGGCCAAACTTGTGGACTTTATTTGGGGAGGCCATCATTGGCTTTTGCCAAATGTAATGTGCCATACTTCATCTGAAGGAGGCCAAAGCCATGTTCACGTGAAATCCCGCCTCATGGCCTTTCGCTTGTGCTCCATTCAGCACCTTCTGTACGTTGAGCACCTGCCAAACTACCCATTGGCCTGTCATATTTTTCAACAGGTGGGCAGACTCGACTATGGTCTAGAAGTATTCCTGACCCACCACAAGGATGTGGATACACCAACGCTCCCTATATTCGTCCAGAACCTTCTCAATGCCGAGAAAGGTCTTGCAGTGAGTCGCAAAGAGGACACATACTCTCCAGGGATGTTGGAAGTTGAACCTCTGTTTTTCAATCCTCCCTTCCCTGATGTATTCAAGAGCCGTGATTTGTGCCAACGCTTCATTGATGCAGGCATGAACAAAGTATGGTACCTACGCCCAAACTCCGGTGTCGGGTGGAAGACTGTGGAAGAAATTTCAAATACGACAGGAATTCGGTCCAAGAGGACAATCGGCTTAATAATGAGGAAAGTCGTACAAAAAGGTCATCAAAAAGGTACAAAGGTACAAAGGTACAAAAAGGTACGGGTATTATGGACTCAAAATACACATGGACATGCTGATGGGTGTGGACACATGGACATCCATCGCCAAAATGAGGTGGTATTATGTTTTTCTTAAATAATCAAGTCTTTCTACAGTATATTTCCGTAGTATTGCTTCATTTTATGGTTTTGTAAAAATGAACTGATTAATTTTTCTACTCGTTGTTTCCTTGCTTTCATATACTCTCCTGTTTTGTTTGGAATTTTGGTTTGTGAATTGCACATACACACACATTTATAATCTTATAATAAAAGGACCTCTCTCTGTCCCTCTCTCTCTCCCTCCCTCACTCTCCTCTCCTGCTCTCTCTCTCTGTCTGTCTCCCTCTCTCTCTGTCTGTCTGTCTGTGTCTGTCTCTCTCTCTGTGTCTCCCTCTCTCTGTCTCCCTCTCTCTCTGTCTGTCTGTCTGTCTGTGTCTGTCTGTCTGTCTGTCTCTCTCTCTCTCTCTCTCTCTCTCTCTCTCTGTGTCTCCCTCTCTCTGTGTCTCTCTTTCTCTCCCTACCTCTCTCTCCTTCTCTTCCTCCCTCTCTCTCTCTCCCTCCCTCTCTCTCCCCCCCCTTTTTCTCTCCCCCCCCTCTCTCTCTTTTTCTCTCCCCCCCTCTCTCTCTCTTACCCTCTCTCTCTCTCCCTCTCACCCTCTCTCTCCCTCTCACCCTCTCCTTCTCTTCCTCCCTCTCTCCCTCTCCCTCCCTCTCTCTCTCTTTCTCTCCCCCCCCCTCTCTCTGTCTTTCTCTCCCCCCCCTCTCTCTCTCTTACCCTCTCTCTCTCCCTCTCACCCTCTCTCTCCCTCTCACCCTCTCTCTCCCTCTCACCCTCTCTCTCTCCCTCTCTCCCCCTTCTGGCCAGTTGTGTGGGCAGGATGGCGGCTGTGCATGTGTCGTGAGGTGCGAGCTGCTCCGACTTTCGATCTTTCTACCCCCCCCCCCCCCCCTTTTTGGTCGTTGTTCTCACCTTTCCTTTCCATTTTTGTTTATTCACATTGTGTATTCTCTGTCTCCTCCCCACCACTCCATTTTCATCAAACCCGGTACCACAACCCTCGTCCTCCCTTCCCATTTTTCCTCTCCCCACCTCCCAGTTCCACGCCCGTTCCCTCCGCTCGGTCTTCCCTTCCTGCGACCGTCCCCAGCTCACCCTACTCGTTCCCCTCACCCCTCCCCACCTCCATTGCATTCCTCACTTGTGTTGCTATTGAAGGAGCTGGGGCTCCCACGTCGATCGGAAGAATGGACGCGACAAAAAGCTGGAATTCATCCGAGTTGCTTTAATCAAACCAAACACTCAGGCACTCTGAAAAGCCCGTTTATCGGGCAGCAATATATATACATATTATCCCGGAGCGTTTGCCCAGGAAAGGCGAGAGGGGGCGTGGCCCAGCGTCCTGGCTGCGGCCTGGCAAGTTGAGGGCGAGCCTGCCCGGGCGTCCTGGCCGAGTCCGGCATGGTGATCGCTCCGCGTCCTTGATAGGTGCAAGGCGATTGTGAAAACCCAGCGGTAGCCGCTACACACGTCCCCCCAGAATCGACTTGCACCGGCAGGGTCAATTTGAGGGGGGTCCTGATGACCCGGCCGAAGCGACCCCTGGCGGGTCGTGGGAGGGGGTCCGGTGTGGTGGTGGGCGGTCGAGTGGGGGGCACCGTGGACGGGGGGCGGCCTCGCCGCAGCGGAAGGGCCACCCGTGGTGGGTGGTCGACGTCCACGTGTGCCGGCTTGAGGCGGTCCACCGCAATCCGGTCCGACCTGCCGCCGATGTCGATGACGAACGACTTGTCGTCCCGTCGCAGCACCCGGAAGGGCCCGTCGTACGGCGGCCGGAGTGGCCCCCGATGTGCGTCGTGACGCACAAAAACATACTCCGCTGTGCGAAGTGCTGGGGGGACGTAGGACTGGGGGTCACCGTGGTGGGATGTTGGCACGGGGGCAAACCGTCGGGCGGCCTCCTGGAGGTCCGAGCGCTGGTGAGCTGCGGACTAGGGACTGGTAGCGTCGGGCACGAATTCGCCCGGGACGCGTAGCGCCTGGCCATAGACAAGCTCGGCGGTGGATGCCTGGAGGTCCTCCTTGGGGGCCGTGCGGAGGCCCAAAAGGACCCACGGCAGCCGGTCGGCCCAACTGCCGTCTTGAAGGCCGGCCATGAGCGCGGCCTTCATGGAGCGGTGGAATCGCTCGCACAACCCATTTGCTTGGGGGTGGTAGGCCGTAGTACGGTGGAGCTTGACCCCCAGGTTGCGGGCGACCGCGCCCCACAGCTCGGAGGTGAACTGTGGTCCGCGGTCTGACGAGATGTCCGCCGGTGCGCCGAAGCGGGCGACCCAGGTGGCGATGAAAGCCTGCGCCACGTCGGCGGTGGTGGTGGAGACGAGGGGAATGGCCTCCGGCCACCTGGTGGTCCTGTCCACCATGGTGAGCAGGTGTGTGAACCCCCGTGACGGGGGTAGGGGGCCCACCAGATCCACGTTGACGTGGTCGAAATGTCGTTCGGGCACGGTGAAAGGTGCCAGCGGGGCCTGGGTGTGTCGGTGGACCTTGGCCCGTTGGCAGGCCGTGCAGGTGCTGGTCCAATCGCGGACGTCCCGACGAAGGCCGTGCCAGACGAATCGCGCCGACACCAGCTTCTGGGAAGCTTTCCGGCCCGGGTGGGAAAGGCCGTGGAGGGAGGGGAAGATGTGGCGTTGCCAGGTGACGGGCACGATGGGGCGAGGCTGGCCTTGGGAGTCGTCGCAGAGCAGGACAGTGTCCGCGAAGGGGATGTCGGCCAGGCGGAGGCCCATGTCCGCCGCCCGGAGGGCTTGCACCGTGGTGTCGGTGGTTTGGTCCGCTGCCATAAGCGCAAAGTCCACGCCCAGGTGGACCGCGTTCGCGCTGGCCCGGGAAAGACAGTCGGCCACGGCGTTGTTTTTGCCGGCGACGTGCCGGATGTCCGTGGTAAACTCCGACACGGCGGAGAGGTGGCGCTGTTGGCGGGCCGACCACGGCTCCGTGACCTTGGCCATGGCGTAAACCAACGGCTTGTGGTCGACGAACGCCGTGAAAGGTCGGCCCTCCAGGAGGTGGCGGAAATGGCGAACGGCCAGGTGTAGACCGAGGAGCTCCCGGTCAAACGTGCTGTATTTGAGCTCGTTCGGCCGGAGCTGCCGGCTGAAAAAAGCGAGTGGCTGCCAAACCCCATTCACCCATTGCTCATGTATGGCGCCCACCGCGTAGTCGGAGGCATCCATGGTGAGGGCGATGGGAGCGTTGAGCACCGGGTGAGCGAGCAGTGTTGCGTCGGCGAGGGCCCGCTTTGAGCTTTGGAAGGCCGCATCCATTGCTGCGGACCAGGCGATGTCGTGCTTGGCCGGCTTGCCCCGGAGGGCTTCGTAGAGGGGCCGCATGAGTTGAGCAGCGCGGGGCACGAAGCGGTGATAAAAATTCACCATTCCCAGGAATTCCTGCAGGGCCTTTATGGTGCGGGGATGCGGGAACGTGGTGATGGCCTCGACCTTGGTTGGCAGCGGCACGGCCCCGTTCTTGGTGATGTGCTGGCCCAAAAAATCAACGGCCGTCATGCCGAAGTGGCATTTGGCCGGGTTGACGATGAGGCCGTGCTCGCTGAGGCGCCCGAACAGTGTTCGGAGGTGGAGGAGGTGCTCGGCCCGGGACGTGCTGGCGACGAGGATGTCGTCCAGGTAAACGAAAAGGAACGGCAGGTCACGCAGCACGCCGTCCATCAAGCGCTGGAATGCCTGAGCCGCGTTCTTGAGACCAAACGGCATCCGCAAGAATTCGAAAAAGCCGAACGGCGTGATGACTGCCATTTTAGGGACGTCGGCCGCCCTGACAGGTACCTGGTGATATCCCCGTATGAGATCAATTTTCGAAAAAATGACCAGTCCCGCCAGATGGGCGGAGAAGTCTTGGATATGCGGGATCGGGTACCTGTCGGGGGTGGTAACGTCATTGAGACGGCGGTAGTCGCCACACGGGCGCCATCCACCCCCCGGCTTTGGCACGATGTGCAGTGGCGAGGCCCACGCGCTATCGGAGCGCCGCACGATGCCGAGGTGCTCCAACGCGTCGAATTCGGCCTTCGCCACAGCGAGCTTGGCTGGGTCGAGGCGGCGGGCCCTGGCGTAGACCGGCGGGCCCGTGGTTGGTATGTGGTGCTCGATCCCATGCCGTACTGCGACGGCCGAAAACGTCGGCCGCGTGAGGGCCGGGAACTCCATGAGCAGGCGAGCAAACTCGTTCGCCGCCGGGACGGCGCATGCCAGCTCGGTCGGCGCGGAGCTGCTCAATGTGCATACCAGGGAGCTGAAGGTTTCGGCGTTGATTAAACGACGGCGTTGGACGTCCACCAGCAGTCCGTGTGCGCAGAGGAAGTCGGCGCCTAGCAGAGCCATGGGCACGTTTGCGGTTACAAACGTCCAAGCAAAGCGTTGGCCGCCGAAGCAGAGAGTGAGGTTGCGCGGGCCGAAGGTGCGGATGGTCGATCCGTTGGCCGCAACCAAGGAGGGGCCGCAAACCGCGGATTGCCTGTCCTGGTCAGAGGCGGGTATGACGCTCAGTTGGGCGCCGGTGTCGCACAGGAAGTGCCGTCCGGACGCTTTATCCGTGATGAACAGTAAGTTGCCCGTGTGGCCGGTGCTCATGGCTTGTAATGAACACCGGCCCGGCCGTTTCCCGGCCTGCCGAAGGTGCACGGGGGTCGGCATGTCCGGGCCTTCTGTCCGAACCTGGCATGATAGTAACACCACGCTTGGTCAGGTGGAGGCCCCGGTCGTCGTGCTGGAGGTGGTCGGCTCGGTGTAGCGGCCGCCAATTGCGTCGGCAGTTCGGTCGTCGACCGTGCCGGGTGCTCGGGCGCCATGGGTGTTGCGTCGGACGGCGGTGGGTCCCATGTCGCCGCTGCGATGCGCTGACCTGCGGCGGAGATCTTGTCGGCTTCTCTGGCAAGGGCCCGGGGATCTGTGATCGTCGTGCTTGCCAGGGCGAGGCGTACCAGGTTAGGCAGCTGACGGAGGAACAGCTCCCGGAACAGGAATGCCGGAGAGTGCTCGCCGAGCAGTGAAAGCATGTAGTCCATTCGCTCGGAAGGGCGCGTGTCGCCGAGCTCGGGCAGGTCGAGCAGGCGCCGTGCGCGTTCCGCCGATGGGAGGGCGAAAGCGTCGAGGAGAAGCTTCTTAATCGCGCCGTATTTGTCAGCGGCTGGCGGGCTCTCGAGGAGGCTCAGGGCGTGGGCCGCGGTGGCCGAACCGAGCGCTGCTACCACATGGTGGAAGCGGGTGTCGTCGGCCGTGATGCCTCGCAGGGCGAACAGGGAATCCGCCTGTGTGAACCAAACCGCCGCGTGAGCCTCCCAGAAGGTAGGCAGTTTAAGGGCGACTGCCGTGTCCATGTCGGTAGGTCACCAATGAAGGAGCTGGGGCTCCCACGTCGATCGGAAGAATGGACGCGACAAAAAGCTGGAATTCATCCGAGTTGCTTTAATCAAACCAAACACTCAGGCACTCTGAAAAGCCCGTTTATGGGGCAGTAATATATATATATATATTATCCCGGAGCGTTTGCCCAGGAAAGGCGAGAGGGGGCGTGGCCCAGCGTCCTGGCTGCGGCCTGGCAAGTTGAGGGCGAGCCTGCCCGGGCGTCCTGGCCGAGCCCGGCATGGTGATCGCTCCGCGTCCTTGATAGGTGCAAGGCGATTGTGAAAACCCAGCGGTAGCCGCTACACTATCTCTATTTTTATTTTTCCCACTTTCGTTTCTTCCCCTGAGATACAGAGACAGACAGAGAGAGAGAGAGAGAGAGAGAGAGAGAGAGCCCACACCTTTCCGTGAGATCAATGGGTGAGTCCATCGACACTCTGACGGGTTGTCGTGATTTCTCGCCCTTTTCCTCATTGAGAGGTGTGTTTCCTCGCGATAGTTTCGCTCCTGCTGGTGTATGCCGAGTAGCGCTTATTCCCTTCTTGTACAGAAAGCTGTCCACCCTCCCCAAATCCATCTCGGCTTAGGCCGAGGGGTTTTCCGATCGTCGTAATGTCGGCACTTTCCCGCTACGCTGCCTTTGAGGGCTTGACGCGGAAACATGGCGTGGTTTGCGTCCCCCCTAACGAGGTCACCGTGGAAGACATCGTCATTGCATGGGTAATACTAGTACCGACTGCAAAGCCGCAATGAGCCGGCGAAGCCAAAACCTCTTGCCACTATTTTACCCATCACCATGGCATCAGTAGGTTAGGTAGTTGGTAGTAGGTAGGTAGGTAGTTGGTAGTAGGTAGGTAGGTAGTTGGTAGTAGGTAGATGCAGTAGGTACCGTACCTGGTAAGACTTGGTAAAAGAGAACAGCAGACAGTCCTCCCCAATACCTGCATACCTCTTGCCACTATTTTACCCATCACCATGGCATCAGTAGGTTAGGTAGTTGGTAGTAGGTAGGTAGGTAGTTGGTAGTAGGTAGTTAGGTAGTTGGTAGTAGGTAGGTGTAGTAGGTACCGTACCTGGTAAGACTTGGTAAAAGAGAAGAGCAGACAGTCCTCAAAAAAACATGACCCATCACCAGGGACATCTACTGCAGCATATTCCCAAAAAGAAGACAATGGTGTCACATCCGATGGCTTTACTTGGTGCAACGTAAAAACCTCTCTCAAGTTACCACGGACTCTTGTCGAATCATGTTTATGTCGTGGTTAAGCATAAACGTCGTCCTTCATGCCACATCTGATAGGTCGGTGTGGCGATGAAGAATGGAGGCGAAACATTGTTCCTCGTTTTGGCTTTGACCGAGTGACATGGCGTTTTGCAGAATCGAGTCGAAAAGCACGTTGTTCAAGTGCTCGTACTTTTTCGCTGTGCAGTAAGCGAGTGACTTGATATGTTTCACAGTGCCCAAAGCAATGACGATTTAGCTTAGGAAATTTGAGCATATGATGAGAACTATTTCAAGCAGCATATGCTTACGCGTGATTCGGTTGTTTTGCACCAACCTCGTTCCCGGCGTCGCAGACGTCGCAGTGATTCCCGTCGCCGCAGTGATTAATTCGGTGAAGAAATCCGTCTCAACTTCGGATATTTCCGGCCGTGAAAAACTATCCGTATTTCTAAACTAAATATGTAAACCGCTTATACCGTATTTCTGGCCGTGAAAAACTATCCCATACGGCTGCGAGATTTCTAAAAAATAATTCTTCGTCAATGTGAGAATATTTGACGCCGTTTTCACCGTCCGAAACGCGTAATAAGCTTGTAAAAAAATATTTTTTCAAATGCTCGAATCTCATTGGTTCTGGTCTTTGATGACGATTTTCGTTGAAGATAACGAGGTTGGTCTTAACGTATTGTTGCGGATATGGGATTTGCATCCATCCATATCCGCTTGTAAAAATTCCCCTATTTCCTCAATACTTCCCAACTATCCCCAATCCCCCATTCCCTAGTCCCATTTTCTGTAAACAACACTCTGTAGACCCGACCTCCCCCTATTTCCCCCATTAAATGTCGTGCCCAGGTTCACCGTATCTCATGTAAGACAACTATAGGACATCTTGCTAGTTATTCTTAGTCTATGTCAGTTAAGGACTCGTTTCCATTAATTCTGACCCTTCGTTGCACCAGAATGTGATTGGATGGCACCGTTAGGAAGTTTCGGACCTCCCAATACCTCCCCGCAGCTCTTCCTCACGGTTCAGCAACAACAACAACAACAACAACAGCAACGGCGGCGGCGTGCACAGGGAGTGCGCGTCCTCACTCCGGCTTGGTTGGTAGGGGGTGTTGGGAGGGCATGAGGCCTTCCCAGCGAGCCGCCATCGAACATGTGCTCGACGGGGTTACCAAATAGGGGCTCCCTGTCAGCTCCTCGTCAAGGGCGGAGCCCGGTAACCCCCGCACCCAATGGAAGCGGCGGACCGGTCCCATCTGGGGCGGAGCCAACCAGCCGAGGGCGTGTCACTCCCCGCTGAGCATGCGCAGGAAGAGGGAGGTGACGTCAGATGCGCGCTGAGCTTGAAGCAAGAGAGACGTCCCTTCCGAGCGCTGTGAGGCCTCCCTGCATCTCTTGGACCGTGCTTGATCCTGCCCCCGAGCCAAGGTGCACCTTGTGCTATCGAACTACCTGTCCTTCCCTGCCATCAATCCCTGTGTAAGTCAGCCTTGTTCCGTTTGTCTGTGGTCTGTCTGGGATAAGATAAGATTGTATCTAAGTGCCTATCTCTTCTGTGTCTTTACCTCACTACCTTGTAATCTACCCCTTTTCTCCTCCACTGTAATTATATCCTCCTCCGGTGGTCTTGAGAACTGTACCCCTGGCGTCGTTTCATTTATCCCAGTCGTTGTGTCCTTTCCAATCATTGATTTAGCGTAGCGCGATTTGGCCAACGTTCGGGTGGAATCGGGTGAGTTGGGGAAGAATCGGGGGAACTGTTAGGTCGCGGCAATACCACCGCTCGGTAAATAACATCTAATCCGCGATCCGTAACAATTGGTGTCGAGGAGTGAGATACGAGGCCCGAAGCGCGCTTAACGCGCTCAAAATTACAAGCAGTTGGAAATTGTTTTGTTTTACAAAAAACCCGAATTTTGAAAGTCGTGCTATGGCAGATCAAGACGGCTGGGTTCCGGTAGAGGAGAGTGAGGCAGGGTCGATCCAGGACCAAATTGAGGGACATGAGGAGAGCGAAGCAGTGAGGGCGGCAGGTTCGCAAAATGGCGACCTCGCGCACGAGGTTATGGGCGCGCAAAATGGCGCCTCGCAGATGGCTACGGCGACCGCGCCCGCGACCGTAGCAGCGCCGCTGGTAGATTTGAACCTTTTTTTAATACAAATGAAGGCCCTTATGGCCCAGAATAGCGAACGGTTAGAACAAAGGATGGGGTCCAATAGCGTGAAATTGAGGGAGGACATGGGGGCCAATAGCCAACGGTTAGAACAAAGGATGGGGTCCAATAGCGAGAAATTGAGGGAGGACATGGGGGCCCAGATCGGAGGGTTAGGGAGTAGAATAGAGGGATTAGGAAACAAATTTGAGGGATTAGACAATAGATTAGGATTAGGGGAAATACAGGAGGGGTTAACGGGGGTAGAAAACAGAATGGCCACTCAAGAGAATCAAATGGAAGGGATGAAAAAGGGGTTAGAGGGGTTAGAAAACAGTATGGAAGGCAAATTGAGGGACATGAGGGACCAAGCGGAAAGGGAAGTTAAAAAAATGGGGCAGCAGATAGAGGGGGTCAGAATGGGGGTAGAAACTAAATTGGATGCTCACAGGGAGGAAATGGAGCAGATGAGGGTGGCATCTGGGCAGGAGATGCAAGTGATGGGAGAGGAGATCAGAAGAGGTGTGAGTGAGGAGGTCGGAGGAGTGCGCGAGGAGGTGAGGCACTGTAAGGAGCGCATGGAGAAGGAGGTGAGAAAGGGGACTGTAAAATTGCAAGGTGGTATAGAGGAGTTGACGCTGGGAGTAGAACAACTGACAGTGGGACAAAAGGAGTTGGGGGACCAGGTAAAGAAGAACACAGCGGTAATAGAGGGTTTAAAATCGACACAGAAGGAGATGAAAAAGGACGTAGGGGTAATTAAAAAAGAGTGTCAGACGGTACATGAGGACCTGACGAGGAAAATGAACAAGGTGGTAGAGGTGATGGAGGTTAAAGAGCGGGAGGTGCGGGAGCATATAGAAAAAAATAAGGTGGAGTTAGAGGAAGAACTTAAGGGGGCGCACGAGGAGATGAAGGAGGTGAAGCAGAAATTAGAAGAAGTGGAAGAAGGGGTGAGCGAAATTAAGAAGCGACGGAGAGAGGATAAGAAAGAGATAAAGGAGGAAGTAAAAGAATTGGTCCAAAGTCTGTGTTCGGATCGTGATGATGTGCTCATTAACCGGATGAGGGATTCGCAGGTGATGGAGGAGAAGCGAAGAGAAAGAGGACCCGGTGTAAGTGGTGACCAATATGGTCGTGCGTATGATGCGCCAGGTGATTTAATAAGCTTGGGGGTCGAGATAGACCCGGATGTTCGTGAGAGGCCAAGAGTGAGGTGTATGGCTGGTCCGGAGGGTATGGAACGAGGGTGCGAGCGAGAGGGTCCGGTGATGGGAGAGGTGCGAGGTGTGAGTGAGCAAGGTTGTGGTGGGATGGAATGGGTAGCGGGTTGCGGAAGTGTGACCCATGCATCGACACCAACAGGGGTAGTTTTTAGAGGGACAGGGGAGGCACGGGAGCCCCTTGGGGGTAATGTACTGTGGGGGCCCGGCCGGTTCGGCCCCGCGCTGACCCCGCAAGGGGCGACGCACGGGGTCCGGCAGGCGGGCAACGACTCACATACGAGGTGGTCCCACAAGGTCCCACTCGCGCCGTATGACGGTGGGTAAGGGTGGCATCCCTGCCACCCTTCCCATGAATGGGGCAAATGCGCTATAGTTTATGGGGTGTATGGCAGTGAAAACTAGCCCGGGTGGGTTAGGATATTGTGTGTAGGGATCTAGCGAAGATGACATTAGGTAACGTTAAGGTTAGTTAGTGACAAGGATATCTGTAGAGGGGATGCAGGTAGATTAGAGTGGATGATAATGACGAGGGAGCGCAATAGTTTAAAGGGACGACTGGGAAGCGCAAGTTTCAGAGGGGAGTAGTTAGATGAGATGATGCTGTGTGAGAACTGGACAGGTGTGTGGAGCAGTGTATGAGTAGTGAGTGTTGTGGATCAGCGCGAATGCGCTTGGGGGAGAGAAGGGTGCAGGCGGCACCAAGTATGAGAGCACAGGTGTGCAAGTACAGGTGTGTGGAATATATGGAGCAGAGAATGAGTGGTGTGGAGAGAGTTGGAGTAAGTGGTACGGAGTGGTGTGCATGGTGCGAAGGTGTGGATGGGGGAAGAGTGGACCCCTTTTCACGAGTACCCGGGGAGGGTAGTTTAAAGAATAGTTAGAAGGTATAGGTAAATTGTGGTTGGATATTGGCAGTTGTGGTGCGGTTGCAGAATGGTATTGTGGATGGGTGCATTGGTGTGGTGAAATTGGCTGGTCGTGTGGCCTGTTAGTATGAGTGTGAATGGTTGGGCACTCCGCCACTGTTAGATGTCGGCCAGGTGAGGCCGCAGGTGGGCTCTGGGAGCCGTTAGTGTCAGTGGGTGCCTGAGGATCCCGGGTGTGGATTGGGCAGCCCGTGCCAGAGAGGGCACTGAGGGGGTGAGAGTGCGAGAGGGCCTTCCCCAGTTAGTTAGGTTAGGGTGAGGAGCAGGTGAGCTCGGTAGACAACAACAGTGGTGGAGGTGTGCAGGTGGGCGGACCAGCTGGGAGCGTCACACGACCCAGCCACCGAAATTGTGCGGGGGCACCGAGTGATGAATCGGGGGGAGTGAGACCCCAACTTGAGAAGCACCACAGTTTGGTCAATGGGAATTGGTTTTTAGAACCCATAGTGTAAGTTGGCCAATGGATTGGCAGGGAAAGACCCCGGGTAATGTAAAGTTGTTAAAGTCATTTAGGAAATAGTTAGGATTGATGAACCGGTCGCACCATACGCAGCCACTTACCTGAGGTGGTGATGATGACTCCACACCTGTGTTCCTTTGTTCTGTGTTGCAGGAAAGGAGAATTGCTGTGTGGATTTGTGAGACGCATCACGACGTGGATGAGACATTGGGGTGATTCCATCTCTCCCTCCTTAGGAGGGACTGATGATGAATTGGTGATGGCAAATTTTGATGTTGAGTTGGAGATGGGAAATTTTGATGAGAGTTGGAAATGGCAAATTTGATTGGTTAGGAGGGAGAGAAGACGAATTTGGTTGATGGGAGGAACGGGGAAGACAGTAGGGACGTTTGTTGATGTGTAAAGTAGATGTTTATGGGTAGTGTTGTGTTTTGTGGATACAGTAAGGGGTAAGGGAGGGGCAATGTAGGTTACGTGGTGGGGGGGGGGGGGGGGGTACGGTAGGAACGTACCTGTCTCACCTGGTTCCCATGTGCCCCCAGTGTGCATTACCTAGTACTGCGTGCACTTTTGCGCCCTTACCACCTTACTCACTTGTCTTCTTTTGTCTCCCACCTCCGAGGATCTGGCTTTGGGGCAGAGAGAGAGGAGAGAGAGGTGCTGGCTCCGCAGTTGTGGGCCTGTACTTCCGCTGCTTGCTGCCTGGATCGATACACCATATGGACCGCAATTTTTGTGGCCGCCCACCATGGACCGCAGTTCTTTTGCGGGCAAGCACCACCCGTTGATGGACCTCTGGGTCAACGTGGCACCTATGCCATACAGGTGAACCACTTTTAGTTGGCCCCCTGACGGCCACAATTTAGAAATGGACGCGGTTGGCGCCTTTCTTTATTTCTAAAGAAGCCAGAAGGCCAAGTGCACTCCATGAAGGCAAGACCAGCGGCAGAACATCGGCCGGCTGCGACACCACCGGTGACCATGGAAACTTGATTGTGCATTTATTATTGAACACTTTATTGGTGCACCGGATGGTGCTGACTGTGCATAATGGGGTGGTGCTTTTGGTGCTTGGACGGGGTGCTCTGCACATTATTAAAGGCCGTAGGGCCACAGGGCACTCGTGGGTTGGTGTATCGATGCTGGCATGCGTGCTCTCTCTCTCTCTCTATGCATAACATCTGCATGTGTTCCTCAAAGAACAGGTCCTGGATCGTAGTGTAAATATCAGTCTTGTATAAATGATGCTCCCTACCAGCTGTATGTTTAGTTTGAGGATGCTTTCCGCGATTCGGTTATCCTGTGGGTGTGTTTCTGTTAGGAGAAGGGTGCAACGTCGCAGGGGGACATATTTACTCATTTGTGAACATCTGTAAAACTGTCGCACTCAGGGTTGAGTTAATAGTAGAGGGAACTACATCTGAGTGCCACACTAACGTAGGTAAAAATTTATCGGGTCGGGACGCCCCGAGGTAGAGAAGGGTGCAACGTTGCGGATATGGGATTTGCATCCATCCATATCCGCTTGTAAATATTCCCCTATTTCCTCAATACTTCCCAACTATCCCCAATCCCCCATTCCCTAGTCCCATTTTCTGTAAACAACACTCTGTAGACCCGACCTCCCCCTATTTCCCCCATTAAATGTCGTGCCCAGGTTCATCGCATCTCATGTAAGACAACTATAGGACATCTTGCTAGTTATTCTTAGTCTATGTCAGTTAAGGACTCGTTTCCATTAATTCTGACCCTTCGTTGCACCAGAATGTGATTGGATGGCACTGTTAGGAAGTTTAGGACCTCCCAATACCTCCCCGCAGCTCTTCCTCACGGTTCAGCAACAACAACAACAGCAACGGCGGCGGCGTGCACAGGGAGTGCGCGTCCTCACTCCGGCTTGGTTGGTAGGGGGTGTTGGGAGGACATGAGGCCTTCCCAGTGAGCCGCCATCGAACATGTGCTCGACAGGGTTACCAAATAGGGGCTCCCTGTCAGCTCCTCATCAAGGGCGGAGCCCGGTAACCCCCGCACCCAATGGAAGTGGCGGACCGGTCCCATCTGGGGCGGAGCCAACCAGCCGAGGGCGTGTCACTCCCCGCTGAGCATGCGCAGGAAGAGGGAGGTGACGTCAGATGCGCGCTGAGCTTGAAGCAAGAGAGACGTCCCTTCCGAGCGCTGTGAGGCCTCCCTGCATCTCTTGGACCGTGCTTGATCCTGCCCCCGAGCCAAGGTGCACCTTGTGCTATCGAACTACCTGTCCTTCCCTGCCATCAATCCCTGTGTAAGTCAGCCTTGTTCCGTTTGTCTGTGGTCTGTCTGGGATAAGATAAGATTGTATCTAAGTGCCTATCTCTTCTGTGTCTTTACCTCACTACCTTGTAATCTACCCCTTTTCTCCCCCACTGTAATTATATCCTCCTCGGGAGGTCTTGAGAACTGTACCCCTGGCGTCGTTTCATTTATCCCAGTCGTTGTGTCCTTTCCAATCATTGATTTAGCGTAGCGCGATTTGGCCAACGTTTGGGTGGAATCGGGTGAGTTGGGGAAGAATCGGGGGAACTGTTAGGTTGCGGCAATACCATCGCTCGGTAAATAACATCTAATCCGCGATCCATAACAGTATTTTAATTACTAATGAGAGGTTTCATTATATTATGAATCAAAGAACGACGGGTGAAACAAAGTCCTATTTAACTTTTTCGCAATTGTTTTATGCAAACTTCCGCATCCGGTCGATGGCGCCCATCATTGAGCGCTTTCATTTTAGAAATATTTTTGCAAATGCTCGACTCTCATTGGGTCCGGTGTTTGGTGACGCGTTTTGTTGAAGATAACCAGGCCCGTGCGGGCCGATGTTGGTCTTAAATTATTTTATTAATACATCGGAGGTGCATAAGATTGTGAATCAAATGACGACGGGTGAAAGAAACTCCTAATGAACGTTTTAAATTTGTTATGCATACTTCCGCCCACGCAAGATGGCTGCGCCCACGGCGCTTCGGATTCTCGAGCCAAGGCATAATCAGGTTTTCAACATAATACGTACTCATTTATTGACAACACCGGCTTCGAAATTGACAATCTATCCGTATTTCTAAACTAAATATGTAAACCGCTTATACTGTATTTCTGGCCGTGAAAAACTATCCCATACGGCCGTGAGATTTCTAAAAAATAATTCTTCGTCAATGTGAGAATATTTGACGCCGTTTTCACCGTCCGAAAGGCGTAATAAGCTTGCAAAAAAATATTTTTTCAAATGCTCGAATCTCATTGGTTCTGGTCTTTGATGACGATTTTCGTTGAAGATAACGAGGTTGGTCTTAATGTATTTTAATTACTAATGAGAGGTTTCATTATATTATGAATCAAAGAACGACGGGTGAAACAAAGTCCTATTTAACTTTTTCGCAATTGTTTTATGCAAACTTCCGCATCCGGTCGATGGCGGCCATCATTGAGCGCTTTCATTTTAGAAATATTTTTGCAAATGCTCGACTCTCATTGGGTCCGGCGTTTGGTGACATGTTTTGTTGAAGATAACCAGGCCCGTGCGGGCCGATGTTGGTCTTAAATTATTTTATTAATACATCGGAGGTGCATAAGATTGTGAATCAAACGACGACGGGTGAAAGAAACTCCTAATGAACGTTTTAAATTTGTTATGCATACTTCCGCCCACGCAAGATGGCTGCGCCCACGGCGCTTCGGATTCTCGAGCCAAGGCATAATCAGGTTTTCAACATAATACGTACTCGTTTATTGACAACACCGGCTTCGCCGGCTATAATCGGGCTCGAGAAAATCCGTGCAGCTTCACAGATGAACAAACGCCTGGTAATATTCGTAGCTGAAGAACAGCTCGTACATGAAATTGTGGGGACCGGTTTGTCTACCGAGAATGGACATTTTGTCCTGGTCTCCCCACTGGACACCCCAGCCGTGAAAGTCTTGAGATCAAATTGTCCCCCATTCCTGAAAAACGATTGAATTTTAAAAGAGCTTTCTCGGTATGGTACAGTGGTGTCAGAGATCACGATGTTATCTCTGGGGTGTCGGAGATCACGATGTTATCTCTGGGGTGTCGGAGATCACGATGTTATCTCTGGGGTGTCGGAGATCACGATGTTATCTCTGGGGTGTCGGAGATCACGATGTTATCTCTGGGGTGTCGGAGATCACGATGTTATCTCTGGGGTGTCGGAGATCACGATGTTATCTCTGGGGTGTCGCAACGAGCAGGCTAAACACATGTCCTTCCGGCGGCAAGCGTACATTGTTTTTCCTGTATCCAATGTGGCCAAGGTGCTCAACGCGGTATTTACGTTTCGTGTGGATAATCACGAGTACCAGGTATATGCGTCCACGGAAACGTTAAAATGTTTCGGCTGTGGGAACTTTGGGCGTCTAAAACGGTTTTGTCCACAAATTGCCCCCGCAGTAGCCAAGCAGACAGCACCCCCTGAAACTGTGACAGAAAACGTACCATCGACATCGAAAACCTCTGAAAAAGAAAACGTTTGGGATGGTTTTACACTCGTCTCCTCTTTGAGAAAGAGGAAAACACCTCGGAATGTCCCTCCACCCCGCAAGGAAAAGAAGGTGGTGTTAGACTCCGATGCATTGGACTCAGTACCACCTGATAAAACATCGATGAGTAATCGATATGAAGTATTGCTAAATGTGAATGCAGATCCTCTGCCTGCTGCCGATATGGACCCTCAGCCTCATGTGGAGGAGTTGCATGCGCTACCTCCAGATGAGGTTTGAGTGCAAACTACATTAAATACTTGTGCGGATTATGACAAGTCGGGTCGAGATTCGACTGGGGGGGGAAAAGAGCAAATTTCGACCCCTCAGTGTTCCAACGCACCTGATGGCGATCTTTCAAATCAAATAGTTGTTGTACCAGCCAATTTAGAAAATGTACCTGAGCACAATGATTGTCTCAAGGAAGAACCTCAAATTGTGCAACAGGTTGCAGAATCGCCCCTCCCCCCCCCCCACATTACCCGGGGTTCTGGTGGAACCTTTCCCTCAACTTGTTCCTACAGAAACAGGGCAGGATGACACCTGCACACCACAGAGTATTCTGGTGTCTCAAGCGCATAGTGCTTCTGACATGTCTGAGGAGGAATCCTATGACATTGAGGAATTCCCCACATACAGTGATTCCAACGTCTTACCATTGCAAATACTCAAGTTTCTGAACCAGACTTTTAGAAAAAGATATATTGAAATAAAAGATCATTTTTCTGATCTACATGTGTTTATTGAAACAGCAAGGTGTATTATTCGCCGACCCAGTGACCACAATTTCACGGAACCCCAATGCAGTAGGCTTAAGAAACACATTGTTAAGGCAAAAAATGAACTAAAAGGATGATACACATATTTCCCTTTCCTTACCTCTTTTACATCTCTTTGACTATTTTTGGTAGCCTCAATATAAATGGTGGTGCGAGCCAGTCTAGGATGCTCCAAGTGGTCAACCTTGCAAGGCAACAGAAACTAGATGCGGCTTTCTTACAAGAAACCCACTCCACTCCATCGTCTCATGCTTTATGGAATCGAATGATGAAAAAGGCCGGCTACTTTAGCGATTCAACCTCTCGTACAGCAGGAGTTGCCTTTCTAATTAATCCCCATTTTTGCCCGCTCCAACTCTCATTTCAGGAAATAATCCCAGGTCACTTCGCCTCACTGTATTTTGTTGATGGAGACATAAATTTTACTTTAATAAATGTCTATGCCCCTTCAAAGGGCACAGACCGACGAACCTTCTATGACAGGTTACGACTCCACATGATGCAGACTTGCAGAAGTGCATTATAATAGGTGGTGATTTTAATTGCACCCTGCAACCTGAGTGCAATCGGAATGGTGCAGAACCTCACCCCGGACCAGCCAGACTGTTATCTAAAATAATAAGAGATTTTGGTTTTCAAGATATCTGGCAGATACAAAATCCAGGCACCCATCAATTTACCTGGTGTAAGGTTGCCAATAATCAAGTGGCCCTTGCCAGACTTGATAGATTTTATATAAATTTTCCATTTGCCAACCTCTCCCCCACCACTGAAATTTCCCCGTCTGGTTTCTCCGACCATCACCTCATTACCATGAGTTACCGTGTCGGGTTATCTCCAAATCGCCACTCTTTTTGGAAACTGAACATTTCCATATTAGATAACCCCTCCTTTAGGAATGCCTTTGAGTGGGTGTGGTCCAATCTGAGAGGCTCCAAAACCAGTTTTAAGGACCAGCGATTGTGGTGGGACAACACAAAGGTCCAAATTAGAAGTTTCTGTCAGCAGTTTTGTTTTCTAAACACACAGGTAGAACGCAGAATGAAAGTGGAGCTGGAGAAGGAGATTCTCCAGATTCAAACAAATTAAAAAACCCATCCTACCCCCAAAAAGAAACTAAGACTATGTGAGAAGAAGTCTCTTCTTAATAATATAATTTCTAATCAAACCCAAGGAGCGCTAACGAGACTACGCTTTCAGCGCCTTCACCTCCTGGATTCTCCGACCCGGTTTTTCTTTGATTTTGAAACAAAATTTCCTCATTCCCAAATTACTGCTTTGAAACGTCCTGATAATTCAATCACGACCAACCCTGTAGAAATTAAGAAGGATGCAAGACTCTTCTTCTCTACACTTTACCAGGCAACAGATGTCGATGCAGAACTTGTTCTGAACTTGTTTGATGGTGTCGGTACACTAACTCCAAATCAAAGAACGGATCTGGAGTCACCGCTCACGCTTGAGGAACTTTCTGTTGCCCTTAAAAGCCTGGACAGAGGGAAATCACCTGGCCTGGATGGTCTGCCAGTGGAGTTCTTCAATAAATTTTGGGACTTGATTGGACCTGATTTGCTTCTGGTTTTCCTAGAGAGCTTGAAGAAGGGTGAACTCCCACTGAGCTGCAGGACAGCTGTGCTTACTTTGCTTCCTAAAAAAGGAAACATTGCTCATATCACCGTGGAGGCCATTGTCCATATTATGTACGGACGATAAAGTTTTCTCAAAGGCTTTGGCCTTTCGTCTCTCACCCCTACTAAGTGACATTATACACATGGACCAGACGTATTGTGTTCCTGGTCGCAATATTCGGGATAATATCTCTGTTGTCCGAGATGTCATTGAAATCTGTGAGATTAATTATGAAAGTTGTGGCTTGATCTTCCTCGACCAGGAGAAAGCTTTTGACTGTGTTTCTGATACATATCTTTTTGAAGTGCTAAAATGTTTTGGTTTTGGACCTCTCTTTCTATCCCATATGCAATTATTTTATTCAAGCATATTGGCTATCTTAAAGATAAACGATGAACTTGTACCCCCCTTTTGTGTTGGGAGAGGGGTAAGGCAGGGCTGCTCTCTGTTAGGAATTTTGTGCGCTTTATCCGTTGAGCCCCTCTGAAATACCTTTCGGAAGTCCTTGTCTGGTGTTACTTTTGGAACCCACCCCTTAAAAAGCATTGCTTATGCAGATGACATCTGTGTCTGCATCAGACAGTCAGAAGACGTTGATTTCATGATGAGTGCGTTGGATCTCTTCAGCAGGGCATCATCGGCCAAGATAAATTGGACAAAAACAGAAGCGCTGTGGCTTCAACCCTCTACTTACCCCCTACCTGCCCTCCTATTTTCTCTCCCTCCTCCTATCCCTGCCAAACTTTCATGGAGAAGAGATGGGATTAAGTTCCTCGGGGTGTTCCTTGGCCCTGGGAACTTTGTGAGGCATAACTGGGATGGCTTGTTGGCACACATTGAAGTACTGTTGCTGAAATGGAAGAACTTGCTCTGCCAACTGTCCTACCGAGGTAGGGTACTAGTCATCAACAGTCTGGTCACCACTAAGTTATGGTGCAAGGTTCTTTCCCTGCAGCCGCCCAAAACTCTGGTGGAGGACATACAAAAATGCATCACCCATTTCTTCTGGTCCAGAAAGCATTGGCTGAGACCAGAGATTCTAAACTTACCAACTGCAGAGGGTGGCCAAGGGCTGGTCAATGTCAAGTGCCGCATCATGGCTTTCCGTCTACGAACAACATGGCGCTTCCTGTTTGAACCATGTTTGGCCTGGAGACAGCTTACCGGCTGCATCTTACGTCAAGCGGGGAAGGTTGGACCTTGCACAGGAGCTGTTCCTGATGGACTCGACCAGGATAGATCTATCGATGCTACCTGCCTTTCACCAAAGCCTACTGAATGCGTGGCAAGCCTTTACCTGTCTCCGTGACCCCTCGACTTATGTTCGGTCCATGTTCTTCAACGAACCATTATTTCACAACTCTGTATTTGGTGAGTGGGTGAATGAAAGCACCTTCTTTCAGAAGTTTATAAATGCCTCAGTAACAAAAGTGTGTCACTTGAGAAACGCCACCAATGACAGGTGGATCAGTGTTACCACTCTGGCTTCGATGGTTGGCATTAGATCGTGTCGCAGAGTTGACATTTTTTTGAAAATGGTGCTTCGCATCTACTGTACCTCAAATGGCTGGGCAAGCAATCCTCCCGTACCCACCTCTGAATCTTCTCCACCCTTCCCCAATCTGTGTCTATCTGGTTCTCTCAGTTTGTAACCGATTTGTTTTGGCCGCTCTCTATCCTTTTCTGGGAGCAATCGAAAGACCCTGTATATGCAATGCTTAAAAATCCTTTTTCCTTCGTTGTCCTCCCCTGTACCCTGTAGATGGCCTGCAGTCCTGCCGAATACCCCTCCCCTTTACCCTATTTGGGGGTGGTACTATAAACAGCCTGTGCCGAAATGTGTTGGGGATCTTCAATGGAGAATTGCTCATTGGATCCTACCCACAAATTCCCTAATTCACCGCTTCTCGCAAGTGATAAGTGAGCAATGTCCATTTTGTGGACAAACTGAAACCTTGCCTCATGTGAATGTACGCTGTGACCGGTTAACTCCTTCTATTTCTTTTCTTTAAAATGTTAATTGCACGGTTTTCCTTTGTTTTTGATTTTCCTGCCTTTATTTTTGGCCCTAGTGGGCGGCTAAATTCCCCAACAACTATTTTAATTCATTTCTTTATTGTGCAAGCCAAGTTGGCGATATATAAGACCAGGAAATCAAAGATACGGAATGATTTGTATAGTACAGATGTTTTGGAAATGTTTAAAGCTCTCTGTGTTTTAAAAGTGAAGCTGAAATTTTGTTGTTGGTCTGAGTTACAACTCTTTGAGAAGCAGTTGTGTGTGAGAGATGCATTTTGCCAAAATAGCTGAGGGTCAGTTAGTATTTACTATGTAGTTGTTTTCCTTAATACTTGCTTGTTTATTTGCTGATAATTTGTTTATTTATAATGTAAATGCTTGTGCAACTGTTGTGATTGTTTTCTTTGAATCATCATTTATTGTTTTTTAAATACTTTTGTAATAAAAGGACATAAAAGTCAAGTCTCTCTCTCTCTCTCCCTCCCTGCCGGCTGTTACGATTTGGGTGTGGCGTCATGGCGGCTGTGTGTGCTGAGCTGTGAGTACTGTGCTGTGTTGGCGTCTTTCCTATCCCCATCTCACTTCCTTTGTGTCTTGTACGTGTTTGTGGAGTTTTCCCCGTGTTTTCCTCTCTTTGTCGAGACAAGAGAGGGAGAGAGAGCAGCTATTTGGAGGCATTGGCGGTAGGCCTTTCCCCGTTTTGGGCGTTGGTTATCGCGATTAAATTTGGTTTCGTTTTTTTTCTCTTCGTCGTTAATCCGGCATCTTTCCGGAGTATAGACGTTCCACTTTAAATCATATTTATTTTCTTTCGTTTGGTTGAATTATTACTACCTTTTCCTTTTTTTCTTTTTAATCTCCGCAACCCGAGTTGTTTGGGTAAAACGGAGTTCTTTTGTTTTAGTCATGGCGACTACCCGTTCGCAGCAAGATGCTGCGTTCGAATCGTTAAAACCGCAAACATGCTCTGGTTTGTGTCCCTCCTGAAGGGATTCTGACGGAAGAGATCGTCTTGGCGGTTGGAGAAGTTATCGGAATCGAACATGTACGTGCTGCGTCACGTATGAACCAAAAGGTTGTGGTCTTCGTTGCGGATGAGCATCGAGTTCACGATGTCGTGAGTTCCGGGTTAACCACAGAGAGTGGTCACTTTGTTATGGCCTCCCCGATGGATGTCCCGGCAATGAAAATAATCGCTTCAAATTGTCCTCCCTTCGTGTCCAATGAAAAACTCGTGTCTGTTTTGTCTCGATATGGTACAATCGTTTCGAGAATCTCGATGATCCCCCTCGGGTGCCGCCATGAAAAAGTGAAGCACATGATGAGCTTTCGACGGCAGCTTCACATGGTTCTTCCAGACCGTCGGGATGATACGGGTTTAAAGATTTCATTTAAGATTAAAATTGTTGACCGTGATTATCAAATATACGCTTCATCATCGACCTTAACATGTTTTCTTTGTGGGGCTTTTGGGCATTTAAAAAGATTTTGTCCGAAAGCTGCTTGTTCAAAGTGTGGGGAATCAGGCAACGTTGATCAATATTGTCAAACGGTTAACAACCCACTACCTCGTGTGGTGGAGGAGGTGACACCCAGTGTCTCAAATGTTTCTGCTGACACTGTGTCCTTACAGAGTGAGGAGGGTAAAGAGGATTTTGTGACCAGCAAAAAAACGTAGAGCCTCCGCTCCTCGTGGCCCCACTAGTGCACCCAAAGTAGTTGTACTGGATATGAGTGGCGCAGTAGCTGAGGAACCTCAAGATGGTGAGAAAAAAGATGGATTACCTTCCAATGATGGAATGTTAATCCAAAGTGCACAAGGTGGTACGGTTCCATTAAATAGTTGCACAAATGAAGGGTCTATTATGATTGATGAGACGTTGGTTGAATGTCAGGAGACATCACCATCATCATCATCACCACCACTGCCTGAGCCTCAACAAAATAGTCCGTTGATCCTTCCCAATGTTCCCACTGCAACAAATGATCAGAATACAGTTTGTGTGGCTCCGACAGAGGTGCCCGACGTAGTTGTACAAGAGGGTGGTGCAACAGCCCCATCTCATGTCGAAGTAGACCTCCCTAGGCCCACCCCCCAGACCCAAGACCAGTCTATAAACGAGTTGGTAAAGGTCCAAACTGAAATTTACGAACCTGGTGGAATACTATCTGGGCTGTCTGCTTCAGATGATGACATGGAGGTGACTGAGCCGTCACAGTCGTCATCTGAGCAGTTACAAATACTCCCCGAGGTTATTGTGACCTTTCTAAATGAGACATTTAGGCAGCGAAATGTCATGATTCAAAAACATTTTCCTGACTTGCTTTCCTTCATGCAGACTGCAAAGTGTATAGTTAGAAATTCTAAAGATTTTGAAGTAACAAAAGCACAAATTCATCGACTGAGGAAATTCATTACAAAAGCAAGGTTGGAACTGTCTCAACAGCAGCTAAACCCCTCTTGATAAGGCATGAAAAGGAAGGAAGTGCTGTTTGGCACCTTAAACATGAATGGCGGTGGTGCTAACCATTTACGTCAGCTCCAAGTTAAAAACTTATTGTTTCAGAAACATATCGATATATGTTTATCGCAGGAAACACACATAACAGAGACTTCACAGCCTGACTGGCTCCGCCTTAATACTGGGCAGTGCTTCTTTAGCAACCTGTCTTCTGTTTCTGCGGGAATTGCTTTCTTGCTTCGTCCGGGGTTTGTTCCTGACTCTTGTAATTTTAATGAAATAGTTATAGGACACTTAGCATCCTTAGAGGTGGTCTATGAAGGATTTCACCTCACCTTACTCAATGTATATGCTCCTAGCAGCAGCTTAGCTCGTAAAGATTTTTTCACACGTCTGGCCAATTACCTTCACACAGTAGCCTTTGATCATTGTATCTGTATTGGAGGAGATTTCAATTGCACCTTTGAACCCAGTTTAGATAGAAATACACCAGAACCACATCCAGAATCTCATAAAGATTTATTGAATTGTTTTTCATCACTTGGTCTACTTGCTGCATGGCGTATCCAGCACCCTACAGCATTTCAGTACACATGGTGCCGTTGTGCTGGTGGGTTAATAACACTTGCAAGGCTTGATAGATGGTATATTAATTCCACTTTTAGAAACGTACTCGTGTCTTGTAATCATTTCCCTTCTACTTTCTCTGATCACCACCTGGTTGTACTTGGTCTATCCTTTTCTCAGTCAATTGGTGAAAGTGCGTATTGGACTTTCAATACCAGCCTGTTGGAGGATTGCTGTTTTAAGGATGCTTTTCGTAGTTTTTGGGAAACACTCATCCAAAGAAAACCGTGTTATTCTTCTATTCAGTTATGGTGGGATAACGTGAAAGCCCAGATTCGCGTCTCTTGTCAATACTTTAAGTCCCTTTCCCCAAGCAAGAGTAAGATTGCTGTTTCGCTCTTAGAAACTGAAATTTTACACTTAGAGGAAGACTTGGCTAAGTCTCAAAATGGCAGGAAACTTCAGTTATTATTGGAGAAAAAAGCTTATTTAAGAGAACTGATTCATGAAAAAGTAACGGGGATGTCAGTTAGACTCAGAATCCAAAATGTGAAGTTCTCTGACACCACAAACAAAAGTTTTTTCCAGTTAGAAGGGGTTAAGAAGTCCCAAAGGCAAATGTTTTCCTTGTTAGATGCTAAGGGGAATATTACACAAAATGAAAGTGATGTAAAGATGCTTGTGAAAAGGTTTTTTTCTGGCTTATTTGCGGAGAAAGCTGTGTGTAAAGATATGGTTGATGATATGACGAATTACCTGCCTTCGTTGAGTTGTGACCAGTGTCAAGGTCTTGAAGAGCCGTTCGCTTTGGAGGAGCTAAGCACAGCTCTGCGTAGCTTTGATCACGGAAAAGCCCCTGGGATCGACGGCCTTCCAGTGGAATTTTTTGCAGCTTTATGGATAGAGTGTACCATTATGGATGGCATAGGGGATTTGCTTGTCCGAGTAAGAGTTAGGAAGAAAGATCAATTTTCACTTGTGCAAAAATGCTACTCACAATTACATCGCCTGTGCGTCGGCCTGTGATTGAACCAGAGAGTTGGCCTGTGAGTCAACTTCCTTTCCAATGTCTGCAAGAATTGAAATACTGATTGTGAATGTGTAAAATTATATGAAAGAGGACCATGCATATCAATAGACGATGCCATCGAAAAGGAGAGCAGCTGTCAATAGAAAAGGGTGTCTGACTTATCAATTTGACATTATTGCACAGGAAATGACAAACAAAGAAACAGTTCATTTCCATCGGGTAATATTACGATGAGAGGTCAGCCGATACCTTTATTATGTCCATCAGCATCCATGGCACTTGGGGAAAACAAAAAAAAACAAACAAAAAAAAAACGTGGCATCAGCCAGCCGCAGCCAACTATCACGTACCGTCTCGAAGTCAATGCCATCCTTTTATCTCTTCGTATACAAGTGCAACTCACTGATCGCAACGTCACTCCATTTAACTTTATTAAAATGATGATAAAGACGTGAAACCCGTGGAACATCCACGGAAGGGATATCGTTCGTCTGTTTTCAGCTCGTTATCTTTAAGCTTCCTTACGTCTCGCCACCTGCTACACCTCTCTGAGTTACGAGGATTTATGCAACGCACCCCGAGTATCGCAACGTCACTCCATTTAACTTTATTAAAATGACGATAAAGACGTTTCCTTATCTATCTATAATTCCAGTAATCTCTGTGTGTGTGTTTGTCTGTGTGTATGTCTGTGTGTCTGTGACCGCTGTTTCTCGACAACCACGGGTCCGATATACTTTAACCTTGCCAGGTATATTGCTGGGGACCTGAGGATGTGCCTTTTCAAGGTTTCATATTAATCGGAGAAGTAGTTACCGAGCTATGTCCAAAAAACGATTCAACCAATCAGAGAGCAGCGAGCTATCACGTGTGCCGAACGTGCCGAACAGACTCTGCCTCGGACGGCACATTTGAGAGCGTATTCATTTATTTCACGTTGGCAAACTATGTTGCCGCTATGTTGGCGTTAAACTATGTTTTAAAACTAATTAAAACTAATTTGCGATTCTTTCGCTTTCCTGCGCGTTTGTGCACGCTATGGCGATTTCTTTACCAAACTCCGCAAGCCGTTCGCTTTGGACCAAACCATTTCATGTAAATAGAGGGGGGGGGGATTGTCACCGTACTCGCAAGCCGTTCGCTTTGGACCAAACCATTTCATGTAAATAGAGGGGGGGGATTGTCACCGTACTCGCAAGCCGTTCGCTTTGGACCAAACCATTTCATGTAAATAGAGGGGGGGGGGGATTGTCACCGTACTCGCAAGCCGTTCGCTTTGGCTTTGCGAATGGACCAAACCATTTCATGTAAATAGAGGGGGGGGATATAATTTTAGATATATATATAGTACGGGCATGCCCTAGTATATCCTAATTTCAAATGTTCAAGGGAATAAAAAAGCTTCCTTACATCTCGCCACCTGCTACACCTCTCTGAGTTACGAGGATTTATGCAACGCACCCCGAGTATCGCAACGTCACTCCATTTAACTTTATTAAAATGACGATAAAGACGTTTCCTTATATATCCTAATTTAAAATGTTCAAGGGAATAAAAAGACCATTTGGTTCACACCACCCATCACACCACTCGACTGTCCAATCAGCGGACGGCTCGCATCGCCTTCGCCCAGCAGACGCCAATACGATGGTGTCGTAAGATGGCGTCGTATCGGCCGATAATCGGATGCTTTTGGGTCCCAAAGTCGGCGAATTCAGATTTTTCGAGTATGGCTGTACGTGATAAACAAAGAGCGCGGTTCGTAGATGGAAAATGCATTAGTGCCGTGGGCATCGGGTCACTGGGTGCGGCGTAAAAGGGATAACAAAGTCGAGTCCTTACGGTATTATTATATAGATGTTTCATGGGTACGTTGATTGCATACGATTGTGTCCTCTTTTTCTTTTACTGAACAATGTGTTTGGTCAAGTTAATGTTCCTTTTTCTCTCCGGTTGTTTATTTTTGGCCTTGGGGTCATTTCAGCAAAGGAAAAATTGTTAATGTTTCTGAATTATTTATTGTCAGAGGCTAAACTGGCCATCTATTTGTCGCGAAAAGCGAAAATTAAGGGCAAGCCACCTGAGCAATGTAATGTGATCCTGCACTTCCAATCCCTGGTCACAACTCGGTTAAAACTGGTATTTAAGTATTATAGTAGAAATGCAAACATTAAGGATTTTGTTGAGACATGGTGTGTGGGAAGAATATGCGGGGTAAATGAAAATGTATTAGAGATCTACATGTAGGTGTTTCCTTGTCCTTGCAATCTCTTGTTTTGGAATGTAGTACATTTACATTGATTGTTTCTCCTTTTATTTGACTTTCTATGACTTTAGTTGTATTCGCTTGAAAACTGTTTTTTGGTTTATTCTTGTTGACGCTTGTTTTTGTAGTTTTATAATAAAAGGACTTAAAAGTCAAAGTTTCTCTCTCTCTCTCTCTCTCTCTCTCTCTCTCTCTCTCTCTCTCTCTCTCTCTCTCTCTCTCTCTCTCGCTCTCGCTCTCCCTCTCTTTCTCTCCCGCGCCCCTGCTGGACTGTGGTGAGTCGTGCATGGTGTGGCAATCATGGCAGCTGTGGGTGTTGAGCTGTGAATATGGTGTTGTGTTGGTGGTCGTTCCTATCCCCCTTTCACTCCATTTGTGTCCTTGTACGTGGTTGTGAAGCTTTCTCCGTGTTCCTCTTCTGTTCTTTAGACAAGAGAGGGAGAGAGAGACAGCACGGTAACGGTTAGCCACCTGTATTTATAACGTGGGTTATTTATATCATGCCGATTATTTATTTAATTAATTTCCATTTCCTTAGCCTTATATAAACATTGTTACTGTTTAGTTTGTTTAGTTTATTGCGTTGTTACTGTTTAGTTTGGTTAGTTTATTGCCGATAAATGGCTAATAGGAATAGTCAAAGGGCTGCTGATCGTGTTAGTGATGAGGTGTTATCGCGTAAGCACGGGCTGTGCCTTGTTCCGCCGGAAGACGTGCAAATGGACGATGTTCTACTTGCAATCGGGGATTTGATCGGGGTAAAGAACATTCGTGCTGCGTCTCGAATGAACCACAAAGTGGTGGTTTTCGTGTCACAAGTTAGCCTTGCAGACATCGTGGTGCAGAACGGGTTAACGTTGGGGAACGACCAATTTGTCCCGGTATCGTCCATGGACACGCCGGCGGTTAAAGTTATTTTAAGTAACGTTCCGCCCTTTCTGAGGAATGAAGAAATCCTACGTAAATTAGGGGAGCATGGGACTGTCGTCTCACGAATTATCACGGTCCCCCTGCGAACCAGGAACGGAAGGCTGAAGCATGTCGAGTCGTTTAGACGTTTCTGTTTCGTCGTACTAAAGGATGAGGCAAAACAGCTGAACATATCTATAAATTTTAAAATAGGAGATCATGATTACCGGATCGTTGCAGCTACTGAGACCTTGATTTGCTATACATGTGGGGCATACGGACACACTCTGCAGTATTGTCCTGATGTGAGGAAGACTTACGCTGCAGCAGCAGGGGCACCCCCCCCCCCCCCCCCCTGTAAATGACTTGAACGACCCTGTAGATGAGCCAGGTGTAGAAAAAAGGTCAACACCGGAATACCAGGGTGCGGGTAATAGTGGTGCTGGTGGCGAGGCCCATATGGTAGTGGAGCAACTATATGTGGAGGAGAGGCCTCAACCTCAAGAACAAAGGGACTATGAGGAGGTGAAGCTGATGGAGACTGAGTCGAGGAGAAACTTGAAACGCTCTCTTGCGAATGATGAGAATGGAGGAAAAGGAAACAAAATGGTTCTTGTGCAGGCAGATGGAAATACAGACCAACCTGATGACCATGAGCAAAATGGTAATGCAATAGGTAGAGATGGGAATCTGCCAATTTCACAGGATGAAGAGAATCGAAGCATTACTGAGTGTGTCACCGGGTGTGATGGTGGACACCCTGCACCATGCGATGAGCAGTTAAGGACCCTCATCTCAACGGAAGATGATGAGAAACAGATTGATAAGTCTGTGGTAGACAACAACGATGGGGTAGTTGGTGCCATGCAGATGCAACAAAAAGACCATGGTGACAATGACACAGATGAGGTGCCAGTACCTGACACACTACTAGGTGAGAGTAGGGTCGAGGTTGATGAGGAAGGATGTAGTCTTGCTGCCCTGAGTGAGTCTCAGAAGGAGCAGGTGAGGCAAGCAAAGGTGACAAAAGGGAAGGTCATTGATTTCTTAAACGAAACGTTTAGACAACGTCATGTTGTAATTAGAGATCATTTCCCTGATGTTAAAGCTTTCATTAAGGCTTCAAAACCTCTTTTACAAAAAAAATGACCCCATGCTCTCGGAGCCTCAATTTCAACATCCTCGAAAAGCAGTAACAAAGGCGAATAAGGAATTGCAGGCGGACGGTGAGCTACCACCTTAGAATGACAATGTGAGAAATACATATTGCCTCCCTGAACATTAATGGGGGGGTGTGCCCCCTTACGAAAAATTCAAGCAATCCAGGCAATGGAGAGAGTAAAAGCAGATGTCATTCTATTGCAAGAGACCCATGCCACAAACAATTTGGCAGCTGAATGGTGTAAACTTTTTAAAGGGCAATGGTGGCTGAGTGGGGTTTCCACACCCAAGGCTGGTGTTGCCATCGCCTTAAGTCCCAGGCTTCCCACTCAGAGTGTTATTTATAGGGAGGTCCATAAGGCACATTTGATAGCGGTGGAGTTCAACTGCAATACACAAAAGCTTATTATAGTAAATGTGTATGCACCAAGTGAACCTATAGAAAGAAGAACATTCTTTTCCACATTGCGGGACTTTGTAAAGGGGCTGGATCCAGCTGCTCTCACCTGTATCGCAGGGGATTTCAACCGTACAATTGATCCTTCAGTGGACAGGAATGGACATGAACCCCACGGCACTTCTGCAAAGGTGTTAGAGAGCCTCATCAATAACTATTGTTTTGAGGGTGTGTGGAGGTTGCAGCATGGTGCAGATGTCACGATGGCGTCATATCAAGGGCAAGGCTGGACAGGATCTATATCAATAAGCCAATGCTGAATGTGGTGTCCACTAGCCAAATACTCCCAACAGGGTTTTCAGATCATAATTTAGTGTCAATGTCCTTTAAATTAACCCTGACATCAGGAGGTAGCGCGTACTGGTCACTCAATACTCCTCTTTTAAGTGATAAGAAATTTAAAGATGCCTTCCGAACCATGTGGGGGAAAATTCGGTCCTCTAAGCTTGAGCATGCCAACCTTTGCATATGGTGGGACCTTGCAAAGTGTCAAGTTAAATCGTTTTGTCAACAGTATAGTCTGTATACTACTAAAATGCAAAGTCTCTCAAATGACTCATTAAAGGCTGAAATTGCAGCATTGGAACAGAATCGTAATGGGGCTAGAAAAGATTTTGGATGTGATCGGTTACTATGGACAAAAAGGTCGTTACTGACCGAAATGGTGTGGCAGCGGGCAATGGGTACCTTGGTGCGTATGAGGATGAGTTACTTGACTTTGGATATGCCAAATAAGGACTTCTTTAGCTTGGAGAATTCGGTCAAAAACTCTCAGCAAATTCGAAAGCTCTGCACTGCTAACGGGTCAACGGTTACCTCCCAACCGGAGATTAAGGCGGCCTTGAAACTGCTTTACTCTGACTTGTACTCTGCCCAGAGTATCAGCAGTGAGGCGATACAGGAGCTGATTGCCGGGCTCCCAGAAGTCTAGGAGGACAAGCAACACACACTGGAATCGTTAATTTCGCCTGATGAACTTGAAGCAGCCATGCGAGGCTTGAAAGATGGTAAAGCCTCGGGGATTGACGGGCTGCCTGGAGAGTTTTATAAGACATTTTGGAATCTTGTGGGACCCGATCTGCTTGAAGTCCTTGACGAAAGCCTTCGTGCTGGAGAACTTCCTCTGTCCTGTAGAAGGGCGGTCGTATGCCTTTTGCCGAAGGCTGGGAACATTCAACTCATTGAGAACTGGCGACCTGTTTCATTAGTGTGTGCTGACTACAAAATCTTGTCTAAAGTATTAGCAAACCGGCTGAAAGAGGTGATCAGCTCTGTCATACAGCCGGATCAAACCTACTGTGTTCCTGGATGGTCCATGCATGATAATTTGTTTCTGGTAAGAGATATTATTTCCTGTAAAAAGTATGTGCCTGCCAGTTTTGGGTTATTGTTTCTGGATCAAACAAAGGCTTTTGATCGTGTTGATCATGCATACTTGTTTTTGGTTGTTAAGGGGATGGGTTTTGGTGAAACCTTCATATCATATGTTAAACTTTTATATACAAACATTTTCTGTATGATGAAAGTAAATAATAACTTATGTTCCCCCTTTCCCTCTTTCGACGGGTATCCGCCAAGGCTGTCCTCTCTCGGGACTGTTATATACAATTGCCCTTGAACCACTTTTGGCATCTTTCAGGAAACGATTGCCTCAGGATATGGGGGTAGAGGGGTCAAAATTGTCGTAACAGCTTATGCTGATGACGTTTGTGTTTTAATTAAAGGCCGAGCAGTGTGGCTGCAGTACAGCAGTGCCTAAAAGACTTCTCTGCAGCCTCTTCTGGTGAAGTAAACTGGAGTAAAAGTGTAGCCTTGTGGTGTAGTTCAGGTAACCCTTCAGTCACATCGCCACCATCACTCCCACAAAATCTGGTATGGAAAACAGACGGAGTCAAATATCTTGGAGTTTATCTTGGAAACCATGAAATGGAAATGAGGAATTGGGAAGGAGGTGTGGAACAAATCGCATACCGTTTAAAATCATGGAAAGGACTACTGTGGTATCTTTCATGCAGAGGCCGTCGCTCTTGTTATCAATAACCTGGTTGCAGCGAGATTGTGGCATAAAGTCATTACCCTGCAGCCCCCAAGCAGCTGATCCCTGCTATCCAGAGGAAGTTGATAGACTTCTTTTGGAGTGGCTACCACTGGCTGCGGCCCAGTAAACTGTACCACCCTCGAAAGGAGGGGGGTCATGGAGTCATTGATGTCTCTGGTCTCGGCTTATGGCTTTTCGCCTTCAGTCTGTGCAGAGACTACTGTATACGGAGGAGCTGCCCTGGCGCCATTTGCACATTTTCTATTACAACAGGTTGGTGAACTGAACTATGATCGGCACCTTTTCCTGGTGGACCTTGATTGTGTCAGCGGTGCTTCATTTCCGGGTTTTTATCAGAGTTTGCCTGATGCATGGAAAGGCTTGAGGTTAAACGTTGTCTTGAGGCATATAATTGTCATAATTTCCTCCAAGAACCTCTGTTCTATAACAGCCTTTTCCCATGCATTCCCGTAGCCATGCCTCAATTCAAAAATCCATTCATGGAGGCGTATCAAAGTGAACGACCTAAGGGATGCATCTGGAACCAAGTGGAGGTCTGCTGGGGGTGGTGGCGACAAGTGTATGTGTAGCATCTGTTCGAGTTGTTCAACAAATCAAACAGGTAGTCGTAAAAAAATTCAGGCAGCTAAACATTGGCTGGGAAGGCGCCAGAATTGTCGAAGATTTTCGGCTGTCTTTCCCCGAAATCCAGGTGCTGCCCTCTGTCCAGTCCAATGATGATGGGTTTCCCTCTCCCTTTCACTTAGTAACTAAGGCTGGTGTCCTTAAACTCGTGAGGGGGAAAGAAGTCTCATCCCTGTCTGGAGCGAGGCGTGTGGCCTTGTGGTCAGAACGTTTAGGGCCGGGGTCTCCTTCTACTCCACTGTGGCATGATATGTTTGTTCCACCCCATCTATGGGTTCCTAGCGGATATCCAATGGAGGCTAACACATTGGGCTCTCCCTCAAAACACTTTTATTCACCACCTTAATGCCTCGGTGCCTGTAAATTGCCCCTTCTGCGAGCAGGAGGAGGATCTTTTTCATGCATATGTCCAGTGTAGGAGGTTAGCACCTTATTTTCTGTGATTGCACACCTTTCTTATAAATTATATCTTTCATTTTACCTTGCATGTTTATTTTTGGTGTACCCTTTACCTTTTCTTGTAAAAATGCTGGTGCCTTGTTGAATGTCTTGATTGCCATTGCAAAATATGCAATTTATCAGTCAAGAAAAATTAAGATTGATAATGTGATGGTCATGACGTCATTCCCATGTTTAAAGGGCTGGTGTCAGCAAGAATAAGGCTGGAATTTGATTACCATATGAGCAACGAGAATGTTGAACTTTTTGAATGGGAATGGTGCATTAACGAGGCCTTGTGTGTGGTTCAGGACTCGAAACTCGCCGTAATGTTTTAAGAATTGCATCAAGAGTGTGATGCTTTGTTTTTGTTGTACCTTGTTTTTTCTCTCTCACCCTGCTTGTAAATACCTCTGCGGTATGGATTGACCTGGTTGTGCATTTTATGGAAATATACGGTGTTCAAATTCAATTCTCTCTTTGTCTCTCTCTCTCTCCCTCTCTCTCCTCTCTCTCTCTCTATCTCTCTCTGTCTATGCCTGTCTCCCTCTCCCTCTCTCTCTCTCTCTCCCCCGTCTCTCTCTCTTCTCTCTCACTCTCTCCCTCCCTCTCTCTCACTCTCTCTCTCTCTCTCTCTCTCCCCCGTCTCTCTCTCTCCTCTCTTTCTCTCTCTCTCTCTCTCTCTCTCTCTCTCCTCTCTCTCTCTCTATCTCTCTCTCTGTCTATCCCTGTCTCCCTCTCCCCCTCTCTCTCTCTCTCTCTCTCTCCCCCGTCTCTCTCTCTCCCCCGTCTCTCTCTCTCCTCTCTCTCTCTCTCTATCTCTCTCTCTGTCTATCCCTGTCTCCCTCTCCCCCTCTCTCTCTCCCCCGTCTCTCTCTCTCTCTCTCTCCCCCGTCTCTCTCTCTCCTCTCTTTCTCTCTCTCTCTCTCTCTCTCCCCCGTCTCTCTCTCTCTCTCTCTCTCTCTCTGTCTATCCCTGTCTCCCTCTCCCCCCCCCCTCTCTCTCTCTCTCTCTCCTTCTCTCTCCCTCTCTCTCCCTCTCTCTCCCTCTCTCTCCCGGCTGTTGCGATTTGGGGTGTGGCGTCATGGCAGCTGTGTGTGAGGAGCTGTGAGTACTGTGCTGTGTTGTTGTCTTTCCTATCCCCATTTCACTCCCTCTGTGTCCTTGTTCGTGTTTGTGAAGTTTTCCCCGTGTTTCCTTTTTTTGTTGAGACAGGAGAGAGAAAGAGAGCGCGCACGGTGAGTTTGTGTGCGAGGTCGAAAGAACCTTGTGTTCTTCGGGCCTGTGCTCTGCTTGCCGTGTTTCTCATAGTCGGCAATCTGCTTTTCATTATTTTTACTTTCCTTTTACCTTCGCCTGCAGGTTTTGCTCTCGACAGGTTCTCTTTCGTTTGATTTTGAAACCGTTTCTTTAGTTTCATTTATTTATAGCAATGGTGAACGTTCGTTTGCACAATAGCAGGTATGAGTCATTGACTCGTAAACACGGGCTTATTGCTTGCCCGCCTGACGGAGTGAGCGTCGAGGACGTGGTAACCAGTATTGGTAAACTTGTCGGCCTGGATAATGTCCTCGCTGCCTCCAGGATGAACCACAGAATCGTGGTCTTTGTATCAAAGGAACGCCTCGTTAATGAGGTGGTAGAACATGGTCTGTCCTTACCCCAGGACATTTACATAAGTGTTAGTCCGATGGACACACCGGCGGTTCGAATCATTTTGTCGAATTTACCGCCCTTTATAAAAAGCAAGCAGATTGTCGCTTCGCTTAATAGTTTCGGCACCATCGTGTCCCGGATATCCATGATCCCCCTGCGACTTCGAGCAGACGCCTCGCTCCGACACGTCATGACCTTCCGGCGTCATTGTTATATTATCCTCAAAGACAACGCTCAGACGCTTAATGCGACCATAACGCTGTCGCTCAATGGTCATAACTATCAAATATATGTGTCGACCGAAACGACGACCTGTTTCATTTGCGGGCAACACGGACATGTTAAAGGTGCCTGCACGAAGGTAACTGTCCCCGTGAGAACAACCGAGCAGTCAGAACCTGGTAATGCTGCGGACGATCAGCCGTCCACATCGACGGCAGCAGTGAGAGATACCTGTACGAAGGTAACTGTCCCCGTGGGCACGCCTAAACAGGCGGCACCTGGTAATGCTGTGGACAATCAGCCATCGACATCGACAGCAGCAGAGAGAGATACCTCCATGGATGACGGAGGTTTCATTGTTGTTACTGCTTGGACGAAGCACAAACGGCTGAACGTTAATGACGAAGCAGCAACAAGGGATTCGAAAAAGATTGTGTTGACTGGAAACGACAACGGACCCCTCACTGAGGTGGCTCCTTGTGTTACCGACATAGCCTTACACAATAGATTTGCATCTCTAACTCCTGATGATGACAAATAACTAATGAATCAAAGTGAAAGAGCTGCTTGTGATGACAATAATGGACCTGCAGCTCCTTTAACTGCTGAAGTCAACGATGAGCCCATTTTAGCCTCTGTCTCTGTGGGACGTGAGGGACCTGAGGAGGTCGTGCCTCAGAATGGCCCAGGCTGTGCGGATATGGAATGCACAGTTTCTGTCTGTGCGGGGCGTGAGGCACCTGAAGAGGTCGTGCCTCAGAATGTCCCGGGCTGTGCGGAATGTACAGTTTCTGTCTGTGCGGGGCGTGAGGCACCTGAGGAGGTCATGCCTCAGAATGTCCCGGGCTGCGCAGACATGGAATGCACAGTTTCTGTATCAGCCGGGCATGGCGCACCTGGGGAGGTTGTGCCTCAGGATGTCCCAGGCTGTGCCCTCATGACATGTACAAGTTCTGTCATTGAAACGCCTCATATAATTCCAGAGCGTGGCATGACCATAGCGAGTCATGAAGAGGTGAATCTCGCAACCCCTGTTGCATCATTGTCTGGTTTGCAGACACGTCCATAACCTGCAGACATTCAGGGGATGGCACACGCAGCATCTGTTGCACCGGTGCCTGCTTTACCGTTAGAGGGTGAGACTCACGCTGATCAATTGGACTATGACTCCGATGGAGCCTCATCCCTCACGTCTGGCATCAGCATCGAGGCTTGGAACGAATTGTTGTTGTCTCATGGGCCGGAGGGTGATCTGGGCATCAGACCTGCAGAAATTCTAAAATTCCTGAAAGACACTTTTCGGAAGAGGCGAGTAAAGGTGAAAGATTTATTTCCAGACCTAAAAATCTTCATAACATCCGCGAAATATCTCGTTCTGAAGTCCAGCCAGCTCGGAGTTGGGGAACGAGAAGTATACCGCCTCAAGAAGTACATCATCAAAGCGAAGGAAGAGCTACAAGTAGACCAACCTTCCGCTATATAACTCCTTCTCCTTCTTCTTCACATGACCTTTTCTGTAGCTACCCTGAATATCAATGAGGGCGGTCCCCATTGTGCAAGACCCAGGTCAAATTCTTCACTGATGAAAAGCATATTGACGTCATGCTTTTACAGGAGATGAGATGCAGTCCTTCTTGCAAAAGCCAATGGCGAAGGTTGATGGACGGCCAATGGTTTTTCAGTAGCTTGGCTTGCCCTAGAGCCCAGGTAGCTATATTCTTCTCATCTTCTTTCCTCCAAACTGACATTGTTTTTGAAGACATAATTAAGGGGTACATAATTTGTGTCTCTTTCACCTTCAATGGTTACAAGCACACACTTTTTAATGTCTACTCACCCCGTGACAGCACTGACAGGGTCACCTTCTTCACACAGTTAGAAACATCACTCACTCATGTGGATTTTAATAATCTTGTTTGCTTGGGTGGGGATTTTAATTGTACTCTAGACTCTGCCATGGACCGGAACGGTAAATAACCTCATCTAGCTCGTACCGTCCCACTGGCAAGGGTTTTATCTAAATTTTCTTTCGTTGACGCATGGAGACTTCACAACTCCCTCATACGCCAATATACATGGTGTCGCTGTCTTGACGGTCGGCTTTCCTTCGCTCGGCTAGATCATGTTTACATAAATAGTAATTTTCTTAACATGATGGGCAATGTGCAAATTTTACCAATCGGTTTCTCCGATCATCACATGGTCACCTTTTCTCTTCTCTCTCCGATACGGAACTATGGAGCTGCACATTGGATTTTTAATGTGGACCTTTTAGAGGATCAAGCTTTCCTTAAAGCCTTCTGGGCTTTCTGGGGCACACTGCTTTTGCGGAAGCCTTCCCTTTCTTCCCTCAATCAATGGTGGGATAATGCTAAGGCGCAAATTAAAACCTTTTGTCAGCAGTAAAGATTATTTTGTACAAAAGATGAGTCTCTCTTTAAAAGTGTTATTGAAAAAGAAATTTTAGCTTTGCAAAGCCATCTGTCACCTTCCAACACAATGGAAACAAATCTTTCATTGGCCAAAAAGAAAGCTATTCTCAACAGGCTATGTGTAAAACAAGCTAGAGGTGCCATGATTCGTCTCCGTCTGGAGAGCATGCATCATCTGGACGTGCCTTCTAGTTTCTTCTTTCGACTTGAACACACTTCAAAGGGTAGCGAGCAGCTCACCTTGTTACGGACTGTGCAGGGCAATATGATAAAGGATCACAAGGGCATTAGAACCCTGGTTAAAGATTACTTTTCTGATCTGTATTGTATGAAAGACATTGATGACGAAATGGTGCATTCTTTAACCGCGTCCTTGCCCACCTTGTCAGCTACTGCACGTCAAGAGCTGGACAGAAAAATAACTATGGAGGAACTGTTTGTCGCACTACAAGCCTTGCCGAATGGAAAAGCGTCTGGCTTTTTTTTTTTTTTTTTTCTTTTTTTTTGTATACAATATCGAGGCTCGTGAAAGAGCGAACATTAATCACACAGAAAGACAAACCGACACATAAAACATATAACATAGGGAGCGGTAGACAAGATGGGGAGAGAGGGGGAAGGACACAAACACAACATTTGAGAGCAGGGACCGAGAGACATGGAGACATCGAGAGATCTGAGAGAGGGCGAGGGCTTTGGGGGGGGGGGGGGCGTGGGAAGGGGGCAGTGGGAGAGGTATAAAACATATGGACACTGCCAGGACTTCCAGGAAAGAAGTTGGAATTTCAAACAAGGTGGATCTGGGGTGAATTAGCGGGGGTAGAAAAGATCAAGGTTTTGGATGGGGGAAGATAAGAGATGGTGGTGAACAGCTGTTTTAAAGACCTGGAGGGAGGAGTGGGATGGAAGGGAGTGAGGGAGTTTGTTCCAGAGGCGGGAGAAAAGAGGAATGAAAGAGTGAAGGTGAGCGGAGAGCCGAGATTTCGGCAGTTTAACCATCAGAGGGTTGCTGGCAGATCTTGTGCGACCTGTAGGAATATTTGGGGGACAGAGCACAGAGAGAGCTGGGGGTGCAAGGCCGGAGAGGAGTCGGTAGAAGACAGAAAGACCACCTACCTGCCTGCGGTGAGTGAGTGAAAGGCCCTCAGAGATAGCTTCATCGCGGGAGATTCCAATAATTCTGAAAGCTTTGGTTTCAACAGCGTGAAGCCGAGCTAGGTGTGAGGCAGCAGCACCGGCCCATAGGGGAGAACAGTATTCCATTGAGCTGCGGATGAAAGCCTTGTATGTGGTGAGGAGCTCAGGTGTGCTGAGGAAGGACTTCGCACGACGGAGGATGCCCAGTCGGCGACTGGCTTTGGAGGCCAGCTTGGAAATGTGGTTTTCCCAAGAAATATCATGGCAGATAGTGAGACCCAAAATCTTGAGCGACAGAACTTCTTGGAGAGGATTGTTGAGAAAGTAGATGGGAGGGTTGTCCAGTCGATCTTTTCGGAGAGACATAGTAAGAGTGTGAGATTTGTCAGGATTGAAAGACATGTTCCACTTGTTTGACCAGTCTGTGATTTTGTCCAGGTCTTCAGAGAGTGAGGAGGCAGCAGACTGCCGATCTGAGGGAAGAGGAATGGAGCGGCAGAGAGTGGAGTCATCAGCAAAGAGATAGAGAGGATTTTCGAGAGAGTCAGAGAGATCATTGATGAAGACCAGGAAAAGCACGGGGCCCAGAACACTGCCTTGGGGAACTCCAGCCTGAACAGGAAGAGGAGATGAGAGAAACCCATTCAGGGCCACACGTTGACGACGACTAGAGAGGAAGTCCGCCAGCCATGCGTGGAGATTTCCATGGATACCAAAGGAGGAGAGTTTGGTGAGCAGAGCGGGGTGCCAGACCGTGTCGAAGGCACGTGATATGTCGAGGGAGACAGCTCTAATTTCCTGTTTGGCATTGAGGACCTCCATCCATTGTTGAGACAGCAGAAGCAGCATGTCCAGAGTAGAGTGACCTGGTCTGAAACCAAATTGATGATCAGAGATCAAGCCATTGGAGAAGAGGAAAGATTTCATATCAGAAGCAATGATGGATTCCATGACTTTGCTGATAATTGGGAGAAGGCTGATTGGTCTGTAGTTGCTAGGATCTGTTTTTGCACCTTTTTTGTGCAAAGCGGTGATGTTGGCTGATTTCCAAGCAGATGGCAGTTGACCTTGAGCAAAAGAGAGGGTGAAGAGAACAGAGAGAGGGTGAGATAGAGCAGCAGAGCAGGATTTTAGGACCCGTGGGCTGATGCCGTCGGGTCCAGTTGCAGAATCAGAGTCGAGGGTTGACAGAAACTTTTCCACCTTGTCAGGAGGAAAGGACACGTAGTCCAGGAGCAGCAGGGTACGACTGGGTATGGTGGGTACAGAGAGGGATGGGTTTGGGACACAAGATTTAGAGGCAAACACAGAGTTGAGGCATTCAGCTTTTTCACGTGCGGAGTCAGCTGTGTAGCCGTTTGAGGTAAGGGAGGGGATGGAGGGGGAACAAACACCAGAAACGGATTTGACCAGACGCCACCAGGATTTGGAAGAGGGAGACAGATAAGAGAGTTCGGTCTTGAGAACGGAGAGATATTGTTTCCTGGCTCTCCTGAGGGTGGACACACACTTGTTTCGGGCTTTGTGAAAGGAAATGAGATTTCCTTCCGTTGGATTTGCTTTCCAGGAGACGAAGGCAAGTTGTTTCTGGGCAACAGCCTCACCACAAGATTCCGTGTACCATGTACGGGAGGAAGGGTATGACAACTGAAGACGAGATGGGATAAATCTGTGCATGAGAGAGAGCAATTTACTTTGGAAGAATTCCCAGGATGAGTTGATGTCAGAGGTGGTAGAGATGGGAGACCAGTCCAGATGATTGATGGCTGCTTGAAGACCGTGCCAGTTGGCCTGAGTGAAATGCCAGACTCGTCGACGCTGAGCAGGCTCCCTGAGGATGGTCAGAGAGATGTCCACTTTAACAAGGACATGATCAGATGTTCCGATCGGAGCAGAAGAAGAGCAGCAGACATTTTCAGGGAAGTTAGTCATAACCAAGTCCAGAAGAGAAGATGTTCCGTTGACTGAGATCCGGGTCGGGAAATTGACAGATTGTGTCAGTCCCAGTGAGTCGCAGAAGTCCTTTGCTGAGGAGCCATGGCTGGTGAGAGAGGTACCCACACCCAGCCAACTGGCATGATGACAGTTGAAATCACCACATATGAGGAAGAGAGAGTTGGGATGAGTAGATAGAAGTTGGTCCATATCATCAGACAGCGAGATGTAGATGGAGTCATCACTGTTTGGTGGACGGTACAACACACATATGAACAAGAGGTGGGAGCGAAGGGGAAGCCGTAGCCAGAGGTATTCCTGGGGGTGAGGTGGAGAGAGTGCAGTGCAGGGCGAGTGAGGAAGAGAGTTTTTGATAAAGATAGCAACCCCGCCTCCAGGACGAGGCTCAGGTCTATCATACCGGAGGAGGGAGTAGCCCGGGAGAGATACTATGGAATCAGAGACATCATAAAGGAGGAAAGTTTCTGTTAAGCAGATCACGTCTGGTTTGACAGAAGCAACCTGTATGGAGAGATCGGTTAAGTTTGAACGAAGGCCCCGGATGTTTGAGGTCCATACCGTTAATGAAGAGGAAGGGGGAGCATCAGATACAGAACAGGGGGGAGGAGGGGTAGGGTAAGATGTGGAAGAGGTGGAAGAGGTAGGGAGAGCTGTTGAAGGTGTGTCAGAGATTTCAGAATAGCTCGGAGAAAGGGAAGGATGGGGCGGACAAAAGGTTTGATGGTGATTGGGTGAGCCACAATGAGGTGTTATTTGAGGAGGGGGAAGAGCGAGGCAGAAGGTTGGGGGAGATGGAGGTGAGAGTTTGAAGGGGGAAGAAGCGGGGAGGACGCTTTGAGGAGGGGGAGTGAGCGGGGGGAAATTGAGAAGCAATGAGGGTGGGGAGATTTGAAGGGGAGGGGTGAGGGGGGAGTTTGGGAGGGAAGGGACAAGGGGAGGGATTTGAAAGGGATGGGATATGGGGGAGATTTGGAGGGGAGGGGTGAGGCAGGAGTCTAGGAGGGGAGGGGCGAGGGGGCGTCTTGGCGGGGAGGAGTGAGGGGGTAGTTTAGGAGGGAGGGGGCAAGGGGGGAGATTTGAAAGGGATGGGTGATGGGGAAGATTTGGAGGGGAGGGGTGATGGGGAAGATTTGGAGGGGAGGGGTTATGGGGAAGATTTGGAGGGGAGGGGTGAGATTGGATTTTTGAAAGTGTACGATTTATGGGAAACGAACATTTATTGCAAAATGAGTTTCTTGTGACCTTCGAGTTAAAAATACGTTTAAGGACGCTGGATGGAGGATGGAGTGCAGGAGAGTTTAGGGAATGTAGAACAAAGGCACTATAGGAGATGGATATTTTTTTTGGGATGAATTGATTTGGTGAGCAAGTCGAAAGCAGCCTTTTAAAGAAGAAGAAGAAAAAGGTGTTATAAAATATGACGGAATACATAACTTGAGGGGAAAGTGTAAACATTGAAGGTTAATGAGTGAAAACTATCTGGGGAAATGGGGGAGAAACACGTGGTCGAAGAACGAACGAACGAATAAGAATGAATAAACGAATGAGAACAGAGAAGGAAATGTTTTTTTTTTTTTTTTTTTTTTTTTTTTTTTTTGAGTTGAGATTTACACAAGGAAGTAGGCTATGGGTGAAAAGACTGGGAATACAGAGAACGAAAGTTATTGGATCACAAACGACGGACCACTGAGAGAAAAACAAAGCCTCAAGGTTGTACAGTGCACACTGTACAAGGCCTTGCTCGCGACACGGCAAACAGACGATCAATTTATGAAAGATAAACACCGAGAAACAACCAAAGTTGCACACAATAACTTCACACACCGAAAGATAAATACAGTTTCGACAAAATACAATTGTGAACAGACTTAACTTCGAAAAACGTGGAGACCGTGTGGAGCTTCGAAAATCCCTGCCGCCGTCTCCAAGATCTCGCGAGATCTCTCGGCTTGGATGGACTCCCCGTAGAGTTCTACAAAGCTTTCTGGGACCTCTTTGGGACGGAACTGTTGGAAATATTTTCTGACAGTTTACGACTCAACCAACTGCCACTCAGCTGCCATAGAGCGGTGCTTGCCCTAATACCCGAGGAGGGAGATCTGCATCGGGTGGAAAATTGGCGTCCGATATCCTTGCTATGCGTGGATTATAAAATCTTTTCCAAGGCTCTCACCAACAGGCTCAGAGTCGTGATTGGGAAGATCATACACCCAGATCAATCTTATTGCATCCCTAAAAAGTCAATTCACGACAGTATCTTTATTGTGCATGACATGATTGTTATCTGCTCTCTCGAACAAAGAAATGTTGGTCTGGTGTTCCTCGATCAAGAAAAGGCCTTCGATGCCATTGATCACTTTTATCTTTTCTCTGTTTTATGGGGGTTTGGTTTTGGTGAAATTTTTATCTCTCACGTACAGCTCCTGTATAATAACACTTTTAGTTTCGCAAAAGTTAACAACATTTTATGTCAGCCCTTCCCGGCTAGTAGAGGCATTCGTCAAGGTTGCCCTCTTTCCGGCCTCCTGTCCCTCCCTCGCGATTGAGCCTTTGCTCGTTCGTTTGCGAGCACGTCTTCCCGGTTTCGTTCCTCAACCAACTGCGAACCCGTTCAAGGTGATTGCTTATGCAGACGATCTTTGTGCAATCGTTCACTCGGATGAGGACGTCTTGGCCTTGGTCCAATGCGTCCATGAATTCAGTTTGGCAAGTTCAGCAAAAGTGAATTGGAAAAAAAGCAGAGCTCTCTACCTTGGTCCGCAAAATGGTGCCACTCCTCCGACTCTACCTGACCAACTCAAATGGGCATGGGATGGAGTTCTTTACCTTGGTGTCTTTCTTGGTACCGAAAACTTCATTTTGAGAAACTGGGAATCTCTCATGATTAAAACTGAGAGGCGGCTGCTAAAATGGAAGGGCTTACTCTGTTAACTCTCCTATCGGGGCCGAACCCTCGTTTTAAATAACCTTGCAGCATCGATGCTTTGGCACGTTTTTATGGCACTGCAGCCCCCGGATTTTATTCTTAAAAAACTGCAGTCTATTTTTATTGATTTCTTCTGGGGGGGGGGGGGGGGGGGGGGTGGGAGTACTGGCTCAAACCTGGTGTGTTAAACCTACCTTTTGCTGAAGGAGGACAGGGTTTGATTGCCATTACCAGTAAAGTTATGGCTTTTCGCCTACTGTCGCTTCGTCGACTGCTGTACACTGACGTCTCATGGAAGGCATTGGCTCACTGCCTGCTTCGGCAGGCAAGGAAACTCGGCTACGATCAGGAGCTGTTCCTTATTGGCACCAAGAAAGTCGATATGGCATCAGTCCCCCTGTTCTACAGGAGTGTGCTGGAGACATGGCAGGCGGTTACCGTTCGCCGTGATAACAGTAATTATTCCCTTGAAATGTTTTTAAACGAGCCAATCTTTTTAAACCCCATTTTTGAAGGGGTCTGCAGTGATCATACCTTTATGCAAAAGTTTATTGATGTTGGATGCACCAAGGTTAAAGATTTTAGAACCCCTTCTCCTTACAAGTGGAAACCAGCTGCTGACGTTGCTGTGGCCACTGGAGTTAGGTCCATTCGAGTCATTGGGAGAATATTTTCTGTGATTCTGCGCTTTTTCAAGCAAACCAAGCTAAAATGGGCTCCACAGGTGGAAGCTGGCCCTCTCTTATCCCAATGCCCCTTTCCAGAGATTTTGCTTCATTTTCAAGGTTTCACCTCCTTTAAGTTGATGGGAAAATCCTCTGTTTATGGTATGTGTGTCAAAACCCTTGTTTCTGATATACCTGCAGAACCACAAGCGCACTGGAGGAGAATGCTCTAGACTACTCATTCCACGTTCGATCAACATGCTTGTTATGTACAAGGTACCCATTTCCAAACGCTCCGGAGACTTGCAGTGGCGATTGGCACATCACATTTTACCCTCAAACGTTTTGATTCACCAAATGTGTCCACATGTCCTTGAAAAGTGCCCTTTTTGTGATGCCCAGGAAACTCTTTTTCATGCCTTTGTTGGATGCCCAAGATTGACACCACTTTTTACTGTTTTATCGCATGCCTTTCAAGGGTTGGGGTTGGTTTTTACACATTGTGTTTATATATTTGGTTTTAGTATTAAACCCAGATGTAGGCATGAATGTTTTTTAGCCAACTTTTTAATTTCTGAGGCAAAACTTGCTATACAGTATATGTTTCCAGGAAGAGGAAAATCCGGAACAGTGTTGTTCCAGTGGATGACGCTGTAGTCTTTTTTTAGGTCATTTGTGTCGTCTCGGCTGAACCTAGAATAGTCTTTTGATAACTGTGGGGACTTCCAGAAACGATGGTGTGTACGGCGTTCCTTGTGCAGTTTAACTGACGGAGTCCTTACAGTAAACTTGTAAATATAGCATTGCTCTCTTATTTGGTTTAATGTGAAATGTTTCAAAACTGTACTTTTTATGACTGTATATATCAACTTTATTTGCTGTCTGTATTGATTTGTAACCATGATTTTCTTTTTTCTCACTGTCTGTATTTGTAGAAATGCTCACATGGCCTGTAAATATTTTTTTTACCTGTCGGGTTGGTCTGCATTGGTGGAAAAGGTTTTTCCTTCAATAAAAAGGAACGAAATCTCTCTCTCTCTCTCTCTCTCGCCCCCTGCAGACCGTTTTGTGTTGGGCGTGGCGTCATGGCGGCTGTGAGAAACTGCTCTGTGTTGTGGTGAGTCAGTTGTGTGATTTTCTCCTCTCCTGCCCTCCCCTGCTCCCCCTCCCTCTCCTTTTCCATCCTGTGTGCTTTGGCGTTTTGTTTTCATCCTTCTACAGTCTACACCTTTGTCCTCGAGAGAGAGAGGATTGAGAGCGGGCCCACTTTGGGTGCGGCCTACTGGCTTTGACGGCGCTGTGTAAGCCATTTTTGTGCTTATAATGCACGTTTATTATTTACTTTAGTTCGATTAATTTAGGTTTGATACCTTCTTGTCCGGTGGGGGGAGTGGGGGAGTAAATTCGCTGGTATGGCGAATACTCGCTCTTGTTACGAGGCGTTCGAAAATTTAACACGTAAGCATGCATTCGCATGTGTTCCACCTGAAGGAGCTCCTACCGAGGACATTATCTTTACCGTGGGATCCATCATAGGAGACGGTAATGTTCGAGCGGAATCACGAATGAACCAGAAATTTGTTGTCTTCGTGTCAGAAGAAAAGTTCGTTCATGACGTCATTAGTACCGGTCTAACCATAAAAGGGGGTCATTATATTATGGTATCCCCTATGGATATGCAGCTACCAATATAACAATATCCAATGTACCACCGTTCATGCCAGGCGAGAAAGTCCTATCCGTTCTGTCTCGTTGCGGTAAAATTGTTTCCCGAATCTCAATGATTCCACTCGGGTGTCGCAGCGATCGTGCCAAACACGTAATGAGCTTTAGGAGACAAGTGTACATGATCCTCCCGGATCGTGGAGCCGATACGGGTTGAAATATATCCTTCAAAGTATCGTTGGACGATCGGGAATACCACATGTATGCTTCCTCAGCCTCCTTAACATGCTTTAATTGTGGAGAATTCAGACACGTTAAAAGGTTTTGTCCTAAGACCTCTTGTCCAAAGTGTGGTGAATCGGGACATAACGATAGAGATTGTAAAAAGGCCAATCCCTCCACCGCGCTTTCTGACACACCGACCATGCTCTCTGACACCCGGACCGTATCTCCCATCACCTCTACCGTACCTTCCGTCACCCGGACCGTATCTCCCGTCACCCCTACCATACCTTCTGTCACCCGGACCGTACCCTCTGACACCCCGACCGCACCTTCTGATACCCCGACCGTACCTTCTGACACCCTGACCATACCTTCTGACACCCCGACCGTACCTTCTGACACCCGGACCGTACCTTCTGACATCCCGACCGTACCTTCCGACACCCCGACTGAGTCGTCTGACACACCGGTGCGCTCCGATTCCAATGTGATGACACCCACCGATGTGACTGACACAACTAGCATTGCCCCCTTTCCCGAACCCATGAACGAAGAATCCATAGTGTATTCTAAAAAGCGAAGAGCACCAGTGTTAAGCAATTTCACTGGTGCTGCAAAGAAGGCGGTCATGGGCGGCGCCATTCCCGGTGCACAAGTGTTTGAGTGTCCCTCTGACATTCCCTCACTAACCGAGTATATAAATACCCCGTTGCCAACGATACTAACGAGTCTCATCTATCTATAATTCCAGCAATCTCTGTGTGTCTGTGTGTCTGTGTGTCTGTGTGTCTGTGTGTCTGTGTGTCTGTGTGTCTGTGTGTCTGTGTGTCTGTGACCGCTGTTTCTCGACAACCACGGGTCCGATATACTTGAAACTTGCCAGGTATATTGCTGGGGACCCGAGGATGTGCCTTTTCAAGGTTTCATATTAATCGGACAATTACTTACCGAGCTATGTCCAAAAAACGCTTCAACCAATCAGAGAGCAGCGAGCTATCACGTGTGCCGAACGTGGCGATCAGACTCTGCCTCGGACGGCACATTTGACAGCGTATTCATTTATTTCACGTTGGAAAACTATGTTGCCGTTAAACTATGTTTTAAAACGAATTCAAACTGCGATTAAATTAAAACGATTCATCCTAACTGCGATTTGCGAACTTCCGGACAGTGACGACTTATCTTCCGGCAGCCAATCACAGAACGCTCTGTTGCGTAGGCGTGGCCGATGTGAGACGAGCGGAGCTGAGCGCGTTACGAGCTGACCGCCATTACGGTACGTAATTCGATTTCTTATGCGCATTATTTCTCCCAATTCAGTCAGAGCGAAGGGCGGAAGCGAAGAGCGTTGTTTTTTTTGTTTACGGGCGTACGGGCGGGGTAGAGCGTACGGGTAGCGTTTTTTTTTTTTTTTGGCCACGGAACGGGCACCCACGTACGGGCAATGCCCTAGTTATGTAAATGAGCCTAAAAATATAATTTGTACCTCTCACCTGGAAGTTTCCGAGTGCGAAACCTCCAGTGAAATTACTATCAGTTCCGAGCTGGGGAATGGTTTTCCGCTTGTTTCCCCTTTAAATACCGAGCAGACTAAGGATTCAATAAATGTTCCCACTTTAGAAATGGGGCCAGTAAATCTGAGGGTGCTGGGATCTCAAACCGAAGCCCCAATCCCAGATACAAAAAATATCCACCAAAGTGTTAACGAGTGCTCACGGGAACACCTTGGGAAACTTGTGAAGGTGCCACAGGATAAGATCGCGGGGGCAGCAGGTAATACCCCAGAACCTGACGACATGTTATCTGACATGTCTGAGTCCGAGGATGACATTGAGGCAACCGAGCTGTCACAATTGGTGACAGGTCACTCACAGGTAACCCCTCAACTCATATTTACCTTCCTTAACGAAACGTATCGTCATCGTAACATCGTAATTAAAGACTATTTCCCTGACTTCGCAGCATTCATTTGCACCACAAAGTCAATAATCAAAGCACATGAGGATTTTGACCTGACGAGATCTCAATTCCACAGATTAAGAAAGTTTGTTACTCGAGCAGGTACAGAGTGTTCCCAAGCACAGGTCGATTTCATTAACATGGAATGAAAAATATTTCCTTTGCCACCTTAAATATGAATGGTGGGGATGCAAGTCACCTCCTTCAGGCCCAAGTTAAAAACTTGTTTGATCGTAAAAAGGCAAATGTTCTTTTACTGCAAGAGACCCACCTCACACCTAACGTGGAACATGACTGGTGCCAAACTTTTAAAGGACAATGCTATTTTAGCAATCTGTCAGCCTCATCTGCTGGGGTTGTTTTTTTTGCTAAAGCCAGGTCTAGTCTTCGAGACTTGCTATTTTCATGAAGTCATAAAAGGCCGGCCTATTTCCTTTCAGCTAGTACACCAAAACTTCCGCTGCACCATTTTCAATGTGTACGCACCTTTGAGAGCAGGGATTGAAAGTCCTTTTTCACCTCCATGAGAAATCACCTGAAAACAGTTGATCTCGACCAATGTGTGTGCATCGGTGGTGACTTTAATTGCACCTTTGACCCTTCGAAGGACAGAAACTCTGCAGAACCTCACCCCGAGTCCCATGCGGATCTATCCCGTTTCTTTAAGACGGCTGGTCTACTTGATGTTTGGCGATTGCATCACCCCAACGTAGCCCAGTATACCTGGTGTCGATGTGCCAATGGTCGGGTGTCTTTGGCAAGACTCGACCGCTGGTACATTAATGTACCCTTTAGGAACGTTGCGGTCTCTTCAGGTTGTTTTCCTTCATTGTTTTCAGACCATCATATGGTAACCTTAGATCTTTCTTTTCCTCGACCCACAAGCAGAAATAGTTACTGGAAGTTTAACGTTAAACTTTTAGAAGATAGTTTATTTAAAGATTCCTTTCGTGATTTCTGGGCTGAAATGAGCGCAAAAAAAATCTTCTTTCTCCTCAATTAGTCTTTGGTGGGACAACCTAAAGGCCCAAATTCGAGTATTTTGTCAACAATTTAATTCACACTGTACCAATGTAAAACATATCACGATGGCTTGCTTGGAAGCAGACATCTCAAGGTTAGAGGGCAAGTTAGCCAATGAGAGCAACGCAGTGAACTATCGGTTGCTACTCGAGAAGAAGGCCCAATTAAGGGATTTGATCCATGAAAAAGCAGCGGGCACACTGGTCAGGCTAAGAATACAGAATATCAAGGTTTCAGATACCCCGACAAAGTCTTTCTTTCATCTAGAAACTGTAGATAAACCAACACGACTTATATCTTCGGTTTTGGACCCAGGGGGGAACATACTTACTAATCCAAGCGATATAAGATTAAATAGAATCGATTTCTTTTCTGATCTTTTCAAAGCCAAAACGGTTTCTCATGAAATGATGAATGTTTTGACCTGTCATCTTCCTTCTGTGACTGAGGCCTAACGTCTAGAACTGGATGCTCCAATTACCCTTCCAGAGTTAACCGGTGCACTTGCTGAGATGGAGTCGGGAAAGGCCCCAGACATCGATGGCCTATCCGCCGAATTTTTTTTGGCATTCTGGGACATTTTGGGCCCAGAGCTGGTCAATGTTCTGGATGCGTCTCTTTTATCCAGAGAATTACCGCTCAGTTTTAGAAGAGCAGTATTCTGCCTGCTACCCAAGACTGGCGATCTCCGACACCTGTCAAACTGGCGTCCGATCTCTTTGTTGTGCACGGATTACAAACTGTTTTCCAAGGTTCTTGCGAACCGGTTGAAGACAGTTATTGGTGATCTGGTGTCACCTGATCAAAGTTGCAGCATCCCTGGCAGATCCATCTACGACAACATATTCCTAATCAGAGATTTGTTAACCGGTAAATGTGTCAAAGAGGATTTTGGATTGGTGTTTCTTGACCTTGCAAAGGCCTTTGATAGCATTGATCATAGGTTTTTGTGCCATGTGTTGCAAGCTTGCGGGCTCGGTGCTAATTTTAGAGCCTACATAGCTTTGTTATATTCAAACATCTCCAGCTTGATCAAAGTTAACAACAAATTTTGCCCACCCATAAAGGTTCAGAGAGGGGTAAGGCAAGGTTGTCCACTTTCAGGTCTATTATTTGCCCTCGCCTTGGAACCTCTCTTAATCGCTTTCAGAAAAGATATCCCTGGACTTGTTCTTTCTCCAGGACACCCACCTTTGACCCTGTCTGCATATGCCGACGACCTATGTGTCATCATAAAAAGAAAATGCGACAGTGACGCCTTGGAAAAGTGTTTGTTGGACTTCAACCTTGCCTCATCATTAAGATACAATTGGGGGAAAAGCAAGGCTCTATGGTTCCCTTTTCCCAACAATGACTTACCTGTGCCACCGTTATTACCACCACCTCCCTTCCTGCAGAGCTAGAGTGGGCAAACGATGGCATCAAGTATTTGGGCGTCTCCTCAGTCCTCCTCAGTATGTCCAAAACAATTGGGAGAGGATCATTGACCAGGTGGATAAGCGTTTGAGCCGATGGAAAAGAGCTCTACCCCACCTTTCCTATTAAGGTCGTGTGCTGGTTGTCAACAACCTCGTCACTACCCTTTTGTGGCACCGTTTCATCTGCCTGCAACCACCGGAGGTTTTGCTTCAAGCTATTCAGAGAAAACTGGTGGATTTTTTTTGGGAGGCTACCACTGGCTTCGACCCAGCGTCATATGTAGTCCCTCGGCCGAGGGTGGTCATGGTCTCGTTGACGTGAAATGGCGCCTATTGGCCTTCCGGCTCCGCTCCATCCAACGCTTGCTTTATGCAGAACACTCACCAGGCAAGCCCTTGGCCTGCTCTATTCTTCAACGAGCTGGGAGGCTCGGTGACGGTCAAGAACTGTTTTTGACCAACCTACAACACGTTGATGCATCTCTGCTTCCAGGCTTTTGTCAGAGCCTCTTGAATGCATGGCAGGGCGTCTCGATAAGCCGTCAAACAGACTCGTATGGCACTAACATGTTTGCACACGAGCCTTTATTTTTCAATCCACTTTTTCCCGATATCCCGAGGAGTCGCGATTTCTGCCAACATTTTATAATGGCCAACATTTTAAAAGTGTGTCATCTCTGGCATGACTCTGGACATGGATGGAAACCTGCGAACGAGCTGGCGGACCTAACAGGTGTTCAGTCCAGGAGGTTAATCGGGAACATACTAAGAGCGGTGATCCGAAGAGGCCACCAGCTAGACCTACATTGGACCCAGAACGCAGAGGTTGAGCCCACAGTACCAAAATTAATTGTGTCTTTTACCCCCAAATGATCTGCCCCCCATGAGTACAGGGTCACCGCCCTTCCATGCAATGAGCAGCAAGAGCATTTATAGGTCTTGTGTTAAACTACTTCATGGGGACCCACCTTTAACTGGGGTTACCCGGTGGAAAGGACTCCTGCCTCCCGGTCCCCCCTCTGAGCCTTTATGGGATACAATGTATGCTGGACTTATATCTAAAAGAACAGGTGACCTCCAGTGGCATTTGGCCCACTGGATTGTTTCTTCCAATGCTGTCATTCGTTTTTTTCCCCCATTTCCGGCTGTTGCCCCTTTTGTCCGGAGAGGGAAGACTTGTTTCATGCCTTCATTAATTGTGAAAGACTTTCTCCTTTGCTTTACTGGTTAAATCTTATTTCCCATAGATTTCGGATTACCTTTTCTTTGAAGGCTTACATCTTTGGGTTTCCTCCCAAAAAGGAAACCATCTATTGTATTCGGTTTCCTAACCGCTACCGCTAAACTTGCCGTATACCTGTCACGGAAGGCGAAACTGGGCGGTAAACCCATGCAAGAATGTAGTATTATGTTTTTTTTTTAGTTCTTTCGTGTCAGCAAGGCTCAAACTTGAATTCAACTATACCCAAACTGCAAACGACCTTGCAAATTTTATTGCGACCTGGTGTGTTGAAGGGTTTTGCAAAGTCCAAGATAACAAATTAATAATTTCTTTATAATATATTTCGGTTGTTCTCATGCATTGTTCCATGCTTCTCCTTGCCGGTCTTTTTCTCCCCCTTGTCTTGACCTACTCTTTCTTTCTTCCGTCTCTCCTGTTTGCAAATGTGAATATAAATTTGTACATATAAAATTAATTATGCCTAGTTTAGAAATTATGCCTAGGTTTTCTCCTTGTGTTTTTTTGGTATTTTCGCCTTCTCTGTTGTTTGGATTGCAGTGCACTGATTGTTTTTCCCTTTCGGGATTTCTATGACTTTGTTGAATTTCCTTGAAGCGTGCTTTGGTGTTACTCTTGTTTTATACTTTTATAATAAAAAGGGTTTAAAAGTCAAGTCTCTCTCTCGCTCTCTCGCTCTCTCTGTCTCTGTCTCTCTCTCTCTCTCTCTCTCTCTCTCTCTCTCTCTCTCTCTCTCTGTCTCTCTGTCTCTCTGTCTCTCTGTCTCTCTGTCTCTCTCTGTCTCTCTCTGTCTCTCTCTCTCTCTCTCTCTCTCTCTCTCTCTCTCTCTCTCTCGCTCTCGCTCTCGCTCTCTCTCTCTGTCTTGTCCCTCGGCCGAGGGTGGTCATGGCCTAGTCGATGTGAAATGCCGCCTGTTGGCCTTCCGGCTCCGCTCCATCCAACGCTTGCTTTATGCAGAACACCTACCAGGAAAGCCCTTAGCCTGCTCCATTCTTCAACGAGCTGGGAGGCTCGGATACGGACAGGAACTTTTCCTGACCAACCTTCAACACGTCGATACATCTCTGCTCCCAGTCTTTTATCAGAGCCTCTTGAATGCCTGGCAGGGCGTTTCGATAAGTCGCCAAACAGACTCGTATGGCACTAACATGTATGTACATGAGCCTTTATTTTTCAACCCACTTTTCCCCGATATCCCGAGGAGTCACGACTTCTGCCAGCATTTTATAGTGGCCAACATCCTGAAAGTGTGTCATCTCCGGCACGACTCTGGACAGGGATGGAAGCCTGCGAACGAGCTGGCGGAACTAACAGGTGTTCGGTCCAGAAGGCAAATCGGGAACATACTAAGAGCGGTGATCCGAAGGGGCCACCAGCTAGGCCTACATTGGACGCAGGACGCAGAGGTTGAGCCCACAGTCCCAAAATTAGGTGTCGCTTTTACCCCAAACGAGCTGCCCCCCATGAGCGCAGGGTCACCCCCCTTCCATGCTATGAGCAGCAAGAGTATTTATAGGTCTTGTGTGAAACTTCTTCTTGGGGACCCACCTCTAGCTGGGGTTACCCGGTGGAAAGGACTCTTGCCTCCCGGTCCCCCCTCTGAGCCTTTATGGGATACAATGTATGCTGGACTTATTTCTAAAAGAACAGGTGACCTTCACTGGCGTTTGGCCCACTGGATTGTTCCTTCCAATGCTGTCATTCGTTTTTTTTCCCCCCATTTCCGGCTGTTGCCCCTTTTGTCCGGTGAGGGAAGATTTGTTTCATGCTTTCATTAATTGTGAAAGACTTTCTTTCTCCTTTGTTTCATTGGTTAAATTTTATTTCCCATAGATTGCAGGTTACCTTTTCTTTGAAAGCTTACATCTTTGGCTTTCCTCCCAAAAAGGGAACCACATCTATTGTATTCGGGTTCCTAACCGCTACCGCTAAACTGGCCGTATACCTGTCGCGGAAGGCGAAGCTGGGCGGCAGACCCATGCAGGAATGCAGTATTATGGTGTTTTTTAGTTCTTTGGTGTCAGCAAGGCTCAAGCTTGAATTTGGCTGTGTCCAAACTGCAAACGACCTTGCAAATTTTATTGCGACCTGGTGTGTTGAAGGGTTTTGCAAAGTCCAAGATAACAAATTAATAATTTCTTTATAATATATTTCGGTTGTTCTCATGCATTGTTCCATGCTTCTCCTTGCCGGCGTTTTTCTCCCCCTGATCTTGACCTACTCTTTCTTTCTTAAGTCTCTCCTCAGGGTTGCAGATGCGATTGTAAATTTGTACATATAAAATTATGCCTAGTTTAGAAATTATGCCTAGATTTTCTCCTCGTGTTTTTTTTGGTATTTGCACCTTTTCTGTCGCTTGGTTTGCAGTGCACCGATTGTTTTTTCCTTCCGGGATCGCTATGATTTTACTGATTTTCCTGGATGAATTGCTTTTGGTGGTACTCTTGTTTTATACTTTTATAATAAAAAGAGTTTAAAAGTCAAAGTCTCTCTCTGTCTCTCTCTCTCTCTCTCTCTCTCTGTCTCTCTCTCTCTCTCTCTCTCTCTCTCTCTCTCTCTGTCTCGCTCTCTCTCTCTGTCTCTCTCTCTCTCTCTGTCTCTCTCTCTCTCTCTCTCTCTCTCTCTCTCTCTGTCTCTCTCTCTGTCTCTCTCTCTCTGTCTCTCTCTCTCTGTCTCTCTGTCTCTCTCTCTCTCTGTCTCTCTCTCTCTCTCTCTCTCGCCCCCTGCTGGCCGTTAGCTGTTGGGCATGGCAAGATGGCAGCCGTTCATGTGTGGTGAGGTGTGAGCTGCTCCAACCTTTGATCTTTCTACCCCCCCTTGCTCGTTGTCTTTCTTAATTTTTTGTTCTTCCACTTTTCTTCTTATCCTCACGTTGTCTACTCTCTGTCTGCCCCCACCACCCCAGTTCAACAACCCGCTGCTGCAACTCCTCATCCTACCCGTTCTGCCCTCCCTCTGCCCGCTCCCCCCCACACCCCTCCCTTCCCCCCACACCCCTCCCTTCCCCCCCACACCCCTCCCTTCCCCCCCACACCCCTCCCTTCCCCCCTATTACATCCGTCGCATGTGTTGCTGTCTCGATTCTTTCTCTTCTAGCTTTTTCTACTTTTTCCTCTGAGATACGGAGAGAGAGAGAGAGCCCACACCTTTCGGTGAGGTCGACGGGTGAGTCATATTCCTATCGACACTCTAAGAAGTTGCGACGGGTTTTCGCCCCTTTCCTCATTAAGAGGTGTGTTTTACCGCGTTCGTTTTCTCGTGCTGGTACATGCCGAGTGGCGTTTTCTTTGCGGTTTTTTCCCCCTTGCTTTACAGAAAACTGTACCCGACCACTCCCCTTTTTCCCCCGATCCCTTCCTTTTCCCCCGACCCCAACTCGGCTTAGCCCGGGTAATTTGAATTAGTAAAATGTCGACACGTTCCCCGTATGCGGCTTTCGAAGCTCTCACACGGAAGCATGGCGTGGTGTGTGTTCCTCCCGATGAGGTTAGTGTGGAACACATTGTTATTGCTATTGGGAATATCATTGGGATGGAAAAGATCCGTGCAGCGTCACGAATGAATAAACGTATCGTTTTTTTAGCCGAGGAAAGCCTCGTGCATGACGTTGTCGCGGCTGGTCTGTCCACAGACAATGGACATTTCGTCTTAGTTTCCCCACTCGATACCCCAGCTGTCAAAATACTCCTATCCAACGTCCCCCCGTTTGTAAAAAATGAGTCGCTGTCAGCGGAACTATCGCGCTGTGGTACAGTCGTGTCCCAGATCAAGATGGCGCCGCTGGGCTGTCGGAGTGAACAGGCGAAGCACGTCATGTCTTTCCGACGCCAGGCATACATTGTACTTCCCACATCCAACGTGGATAAAGTATTAAACGTGGTAATTAAATTCCGTATAAAAGATCACGACTACCAAGTATATGCGTCAACCGAGACATTAAAATGCTTCACTTGTGGAAAGTTCGGACATTTAAAACGTTTCTGTCCCCGAACTGCACCGTCTGTGATCGAGCAGACAGGCTCTCTGGACAATACTGTGCCCCCTCTACCTCTCAACACTGACGGACAAACTACCCCAACTACTGTCTCAGACCCCCCACTACCTCCCAACACTGACGGACAAACTACCCCAACTACTGTCTCAGACCCCCCACTACCTCCCAACACTGACGGTCAAACTCCCCCAACTACTGTCTCAGATGACATCGCACCAAATTTAACGACCGCTGATAAAACGAACATGAACATCTGGGATGGGTTTACACTTGTTTCCTCATTAAGGAAGAGAAAAACACCCCAGGATTCAGTTACACCTCGTAACGAAAAGGTGGTAGTTTTTCAGTCAAACATTGCGGGAATGCCTCTGTCCGACCAAACTACTACCAGCAACCGGTACGAACTGCTCATGCATGAGAATGTAGATCCCCAGCCCTTACCTGAGACTTTCCCCCACAATGCAACGGAGGGAAATTACATCCCTCCTCAAGGGAAAATTAAAGCTGTTCCGTGTCCTGTGAATGATGCCGAAGTGCATCAAGACCCGATCGTAAAAATAGGAGGAAACGTGATAGCAGAAAACCTGATCGTACTTCCAGCGGCCCCAATTTCTGAGCACTGAAAATATTCTAACCCCAGCAGTACCTGTGCTGGCGGTCCTACATAACATGCCTGAGCACACTGGTAAAACTGATGGAGAACCTCAAACTGTCAAACCGGTGACGGTTTCCCCCGCACCCCTCCCACTACCCGAAGCTCCTTCAATTCCACTACCCCCTCCTGCTCCTATTAATATGGAGCAGGATGACACCTGCACAGCACAAGTTACCTCAGAGCCCCAAGAACCAGGAATTGAAAGTTTCCCAGACAGTGGTTCCGACATGTCAGATGAGGAATCTTACGAAATTGAGGAGTTCCCTACAACAAGCGAATCCAACGTCTTACCAGCCCAAATATTGAAATTCCTCAACCACACTTTTAGAAAGAGACACGTAGACATTAAAGATCACTTTTCTGACCTGCACGGGTTTATCGACATGGCAAGGAATATCATCCGCCGGCCTAGCGACCACCATTTCACAGAAGCCCAATGTAGCAGGCTGAAAAAGTACATTGTGAGAGCAAAAGATGAACAAAAAAAATGAGATTTGGAAGCTTAAATATAAATGGTGGCGCGAGTCAGCTGCGCAAACTCCAAGTGGTGAACCTTGCACTACAGAAAACATTAGACGTACTTTTCTTACAGGAAACCCACACTACGCCAGCATCCCATCCAGAATGGAACCGGATGATGAAAACGACCAATTTTTTTAGTGATTCCAATTCCCCAACTGCGGGAGTGGCTTTTCTTTTGAATCCCCATTTCCATCCATCAAACCTTTCCTTTAAAAACATAATCCCAGGGCACCTAGCCTCCCTAGAATTTGTTATTAATAACACAAATTTTACTTTGTTGAACGTTTATGCCCCTTCAAATAGCACTGAGCGGCAACGCTTCTACGCTAGATTCGGGCCTTATATGAGGCAAATAGACCTGCACAGGTGTATTGTAATGGCAGGTGACTTTAACTGCACTCGACAACCAAACCTAGATAGGAACGGTGCGGAACCCCATCCCGGACCAGCTAAATTATTAGCAGAGATAATAAGGGATTTTAAGCTTCAGGATCTTTGGCGACAACAAAATCCCACGACGCATCAATTTACCTGGAGCAAGATCACAAACAACCAAGTATCCCTAGCTAGGCTCGACCGGATCTATATAAATTCACCATTTTTTAATCTCTCCCCTACCACTGGAATTTTGCCTTCTGGTTTTTCAGATCACCATTTAATTACTGTGAATTACCATTCACATCTGTCCTTGAATCGCCATTCTTTCTGGAAGCTTAATGTCACCATCTTAGAAAACCCCTCCTTTAGGGCTGCTTTCAAAGACGTATGGTCTGTTCTATTAAATCAAAAACACCAGTTTACAGATCAGCGTTTGTGGTGGGACAACATAAAGGCCCAATGTAGAGGATTTTGTCAACAATTTTGTTTCCTAAGAACACAAGAGGAACGTAGAACAAAGGCTACTTTAGAAAAGGAGATTCTACAAATTCAAACAAATTAAAAAACTCACTTTTCTCCCCAACAAGAACTGAGACTGAAAGAAAAGAAAGCTTTCCTTAATACAATAATTGAGAACCAAACCCAAGGGGCATTAAAAAGATTACGGTTTCAGCAGCTCAATCTTTTGGACACGCCAACCCGATACTTCTTTGATTTTGAATCGAAGGCTCCTCACCCCCAAATTACTGCTCTAAAACGCCCTGACAATTCTGTCATCACTCACCCTGAAGGAATCAAGAGGGAAGCTCGACTCTTTTTCTCCAGCCTTTACAAAACAAAAGAAGTTGACCTAAATGGTGTCTCTCACTTATTTGACGGTGTTTCCACCTTAACCCCAGAGCAAAGGCAGAGCCTGGAGAAACCACTCACACTTGAGGAACTCTCCATCGCATTAAAGAGCCTTGGCAAAGGAAAATCACCTGGCATCGACGGTCTACCGTCAGAATTTTTCGAATCTTTCTGGGACCTAATTGGCCCTGAACTGCTATCAGTCTTCCAGGAAAGCCTCGAAAAGAAGGAACTCCCGCTGAGCTGCAGAAGAGCAGTACTTACCTTGCTTCCAAAGAAAGGCGACCCTTTACTCATCTCCCAGTGGAGGCCAATATCACTACTATGTACTGATTACAAGATCTTTTCCAAAGCTATTGCCTTACGTTTTTCACCCTTCCTAAAGAACATTGTAGACTTGGACCAAACTTATTGTGTTCCTGGTCGTAATATCCATGACAGTATTTCTGTTATTTGCGATTTGATTGATGTTTGTGATATTCATCATGAAAGTGTTGGCCTTGTTTTCCTAGATCAGGAGAAGGCTTTTGATTACGTTTCACATGAATACTTGTCCGAAGTCTTAAATCGATTTGGTTTTGGACCCTTTATTTTATCATGTATACATATGTGTTACTCAAACGTATCTGCCCTGCTAAACATAAATAATGAGCTTGTGCCCCCTTTTTGTATTAAAAGAGGTGTTAGGCAGGGCTGCCCACTGTCAGGTGCTTTGTACACCCTTTCCCTTGAACCCCTCTTAAACACGCTTCGAAAGTCTTTGACTGGTTTCACTGTGAGAGGTTTAAACCACACTATAAAGACTATTGCCTACGCTGATGATATATGTGTGTTTATCAAAAACTCTGATGATATTGCTAAGATGATGCATGCTTTAGCACTTTTTAACAGAGCCTCGTCAGCAAAAATCAATTGGAAAAAGACTGAGGCACTGTGGCTCGAATCCCTTTCCCACCCCCCATTCTCCCCACCCCCCCTTCACCCCCGCTTCTCCCCACAAATATTGCTTGGAGAAGAGATGGGATCAAGTTTTTGGGAGTTTTTCTAGGTCCTGGAGATTTCATCAGGCATAACTGGGAAGGTTTGCCTGAACGCATTGAACTGCTTTTAATAAAATGGAAAGGCCTACTCCGCCAATTGTCTTACCGTGGCAGAGTATTGGTCATAAACAACCTGGTTACCTCCATTCTGTGGCACAAGGTCTTGGCTCTACAACCACCTGCTGGGTTAATCGACGGAATACAGAAGAGCGTCACTCATTTCTTCTGGTCTGGAATGCATTGGCTACGACCAGAAAGATTAAATTTGCCGATACCTGAGGGTGGTCAAGGACTTGTCAATGTAAAATGCCGAATCATGGCTTTTCGTCTACGCACGATATGGTCCATTTTGCACAAGCCTGTTGTGCTTTGGAGGCAACTTGCATGCTGCATTTTGGGTCGTTTTGAGAATTTCGGTCATGCTAAGGAGCTTTTCCTAATGGACTTGACAATGTTTGATCTCTCTTCACTCCCCTCTTTCTACCGAAGTTTGTTAAATGCATGGCAAGCTCTCAAAAGCCATCGGGATCATACTACGTACGAGAGATCCATGTTCTTCAATGAGCCACTGTTTTGCAACTCACTTTTTGAAGGTTTTGGAAGCAGCAGGGCCTTCATTCAAAAGTTTGTGGCTGCATCAATACCAAAGTGTGCCACCTTAGAGACAATGCAAATGACAAGTGGCTAAGTGTTGCTGCTATTGCCTTGGCGACTGGCGTCAGATCATCTCGCCAACTAGACAGATGTCTAAGGGTGGTGCTTCGTGCCTATGGTACCTCCCAACCTTGGTTGGTTCGTCCTGTACCTCCCTCTGAGCCGAGCCTCTCTCCTTTCCCCAACCTTCTTTTGTCGGCCTCTGAAAACTTGGAGCCAATAAATTTTGGCCGTTCCTTTTCCTCTTCCAGTGGTAACCGCAAAACCCTATATTTCCAATGTTTAAAAGCTCTTTTCCCCTCCTTGTCTCCCCTAGCACCTTGCAAGTGGTCTGCAGTCCTGCCACACACTCCTCCTTTCTCCCCAAACTGGGGATGGTATTATAAAAATCCTGTGCCAAAACGTGCTGGTGATCTCCAATGGAGAATCGCACATTGGATAATACCCACAAACTCTCTCATTCACCGCTTTTCACAAGCGACAAGTGATCAGTGTCCCTTTTGTGGACAGAGAGAAACCTTGCCCCATGCGTATATTCAATGCAGTCGTTTAACTCCTCTCTTTGTTTTCTTGAAAGTGCTATTTGCACGTCTTTCCATTGATTTCAATTTTCCAATGTTTATTTTAGGGCCAAGTGGCCCCTTAAACATCCAAGCAACAATTCTTGCAAACTTCTTCATCTCCCAAGCAAAATTGGCAATTTACAAAACCAGAAAATCAAAGATAAAGAATGACTTGTACAGTACAGATACTGTAGCAATGCTCAGAGCTTTTTGCGAGAGCCGGATAAAACTTGATTTTTACTGTTATTCGCTTTCCAGCCAACTTTCCAGTCTCTCTCTCTCTGTCTCTCTCTCTCTGTCTCTCTCTCTCTCTGTCTCTCTCTCTCTGTCTCTCTCTCTCTCTGTCTCTCTCTCTCTGTCTCTCTCTCTCTCTGTCTCTCTCTCTCTCTCTCTCTCTCTCTCTCTCTCTCTGTCTCTCTCTGTCGTGGCCCTGACTTTGTGAAGGCGGGGGTACACCATCCTGGATGTGGGGGATTCTCTGGGTCGCTCCTGGGAGATTGATCGACTGTCTCTGTGCCGCGGGCTTGTTCGAGAGAACTGTCTGGGGCTATACAACAACAACAACAACGATGACCTGAAGCAGGGTGTACGGAAAAGATGTTTCGTTCAATATCGACGAGAAAATGGAGATGCGTTAAAACGAGCTATGGAAATGATGCCGCACACACTGACAGTCCTGACATTTAAAAGGTCATTATGTGTTCATGTGTATGCAAATGTGGTGGAATATCAATAAATACAGCGATATGGGTGTCTACCTGCATTCCCTACATATAAGCATGCTGTAGTAGGGGGTAACGATACTTGTAGGGGGTAACGATACTTGTAGGGGGGTAACGGGACTTTTGACGCACCCTGGTACATCTCGGTGCTCTCCGCACTGATTTGTATTCATGTTGAGGCATTTTAATGTAAAATGAAAAACCACCATGAAATGTTGCACTTTAAAGTTTCAATCAAAACAATTAAATGAGGATTCACTTCTGATTCCAGAGGAAGAAGTCTGAGCTTTGACACACTCTCTTGGGTCCGAATTATGATCAAAATGAACATAAAACACGATTAATAAACATCACAAGTGATGGAGAATACGAGTAATAAACATAGATTCGAAGATAAAATACCAGTTCCTTTACAAGGAACTTCAACACAGGCCACCATTAGGCCCATCAAGCCTGCGCAATGGTTGACAACCTATGGTTGTTTGTCCGTGCTCTATCATTAAAATGCTGAGCGTCAGGCAAGTAAGCAGCACGAGCCATTAGTGGGATCCTGGCCATTTTGGTGTGGTAAAATTGCTTAGATTTGTGGGATCCTGTTTTGCTGACACTTTTGGAGTGGCCAGTTTTGTTCCAACTCGATGTGAAGGTTGTGTTTTTTTTTTTTGTTTTTTTTTTACAGAATCAACGCTCGGGGGAAAAGCTGGAACACAGAACGGATCAAAACGCAACATAACAAAATAAACAGGAGAAAGGGAGGGGGTGCCAACAGCAGGGCCGAGAGAGAAAATAAATGGAGGCAGACTGCGAGGGATGCGCAGGTAAGGATTCGGGTTAGGGAAGAATGCAAGGGGTGCATAAGATTATTTTTTTATTTTTTTATTTTTTTTTGTATGCTGAATCGAGGCTCGTGAAAGAGCTAACATTTATTTCACAAACAAATCAACCAGACAAACAAAATATACAAAAAGAGGGAGCGGAAGACAAGATGGGGAGAGAAGGGGAAGCACACAACCACAACATTTGAGAGCAGGGAGAAGTGTGGGAGGGAGAGGGCTTGGGGGCAGGAGGCGTGGGAAGGGGAGGAGGGGGGGGGGGGGGGGGAGAGGTATAAAATACAAGGGGACCGATGGACGCAGAAGCAAAATTTGGGGAGTGATGTGGTGGTTTAACAGTGTAAAAATGATTATGGTTTTGGATTGGGGACGATCTGAGATGGTGGTGAACAGCTATCTTGAACATGTGGAGGGAAGAATAAGATTGAAGAGAATGTGGATGGTGGGATAAAGTGGGATAAAGAGGAACTAATGAGGAACTAATGAGTGGGGGTGAGTTGTCATCCTGGATTTACATAGTTTCACCAGAATGGGGTTGATGGTGGACCGCATGCATCTGGCAGGTACCTGTGGCGGACAAAGCATGGAAAGAACAGGTAGGGTGCAAGACCAGAAAGGATGCAGTAGAAGACAGAGAGACAACCGACTTGTCTGTGATGGTGAAGTGATCCTAAAATCTGAAATTGCATGCAAATAATCTATGACCCATTTTTTATTGAAATATTAAATTTACTAGTGAGATACCCGTGCTTCGCACGGGTGGAGGCCAGAAGCAGACAGGCATTGCAGATACGGCGAATGTTAAAGCATGAAACCAATAAATTCCCAATTCCTGTAGCATCTTCAGTCGCACGTCAGATATGGACAGCAAGTTCGTGAAGGACTTCCATGAAATACGTATCCGTTCGCAAACAAACGGGTACGTTCACGTATAGAAACATCGATCGTGGGTCCGTGGCGAATCTGCATATGGCGATCTGCGAAGATCACGTTCAGAAAGTAGAAACCATCACGGCATGTCGTCATTCACTTGAACTCGATATCTCTTTTTTTCATTTCAAACAACATAACTCCAATCACAAATTAATCACAAAATAAACTTTTAACAACATCGTTAATGTTTCCGTCATTGTAAAAACTACCAAGTCAACAGTTAAAAGGATTTTGAGCCAATAGGTGTTACAGCCTCGGCAAGGTCGATGGAGACAGCGATCTGTTAGCTTATACACCGCCCAAATAGTTATGTGGAATTCTCTCATGTGGAGATTAAACTCATGTCGTTTGAACTTTGGCTGAGGTAATTATTTACTTTTAATGATGTTTATATACGAATCAAAGAGAAGATAATTGGTTTTGGGTCGTCCGTTCCGCATATCTCGTGGGATTGTGAGTTGGAGAGACGACCGTGATGGCGGCGGGGGGGGGGGGGGGGGGGGTTGTATACAAGTTCGAGACTCGTAAGAGAGCTAACATTAATCACACAACAAGTCAAACCGACACATAAAGCACAAAAAATAAGGGGAGTGGTAGACAAGATGGGGAGAGAGGGGGAAGGACACAAACACAACATTTGAGAGCAGGGACATCAGGAGCCATGTGGGAGGGGGAGGGCTTGGGGGGAGGTGGGAGAGGTATAAAACATATGAACACTGCAAGGACTTCCAGGAGAGAAGTTGGAATTTCCCAAAAAAAAAGTGAATCTGGGGTGAATTAGCAGGGGTAGAAAAGATCAAGGTTTTGGATGGGGGAAGATAAGAGATGGTGGTGAACAGCTGTTTTAAAGACCTGGAGGGAGGAGTGGGATTGAAGGGAGCAGGGGAGTTTGTTCCAGAGGCGGGAGAAAAGGGGAATGAAAGAGTGAAGGTGAGCAGAGAGCCTAGATTTTGGCAGTTTAACCATAAGAGGGTTGCAGGCAGATCTTGTGCGACCTGAAGGAGAGATCATTGATGAAGACCAGAAATAGCACAGGGCCCAGAACACTACCTTGGGGAACTCTAGCCAGAACAGGAAGGGGGAGATGAGAGAAATCCATTCAGGGCCACACGTTGCCTACGACCAGAGAGCAAGTCCGCAACCCATGAGTGGAGATTTCCATGGATACCATAGGAGGAGAGTTTGGTGAGCAGAGCTAGGTGCCAGACCGAATCGAAGGCACGTGATATGTCAAGTGAGACAGCTCTGATTTCCTGTTTGGCATTGAGGACCTCCATCCATTGTTGAGACAGCAGAAGCAACATGTCCAGAGTGGAATGACCTGGTCTGAATCCAAATTGATGATCAGAGATCAAGCCATTGGAGAAGAGGAAGGATTTGATATCCGAAGCAATGATGGATTCCATGACTTTGCTGATAATTGGAAGCAGGCTGATTGGTCTGTAGTTGCAAGGATCTGTTTTTGCACCTTTTTTGTGTAAAGCGGTAATGTTTGCTGATTTCCAAGATGCTGGCAGATGACGTTGAGCAAAAGAGAGGGTGAAAAGAACAGAGAGAGGGTGAGATAGAGTGGCAGAGCAGGATTTTAGGACCCGTGGGCTGATGCCGTCTGGTCCAGTTGGAGAATCAGAGTCGAGGTTTGACAAAAACTTCTCCACCTTGTCAGGAGAGAAGGACACAGAGTCCAGGAGCAGTTGGGTTCGACTGGGAAAGGTGGGAACAGAGAGAGATGGGTTTGGGACACAAAATTCTCTTGGCATTCTCTCAAGCAGGGATTCAACTCATGTCCTTATAAAAGGTCTTTGCCCGAGGTCACGGAGTCCGATCAGTGTAGCCGATCGGTGCAGCTGTGCAGCGATCCGTGCAGCCGTTTGTGCAGCACCCGGGAAAAAACGTCGTGCGGGAGTCCAAACCTGAAAATGCTGGAAGCCAAAGCTGAAATTGGAAAAACAATATACCCTATTTTACTCCAGGAGATCCCAGGATTACCCACCCAAAATATCTTTGCGATCGGTTCAGCTGTTTATGCGGTACCTTCGAACGGACGGACAGACGAACGGACGGACATTTGGTGAATTATAGGAAGATGACATCATCGGTCAGTGACATGGTTTGGCAGCCTTATTGGATTGAACCTAAAACCTCAAAAAACATCCTCTCCCAAACTGCCAAGTTGATTGACTCGAAACTTTACGTGTGTCATTGACTTGGCATGGTGATTAAAAGATGATCACGAAAACATCATTGGTCACACTAGCAATGGTACCCGCCCTATGGGCGGGGCTTCAATTGGGGAGCCGAAAGAAAAAGGCAATGGCCTCTCCAATATTGTACCCGTTTGTGACGTTTGTCACATTGTCTCCAGTACCCGTTTGTGACGATGTTTTCATTGTGATGAAAATATTCGAATTCGAATTTATTTATTCGTATTTATTCGAATTGCATGAATATGTGAATTGTGATTGTGTTTCATTGTGATGTTTGTGCGGCGACGGGCGGTGTGTACAAAGGGCAGGGACTTAATCAACGCGAGCTGATGACTCGCGCTTACTGGGAATTCCTCGTCCGTGGGACACTGTCTCATTGTCTCAAGCCCCTGTCCCCATCACGGATGGGGCCTAGTGGTTTACCCGAGCCTGACGACGAAGGGCAAGGTACACACTGGCCCGTCCAGTGTAGCACGCGTGCGGCCCCAGGCATCGAAGGGCATTAAACGTTCAATAAACATTAAACATTCATTAAACATTAAACGTTCATTAAAGGATTACGAAACGAAAAACATTACGAAATTACGGATTGCACGAATATGTGAATTGTGATTGTGTTTCATTGTGATGTTTGTGCGGCGACGGGCAGTGTGTACAAAGGGCAGGGACTTAATCAATGCGAGCTGATGACTCACGCTTACTGGGATTTCCTCGTTCGTGGGACACTGTCTCAAGCCCCAGTCCCCATCACGGATGGGGCTCAGCGGTTTACCCGAGCATGACGGCGAAGGGCAAGGTACATGCTGGCCTGTCCAGTGTAGCGCGCGTGTGGCCCCGGACATGTTGAGTGACAAAAGGACCACCGAGGCACTCGGAAACATGGTGGTGGGATGTTGAGGTTGGAAAGAGGATTGACGAGAAGAGGAAGAAGTTCAAAGAGTGGCAGAAGGCAAAGGGTACGGGAGCAGAAACAGCAGAGCATGAAAGTTATAAGGCAGCCAGGAAGGCTGCAAAGAAAGAGGTAGCAAAGGCGCAGGAGGCATGTAGGAAAATGTTCGGAGAACGCTTGGATTCGGAAGAGGGTCAGAAAGCAGTATTCAGGATTGCAAAGCACATAGCGAAAGAGAGGTGTGATGTGATGGGGATGAGTTGCTTGAAGGATGAAGTGGGACAAATCGTTGTCGACCCAGATGGAATTAAAGGAAGATGGAAAAGATATATGGAAATGCTGTTGAATACAGAGAATGAATGGGATGGCAACATAGAGAGTAACCCAGTTTTAGGACCGGCAGAGAAGATAACTGAGAAGGAAGTTGAGGAAGCGATAAAAGCAATGAAGAGTGGAAAAGCGGGAGGGCCGACGGGAGTTGTGGGAGATATGTTGAAGGCAGCAGGAAGTTGGGGTGTGAAGAGAATGACAGAGATCTGTAATCTGGTGGTGAAAGAAGGCCGCATTCCAGTGTATTGGGAACTGAGTACCCTCGTCCCTCTATACAAGGGGAAAGGTGACCCTCTGGAGTGTGGCTCGTACCGAGCGATAAAGTTATTGGAGCATGGAATGAAGGTATTGGAAAGGGTGTTGGAGAGGAGGATAAGGAAGAAAGTGAAGATCGACGAAATGCAGTTTGGATTTATGCCAGGAAGAGGAACGACAGATGCGCTTTTCATTGTGAGGCAGTTGCAGGAGAAGTATATGGATAAGAGGAAGAAGTTGTTTTTTGGGTTTGTTGATCTGGAGAAAGCATTCGATAGGGTTCCACGCAAAGTATTGACATGGGCATTGAGGAAGTTAGGAGTGGAGGAATGGTTGATCAGAGTAGTGATGGCAATGTACAAAAGAGCACGCACAGCTGTAAGGACGAAGGACGGGAACAGTGGTGAGTTTGAGGTGAAGGTGGGAGTGCATCAGGGGTCGGTACTAAGTCCACTACTATTTGTAGCTGTGATGGAGGTGCTGGCTCAGACCGTAAAGGAGGGTTTACCGTGGGAGTTGTTGTATGCAGATGATCTGGTGTTGATTGCGGAAAGTATGGATGGACTGAAGGAAAAGATGAACAAGTGGAAGGAATGTATGGAGACAAAAGGTCTGAAGGTGAATATCGGAAAGACAAAGGTGATGGCAAGTGGTAAAGCATGTGGTGAGGTGGAAAGAACTGGGAAGTGGCCGTGTGCTGTGTGCAGGAAGGGTGTCGGAGTGAACTCCATTCAATGTACAATGTGTGCTGAGTGGGTTCATCAAAAATGTAGTGGTCTGAGAGGGTCATTAACCAGTGTGGCAGCTACATTCAAATGTAAGGTGTGCACAGAGGGAGCTGCAGATGGAGGAAATGTTGAGTTGGATCTTGGAGACGGCGTGAAGCTGGAAGGTGTGAAAACATTTTGCTACCTCGGAGACATGCTGAATGGAGAAGGTGGATCAGACTCGGCAACGGTTGCTCGAGTGAGATGTGCATGGAAGAAGTTTCGGGAACTGAGTGGCGTGCTGATGAGGAGGAGAGTGTCGCTGAAGCTGAAGGGAAAGGTGTATGCTGCATGTGTGAGAAGTGTTATGATTTATGGGAGCGAGACATGGGTAATGAACGTAGAGCAGCAACGAAGGCTGGAAAGGGTGGAAATGCGAATGGTTCGATGGATGTGCGGAGTATCGTTGAGAGAGAGGAAGACAAATGATAAATTGCGAAAGATGATGGGAATATTGCCTGTGATTGATGCTGTGAAGAGGAACAGGTTGAGATGGTTTGGTCATGTATTGAGGAAGGATGAAAGTGACTGGTTGAGAAGAGTGATGGAAGTTAATGTAGAAGGAAGTAGAGGACGGGGAAGACCGAGAAAGACTTGGCTAAAGATGGTGGAAGAAGAAATGCGGGCAAGGGGGTTAACAAGGAGAGATGCAGAAAATAGGGCAAAATGGAGAAGATTGTCATGGGGACCACAAGGCTAACCCCCGCTCTAGCAGGGAACATGGCCTTAAAATGCATGTTGTTGTTGTTGTTTTTGTGGGACACTGTCTCAAGCCCCAGTCCCCATCACGGATGGGGCTCAGCGGTTTACCCGAGCATGACGGCGAAGGGCAAGGTACATGCTGGCCTGTCCAGTGTAGCGCGCGTGTGGCCCCGGACATTGAAGGGCATTAAACGTTCATTAAACATTAAACGTTCATTAAAGGATTACGAAACGAAAAACATTACGAAATTACGTTCACACCATCACGTCAAACACGACCGTGAACACATACATCGTCACAACATCGTCACAATGAGAACATCGTCACAATGAACGTTATGCGAACGCGAATGTTATGCGCGAGTCCAAACCTGAGAATGCTGGATACCAAAGCTGAAATTGGGAAAACTAAATAGCCTACTTTACTCCTGGAGATCCCAGGATTACCCACCCAAAATATCTTTGCGATCGGTTCAGCAGTTTTTACGGTACTTTCGAACAGACAGATGGACATTTGGTAAATTATAGTAAGATGGTGTGGCAGCCATATTGGATTGAAGGAAAATATGAAATAATTATGTCTCTGAAACCGCCTACCCTATTGATGCGAAATTTTACAAATACCATCTAACATCATTGTTGCATATAGTTTGAAAATGATGTCATAGGCCACGTGGTTTGGCAGCCATCTTGGATAGAAAAACGAACCTTGTCCGATCAACACAAAATTTCACAAACGTGATCCCCTACCCATACATATGCACAGTGTACATTTTTAAAGGTCATATGCCACTTGGTATGGCAACCATATTAGCTTGAAAGCTGATAAGTAAAAAAATCCCTTCTCTGAAACCGTTTCGCCGATCGATATGAAACCTGTCATGGCTGGTGAAAATGTGATACTTGAAAATAGCTGAAGGGATTTAAATCAAACTTGTTTATTTTTAGGACAGTGAACGAGGGCATGTACCCGTTGTGGGACTATGTGGAGGCATATTGGTGACACAGTCGCATTGGTCTAGTTTAAAAAAAAAAGAAATTCTCAACAAATATTTAAAAATGAAAAGCTGAAATGTCTCGAATGAATAAGTATTCAACCCCTTTGCTATGACGCTCCAAATTGGGCTCGGGTGCATCCAATTACCTTTGAACATCGTTGAGATGCCTCTACAACTTGATTGAAGTCCACCTTTGTCCAATTCAATTGGTTGGACATGATTTAGAAAGAAACACACCTTTCCATATGAGGTCCCACAGTAGACAGCGCATGTCAGAGCAGAAACTCCACCATGAAGTCCAAGGCACTGTCCGTAAAACTCCAAGATAGAATTGTGAGGAGGCAAAGATCTGGGGAAGGATATGAAATAATTTCTGGAATGTTGAAAGTTCCCAAGAGCTCATTAGGAAATGGAAAGAACTTGGAACTAACCAGACTCTTCGTAGAGCTGGCTGTCCAACTAAACTGAGCAACCGGGCAATAAGGACCTTGGTCAGGAAGGTGACCAATAACCCATTGACCACACTGACAGAACTACAGAGTTCCTTTGCTGAGATGGGAGAACCTGCGGAAGGACAACAGTCCATGCTGCACTTAACAAATCTAGGCTTTATGGGAGAGTGGCCAGACGGAAGCCATTCCTGAGAAAAAGGCATCTGACAGCACACCTGGAGTTTGCAAAAAGGCAAGTTACAGACTGAGAGCATGAGGTAAAATATTCTGTGGTCTGATGAGATGAAAATTGAACTCTTTGGCCTAAATGCAAAGTACTACGTCTGGTGGAAACCAAGCACAGGTCATCACCCATCTAACGCCATCACTACCGTGTAGCATGGTGGTGGCAGCATCATGCTATGGGGATGATTTTCAGTGGCAGGTATTGGGAGACTTGTAACTATAGAGGGAATAATTAATGGGGCCAAATACAGGCAAATCCTTGAGGAGAACCTGCTTCAGAATGCAAAAGACCTTAGACTGAGGTGAAGATTTACGTTGCAACAGGACAATGACCCCACGTATACAGCCAGAGCAACACTGGAATGGCATCATAACAAGAACGTGAAAGTCCTTGAGTGGCCCAGCCAAAGCCCAGCCTTGAATACCATTGGGAATCTGTGGAAAGACTTGAAGATTGCTGTTCACCGACACTCCCCATCCAACTTGACAGAGCTTGAGCAAATCTGCAAGGAAGAATGGGAGAAACTCCCCAAATCCAGATGTACAAAGGTGATACAGACATACCCAAGAAGATTCAAAGCTGTTCTTGCTGCCAAAGGTATTGACTGTATTGTATTGACTGTGAAGTATTGTATTGTGAAGTATTGACTCAGGGGGTTGAATACTTATGTTAATTACATATTTCTGTATTTCATTTTTAATTATTCTGTAAAAGATTCTAAAAATAAATGCCACTTTGACATTATGGGGTATTATGTGTGGATCAGTGAAATAAAATCACAATTTAATCCATTTTAAATTCAGGCTGTAACAACAAAATGTGAAAAAGTCAAGGGGTGTGAATACTTTCTGAAGGTGCTGTATTCGTGGCGAATTGGTGCCAAACTTCACGAATTGCTACTGTGTGGGTTTTTATATAATTTTGAAAGCAAAGTTGGAGGCAAAAGGAAAAGACCATTGCAGCTTGAGGAAGGATGTCATCTTTGATGGATGAAGAAGCAAGGTTTAAGAGTTCTACAGTGAGCAATGTTATTCTTTAAAAAGGATGAGGTGCTTGAAGTGCCAGCCAGAGGGGGCACCTGTCACCTATCTTATTCCTGAGGCTGAAACGCCCAGTGGTGAGCTTGGCAGTCACCCTCCTAGTCTGCTCAATGTTTGGGCTTCAGGTACGCCTTGGTTTCTTTTGTGGCTGCAGGAGAGCAAAGAAATACTTTTCCCATTTTTCAGAAACTTCTACATCAGTCATGCCAGAAATATTTATTTTGCCGAACAAGTTGGTTTATAAACTACTGTCATTTAAACTATTTTCGAAAATGTAATTCCGTCCTACAATATGCAACATTGTCGTTTAGGATATTTAAATGCTATGGACAGTTGTGATGGGCGACATGAATATCGAGTTTAGATGGGGGAAACAGAACCTCTGTATTGTCACTAACAAAGGGAAAACACCATTAGGAAGAGCAGAGAGAAATAAACGAAGGGATGCATTGGCTAAATAAAAGGGAGGTAACCAGATCAAGAGGCATGATTGATATTTGTAAACTTCACCAGGGCGAATGTTTGCGAAGGTTTGCTTTAGAAAGGGGAATAACAAGATGTGAGAGGGATGATAAAGGAGGACTAAGGAAAGGAGAGATTACATTAAGGTATAACAACAAAAAGGTAATATCATATGAGAGGAGAAAGAGTTTAGCCATATAATAAAGGGTTTATGATGTGGAAAGACAAGCGTTATTACAAACATATAAGAGATTCCTTTATAATAACTTTGAGTACAACAAAAGCAACAACAGGCATTTTCAGGCCATTTTCCCTGCATAACTTTGAGTGAAAAGTTTTTATACCGATTGTGACAAATTGGACCCTCCAAGCCTTTTTTTCCTGAACACTGAAGCAGTTTCCATAGTAACGGCTGAGTTGGTATTCCAGAGAGACAGTGGTAATGTCATGGTTATCAAAATGTAAAGGATACTGTGGGTAAGAGATAGTGACATACCCAGATTGTGAAACCCGCAGGGATACTCTTGGCTGGGTCTGTGATGGCGATACCATTGTAGTGTGGAACTGTTGCAGGTACTATTGATGAGAGATGTTGACCACACTAATATTGTGAAAATCCCCAGAAACTGTGCTTGAACGATGACGAGAGTGCCATGTAATTGTGGATCTGCCTCAGATACTGTGACGGACAATACCAGGCTTTGTTTGTGACTGTGGAACCCAATGTCGGCATGACACGTCATACAGAGTAACATTGGGAGTTTAAAATTTGCTTTTGCTCCAACGACAACGGATTTGATGATAGTGACTGAAATCACCTAATGATCCAATTTGATGATAGTTACTGAAATCATCGAATGATCCAATTTGATGATAGTTACTGAAATCATCTCATGATCCAATTTGATGATAGTTACTGAAATCATCTAATGATCCAATTTGATGACAGTCACTGAAATCATCTAATGATCCAATTTGATGATAGTTACTGAAATCATCTAATGTTCCAATTTAATGATAGTTACTGAAATCACCTAATGATGCAATTTGATGAGAGTTACTGAAATCATCTCATGTTCCAATTTAATGATAGTTACAGAATTCATCTAATGATGCAATTTGATGATAGTTACTGAAATCATCTCATGATCCAATTTGATGATAGTTACTGAAATCACCTAATGAGGCAATTTGATGATAGTTACTGAAATAACCTAATGATGCAATTTGATGATAGTTACTGAAATCACCTCACGATGCAATTTGATGATAGTTACTGAAATCACCGAATGATGCAATTTGATGATAGTTACTGAAATCACCGAATGATCCTGTTTGATGATAGTTACTGAAATCACCTAATGATCCTGTTTGATGATAGTTACTGAAATCACCTAATGATGCAATTTGATGATAGTTACCGAAATCACCTAATGATGCAATTTGATGATAGTTACTGAAATCACCTAATGATCCTGTTTGATGAAAGTTACTGAAATCACCGAATGATCCCGTTTGATGATAGTTACTGAAATCACCTAATGATCTTGTTTGATGATAGTTACTGAAATCACCTAATGATGCAATTTGATGATAGTTACTGAAATCACCTAATGATGCAATTTGATGATAGTTACTGAAATCACCTAATGATCCTGTTTGATGATAGTTACTGAAATCACCGAATGATCCCGTTTGATGATAGTTACTGAAATCACCTAATGATGCAATTTGATGATAGTTACTTAAATCATCTCATGATCCAATTTGATGATAGTTACTGAAATCATCTAATGATCCAATTTGATGACAGTCACTGAAATCATCTAATGATCCAATTTGATGATAGTTACTGAAATCATCTAATGTTCCAATTTAATGATAGTTACTGAAATCACCTAATGATGCAATTTGATGAGAGTTACTGAAATCATCTCATGTTCCAATTTAATGATAGTTACAGAATTCATCTAATGATGCAATTTGATGATAGTTACTGAAATCATCTCATGATCCAATTTGATGATAGTTACTGAAATAACCTAATGATGCAATTTGATGATAGTTACTGAAATCACCTAACGATGCAATTTGATGATAGTTACTGAAATCACCGAATGATGCAATTTGATGATAGTTACTGAAATCACCGAATGATCCTGTTTGATGATAGTTACTGAAATCACCTAATGATCCTGTTTGATGATAGTTACTGAAATCACCTAATGATGCAATTTGATGATAGTTACTGAAATCACCTAATGATGCAATTTGATGATAGTTACTGAAATCACCGAATGAGCCTGTTTGATGATAGTTACTGAAATCACCTAATGATCTTGTTTGATGATAGTTACTGAAATCACCTAATGATGCAATTTGATGATAGTTACTGAAATCACCTAATGATGCAATTTGATGATAGTTACTGAAATCACCTAATGATCCTGTTTGCTGATAGTTACTGAAATCACCGAATGATCCCGTTTGATGATAGTTACTGAAATCACCTAATGATGCAATTTGATGATAGTTACTTAAATCATCTCATGATCCAATTTGATGATAGTTACTGAAATCATCTAATGATCCAATTTGATGACAGTCACTGAAATCATCTAATGATCCAATTTGATGATAGTTACTGAAATCATCTAATGTTCCAATTTAATGATAGTTACTGAAATCACCTAATGATGCAATTTGATGAGAGTTACTGAAATCATCTCATGTTCCAATTTAATGATAGTTACAGAATTCATCTAATGATGCAATTTGATGATAGTTACTGAAATCATCTCATGATCCAATTTGATGATAGTTACTGAAATCACCTAATGAGGCAATTTGATGATAGTTACTGAAATCACCTAATGAGGCAATTTGATGATAGTTACTGAAATAACCTAATGATGCAATTTGATGATAGTTACTGAAATCACCTAACGATGCAATTTGATGATAGTTACTGAAATCACCGAATGATGCAATTTGATGATAGTTACTGAAATCACCGAATGATCCTGTTTGATGATAGTTACCGAAATCACCTAATGATCCTGTTTGATGATAGTTACTGAAATCACCTAATGATGCAATTTGATGAGAGTTACTGAAATCATCTCATGTTCCAATTTAATGATAGTTACTGAAATCACCTAATGATCCTGTTTGATGATAGTTACTGAAATCACCGAATGATCCCGTTTGATGATAGTGACTGAAATCACCTAATGATGCAATTTGATGATAGTTACTTGAATCATCTAATGTTCCAATTTGATGATAGTTACTGAAATCATCTCATGATCCAATTTGATGATAGTTACTGAAATCACCTAATGATGCAATTTGATGATAGTTACTGAAATCATCTAATGATCCCGTTTGCTGATAGTTACTGTAATCACCGAATGATCCCGTTTGATGATAGTTACTGAAATCATCTAATGATGCAATTTGATGATAGTTTCTGAAATCAACGAATGATCCCGTTTGATGATAGTTACTGAAATCATCGAATGATGCAATTTGATGATAGTTACTAAAATCATCTAATGATCCAATTTGATGATAGTTACTGAAATCACCGAATGATCCCGTTTGATGATAGTTACTGAAATCATATAATGATGCAATTTGATGATAGTTTCTGAAATCAACGAATGATCCCGTTTGATGATAGTTACTGAAATCATCGAATGATGCAATTTGATGATAGTTACTAAAATCATCTAATGATCCAATTTGATGATAGTTTCTGAAATCACCTCATGATCCAATTTGATGATAGTTACTGAAATCACCTAATGATGCAATTTGATGATAGTTACTGAAATCAACGAATGATCCCGTTTGATGATAGTTACTGAAATCATCGAATGATGCAATTTGATGATAGTTACTAAAATCATCTAATGATCAAATTTGATGATAGTTACTGAAATCACCTCATGATCCAATTTGATGATAGTTACTGAAATCACCTCATGATCCAATTTGATGATAGTTACTGAAATCACCTAATGATCCCGTTTGAAGATAGTTACTGAAATCACCTAATGATCCAATTTGATGATAGTTACTGAAATCACCTAATGATCCCGTTTAATGATAGTTACTGAAATCACTGAATGATGCAATTTGATGATAGTTACTGAAATCATCTGATGATCCAATTTGATGATAGTTACTGAAATCACCTAATGATGCAATTTGATGATAGTTATTGAAATCATCTGATGATGCAATTTGATGATAGTTACTGAAGTCATCTCATGATGCAATTTGATGATCGTTACTGAAATCACCTAATGATCCCGTTTGATGATAGTTACTGAAATCACCTAATGATCCCGTTTGATGATAGTTACTGAAATCATCTAATTATCCCGTTTAATGATAGTTACTGAAATCACCTAATGATCCCGTTTAATGATCGTCACTGAAATCACCTAATGATCCCGTTTGATGTTAGTTACTGAAATCACCTAATGATCCCGTTTGATGATAGTTACTGAAATCACCTAATGATCCTGTTTGATGATAGTTCCTGAAATCACCTAATGATGCAATTTGATGTTAGTTACTGAAATCACCTAATGATGCAATTTGATGATAGTTACTGAAATCACCTAATGATCCCGTTTGAAGATAGTGACTGAAATCACCTAATGAACCCGTTTGATGATAGTGACTGAAATCACCTGATGATGCAATTTGATGATAGTTACTGAAATCACCTAATGATCCAATTTGATGATAGTTACTGAAATCACTTAATGATATCGTTTGATGATAGTTACTGAAATCACCTAATGATCCAATTTGATGATAGTTACTGAAATCACCGAAGGATCTCGTTTGATGATAGTTACTGAAATCACCAAATGATGCAATTTGATGATAGTTACTGAAATCACCTAATGATGCAATTTGATGATAGTTACTGAAATCATCTAATGATCCCGTTTGCTGATAGTTACTGTAATCACCGAATGATCCCGTTTGATGATAGTTACTGAAATCATCTAATGATGCAATTTGATGATAGTTTCTGAAATCAACGAATGATCCCGTTTGATGATAGTTACTGAAATCATCGAATGATGCAATTTGATGATAGTTACTAAAATCATCTAATGATCCAATTTGATGATAGTTACTGAAATCACCGAATGATCCCGTTTGATGATAGTTACTGAAATCATATAATGATGCAATTTGATGATAGTTTCTGAAATCAACGAATGATCCCGTTTGATGATAGTTACTGAAATCATCGAATGATGCAATTTGATGATAGTTACTAAAATCATCTAATGATCCAATTTGATGATAGTTTCTGAAATCACCTCATGATCCAATTTGATGATAGTTACTGAAATCACCTAATGATGCAATTTGATGATAGTTACTGAAATCAACGAATGATCCCGTTTGATGATAGTTACTGAAATCATCGAATGATGCAATTTGATGATAGTTACTAAAATCATCTAATGATCAAATTTGATGATAGTTACTGAAATCACCTCATGATCCAATTTGATGATAGTTACTGAAATCACCTCATGATCCAATTTGATGATAGTTACTGAAATCACCTAATGATCCCGTTTGAAGATAGTTACTGAAATCACCTAATGATCCCGTTTAATGATAGTTACTGAAATCACTGAATGATGCAATTTGATGATAGTTACTGAAATCATCTGATGATCCAATTTGATGATAGTTACTGAAATCACCTAATGATGCAATTTGATGATAGTTATTGAAATCATCTGATGATGCAATTTGATGATAGTTACTGAAATCATCTCATGATGCAATTTGATGATCGTTACTGAAATCACCTAATGATCCCGTTTGATGATAGTTACTGAAATCACCTAATGATCCCGTTTGATGATAGTTACTGAAATCATCTAATTATCCCGTTTAATGATAGTTACTGAAATCACCTAATGATCCCGTTTAATGATCGTCACTGAAATCACCTAATGATCCCGTTTGATGTTAGTTACTGAAATCACCTAATGATCCCGTTTGATGATAGTTACTGAAATCACCTAATGATCCCTATTGATGATAGTTCCTGAAATCACCTAATGATGCAATTTGATGTTAGTTACTGAAATCACCTAATGATGCAATTTGATGATAGTTACTGAAATCACCTAATGATCCCGTTTGAAGATAGTGACTGAAATCACCTAATGAACCCGTTTGATGATAGTGACTGAAATCACCTGATGATGCAATTTGATGATAGTTACTGAAATCACCTAATGATCCAATTTGATGATAGTTACTGAAATCACTTAATGATATCGTTTGATGATAGTTACTGAAATCACCTAATGATCCAATTTGATGATAGTTACTGAAATCACCGAAGGATCTCGTTTGATGATAGTTACTGAAATCACCAAATGATGCAATTTGATGATAGTTACTGAAATCACCTAATGATCCCGTTTGAAGATAGTTACTGAAATCACCGAATGATTTTTTTTTTTTTTTTTTTTTTGTATACTGAATCGAGGCTCGTGAAAGAGCTAACATTTACTTCACAAACAAATCGACCAGACAAACAAAATACACAAAAAGAGGGAGCGGAAGACAAGATGGGGAGAAAAGGAGAAGCACACAAACACAACATCCGAGAGCAGGGAGATGTGTGGAAGGGAGAGGGCCCGGGGGGAGGAGGCATGGGAAGGGGGGGAGGGGGGGGGAGGGAGAAGTATAAAGCACAAGGACACCAAGGACTTCCAGGACAGAAGTTGGTCTTTCAAAAAGGGGAATTGGAGGAAATTAGCAGGGGGAGAAAAGATCAAGGTTTTGGATGGGGGAAGATAAGAGATGGTGGTGAACAGCTGTTTTAAAGACTTGGAGGGTGGAGTGGGATTGAAGAGAGTGAGGGAGTTTGTTCCAGAGGCGGGAGAAAAGAGGAATGAAGGAGTGAAGGTGAGCAGAGAGTCTTGATTTTGGCAGTTTAACCAAAAGAGGGTTGCAGGCAGATCTTGTGCGACCTGTTGGAATATTTGCGGGACAGAGCCCAGAGAGAGCTGGGGGGGCAAGGCCAGAGAGGAGTCGGTAGAAGACGGAAAGACCAACCCACCAACCTGCCTGCGGTGAGTGAGTGAGAGGCCCTTGGAGTTAGCTTCATCGCGGGAGATTCCAATGATTCTGAATGCTTTGGTTTCAACAGCGCGAAGGCGAGCTAGGGATTGAAGAGAGTGAGGGAGTTTGTTCCAGAGGCGGGAGAAAAGAGGAATGAAGGAGTGAAGGTGAGCAGAGAGTCTTGATTTTGGCAGTTTAACCAAAAGAGGGTTGCAGGCAGATCTTGTGCGACCTGTTGGAATATTTGCGGGACAGAGCCCAGAGAGAGCTGGGGGGGCAAGGCCAGAGAGGAGTCGGTAGAAGACGGAAAGACCAACCCACCAACCTGCCTGCGGTGAGTGAGTGAGAGGCCCTTGGAGTTAGCTTCATCGCGGGAGATTCCAATGATTCTGAATGCTTTGGTTTCAACAGCGCGAAGGCGAGCTAGGTGTGAGGCAGGAGCACCAGCCCAGAGGGGAGAGCAGTATTCCATTGAGCTGCGGATGAAAGCCTTGTATGTGGTGAGGAGCTCAGGTGTGCCTAGGAAGGACTTCGCACGACAGAGGATGCCCAGTCGGCGACTGGCTTTGGAGGCCAGATTTGAAATGTGGTTTTTCCAGGAAAGATCATGGCAGATAGTGAGACCCAAAAGCTTGAGTGACAGAACTTTTTGGAGAGGATTATTCAGAAAGTGGATGGGAGGGTTGTCCAGTCAGTCTTTTCGGAGAGACATCGTAAGAGTGTGAGATTTGTCAGGAATGAAAGACATGTTCCACTTGTTTGCCCAGCCTGTGATTTTGTCAAGGTCTGCAGAGAGTGAGGAGGCTGCAGACTGCCGATCTGAGGGATGAAGAATGGAGCGACAGAGAGTAGAGTCGTCAGCAAAGAGATAGAGAGGATTTTCAAGAGAGTCAGAGAGATCATTGATGAAGACCAGAAAAAGCACAGGGCCCAGAACACTGCCTTGGGGAACTCCAGCCTGAACAGGAAGAGGAGATGAGAGAAACCCATTCAGGGCCACACGTTGACTACGACTAGAGAGGAAGTCCGCCAGCCATGCGTGGAGATTTCCATGGATACCAAAAGAGGAGAGTTTGGTGAGCAGAGCGGGGTGCCAGACTGTATCGAAGGCATGTGATATGTCAAGGGAGACTGCTTTAATTTCCTGTTTGGCATTGAGAACCTCCATCCATTGTTGAGAAAGCAGAAGCAGCATGTCCAGAGTGGAGTGTCCAGGTCTGAAACCAAATTGATGATCAGAGATCAAGCCATTGGAGAAGAGGAAAGATTTCATATCTGAAGCAATGATGGATTCCATGACCTTGCTGATAATTGGGAGAAGGCTGATTGGTCTGTAGTTGCTGGGATCTGTTTTTGCACCTTTTTTGTGCAAAGCGGTGATGTTGGCAGATTTCCAAGCAGATGGAAGATGACCTTGAGCAAAAGAGAGGGTGAAGAGAACAGAGAGAGGGAGTGAAAGAGCGGAAGAACATGATTTTAGGACACGTGGGCTGATGCCGTCAGGTCCAGTTGCAGAATCAGAGTCGAGGGTTGACAGACACTTTTCCACCTTGTCAGGAGGAAAGGACACAGAGTCCAGGAGCAGCTGGGTACGACTGGGTACGGTGGGTACAGAGAGGGATGGGTTTGGGACACAAGATTTAGAGGCAAACACAGAGTTGAGGCATTCGGCTTTTTCACGTGCGGGGTCAGCCGTGTGGCCATTTAAGGTAAGGGAGGGGATGGAGGGGGAACAAACACCAGAAACAGATTTTACCAGACGCCACCAGGATTTGGAAGAGGGAGACAGATAAGAGAGTTCGGTCCTGAGGACGGAGAGATATTCTTTCCTGGCTCTCCTGAGGGTGGACACACACTTGTTTCGGGCTTTGTCAAAGGAAATGAGATTTCCTTCCGTTGGATTTGCTTTCCAGGAGACGAAAGCAAGTTGTTTCTGGGCAATAGCCTCACCACAAGATTCCGTGTACCATGGACGGGAGGAAGGGTATGACAACTGAAGACGAGAAGGGATAAAACTGTGCATGAAAGAGAGCAATTTACTTTGGAAGAATTCCCAGGATGAGTTGATGTCAGAGGCAGAAGAGATGGGAGACCAGTCCAGATGATTGATGGCTGCTTGAAGACCGTGCCAGTTGGCCTGAGTGAAATGCCAGACTCGTCGACGCTGAGGAGGCTCTCTGAAAATGGTCAGAGAGATCCCGTTTGATGATAGTTCCTGAAATCACCTCATGATGCAATTTTATGATAGTTACTGAAATCAGCTAATGATGCAATTTGATGATAGTTACTGAAATCACCTAATGATCCCGTTTGAAGATAGTTACTGAAATCACCTAATGATCCCGTTTGATGATAGTTACTGAAATCACCTAATGATGCAATTTGATGATAGTTACTGAAATACCTAATGATCCCGTTTGATGATAGTTACTGAAATCACCTAATGATGCAATTTGATGATAGTTACTGAAATCACCTAATGATGCAATTTGATGATAGTTACTGAAATCATCTCATGATCCAATTTGATGATAGTTACTGAAATCACCTAATGATCCCATTTGATGATAGTTACTGAAATCACCTAATGATGCAATTTGATGATAGTTACTGAAATACGTAATGATCCCGTTTGATGATAGTTACTGAAATCACCTAATGATGCAATTTGATGATAGTTACTGAAATCACCTAATGATGCAATTTGATGATAGTTACTGCAATCATCTCATGATCCAATTTGATGATAGTTACTGAAATCACCTAATGATGCAATTTGATGATAGTTACTGAAATCACCTAATGATCCTGTTTGATGATAGTTACTGAAATCACCTAATGATGCAATTTGATGATAGTTACTGAAATCATCTAATGATCCCGTTTGATGATAGTTACTGAAATCATCTAATTATCCCGTTTAATGATAGTTGCTGAAATCATCTAATGATGCAATTTGATGATAGTTACTGAAATCATCTAATGATGCAATTTGATGATAGTTACTGAAATCATCTAATGATCCCGTTTGATGATAGTTACTGAAATCATCTCATGATCCCGTTTGATGATAGTTACTGAAATCACCTAACGATGCAATTTGATGATAGTTACTGAAATCACCTAATGATGCAATTTGATGATAGTTACTGAAATCATCTAATGATGCAATTTGATGATAGTTACTGAAATCACCTAATGATGCAATTTGATGATAGTTACTGAAATCATCTAATGATCTCGTTTGATGATAGTTACTGAAATCACCTAATGATCGCGTTTGATGATAGTTACTGAAATCACCTAATGATGCAATTTGATGATAGTTACTGAAATCACCGAATGATCCCGTTTCATGATAGTTACTGAAATCACCTAATGATGCAATTTGATGATAGTTACTGAAATCACCGAATGATCCCGTTTCATGATAGTTACTGAAATCACCTAATGATGCAATTTGATGATAGTTACTGAAATCATCTAATGATCCCGTTTGATGATAGTTACTGAAATCATCTAATTATCCCGTTTAATGATAGTTGCTGAAATCATCTAATGATGCAATTTGATGATAGTTACTGAAATCATCTAATGATGCAATTTGATGATAGTTACTGAAATCATCTAATGATGCAATGTGATGTTAGTTACTGAAATCATCGAATAATCCCGTTGAGAGCCACAATTAGCCTTTCTTTTGAATACTTTTTTGGATTTGATTAACATCCGGATTAACAGGTTCATTTTGCCCTTGCAATGATCGACTGTTGCTCTTGTGATTGGCATCCTTCGCACTTATGGATTTTTGTGTCTACGCAAAAATCGGAACGTTGTCAACTTTGGACAATGCGGGAAGTAATTACATATTTTTCCACCACTGGATTCAAGAGCACAACTTTGACAGTTAACTCATTTTTATCTTCACTTCTCAACAAAAAAAGCTAAAGCAAATAACCCGTTTCCTGTTTTGAGAAAATTAATTTCCAAAATTGTGTGCAATATGTCTAGAGTTGGCTTGGATTGTCCTTTACCAGCAAATTCTTCACAAACTGTTGAAGTTTCTAAGCTTTCTCGGTGAAGTAAATTGACAAAAAGGTAATTATATGTTGGACAGAATTGGCTGAATAGTTTGTGGTTATATTATTATTTATTTCCAGTCGGTGTGTGAACCAGCGACTCTGAGCCTCGACACCTGTGTGTCCAACAAAAATGCACATAACTCGAAACTGTGTGAATATCGACATTTGTAAACCTTCGCATGCACTGTGCGGACCCGAGAGATCCTAAATGAGGTAAAGTTCAACATGATACCTGCTGTGGTTGTGATGTTCAAACACAATTGTCCAAATTGAATTTATATAGCTATATTGTCGGTATATATATATATATGTATATATATATATATTATTTTTTTAAGAGGAAAGGTGTTTCCAAACCAAAAATTTCAAAATTGTCCAAATGAATTTCTAACATGGGGTACGCGATCCCATGGGGCTACGCGATGAGGGATCAACGAAAAAATATAATTTTGAAGATTTATTGAATACATCCATATGTACCTTGGTTATGCTCGAAACATGAGATGGATGGCAGAATAGAGAGATGAATGAGGAACGAATGAGGGACGTTTTTGCGCTCCTTATTCATTCGTCTCATTCGTTCCGCCCCTCATTCGTTATTTTATTACTTACACGTTCTCTATATTGTAGGAATATATATATTTTTTTTTTAAGAAGAAAGGTGTTTCCAACCAAAAAGGGAGCATATAACAATATAACCTCTGCCAATTTGAGTAATAAGCAAGAGCAGACCCAGTCTCAGGTGACGTTTCACCTGCTTCGTAGTGGGCTTCTTCAAACCAATATACCCCGCGTTTTGCCACTTGTCCGCTTTTATGCCCAGTACGACCACTTATTTCCGGTTACTTGCCAATGCACAAGTTTAAATGGAGGTGGGTTTCTATTTTGCTAAACCTCAAGCAAATAAACCTCATATCGCATTATTGATGGGCAGCTCTGCTCTTTTTATTACTTACCCGTGATTCACCTGCAGATTAGGAAAACGAACATTTTTTGGATTTCTGCAGTGGAAATGCAATATATCCTACAGGGTTATGATGAAAATTGCAATGGAACACAAGATGTGGGTAGCGAAAGGACAAGTTTATCGCTGCACACAAACTCTGAACACAAACGAATTTGTGTAAACCATCTGCCCGTGTGCTGTGGAGATGTCCTTGATTAAACGGGGCCTGGCTCTGAAACAATGCAGGCATCTGTCATGGCTGCTCGCACACCCACGTGCCAGTCACACTACCTCGTGGGGACCCTTCGGGAGACGTAAAACATTGTAACTTAAACTGACGTTTTTGGTTTACAAAAGTGTAATTATGTGGAAATCCAAATGTTCTTTGGACAATTCAGCAACAGCTGAGTCACTGTACTCGTCATTCATTCACTCATTGTCTGTAATCCCAATGAGAGGGAAGGAGAGTGCAGGGGGTTAGGCTAAAATAGGAAGTCGGGGGTTTAGCCTAAAATATAAGGGAAGGTTGTTGGGCTACAATAGGAGGGAAGGGGTTTCACCTAAAATATAAGGGAAGGTTGTTGGGCGACAATAGGAGGGAAGGGGTTTAACCTAGAATATAAGGGAAGGTTGTTGGGCTACAATAGGAGGGAAGGGGTTTAACCTAAAATATAAGGGAAGGTTGTTGGGCTACAATAGGAGGGAAGGGGTTTAACCTAAAATATAAGGGAAGGTAGTTAGGCTATAATAGGAGGGAAGGTGTTTAGCCTAAAATATAAGAGAAGGTTGTTGGGCTACAATAGGAGGGCAGGGGTTTAACCTAAAATATAAGAGAAGGTTGTTGGGCTACAATAGGAGGGAAGGGGTTTAACCTAAAATATAAGGGAAGGTGGTTAGGCTATAATAGGAGGGAAGGGGTTTAGCCTAAAATATAAGGGAAGGTTGTTGGGCTATAATAGGAGGGAAGGGGTTTAGCCTAAAATATAAGGGAAGGTTGTTGGGCTACAATAGGAGGGAAGGGGTTTAACCTAAAATATAAGAGAAGGTTGTTGGGCTACAATAGGAGGGAAGGGGTTTAACCTAAAATATAAGAGAAGGTTGTTGGGCTACAATAGGAGGGAAGGGGTTTAACCTAAAATATAAGAGAAGGTTGTTGGGCTACAATAGGAGGGAAGGGGTTTAGCCTAAAATATAAGGGAAGGTTGTTGGGCGACAATAGGAGGGAAGGGGTTTAGCCTAAAATATAAGGGAAGGTGGTTAGTCTATAATAGGAGGGAAGGGGTTTAGCCTAAAATATAAGGGAAGATTGTTATGCCATAATAGGAGGGAAGGGGTTTAACCTAAAATATAAGGGAAGGTGGTTAGGCTATAATAGGAGGGAAGGGGTTTAGCCTAAAATATAAGGGAAGGTTGATGGGCTACAATAGGAGGGAAGGGGTTTAACCTAAAATATAAGAGAAGGTTGTTGGGCTACAATAGGAGGGAAGGGGTTTAACCTAAAATATAAGAGAAGGTTGTTGGGCTACAATAGGACGGAAGGGGTTTAGCCTAAAATATAAGGGAAGGTTGTTGGGCGACAATAGGAGGGAAGGGGTTTAGCCAAAAATATAAGGGAAGGTGGTTAGGCTATAATAGGAGGGAAGGGGTTTAGCCTAAAATATAAGGGAAGGTTGTTGGGCTACAATAGGAGGGAAGGGGTTTAGCCTAAAATATAAGGGAAGGTTGTTGGGCTACAATAGGAGGGACGGGGTTTAGCCTAAAATATAAGGGAAGGTTGTTGGGCGACAATAGGAGGGAAGGGATTTAACCTCGAATATAAGGGAAGGTTGTTGGGCGACAATAGGAGGGAAGGGGTTTAACCTAAAATATAAGAGAAGGTTGTTGGGCTACAATAGGAGGGAAGGGGTTTAGCCTAAAATATAAGGGAAGGTTGTTGGGCGACAATAGGAGGGAAGGGGTTTAACCTAGAATATAAGGGAAGGTTGTTGGGCTACAACAGGAGGGAAGGGGTTTAGCCTAAAATATAAGGGAAGGTTGTTAGGCGACAATAGGAGGGAAGGGGTTTAGCCTAAAATATAAGGGAAGGTTGTTGGGCGACAATAGGAGGGAAGGGGTTTAACCTAAAATATAAGAGAAGGTTGTTGGGCTACAACAGGAGGGAAGGGGTTTACCCTAAAATATAAGGGAAGGTTGTTGGGCGACATTAGGAGGGAAGGGGTTTCACCTAGAATATAAGGGAAGGTTGTTGGGCAACAATAGGAGGGAAGGGGTTTAGCCTAAAATATAAGGGAAGGTTATTGGGCGACAATAGGAGGGAAGGGGTTTAACCTAAAATATAAGGGAAGGTGGTTATGCCATAATAGGAGGAAAGGGGTTTAACCTAAAATATCAGGGAAGGTGGGTAGGCTATAATAGGAGTGAAGGGGTTTTGTTTAACCTAAAATATAAGGGAAGGTGGTTAGGCTATAATAGGAGGGAAGGGGATTGTTTAACCTAAAATATAAGGGAAGGTGGTTAGGCTATAATAGGAGGGAAGGGGTTTAACCTAAAATATAAGGGAAGGTTGTGAGGCTATAATAGGAGGGAAGGGGTTTAACCTAAAATATAAGGGAAGGTGGTTAGGCTATAATAGGAGGGAAGGGGTTTTGTTTAACGTAAAATATAAGGGAAGGTGGTTAGGCTGTAATAGGAGGGAAGGGGTTTAACCTAAAATATAAGGGAAGGTTGTTATGCCATAATAGGAAGAAAGGGGTTTAACCTAAAATATAAGGGAAGGTCGTTAGGCTATAATAGGAGGAAAGGGGTTTTGTTTAACGTAAAATATAAGGGAAGGTGGTTAGGCTGTAATAGGAGGGAAGGGGTTTAACCTAAAATATAAGGGAAGGTTGTTATGCCATAATAGGAAGAAAGGGGTTTAACCTAAAATATAAGAGAAGGTGGTTGGGCTATAATAGGAGGGAAGGGGTTTTGTTTAACCTAAAATATAAGGGAAGGTGGTTAGGCTATAATAGGAGGGAAGGTGTTTTGTTTAACCTATAATATAAGGGAAGGTCGTTAGGCTATAATAGGAGGAAAGGGGTTTAACCTAAAATATAAGGGAAGGTTGTTAGGCTATAATAGGAGGGAAGAGGTTTTGTTTAACCTAAAATAAAAGGGAAGGTTGTTATGCTATAATAGGAGGAAAGCGGTTTAACCTAAAATATAAGGGAAGGTGGTTGGGCTGTAATTGGAGGGAAGAGGTTTCGTTTAACCTAAAATATAAGGGAAGGTGGTTAGGCTATAATCGGAGGGAAGGGGTTTTGTTTGACCTAAAATATAAGGGAAGGTGGTTAGGCTATAATAGGAGGGAAGGCGTTTTGTTTAACCTGTAATATAAGGGAAGGTTGTTAGGCTATAATAGGAGGAAAGGGGTTTTGTTTAACCTAAAATAAAAGGGAAGGTTGTTATGCTATAATAGGAGGAAAGGGGTTTAACCTAAAATATAAGGGAAGGTGGTTAGGCTATAATAGGAGGGAAGAGGTTTCGTTTAACCTAAAATATAAGGGAAGGTGGTTAGGCTATAATAGGAGGGAAGGGGTTTAACCTAAAATATAAGGGAAGGTTGTTAGGCTACAATAGGAGGGAAGGGGTTCAACCGAAAATATAAGAGAAGGTGGTTAGGCTATAATAGGAGGGAAGGGGTTTTGTTTAACCTAAAATATAAGGGAAGGTGGTTCGGCTATAATAGGAGGGAAGGGGTTTAAACTAAAATATAACGGAGGGTTGTTAGGCTATAATAGGAGGGAAGGGGTTTTGTTTAAAATAAAATATAAGGGAAGGTTGTTAGGCTACAATAGGAGGGAAGGGGTTCAACCGAAAATATAAGAGAAGGTGGTTAGGCTATAATAGGAGGGAAGGGGTTTTGTTTAACCTAAAATATAAGGGAAGGTGGTTAGGCTATAATAGGAGGGAAGGGGTTTAAACTAAAATATAACGGAGGGTTGTTAGGCTATAATAGGAGGGAAGGGGTTTTGTTTAACCTAAAATATAAGGGAAGGTTTTTTGGTTATAATAGGAGGGATGGGGTTGAACCTAAAATATAAGGGAAGGTTGTGAGGCTATAATAGGAGGGAAGGGGTTTAACCTAAAATATAATGGAAGGTTGTGAGGCTATCATAGGAGGGATTGGGTTCAACCTAAAATATAAGGGAAGGTTGTTCGGCTATAATAGGAGGAAAGGGGTTTAACCTAAAATATAACGGGGGGTTGTTATGCTATAATAGGAGGGAATGGGGTTTAACCTAAAATATAAGGGAAAGTTGTTCAGCTATAATAGGAGCGATGGGGTTTAACCTTAAATATAAGGGAAGGGGGTTCGGCTATAATAGGATGATCGGGGGTTAGGCTAGAATAGGAGGGAAGAGGTTTAACCCGTGGGGATGCATGATCCCATGGGGCTACGCGATCCGATGGGGCTACGCGATCCCATGGGGCTACGTGATCCGATGGGGCTACGTGACTCCATGGGGAAGTGCGATCCCATGGGGCTACGTGATCCCATGGGGCTACGTGATCCCATGGGGCTACGTGATCCCATGGGGCTACGCGATCCCATGGGGCTACGCGATCCTATGGGGCTATGCGATCCGATGGGGCTACACGATCCCATGGGGCGACGTGATCCCATGGGGCGACGTGATCCCATGGGGCGAAGTGATCCCATGGGGCTACGTGCTCCGATGGGGCTATGCGATCGCATGAGGCTGTGCGATCCCATGGGGCTACGCGATCCCATGGGGCTACGCGATCCCATGGGGCTACGCGATCCCATGGGGCTACGCGATCCTATGGAGATACGCGATCCCATGGGGCTGTATGATCTGATGGGGCTACGCGATCCCATGGGGCTATGCGATCCCATGGGGCTACGTGATCCCATGGGGCTACGCGATCCCATGGGGCTACGCGATCCCATGGGGCTACGCGATCCCATGGGGCTGCATGATCTGATGGCGCTACGCGATCCCATGGGGCTATGCGATCCCATGTGGCTACTCGATCCCATGGGGCTACGCGATCCCATGGGGCTGCACGATCCGATGGGGCTACGCAATCCCATGGGGCTACGCAATCCCATGGGGCTACACGATCCTATGGGGCTGCATGATCCCATGGGGCTATGTGATCCCATGGGGCTACGTGATCCTATGGGGCTGCATGAGCCTATGGGGCTACGCGATCCCATGGGGCTGCACGATCCGATGGGGCTACGCGATCCCATGGGGCTACGTGATCCGATGGGGCTACGCGATCCCATGGGGCTGCACGATCCAATGGGGGCTACGCGATCCCATGGGGGTGCAAGATCCCATGGGGCTACGCGATCCCATGGGGCTACGCGATCCTATGGGCCTACACGGTCCCATGGGGCTGCACCATCCAATGGGGGCGACGCGATCCCATGGGACTGAGCTCTCGTTGCAACATGCGGCACCATTAATGGATTTCAACAATAACTGAGACTACTTAGAGAGCTACATTGAGTGGAATATGGAAGAACATGGCAGAGATCGATTCCTGCACAGCTGATGCTTAATTTCAACATGACAGGCAATTAGCGCTGTCAATTAACGCCATGAATGGGAGCAGGTGAGGTCACAGCTGTGATCTAAAGGTTCATTTTGCTGAAAATGAAGGCATGGGGTATTTTAAGATGTGATGTTTTTGCTGCGTTAGCGGCAAGTCAGACATACAGTCACATGAAAAAGTAAGTACACCCCATGTAAAGTTTTGACTTTTTAAATATATTTCAACATACAGCTATTTGATCTTCATTTCAACAATATTGATAGATAAAGGTGATATAATATAACAAATATCATGAAACATTTACATTTTGTAGTCCATTGTATAATTTAAATAAACATAAATGCAAATTTTGCATGTGGAAAAAGTAAGTACACCCTTGGCTCTAATAGGTGGTATTGCCCCCTTTGACAGAAACAACCTCAAGTGGGCGTTTCTTATAACTGTCTGCCAGTCTCTGACATCGACTGGGAGAAATTTTTGCCCACTCCTCCATGCAGAATTCTTTGAGCTGTGCGATGTTTGAGGGGTTTCTTGGATGCACAGCTCGTTTCAAATCCCCCCACAACATCTCGATGGGATTTAGATCCGGGCTTTGACTTGGCCATTCCAGAACCCTCCATTTCTTTCTTTTCAGCCATTCCTTGGTGGATTTACTGGTATGTTTAGGGTCATTGTCATGTTGCAGGGTCCACCTTGGGTTGAGCTTCAACTTTCCTACAGATGGCCTCACATTATCCTCAAGCACCCTCTGGTACAATGAAGAATTCATAGTGGATTCTATGATGGTGAGCTGCCCAGGCCCTGATGTAGCAAAGCTGCCCCAAACCATAATATTTCCACCACCATGCTTTACAGTTGGTATCAGGTTCTTGTGGTCAAATGCTGTCTTTGGTTTTCGCCAAACATGTCTTCTGGTACTGTGGCCAAATAGCTCTACCTTTGACTCATCTGTCCAGAGCACATTGTTCCAGAAGTGCTGGTCTTTGCCTCGGTGTTCATTGGCAAACTTTAGTCTTGCCCTGATGTTCTTTCTGGACAGCAAAGGTTTCCTCCTGGCACACCTCCCATGTAGATCAAATGTGTGCAGCCTCTTTCTAATGGTAGACTCGTGCACTTTGACATCAACAGTGGCAAGAGCTACCTGTAGGTCCCGTGCACTTTGACACTTTGTTCTTCTGAGGTTCTTAGAACATTTCTAAGAGATTAGAAATTGTCTTAGACATTAGAACATTTCTAATGTTCCTCAGAACATTCTGAGGTTCTTAGAGACTTCTTTCAGCATCTTGCGGTCTGCTCTCGGGCTGAACTTGCTGGGGCGGCCTGGCCTGAACAAGTTGGCAGTTGTTTGGAATCTTCTCCACTTGCAGATGATCTTCCGGATAGTCGAATGATTGATTTCAAATTGTTTGGAGATCTTTTAAAATCCCTTCCCAGACTCGTAGGCATCTATAACCTTCTTTCTGAAGGCCTCAGAGAGCTCTTTTGATCGAGGCATGGTGACGCCGCACACTTCAACAACAAAGAGCAAACCAAACTAAATGTCTGAGGTTTAAATAAGACAGGTTCCTCCAAGATCACCCCTAACGATGTTCTAATCATTTGCACCTGAGCTGGTGCACCTGATTCTAATTTTAGGTATTTGAAGTAGTGATAAATTTCGGGGTGTACTTACTTTTTCCACATGTGAAATTTGCATTTATGTTTATTTAAATTATACAATGGCCGACAAAATGTAAATGTTTCATGATATTTGTTATATTATATCGCCTTTATCTATCAATATTGTTGAAATGAAGATCAAATAGCTGTATGTTGAAATATGTTGAAAAAGTCAAAACTTTACATGGGGCGTACTTACTTTTTCACGTGACTGTAGCTGTGTGTCTGCACCACGCACCATGCCCCACTTGCACCACACCCTACCTGAACCACGCCCCAACGGTACCATGCCCCACCTGCACCACGTCACACCTGTACCACCCCCCACCTGTACCATCCCTATCTCACACCCCACCTGTACCACCCCCATCTCACACCCCACCTGCACCATGCCCCACCTGTACCAATACCCCCACCTGCACCATGCACCATCTCACACCCCACCTGTACCACACCCCACCTGCACCACGCCCCACCTGCACCACACCCCATCTCACACTCCACCTGTACCACACCCCGCCTGCACCACACCCCGCCTGCACCACACCCCGCATGCACCAAGCCCCACCTGCACCACGCCTAACATGCACCAAGCCCCACCTGCACCACACCCCACGTGTACCATGCCCGACTTGTTATGTTTGGTCCTGCAGCAACTCTACCAAACATTGCTTGTCGTGGTGATGGTAAAATGATTCTTTATAATGAAGAATTATTGTTTTGATGAACTGGAGATATTACGGATGGATGACATTGTCTTTTAATTACCGAATCATTAAAATATATCAATCTAGTGTGACCTCCATAATGTTGGAGTATGATGTTTATTCACCGAGTCATAAAATCTTTATGGCTGTGTTTGTTTGCACTCTGCCGGCCTCCGATTGTTTTACTTGTGCACATGATTGCCTAGAATCTGCAGCAACATTAGAAACGACATGAGCACTTTGGGATTAAAAATGGTTCGAAGATTTCATCAAATTAGCCACAAAAAGTGCACAAGCTTTCTGGTTCAGGGATTTTTCCACGTGTTGCCCGAACCTGCAGCTGCCGCTTCCGTCTCATTGAAGGTAACATTACCAAACCGGATTAGTCTTGCTTTTCGCTAATACTCACGTCGTTTGATTTTTTCGCTAATGCGTCTAATTTCGCTAATACGCCCTGTGTTGCTGTTTGTGTTTCGGTCCAATTTTCCATGTTAAACGGTACCTTGTTGTGCTGTATTTGTCTCGTTTGTTTTCTTGTTCTTCAAAATCTGCTTTAGCCAATACTCGGAATCTCGGATAGCAAATGCGGAAATTCTATGTCCCTTTTGTCGCTGCGTGTCCTCATTTAGCTTCTTTCTTCCCCAACATTGTACTTTCTACCTCCTCAACATAATGCGATTAATATTTTGCCTCCTCACTTAAAAAATAAAAACAAACAAAAAACTTTTTTTTCTCCGCAACGATCTCATTCTACTTGAATTTCCTTCTTCCTGTACTTCCTGTACTTTTTTTCTCCCCTTTCTCAATATCTCCAAACTGAATCTTCATTAAATAAAAATGCTCTTTTTTAGCTCTTTCACGAGCCTCGATTCAGTATACAAAAAAAAAAAAGAAAAAAAAAAGAAGCTTTTTCCTTCTTCCTATAAAAGCATTTTTTTAAATTCAAACAAATTGTCCTTATTTCTCTATCAGGAGTACCTCACGTGTTATTCTTCTTCACCAATATATTTTCCTTTTATTCTTCTTCACAATTATTATTTTGCAAAACTGTCTGTCAGCTAAATGCTTTTTCCACAAACGCTCATGTCCCTAACTGTGTGGACCTCAAACATCCGATGTCTCCACTCCAACCTGAAAGATCTCTCAATCTAGGCCGCTGCTGATAAACCAGACATCATCTGTTTAACAGAATCCTTCCTCGCACAGGACGTTGCCGACTCATTTGTGTCTCTCCCCGGCTATTGTGTCCTGCAATTTGATAGACCTCAACGGCGGCGGATTTGCACTTCACATCAATCATTTTATTTCTCACTGCCCTTGTACCTTACACCTCCCATTCTCCAGGAGTCGGATTGTTAACTATCTTGTTAATTGGGTATCTTGTTAATTGTGTATCTTGTTAATTGTGTATCTTGTTGATTGTCTATCTTGTTAATTGTGTATCTTGTTAATTCTGTTTCTTGTTAATTGTCTATCTTGTTAATTGTTTATCATATTGTTAATTGTGTATCCTGTTAATTATATATCTTGTTAATTGTGTATCTTGTTCATTGTGTATCTTTATTAATCCACACAGTATCTTTATTAATTATCTTTATTAATTGTATATCTTGTTAATTGTCTATCTTGTTAATTGTCTATCTTGTTAATTGTGTATCTTGTTAGTTGTGTATCTTTATTAATTGTCTATCTTGTGAATTGTCTATCTTACTATAATTCACCAAATGTCCATCCGTCTGTCTGTCTGTCCGTCCGTCTGTTCAAAGGTACCGCAAAAATGGCTGAACCGATCGCAACGATATTTTGGGTGGGTAATCCTGGGATCCCCTTGAGTAAAATAGGGTATATTGTTTTTCCAATTTCAGCTTTGGCCTCCAGCATTTTCAGGTTTGGACTCCCGCATAACGTTATTTTCCCGGGTCCCGCACAAACGGCTGCACCGATCGGCTGCACCGATCGGACTCGGTGACCTCGGACAAACATCTTTTATAAGGACATGGGTTGAATCCCTGCTTGAGAGAATGCCAACCCCCTCCCCGCCATCACGGTCGTCTCTCCAACTCACAATACCACGAGATATGCGGAAAGTTGTTTGCATTTTAAAAGGCCATTTTCCCTGCTAGAGCGGTGGTTAGCCTTGCGGTCCCCATGACAATGTTCTCCATTTTGCCCTATTTTCTGCATCTCCCCTTGTTAACCCCCTGGCCCGCATTTCTTCTTCGACCATCTTTAGCCAACTCTTTGTCGGTCTTCCCCGTCCTCTACTTCCTTCCACATTCATTTCCATCACTCTTCTCAACCAGTCACTTTCATCCTTCCTCAACACATGACCAAACCATCTCAAACTGTTTCTCTTCACAGCATCCATCACAGGCTCTATTCCCATCATCTTTCGCAATTCATCATTTGTCTTCCTCTCTCTCAACGATACTCCACACATCCACCGAACCATTCGCATTTCCACCCTTTCCAGCCTTCGTTGCTGCTCTATGTTCATTACCCATGTCTCGCTCCCTTAAATCATAACACTTCTCACACATGCAGCATACACCTTTCCCTTCAGCTTCAACGACACTCCCCTCCTCGTCAGCACACCACTCAGTTCCCAAAACTTCTTCCATGCGCATCTCACTCAAGCAACCGTTGCCGAGTCTGATCCACCTTCTCCATTCAGCATGTCTCCTAGGTAACAAAATGTTTTCACACCTTCCAGCTTCACGCCATCTCCAAGATCCAACTCAACATTTCCTCCATCTGCAGCTCCCTCTGTGCACACCTTACACTTGAATGTAGCTGCCACACTGGTTAATGACCCTCCCAAACCACTACATTTTTGATGAATCCACTCAGCGCACATTGTACATTGAATTGAGTTCACTCCGACACCCTTCCTGCACATAGCACATGGCCACTTCCCAGTTCTTTCCACCTCACCACATGCTTTACCACTTACCATCACCTTTGTTTTTCCGATATTCACCTTCAGACCTTTCCTCTCCATACATTCCTTCCACTTGTTCATCTTCTCCTTCAGTCCATCCATACATTCTGAAATCAACACCAGATCATCTGCATATAACATCTCCCGCGGTAAACCCTCCTTTACGTTCTGAGCCAGCACCTCCATCACAGCTCCAAATAGTAAGGGACTTAGTACCGACCCCTGATGCACTCCCACCGTCACCTCAAACTCACCACTGTTCCCGTCCTTCGTCCTTACAGCTGTGCGCGCTCTTTTGTACATTGCCATCACTACTCAAAATGATGATGATGACCCAAAACCAATTATCTTCTTTTTGATTCGTATATAAACATCATTAAAAGTAAATAATGACCTCGGCAAAAGTTCAAACGACATGGGTTTAATCTCTACATGAGAGAATTCTACATAGCTATTTGGGTGGTGTATAAGCCAACAGATCACTGTCTCCATCGATCTTGCCGAGGCCGTAACACGTATCGGCTCAAAATGCTTTTAACTGTTGACTTGGTAATTTTTACAATGAAGGAAACATTAACAATGTTGTCAAAAGTTTATTTTGTGATTAATTTGTGATTGGAGTTATGTTGTTTGGAATGAAAAAGACATATCGAGTTCAAGTGAATGACGACATGCCGTGATGGTTTCTACTTTCTGAACGTGATCTTCGCGGATCGCCATATGCAGATTCGCCACGGTCCCACGATCGATGTTTCTATACATGAACGTACCCGTTTGTTTGCGAACAGGTACGTTTTTCATGGAAGTCCTTCACGAACTTGCTGTCCATATCTGACGTGCGACTGAAGATGCTACAGGAATTGGGAATTTATTGGTTTCATGATTTAGCATTCGCCGTATCTACATTGCCTGTTTGCTTCTGGCCTCCCACCCGTGCGTAGCACGGGTATCTCACTAATTACTTTAATAAAGCAAGGACAATCTTAGGATTTAGAATTTTTTATGTATGTTGTCCAGTCTTGAAGTCCACAAAGTACAATTGCCCACGTATTAGTGGTGTTGGAGATATTAGCCCTTAAAATGGCTGAATTGCCAAAAAGCGGCTTTTTCAACCCGGGTAGCAAACTTCAACCCCCCCCCCCCCCCCCAGGACCGTGTTGTGCGGATATTTTATGGAGAACCTTTTACCTAGAGTCCACCATGTCGTTGTCTATACATACGCAAAATTTCAGGTTGCACCTCAGACATGGAACGAAAACCGATTTCCAGCTGCTTTTTCCACCTGCTGTACATGGGCCTACATGGTGACAATGAAATCACCACATACTAGTGAGATACCCGTGCTATGCACGGGTGCGAGGCCAGAAGCAAACAGGCAATGCAGATATGGCGAATGCTAAAACATGAAACCAATAAATTCCACATTCCTGTAGCACATTCAGTCGCACATCAGACATGGACAGCAAGTTCGTGAAGGACTTCCATGAAAAACGTACCCGTTCGCAAACAAACAGGTACGTTCACGTATAGAAACATCGATCGTGTGTCCGTGGCGAATCTGCATATGGCGATCCGCGAAGTTCACGTTTAGAAGGTAGAAACCATCACGGCATGTCATCATTCACTTGAACTCGATATGTCTTTTTTCTTTCTAAACAACATAATTCCAATCACAAATTAATCACAAAATAAACTTTTAACAACATTGTTAATAGTGGGGCAACTTAGCATAACAATTGTTCATTTTGGAAGGAAAGCACCAAACTTGGCACACTAGTAGACTATCATATTATGAAAAGATCTGGATATTGGGCCATCTCAGATTCAGAGATTTGATTTTTGCAAGATTTCGATTCGATTGGGATCGAAGAGAACACCTTCTTCATCTTCTGTACAGTGAAGTTGCCAGCCCTGAATTATCTGGCTACATCTGGGTGCTTCATTGGGAGTGCAACCATGTCCCTCAGGTGAACAGGGACCCACCTGGCATAGTGTGTGTGGTCTAAGGCATGGAACCATGGGACCAGTTCCGTCAGGGCATCAAGGTACATCATGAATGAAGCCTGCCGCAGAGAACGCACGTAGACCAGTACCAACATCTCTAGTTCCAGCACAGTTGCCCAGTACTGAAAGTTGGGAATGTCTTCTCCTCTCTGGTGACACCAGTCTTCGAACTCAGGCAGGTCTTCTGCATCATCAGCATATGTCATACAGTGGCGTTCATACGCATGGTGTTGCAGGATGTGCAGTGCCGCTGCAGTGATTTGATGAGCTCTTCTTGTGCAGGTGACGTGGGCAGCTCGCAGGAAGGAGTCGGCCGTCCCTGGTGTTGCAATCTCAGCTTGCAAATCTGTAAAATCTGCAAATCTTGCCAAAATCAAATCTCTGAATCAGAGATGGCCCAATATCCAGATCTTTTCATAATATGATAGTCTACTAATGTGCCAAATTTGGTGCTTTCCTCACAAAATGCACAATTGTTATGCTATATTTAGCTTAGCTGCTGGACTATAATGTTTCCTTCATTGTAAAAACTACCAAGTCAACAGTTAAAAGGATTTTCAGCCGATAGGTGTTACGGCCTTGGCAAGATCGATGGAGACAGCGATCTGTTAGCTTATACACCGCCCAAATAGCTTTGTGGAATTCTCTCATGTAGAGATTAAACCCACGTCGTTTGAACTTTGGCCGAGGTCATTATTTACTTTTAATGATGTTTATATACGAATCAAAAAGAAGATAATTGGTTTTGGGTCGTCCTTTCCGCATATCTCGTGGGATTGTGAGTTGGAGAGACGACAGTGAAGGCGGGGAGGGGGTTGCCATTCTCTCAAGCAGGGATGCAACCCATGTCCTCATAAAAGGTCTTTGTCCGAGGTAATTATTTACTTTTAGTGATGTTTATTTACGAATCAAAAAGAATATAATTGGTTTTGGGTCGTCCTTTCCGCATATCTCGTGGGATTGTGAGTTGGAGAGACGACAGTGATGGCGGGGAGGGGGTTGCCATTCTCTCAAGCAGGGATGCAACCCATGTCCTTATAAAAGGTCTTTGTCCGATGTCACCGAGTCCGATCGATGCAGCCGATCGGTGCAGCGATCGGTGCAGCCGTTTGTGCGGCACCCGGGAAAATAACGTTATGCGGGAGTCCAAACCTGAAAATGCTGGAGGCCAAAGCTGAAATTAGAAAAACAATATAGCCTATTTTACTCCAGAAGATCCCAGGATTACCCACCCAAAATATCGTTGCGATCGGTTCAGCTGTTTCTGCGGTACCTTCGAACGGACAGACAGACGGACAGACAGACGGATGGACATTTGGTGAATTATCGTAACATGAGGAAGAGAGAGATGGGAGGAGAGCTTAAAAGTTTGATGACTGGTTAAAAGTTTAATGAGTAGTTAAAAGTTTGATGAGTAGTTAAAAGTTTGATGAGTGGTTAACTATTAATTGTTATATTCAGTAGTAATTGTTGAATTCGCTAATACTTGTTCAATAAAAAAAATAAAAAAAACACCTTTAGAGGCCATTTTTAGGCTAATACTTGTTCAATGCACAATGTTAATTATTTGGAAACATTGCACTTGTGAAGTAACAAATGATATTCTATGTCTCTGCTGTGATGATGTCTCTCGTTGTTCCTCTCCACATATGGCCTTGCATCCTCCAATCGATGCAAATCCAAGACAAAGCAGATTGATTACAAGTTGAAGACCAGTCAAGTCTCTCCTTCTGTTTTAGACTTCATATTGTTTGTTTGCATTGGGCCTACATGTGGCATGATTTTCAAATGACCAAGAAAGCAGAGTGTAATTAAAAGGTCTCCTTCCACTTCAGGTAGTTTGTGTAGTACTCACGATTGTGCAGTGTTACCACCAAAGTCGAATGGAATAGGGAGTTTTATACAAATGTACTATTGTTTGAACTTCATGATGAAAATGCTCTAAAACACAGGAAATCCCTTTCACATCGAGGAATTCATGGACTCCATCGTTACAAACAGAAACGTCTTTGTGCAGGAGTCGCTTGGAACGTTTCAATCACGCATTGTGACCATCATGGCTTATTGATGTAAACATTATAAAGGGACCATTCAGGATTCGCCAAAGATTCCAGGACAAGAGATTCCACAGGAAGTCAGATTTGACACCAGGAACCAATGGGTGGGCACAGTCATTGCTGGGACCCTCACTCTTATTCCATCAAAATAATCACCAAGCATTCCCATGTGACGAATCATTAAACAAAACTCAAATGTAATTACCTCCGCTAGCAAAGGTGGATGGAGGTTATGTTTTCACCCCTGTCTGCCTGTCTGCCTGTCTGTCTGTGAACAAGATATCTCAAAAAGTTGTGAACTGATTCGGACAAAACTTAATGGAGAGGTTGTGTGTGTGACGAGGAGGAAACGATTCAATTTTGGTGAAGATCCGGATCCGGCTACCAGAAATTTTTTAAGTGATTCTTCACCATTGGAAGAAAGGGCCAAAAACGATACATACGATATCTCAAAAAGTTGTGGACGGATGATTTTGATTAAATGTGATTCCGTATTGTGATTTTTTGGTCTACTCTGGGATACAAAACGGAAACTGTTCACCTAGCGGAGGTATGCTCTCGACTGAGTTTACTGGTCACCTGGCAAAGGTATGCTCTCTACTGAGTGCCGCTCTAGTTAAAAAAAAAGTGTTGGGGACGATGAGAGCTGAGAATAAAGGTTATAAATGTTTGAAACATTGTTGAGGATTTGAGAAATGAGGTGTAAGGTCTGGATGTATTAGCTGTCAAACATTCCAATACATATTTGGAATTTCAATGTTAAAATCGCTCTTTCTAAACATCTCGAGATACTTACACATTCTTTTGTTTGATAAACATATTCCAGGAGTTATAGTAACATGTGATCCTGTGTTTGTTCCAGGAGTTCTACTAATATGTGATCCTGTGTTTGTTCCAGGAGTTATAGTAATATGTGATGCTGTGTTTGTTCCAGGAGTTATAGTAACATGTGATCCTGTGTTTGTTCCAGGAGTTATAGTAACATGTGATCCTGTGTTTGTTCCAGGAGTTATAGTAATATGTGATCCTGTGTTTGTTCCAGGAGTTCTACTAATATGTGATCTCGTGTTTGTTCCAGGAGTTATAGTAATATGTGATCCTGTGTTTGTTCCAGGAGTTATAGTAATATGTGATCCTGTGTTTGTTCCAGGAGTTCTACTAATATGTGATCTCGTGTTTGTTCCAGGAGTTCTACTAATATGTGATCCTGTGTTTGTTCCAGGAGTTATAGTAATATGTGATGCTGTGTTTGTTCCAGGAGTTATAGTAACATGTGATCCTGTGTTTGTTCCAGGAGTTATAGTAATATGTGATCCTGTGTTTGTTCCAGGAGTTATTGTAATATGTGATCCTGTGTTTATTCCTAAATAGCTAAAGTTGCATAGCTAAAGAACATATATATAACAACATAGCTAAAGTTGTTGCTCTGATGGGATGAATGCCTACCTTTTCATTTTTGCCTACCTTTTCATTTTTGCCTACCTTTTCATTTTTTGCCTACCATTTCATTTTTGCCTACCTTTTCATTTTTACCCACCTTTTCATTTTTGCCTACCTTTTCATTTTTGCCTACCTTTTCATTTTTGCCTACCTTTTCATTTTTGCCTCCCTTTTCATTTTTGCCTACCTTTTCATTTTTGCCTCCCTTTTCATTTTTGCCTACCTTTTCATTTTTACCTACCTTTTCATTTTTGTCTACCTTTTCATTTTTGCCTACCTTTTCATTTTTGCCTACCTTTTCATTTTTTGCCTACCATTTCATTTTTGCCTACCTTTTCATTTTTACCCACCTTTTCATTTTTGCCTACCTTTTCATTTTTGCCTACCTTTTCATTTTTGCCTACCTTTTCATTTTTGCCTCCCTTTTCATTTTTGCCTACCTTTTCATTTTTGCCTACCTTTTCATTTTTGCATACCTTTTCATTTTTGCCTACCTTTTCATTTTTGCCTACCTTTTCATTTTTGCCTCCCTTTTCATTTTTGCCTACCTTTTCATTTTTGCCTCCCTTTTCATTTTTGCCTACCTTTTCATTTTTACCTACCTTTTCATTTTTGTCTACCTTTTCATTTTTGCCTACCTTTTCATTTTTGCCTACCTTTTCATTTTTGCCTACCTTTTCATTTTTGCCTCCCTTTTCATTTTTGCCTACCTTTTCATTTTTGCCTACCTTTTAATTTTTGCCTACCTTTTCATTTTTGCCTCCCTTTTCATTTTTGCCTATCTTTTCATTTTTGCCTACCTTTTCATTTTTGCCTACCTTTTCAGTTTTAACTGTTGCTGCTTTATTCATTGATGGATGAAAATCTTTCAAGGTATAACTTGCCACATGCAGGGTCAGTTCAACATGACCTTTGTGATTGAACATGAATTTGTTCCTAAGGATCAAATACCCAAGTGTTGCACTTTTTCATATTGTCTGTGTAACCTTTGCTACTGCACACATATTTACCTCCGCCACCAAAGGTGGACGGGGTTATGTTTTCACACTTATTTTTTCTGTCTGTGAGCGTGATATCTTAAAACGTTGTAGACAGATTCGGACGGAACATGGTAGACAGGTTGGATGTGTGATAAGGAAGAATAGATTCAATCTCGGTGAAGATCCGGATAAAATAATTTTTAAAGTGATTCTTCGCAATTGAGAGATCGGACCAAAAACGATACATAGTGGAACATCTCTAAGGTTGTGGACGGATTATGACAAAACTTGGTGATTGAGTTGGATCGGCGACGACAACAATCCGATTCGATTTTGGTTAAGATCCGGATCAAGAGCTGGTCTATCATTTGGATGCACCACGTACACTGTTCAGCCTGGTGGAGGTATGCTCTCTACCCAGTGCCATTCTAGTCTTGCCTGTTTTTATCTTTGTTGTGTTGAAACATTTATTTATTAGCTCACCTGTAACAAAGTTCAGGGTAGCTTATGCGATGGTGCGTCATCCGTCCGTCCGTCCCCGTCCGTCCATAAACACTTGAAACTTCTCTGAAACCGCTGAAGGGATTGTGACCAAACTTGGCACAAATGATATTTGTTGTGTTGTGACTAGAGCTTGTTCACGGCATTAAAAAAGTCGGGGTCTAAAGGGGATTACCGGGGTTCAAAGTGGGTCCAGGTTTGACCCCTCAAAATAGGTATTTGCTTTTTCCTCTTAAACTACACAAACTATTTTGATGAAACTTGACCACAACCTTCATCATTCGTGATGTACCAGTGTTTGTTCAAGGCATTGGAAAAATTGTGGTCAGAGGAGGTACACAGAGTGAGATGGGGGGGGGGGGGGGGGGTAGCCCCCAAAATAGGTATTATTATTTTTGTTTGTTTATTTTAAGTCTTATGATTATGTTAGTATGATTCTACATTCAGCCCTGTCTCCTAGCAACCATTCAAATTGGTTTAAAATACCTTTAGTCAGTGCAGTATACTGTTTATTCAACCAGGTGAGCACCAGGGGGAGATCTGCAATGCCCCTATGTTTTTTTTTATTTAAACGAATAACCTGTCTCCATGAGCAGGTTCCAACTGCTCAGAACAGGCTTTGGTTGCAATTCATCGACTGTCGTTTACAGGTCGAGCTCTGCCTTATCACAAAAATCCAGCCCTGGTTTTAGATTTGGTGTTTTCTGGGGCTGGCCGGGTGCATGGCACTTTACCACTGCCACCGGTGCCCCCTGCCATGGCGTTAGCAAACAATCGCTTCGAGCCTGTCTGTTCGGTACACGACGTCCTCGATTTTATCTCGACTCTGAAGGGATTTCAGGATAAAATGTCATAGGATGCACGGAAGTCTACAAATATACAGACAAGGAAATTTGGAACAGGAGGAGACCATTAGATCCACCATGTCTGCGTTTCACCAACCCCAGTATCAATCACCCATCCATATTGTTACCCCGGGTCGGTCTGTCTTATCACTTTAAGATCGAGGAACAACTTATTATATTTTATAATTAATAAATATATAATTGAAGGTTATATTTTGAAAACGAATCAGAACATGAATAGGAAGACAAGTTTCTCGTTTTAACGTACGTACTTTGGCCTTGAATTTGTCCCGATCGCACAGAGCGAATGCACAGAGTGGAGTGAGATAGTTTTACTCTTTCTGCCTGCCTGACAATCAAGCAGAATTGAGGATCATTCCAAACAGGAAACTTACTGTTTTTAAGTGTTGTGTCCTGTTATTATATTGATGATGTAAATGCTCATATGATCTTGGACATGAGAGGGTGCTCCTTGGGGTGGAGAAAGGAGCTGAGAGAGACTTGCTGGTGCATACCCAAAATACCATCAGTAAGACTGGCACTTAATGGCCCCATCCTGTCTGTCCCTCAACGTAGTACTTGCCATCTCCTGTCTAAAGGTACAATTAAACTTTTCCGCCATGCCATCTAACTGCAGCCGGAGAGGTGTGGTTCTTGTCCTCTCGATCCCCAGCAAGTGGCAACTCCTTGAAAACTTGCGCTCAAAGTTTCTACCTTGGTGTGAAGCTTGTTGGACATCTCCAACCGGCTGAAAAAATGATCCACCAACACCTTACCGACTGTGACTGCTTCCTGATCAGGAATGGCGTAGCCCATGGAAACGTAGATGTAACGGTTCCCCACAGTGGTGAGCGGCAGTGGTCCAGATATATCGCTACAACCCTCTCCATGGGCGCACCTACTTCATAGAACTGTAGTGGAGCTCTTCGTGCTCACTTGGGTCCTTTCTTAGCAAAGCATGTGTTGCAGGATTGACACCACTCTTCTACATCTACTGACTTACTGACCCAACAGAACCATTGCCGGAGACTGAGAGTTTTCTTTGCACTTTTTCTAGCGATATTGTCACGTGCCCCGGCCTCATTCTCCTGGGTAGCTGTGTCTGGCTGTACTGTGTGGGGCCAACTTCAGTCTCCTACTTCCGTAGGAGTAATCCGTCCTGCAACTATAGACTGTCCCACTGTGCCCAGTCGTTGTTGGTGGTGGGACTTCTGGCCTATACCTTCTGCCAGGCTGATCGCAGTGGGTTCTCCTCCGGGTAACAGATGATGGGCTGCAGGTCCTTGTGCTCAGCAATTGGCCCATGTTTGGTCTACTCGAGTGCATACTGCTCCCCACGGTGGCCTGGGGACACTTGCTGAAATATTTCTCCTTCTTGCAGCAGTTCTCACATCCTTCTTCCCATGGCCGAAGACTGAGGCTGTCTGCATTATCATGGACTCTTCCCAGCCTTTACCTGTGCCTCAAAAGTGTACAGGTCTATCTTACCTATCCAGCAGGCTATCTGTCCTTCAGGATTCTTCAGTGTCTTCAGCCAACGCAGTGCCGCATGATTGGTCATGATCGTGAATTTAGTCCCATACAGGTACATGTGAAAATACTGAAGGCTGTCTTTGATGGCTAACAGCTCTTTCCGTGTTCCACAGTAGTTATTTTCTGGTGCAAGAAGTATGCTACTACCAGTTCTTTGTCATCTTTCTTCTGAGAAAGAACTCCCCCAACTCCATGGTTGCTTGCATCATTGTCAAGGACACAGGGCTGACTTGAGATCAGGAAATGGAAAAACAGGGGTACTGGCCAGGACATCCTTGAGCCGATCAAATGCCTCCTGACACTCTTCAGAATATGTGAAGTCTCAGCCTTTTTTCGTCAGGTAGTGCAATGGTGCAGCAATCATGGCAAAGTCTCGGACAAGTCACCTGTAGTAAGTGCAAATCGACAGGAAACTTTAAATTTCACTAAAGTTGTAAGCAGGTGCTGGCCTGGTCGTCACAGCTTCAACCTTTCCTGAATCTGTACAAACCCCATTCTTGCATACGATATGGCCCAGGTAATGCATGTCCTCCTGGAACAGGTGGCACTTCTTAGGATCCAGCTTCAGCCATGCTACTGGGAACTAACCAAAGACCTCTCCAGTTCTTGCTAGAATCACCACCCAGCCACGATTATGTCATCCAAGTAGACCAGGGCTGTCCTCCAGTGCAATTCCACCTCAACATACTCCATGAGACATTCAAAAGTGGCTAGTGCAATGTATAGACCAAAGGACATCACCCGGAACTGCTACGGACCTTGCCCATCGGAAAAGGATGTTTTCTCCTTGTCCTTGTTGGCCATCTTGACTTGGAAGTATCCTGACTTTATGTCGAGACAAAAACCACACAGCACCAGTCGAAGCATCCAGCGTATCATCCATCTGTGGCAAAGGATAAGAGACCCCATTGACATTTACTTCAATCAGCACCTTGTGGTCCCCACAGCACCTCATAGACCCATATTTCGTCTGAGCCAAGATGATCGCCAATTGACCATGGGCTGCAGGATTTCTTCACTGTTCCCTGCTGTATGAAGTCTGAATAAAAGAATATCATCTTTTACATTTCCTTGTGTCGGGCTGGAACCAGCCTATGGGGTGGTTGGGCGGTGATTCCCAGTGTCAATGCAATATTCCACCAGGTCTGTGCACCCCAAGTCATGGTCTCCAGCTGAGAAGAAATCTGCATATGACGTTCGGAGTTCCTTTAGCTGTGCCATCTGCCCCTCTGTTGGACAAGTCAAACCCCTCTGGAACAGGCCTCGTAAATGTCTTGGAAAGTTCTTACGTTCAACTACTTTGCCCTGCTTGCAAATGCTTGGCTGAACCTGGTCAACTGCCTGGCAGTGTCCCACCAGGGTCCCTCCTCGATTCTCCTTCAGGACACTGGCAGCATTTGCCAAAACCACTCAAATGCACCCTTCAACTGGGTTAACCAAGGCTCTTCCTACCATCAGTGCTTCTGGCAGCTCACACTGCAAATCACCCTCCACTAGGTCATGATGTGTGTCCAGTGGCCGCTTGCTCTTTCACAGCATCACCATCTCTGACTTTGATGGCACAGTTGTAGTCTGGAGAGCAGTAACCTCAGAGCTCGTTGTCCTCACAGATTCCATTTGCACCTACCACCACTTTAGTCTATGTTGCATGTCACCAACATCGAGCTTGTACTTTTTTGTAAGTAAGTAGTCCAGACCCAGGATGCATGAATCCTTTATGTCTGCAATGTACACCACATGATTCCTTTCCTCACCCACAAGCTTGATCTTCACATCAACGGGTCCATGCAACAAAGCACAATGTCCAGTTATTCCACGTAACTGTCTGGTTGAGTCTCGTACATATTTATGACATATAATATCTGGTCGAATGAAAGTCTGCTCTGAGGCCGTGTCGATCACTATGGAATGGAACATCTACCATCCGTACTCCCCTGCACTGGAATGCTGATCACAGTGGCCTTTATGCATCTTGCTGATGGTGGGGCATAGGAGGAGACCTGTGGTGACAAGACTAGTTGCTGCCCCTCAAAACCAGCCTTCACTCGTTTTCCGACATAAGGTCCTCTTGCTAGTCTCTGTTCTTTGGGTAGACATTTTTGTAATGGCTAGGAGCTTTGCATGCCCAGCGGAGCCACCTCCTGTTGTCCGTCCCTCTCTCAGCAGACTTCTCCAGGGTCCACTTCAGCTTACGGCAATCTTCCTTTTTATGCCACAGTTTCTCACAGTGACAGCAGATACCCTGAAACTGGTACGATAGCAAGACATGTCTTTCGTGCCTTGAATCCGAAACTTGAGGTCGTCTTGAAACCATCTAAACTTGACTCCACATACCACTCAAACTCCAAAGCTCTGGCCAGGGTTTCTTGCAAGTTTGTGAGTTGCACTTGCTAAACTTGAATCTTTAGTTGCAGGCTGTCCAGTGCGTTGATGGATTGTCCTAAAGGAGGATCGTCAGCAGCTTGGTTAGTGCAGCCAGGTAGGTCTTATGTGCCGTGCTCTCCAATGCCAGTTGTTGCAGAGTCTTCCCTTGGCCCCTCATGCGAGTCCGAAACCTTGCCCACCCTGAAAACTTGGTTCTGGTGTCACATGCCATACCTTACTTCCAGGGCTTTTCACTAGGGCTTGGTAATTGTAATCTTACTATTGACACCAGTTGTTATGAAACGTGTGTGCGTGTACGTGTGCGTGTACATGCGTGTGGTCCAGAAATTGATTCAACATCGATTTAATGAACTTCTGCAAACTTCTCACTGACACAGCTTCTCACTGTTCTTATTGAACTTCTCACTGACACAGCACAGCCAGCATCAAAGTTACCGCTCTCTCTCTCTCTCTCTCTCTCTCCCTCTCTCTCTCTCTCTCCCTCTCCCTCTCCCTCTCCCTCTCTCTCTCTCTCCCTCTCTCTCTCTCTCCCTCTCTCTCCCTCTCTCCCTCTCTCCCTCTCTCTCTCCCTCTCTCTCTCTCTCTCCCTCTCTCTCTCTCTCTCCCTCTCTCTCTCCCTCTCTCTCTCTCTCTCTCTCTCTCTCTCTCCCTCTCTCCCTCTCTCTCTCTCTCTCTCTCCTCCCTCTCCCTCTCCCTCTCCCTCTCCTTCTCCCTCTCCCTCTCTCTCTCTCTCTCCCTCTCTCTCTCTCTCCCTTTCCCTCTTCACTCCATCCCCCCACTGCCGTCTCTTTCTGGTCGATCGTCGCATCACGTTCTCCAGCAACATCAACATTTCGTATAACTGTAAAGAACATAGTAATGACCAAGGAGTGAATTTTCAAAAAGAACTACGAAATATATTTTGGGAATTTCCACAGACTCCCGAATTAAGTATTCATGTCGTAAGTAAAATTTATCTATAATATAAAATTAAATCAAAATAATTTTTAAAAACCTTCGATTTTCCTTTTGTATGTGCTGACAATGCAGATAATCTGCATATTCCTCATTCTTCATCAGTCACTCTGTCCACAAATTGCAGCGCAAAAAGAAAACTAGAACAGCACTCGGTGGAGCGCATACCTCTGCCAGGTGAACAGTTTACGTTTTGTATCCCACTTAGAGGCCGTATCAGGATCTGAACCAAATTCTAATGTCTTGTTCATGTCACCTAACCAACTCGTCCATATAGTTTTGTCACAACTTTTTGAGATATCCTGCTCCCAGACAGACAGACAGACACACAAGAATGAGGTCGTGCATAGCACAATACTTGTGGAATCCAAATAAACAATATTCCTCCAGGTTTTTGATGGGTGAATAATTCAGTGGCCCATTATGAAAATTCTGATCCTTCTAGCAGAGCACCGAGTTTCCGGGTGGATGGAGATTGCGTATTACCTGCTGAAAAACATATAGTCTATATATTGTAAGAATACTCGATAGATGTTTGTATGGTGTGCGTCGAAAGGGGTCTAATGGGTCTACAGGTCAAAAGGGTCTGGGGTGCCTAAAAGTTGTCAGGGTCTAAGTGTTCGAAGTGGCCCACAGAATCTATAGTGGTCTATAATGGTCTATAAGGTTCTTAATGTGTCCAAAGATCGAAAGGGTATTTTCCAATAGTAGTTAATGTCTAATGAGTCTCGATGCCAAGAGGTGTAAGCCGTATAAAGGGTGTCAATATCTTCGGAAGTCCATATTGGGCCAAAATGATCACCAAATTGGACCAACATGATCACCAAATTGGACCAACATGATAACCAAATTGGACCAACACAATCACCAAATTGGACCAACACAATCACCAAATTGGACCAACATGATCACCAAATTGGACCAACATGATCACCAAATTGGACCAACATGATCACATTGGACAATGTGACCAACCAATAACCAAGTAAGAATCCGATTCTTATTCTGCTCTCACACACACAGCATTTCATACGCAGCGATTATGAAATGACCTTTTGAACCTTCGCACCGCACAATGTCCCGTTCTGTTCCTGCATAACTCTCCATTGTTTAGGATTTTAAATGTGCTTATCCATTAAACTCTGTAATTGGACAATATCAGTAAGGGAAGTCATATCGGCTTTTATCGTAGGGGAATTTTACAGAGATCCAAGACTCGTAGAGGAACCTGTACTTTCTACATATGGCATACATGACCAGTTTGTGGGGTTCAATAAATCAACACGTTATCCGTGATTGAATTTGAACTTGGAATAGCAGACCTGGAATATCAGTATTATTACCCTGCGCTAGCGAAGCAAAAAGTGAGGTTAAGCGATCGGTGCGTACGTACGTGTGGCGCGCCCGTGCCCGTGTGTATGTGTCTGCATTTTTAAGTTAATTTTCTCAGCAAGCGTTGATCCGATTGACACGAAACTTTGCACCAAAGGAGCGCCTCCTCCTGCCTAATTTTTTAGTGATACTTGTTGATGTCATCGGTCACGTGGTATGGGCGCCATCTTGGAAAAAACTTTGCATCTCGATATCTCCGAAACAGCTCCTTGAAAAAAAATTGAAACATGGCTCAGTGTAAATAACTCTGCATTGGGAATAAGTGTTGTTAACGATGACGTAGTTGGTGTCCTAATTATGACGTCATAATTCCACAAGTACAATGCTTAGATCAGTTTGAAATTTATTGAGTGTGGTATACGCAACAATTTTATTTGAGAATGTAAATTTATGATGTCACCAGTCACGTGGTCTGGCAGCCACAATTGATCAACGAAAAACACCCTGAAGAAACAAGCGTTTGCTCGCACCAAGTCCTTCTCAAGTCTGCGCGGGTTATGTACGCTATGAATACCATCGAGTTAACCAAGTGTTTAGAGGGGAATGATAAACGAGCCAATTCCAAACTAGTACTACTTTCAGGGTTGTTAAGTTAAATATAAACGATTCCATTGGACTGGTATATCAAGGTGAGGTTTGTGGAAGAACGAGTTCAGTGATTTGTATAACATTGGTTATTCTGAGCTATGTATTATCAATTTCGAGTTTGTTTGTATTTATACCATGCGAGGCTCATGGAGGATTTCGAACATAGAGGAGGTAGAGTTAACTTGCTTAGAGACATGGATGTGATTTCGTACTTTGACAGGGTAATATTAAAGTTTGTCTCCATATTACAAATCCTTTTAAAACAACAATTTTCATCCGTTAATCTGAATTTTAAACCTGGTGCTGGCTTAACGGTTAAGGTGGCTGTCTTAAGATCCTTGGGTCCTGAATTCGCAATCCCGGTCGGCTGTTGAACTAACACCAGGTGGGTTTACTCAGCCTGTCTGTCATCCTTCTGAGGTCGGCAAAACGAGTACCAGCTTACTGGTAATAGGGGACACTGCATCAGTGGCACAGCCGCACCCACAGAAAATGATGCAACCAGTAGTCACAGGCTGCATACGAACCACCACAGCCATCCCAGTTTTGGCTATAACATTCAGATTATTATTCACATGATGATTCGGCATTTACTTTGTCATTCTCATAATTGTCATATTTCAACATTTAAAAAAAATGGATATCGCCCCAGACAAGGCATACAGCCACTCTCGGTAAGGGGCTTAGAGAAAGTTAGAAAAATATAAGGATAAAGCAAAAAATAATCTTACTATAATTCACCAAATGTCCGTCCGTCTGTCTGTCTGTCTGTTCGAAGGTACCGTAAAAACTGCTGAACCGATCGCAAAGATATTTTGGGTGGATAATCCTGGGATCTCCAGGAGTAAAATAGGCTATTTTGTTTTCCCAATTTCAGCTTTAGTCTCCAGAATTCTCAGGTTTGGACTCCCGCATAACATTCGCGTTTGCATAACGTTCATTGTTCTCATTGTAACGATGTTGTTTTCCTGGGTGCCGCACAAATGGCTGCACCGATCGTTGCACAGCTGCACCGATCGAACTCGGTGACCTCGGACAAAGACCTTTTCTAAGGACATGGGTTGAATACATGCTTGAGAGAATTCTAACCCATTTCAACTGAAGGAAATACGTATCGGGAGTACATACGACATAGCGATTGTGAACACGATTAGTTTAATCTCCACATGAGAGAATTCCACAAAGCTATTTGGGTGGTGAATATGCTAACAGATCACTGTCTCCATCGATCTTGCCAAAGCCGTAACAGCTATCGGCTCAAAATCCTTTTAACTGTTGATTTGGAAGTTTTTACAACGAAGGAAACACATATCGGGAGTACATAAGACATCGGGAGGACTAACTGCACGCGTCTTCAGTATCAAGCTTAAATCTGTCATGGCGGATCTGAAGAGCGGAATGCTTGGAGAAGTGGTGGGCTACTTCGGCATGAAGGAGGATCAGAAACGTGGACTCCCACACTGCCACATCCTGCTGATACTTGCTCCCGCATGACGTTATTTTCCCGGGTGCCGCACAAACCGCTGCACCGATCGAGATTTAACGGATGTTTATATAAATCGTTTAAACGAAAATAAACCTTCAATTTCTGATATTTAGCGTTTTCATTTGGGCCTCCCAATTGAAGCCCCGCCCATAGGGCGGGTACCGTTGCTAGTAATAATAACAACAAGAAAACATCCGAGACACCGGAAATAGCAGAGGTCGGGTAAAATGTGATTAAACCTCAAAGATGTAGGAAGTATGAATTGACATTCCTCTTAAAGCAGAGTAAATCGTAGGATAATGGGAAGCATGTTACAGGTAGTGAATTCCAGAGTGAGAGCACGAGGGATAAAACTATCTCCATGGCCTTTCATTCTGCATCTTGGATCAGCTATAGTGTACAGGTGTGCGGAGATGGCAAACCGTCTTGGGTCGAAACACTCGTATGGGAGGAACCAAGTTAGAAAGTCCAACGGAACATTTGCCAAGAAAATATCTATAGAACAAACCAAGAGTGACAACAGACCTACGGTGAGAGAGCTGTTGAAGAGTTGAACACATCTCCACACCAACCTGGTTGACTATGCGTTTCTGGAGCCAATCAAGTAAAGATAAGTGGCAAGCTGGTGCTCCAGCCCAAATGTGACAACAGTACTCCATGAGGGGACGTATAGTTGCCTTATACAGGTACAAAATGGCCTCAGGCGGTAAATACATCTGCGCTCGATAAAGACAACCAACTCGCTTGGAAGCACTCCCAGCAACACCAGAAATGTACTTATCCTAACGGAGGTTAGAAGACATGTCCAGACCAAGAAGCCGAAGCTCCGATGATTCTGGTAAGGCTGAAGACCCCATGTGCACAGAAGGAAAAGACCTGCCCCTGGAGCGAGATATGGACAACAGTTTCGTTCTCTTTGCATTGAAGGTTACCTGCCACTCATGCCCCCACTTCAACACATTCTCGAAATCATTGTCCAGAGAAACTACGACCTCATTACGAGTGGTGTGGAGTGAATCAGCAGATGTACAGTAGAGTGAGGAATGATCAGCATACATGGCTAGCTGAGACAGAACATTATGAGGAAGATCATTGATATAAACAAGGAACAATGTGGGACCAAGGACAGAACCCTGTGGAACACCAGAAATGACGGAGCAGGTTGGAGAAGATTGACCCTCAAGTACCACCTTCATCTTGAGATTTGTATGGAAAGCTGAGACTATTGAATGCATCACTCCAGATACACCATGTGACTGAAGCTTGTGGAGCAAACCCTTGTGCCATGCTTTATCAAAGGCTTTTGAGAGATTCAAAGCAACTAATTGAGCTTCACCCTTGAGCTCCAATGCCCTGTTCACATGATCCGTAATTGAGGATAGCAGATCACCTGTAGAGCAAGAATAGCGAAGGCCATACTGGCAAACGGTGAGAAGTTCATTGTCCTCCAGATGGCTGAGAAGTTGTTCATTGATGAAGCATTCAAATGCCTTACTTATTACAGGAAGCAGGCTGATGGGGCGATAGTTACTTGGTTCAGAATGCTCACCTGCACCCTTGAAAACACCTGGTTACAACAGAAGCCACTTTCCATGATGAAGGAAACAATGAAGCAGACAAGCGCATGTTGAAGAGCTTGGCAAGAATCGGTGACAGTTCGGGACAACACAACTCCAACACAATCACAGAGATTCCATCAGGACCAGTCGCTTTGGAGGCATCTAGGGTACGAATAATTCTGGTAACCTTCTTAGGAGTGATAAATGGAACAAGAATATCAGAGTCTGTACGAGATGGAAAATCAGGAAGAGGGTATCCCTGATCATTGAGTGTTGAATTAGAAATAAAGCGGTTTGAAAAGAGCTTAGTCTTATCCAGAGGTGAAGTAACAACCTCTGGTCCATGAAAAAGAGGAGGTATAGAAGATTTATTTCGGTGGAGTACACTGTTGGTAAACTGTCAAAAGTCCCAAGAGCCAAATTGCTGAGTTGCAATGGAATCGGCTACAGAAGCAGCACATTGTTGCTTGGCATCCTCAAGAACTCTTTTACAGTGGTTACTTGCTCTGCGGAAGAGACATTTGGACTCCAGAGACCCTTGCACATGGTACTGCTTGAAATAGTGGTTGCGATGAGCAATTGATGATGCACAAGCCGGAGTGAACCATGGATGGGAATGGACCTTCACTTGATCGGCACAAGAGGGAATATAAATGCCCCTACCCGTGCAAATCCATTGGGATATTTCATCGGCAGCCATATCAGGACCAAGGCTAAAAGCTGAGGTCTGTGGCACATCAGCAAGAAATGAACGGAATCCATCCCAATCAGCTTTCCCAAACTGAAACACAGTGCGGTGAAAAGTATGCACTGGAGTCGAGAATGAGGAGAAGGAGACACAAACAGAAACAATGGAATGATCCGAGTTACGGATTGGAGACAGAACATCGGCAACACAATCACCTGGGTGAGAACACAGACAGAGATCAAGCAGGTATCTTCCATCAGAAGCACGGTCAAGAATATGAGTGGGAGAGGAAACAATTTGGGTGAGGTTTTGAGAGATTGAGAAATGATAGGCATTTATACCAGGGAGGTTGGTATTGCGGGAGTGTACCAACCAATCCTTGTGGTGTGTACCAACCAAATACCATGATGTGTGCAGAAGGGTGGAGTAAAATAGACCTGTCAATGCTGTCTGAGATTGCATCGAGTGCGGCACAAGAGGGAAAGTAAGGTGAGCGATGCAGAAAGATATGTTGTTGAATGCAGCAGAGCAAGGCGGAAACACGTAAACTCATGAGAGCCACTTCCAAGAGAGTTTACACGAGCTCAAGGTAGACAATCCTTAACATAGATACCAAGACCATGAGAAGGAGGGTGATCAAGTCGATGACAAATGTAACCAGGTAACTTGAAAGAAACGGAGGAGTTACCACTGTCCAACCGACACTCAGATGGAGCCAGCAGGTCAGGTGAGTTAAGCTGATTGCACAGAAGAAAAGTTGGAGCGAAATCCCCGACATTGGAAAAGCAAATATTAAATGGATTTGAGCTTCGCTGTGCACGGGCTGGTGGATTAGCACGCACGTCGCACAGGTAGAGATCTGTTATTCTTAGATTGTTGAACCAGATTAATAGTGACAGAAATATATAAAACATTGAAAGGTAGTGAACAGGCCCAGACAAGGAAGAAGAAGAAAACGAAGGAGAGGACAGTCAAAGTTACCTTAACAAATTTACAGACCAGTCCAAGACACTCAATAAGGTCCCACAAACTCATGCGAACACATTGTCATAGCAATGCCACACTTATGGCCTCAGGAATGCAACCAAAATGGCTGCACGGACCACCCCGATGCATGTCCATGGCTGCAGAACCATTTCGACATTTTACACCTGTTGATAGATCAGCTTCTCAAAGCGTTACCAAAGAGTTCGGGATCCTGTACTACCAGGTGGACATGACCTGCGACATGTTTATTTCCGGTACCCTTCACAGAGCTAGAATTCATCAGATCACGGACTAGAAAGATGCAAAATAACTTGGATGAGAAATGATAGAATAGAAGAAAAGAAAGAAGACAAGGACAAAAACAATGAAGAAGAAGTAGAAAGGAGAAGAAGAAGAAGACTGACAGATACCATTCACCTAGTCCTGAAACAAGGAAAACCCTCTTCACAGGACCACTGAGAAGGTGAGGGTGACTAGGCCAGGCGGAAAAATAAACTTTTTCCTACCCCTAAAAATGTGTGACTACTCTAAGTCTGGCTCCTACCCGTTGACCTGCGTGGCTAGGTAAAACCTAGCAGCAGCAAAGTTCCCGCCAGTCTAGCCCAAAGGGTCACAGGAGAACGCAAGCCTCCCCACTACGATCAAAGTGGTAGTCACAATCGGGGAGGTAATCATGCTCATCATTCACATCACCAATTCATATCATCACATCTTAATTTACATCATCGTCACATTTCATCACAATCATGATTCACTTCATAATTTACATCATCATTCACATCATCATCATATTTAATCATGCCCATCATTCACATCACCAATTCATATCTTCACTTCTCAATTCACATCATCATCATATTTCATCACGATCACGATTTACATCATCATTCACATAATTGTCACATTTCATCATGCTCATCATTCACATCACCAATTCATATCTCCATATCATTATTTACATCAACAATTCATATCTTCACATCATTATTCACATAATCATCACATTTCATCATGATCATGATTCACTTCGTTATTTGCATCACCAATTTATATCTTCACATCATTATTCACATAATCATCATATATCATCATAATTCACATCACCAATTCATATCTTCACATCTTAAATCACATCATCATCATCATATTACATCATGCTCATCATTCACATCACCAATTCACATCTTCACTTCTAAATTCACATCATCCTCACATTTCATCAGCATCATAATGTACTTCATCATTTACATCATCATTCACATCATCATCATATTTCATCATGCTCATCATTCACATCACCAATTCATATCTTCACATCTTAATTCACATCATCATCATATTTCATCACGATCACGATTTACATCATCATTCACATCATCATCATATTTCATCATGCCCATCATTCACATCACCAATTCATATCTTCACATCATCATTCACATCATCATCATATTTCATCATGCCCATCATTCACATCACCAATTCATATCTTCACTTCATTATTCACATAATCATCATATTTCATCATGATCATGATTCACTTCATTATTTGCGTCACCAATTTATATCTTCACATCATTATTCACATCACCAATTCATATCTTCACATCATTATTCACATAATCATCATATTTCATCATCATTCACACCACCAATTCATATCTTCACTTCATTATTCACATAATCATCATATTTCATCATGATCATGATTCACTTCATTATTTGCGTCACCAATTTATATCTTCACATCATTATTCACATCACCAATTCATATCTTCACATCATTATTCACATAATCATCATATTTCATCATGGTCATGATTCACTTCATTATTTGCATCACCAATTTATATCTTCACATCATTATTCACAAAATCATCATATTTCATCATCTTTCACATCACAAATTCATATCTTCACATCTTAAATCACATAATCATCACATTTCATCATGCTCATCATTCACATCACCAATTTATTTCTTCACATCATTATTCACATCAACAATTCATATCTTCACATCATTATTCACATCAACAATTCATATCTTCACATCATTATTCACATAATCATCATATTTCATCATGCCCATCATTCACATCACCAATTCATATCTTCACTTCATTATTCACATAATCATCATATTTCATCATGATCATGATTCACTTCGTTATTTGCATCACCAATTCATATCTTCACTTCATTATTCACATAATCATCATATTTCATCATGCCCATCATTCACATCACCAATTCATATCTTCACTTCATTATTCACATAATCATCATATTTCATCATGATCATGATTCACTTCATTATTTGCATCACCAATTCATATCTTCACTTCATTATTCACATAATCATCATATTTCATCATGATCATGATTCACTTCATTATTTGCGTCACCAATTTATATCTTCACATCATTATTCACATCACCAATTCATATCTTCACATCATTATTCACATAATCATCATATTTCATCATGATCATGATTCACTTCATTATTTGCATCACCAATTTATATCTTCACATCATTATTCACAAAATCATCATATTTCATCATCTTTCACATCACAAATTCATATCTTCACATCTTAAATCACATAATCATCACATTTCATCATGCTCATCATTCACATCACCAATTTATTTCTTCACATTATTCACATCAACAATTCATATCTTCACATCATTATTCACATGAACAATTCATATCTCCATATCATTATTCACATCAACAATTCATATCTTCACATCATTATTCACATAATCATCATATTTCATCATGCCCATCATTCACATCACCAATTCATATCTTCACTTCATTATTCACATAATCATCATATTTCATCATGATCATGATTCACTTCGTTATTTGCATCACCAATTCATATGTTCACTTCATTATTCACATAATCATCATATTTCATCATGCCCATCATTCACATCACCAATTCATATCTTCACTTCATTATTCACATAATCATCATATTTCATCATGATCATGATTCACTTCATTATTTGCATCACCAATTTATATCTTCACTTCATTATTCACATAATCATCATATTTCATCATGATCATGATTCACTTCGTTATTTGCATCACCAATTTATATCTTCACATCATTATTCACATAATCATCATATTTCATCATTATTCACATCACCAATTCACATCTTCACATCATTATTCATATAATCATCATATTTCATCATCATTCACATCACTAATTCATATCTTCACTTCTAAATTCACACCATCCTCATATTTCATCAGCATCATAATGTACTTCATCATTTACATCATCATTCACATCATCATCATATTTCATCATGCTCATCATTCACATTACCAATTCATATCTTCACATGTTAATTCACATCATCATTATATTTCATCACGATCACGATTTACATCATCATTCACATCATCATCATATTTCATCATGCCCATCATTCGCATCACCAATTCATATCTTCACTTCATTATTCACATAATCATCATATTTCATCATGATCATGATTCACTTCATCATTCACATCATCGTCACATTTCATCATGCTCATCATTCACATTACCAATTCATATCTTCACATGTTAATTCACATCATCATTATATTTCATCACGATCACGATTTACATCATCATTCACATCATCATCATATTTCATCATGCCCATCATTCGCATCACCAATTCATATCTTCACTTCTCAATTCACATAATCATCATATTTCATCATTTGCATCACCAGTTTATATGGTAACATCTTAATTCACATCATCATCATCATCATCATCATATTTCATCAGCATCATGATTCACTTCATCATTTGCATCACCAGTTTATATGGTAACATCTTAATTCACATCATCATCATAATCATCATCATCATCATCATCATCATATTTCATCATCATTCACATCACCAATTCATATCTTCACATCTTAAATCACATCATCATCATCATCATCATCATCATCATCATCATCATCATATTTCATCATCATTTGCATCACCAATTCACATCTTCACTTCTTAATTCACATCATCATCATCATCATCATCATCATCATCATCATCATCATCATCATCATATTTCATAATGATCACATCATGATTCACTTCATCATTCACACATCAGTGTGTCACCCACCCCAAAACAGGTACAAACAGGTTCTTGTTGCTCTGTTTTGTGTTCATTCTTCACATAAAATCACATAAAATTGGCAATTTTCATCCAATTGACGTGAAATTTTAAGATTTTGCATATTGGGTCACTCACTGACTCGGTTCACCAAGCAAAACAAAGCTAGAAGCCGATTGTTTTTAGATCGAAAGGTCAAGGTTTCATAAAAGGGTCGATTTTCATTTTGTAGTTTTTAGCTGTTTTCGTCACGTTTAGCATACGAAAGGAGATGTCCGAATACAAAGTTCTTTGTTTTGAAGAAATTTAAGTTTAAATTGATAACTTTAAGCTTTTCTAAGAAATTCTTTGTTTTGTGTGATTCTGAATTATGACTCGTCGTCGCTTTCGTTTTGTAGAATGCTTCGGTTGGGATATCAATCCAGGAGCGTCTCCTTCCTGCACCGGAGTGCTGAGTGAGCGGACGGGTGCAGCTGTTCCATCTCACTGCACACGAGGCACCTTCTCTAGCCGTTTCGAGCTGCACTTTACCTTCCCTTGTTTAGAATATGCTCCTTCAGGCCACAAAGGCTTTCTAGGATCTGCAAAACAGGCAAGTAAGTTGGTTTAACTCCAAGGTGCGATCGATGTGTCGCTCGGTGAGAACGGATCATGTACGTCGGGACGTATGGAGCGGACACTCCATTATGTTTTCAATAAGACGGTGATCCATGTGCGGAGTCAGCTTGGAAGGAAACGCTTTCACCAAACACTCTCGACTCCAACGAACAGCATAATGTACTCCTGGCACAAAGAGAGATGGTCGTCGACAAAAGGCCGATAAAAGCATTTCTCATTCGCCCACGAAACGTCTCGGTGGTGCGCGCTCCCTCGGATACCCCGGCTTTTCCCGAACGTCGATGCTGCTGCGGATGAGAAGTAGCGAAAAGGTGTTAAGTGCAAACACACGAAGCACATTGCACCTGAAATTCCCTTCATCCTCGGAACAAATAACACATGAAAAGGACATTTTTTGGATGGCATTTCGCTCTCCACGACGCCATCGGCCACTCAAAGGTGAGCATCGCCATTAAAGGGAAAGAAGGAATCTGTTCACATTCCTTTTGAAATGAGGTAGCAATTTGGATTGAGGGAAAAGCAGGATTGCAGGTACACAATTCCAAAGTGAGACAGCAATGTCTGAGATGGAATGGTGAGTGCAAAGTGAATATCGATGAGGTTATTAAGGAGGAGGAAAATTCTTCTCCACATGGGCAGCACTCAAGAGGGAATGTTCAACACAACTACGTTTATTAAATAAACCATTCCAACTAATCCAGGGAGATCCTCAATTGGGAAAAGGCCATGTGACCCAGTGTGACACGGTTCATGAAACGTTCGGGGCATTTTGATGTCATGTTCATCACTCTTTAGAAACGTTAGTGGATGCATGTTGCTTGTCACGTGTTGTTAACCAAAAACGTTGAGTAATTGTTTATTTGTTCAAAGGTTGAAGAACTCAGCATGGAGTCGTTTGATTTTACTCCCTCCCAACCACAAGTCTCTACGTGTGTGTGTATGTGTGTGTGTTTGTGTGTGTGTGTGTGTGTGTGTGTGTGTGTGTGTTTGTGTGTGTGTGTATTTGTTTGTGTGTGTGTATGTGTTTGTGTGTGTGTGTGTTTGTGTGTGTGTGTGTGTTTGTGTGTGTGTGTGTGTGTGTTTGTGTGTGTGTGTATTTGTTTGTGTGTGTGTATGTGTTTGTGTGTGTGTGTGTGTGTGTTTGTGTGTGTGTGTGTGTGTGTGTGTGTGTGTGTGTTTGTGTGTATACATCAGTGACCTGCTGCTAAATAACAATTTAGATTTATTTCCCTATTTTACGGATGCATTTACGTAAATATTCATTGATTTTTATTTCACACTTTACAATCATCATCATCATACTAAAATACACAATTTGGCATCTGTTTGTCTGTCTGATGAATTTTTGACGCCAATACATTCCGTCCTTACTTATCCACTCTCAACCAAACATGACAGAATGACTGAGGGTTACACAATGAAGGTTGTAGCGCATTCATTTGCCCCCCTCCCCAAGGGGGTTTTCTCCCCCGAGCGGGTTTTCCCTGCCATTGCCGTCAATGAGGTTGCGTGTTGAGGTGTATATCAATGTTAAATTAGCTTTTATCGTGGCGTTTGTCCAAGGCTGCTTCGAATAACAAAACTAACGATAACAGCATAATATTAATGTTATTACAAAACAATATTAACACCAATAATATCCCACTTCCCCAAGGGGTTTTTCATACTTGAACAAACGTCGAGTCAACGTTTATATATATATATATATATACACAAAGAATTAAGTTAAGCACCCCCCCCCGTTTTTTTACAACCTCGCACATTACAAGTTTGTTGTCGTCAAAACAGTGTAATATACCCATGATATTGCTATATTTTCTGGAGAAGTGATATTATGGTCACATAAAAACATAACAATCATGCCGTTTTCAATATTTTATTCTGAATAATTTTAGGTGAAATTTTTTAGGAATTTTAGGCATATTTTCACCTCAATTTAAGTATGGAGCTATAGGTCCATCACGGACAGTGTGGATGACGTTTATGTTTTCTAACGTACAGTCATTGTTCTGAGAAGACCTCTAGCGATCTTTGCGTCAATAACGTGTGTAGGACCCACGTGATCGGATCACTGACTCAACCAATCACTTTTTTTCACTTTGATCACTCAATTTCATCAATGGATAATTGCTAATGTCATACCAATCATTATTTGATCTCACATACCTTAGAATATATGCCAATGTATACATATACACAAAGAATATATATTAGGGGGTGCTTACCTTAATTCGTTGTGTAGGGGTGCTTAACTTAATTCTTTGTGTATATATATATATATATATCTTATCATGGCATTTACGTGGGAGTGGGGGCAACGGCCTCAACCAGAAAGAAAAATATTATAAACCACAAACACGCATGATTAACTTTTTAAACAGCCGCTAATGCTGTTTATAACGTGAAACAAAGAAATTTGGAGGAATCCCGACATCTGTGAAATAAGTTTTACTTACAGAACTGTGCGAAGATCTATGGTACTCTATATACCCCACAAGGGTTGGGTTAATAACATGGCCCTTTATGCCGCTAGCGTAGCGTTTTTCGAAGCGAACTTTTGAAACTCGCCCCTGCTGTTTAACACGAACCTGAAAGGGGGAAGCTCGGTTGTGCTCATTTACCAAGCAGCTAGCTAGCACTTGCCAAGCCAGCCATTCCTTAATGGTTTTGAATGGAGTGCTTGCCCAAATGCTTAAACCACTTGGCAATCTCTTCACAAGAAACTTGTTCAATGAACACACCCAATGTTCTTGAAACCAGACCATAGATCGACTGTAATCTATATAACCGAAAGAGGAATGACCCTTCCTGCCGCTCCTGTAGTGTGCGGGTGTACTCGTCATACTAAAATACGCAATTTGGTGTCGGTCTGTCTGATGATTTTTTCACCGCAATACATTTGGTCGTTACTTATCCAATCTCAACCAAACGTGACAGGATGACGAAGGGTTATACAATGAAGGTTGTAGCGAATTAATTTGCCCTCCTCCACAAGGGGATTTTCCCCGCCATTGCCGGCAATGAGGTTGCGTGTTGAGGTGTATATCCATGTTAAGTTAGCTTCATCGTGGTTTTTGTCCAAGGCCGCTTCTAATAACGAAACGAATGATAATAGCATAATATTAATGTTATTACAAAACAATATTAACACTAATAACTTCCCACTTCCCCAAGGGGTTTTTCCTGCAGCGATAACGTGTATAAATAGCTTCTAATGGCGTTTCTGTGGGAGCAATGACCTCTACAGGAAGTAAAAATATTGTAAAACACAAACACGTTTGATCACCTTTTTAAATGGTCGATAATGCTGTTCAACAAAGAACTGAAATACATTTGGAGAAAACCGGACATTAGTCCATGCTTATCACGTCTACAATCGCTCCTGATCGTACATCAACTGTAATCTACATACAACCATAACACGACCCTTCCTGCCGCTTCCGTGAAGTTCTTCCAAGGCGTTTTTTGTCGCGTTTTGCTGTTTCCAAATCTGCGTCTCATTTCAACCGTAATAACAACACTTATAATAATAGCCGGCGAAGCCGGTGTTGTGAATGAACGCGTACGTATTATGTTGAAAAGCCAGATTTTGCTGGATCCCTTGAGAATTTCGAAGCTTTGACGCACCAAATCGCTCAATGGAGGCCGCCATCTTGCGGATGCGGAAGTATGCATAACAAATTGAAAAAAGTTCAATAGGAGTTTGTTTCACCCGTCTTTTTTTGATTCACATTCTTATGCACCTCTAATTTGTAATTAAAATACTTTAAGACCAACCTCGGCCCGCACGGGCCTGGTTATCTTCAACGAAAATCATCACCAAACACCGGAACCAATGAGATTCGAACATTTCAAAAATTATTTCAAAAACCAAATCACTCAAAGGAGGCCGCCATCTTCCGGATGCGGAAGTATGCATAAAAAAATTGCGAAAAAGCTAAATAGGAGTTTGTTTAACCCGTCTTTGTTTGATTCACAATCTATGCACCTCTAATTTGTAATTAAAATACTTTAAGACCAACCTCATTCCCCGGGCCCACACTGGCCCTGGTTATCTTCAACGAAAATCGTCACCAACTACCGGAACCAATGAGATTCGAGCATTTGAAAAAATATTTCAAAAAAGCTTTTTACCACATTTCGGACGCTGAAAACGGCGTCAAATATTCTAAAATTGACGAAGAATTATTTTTTAGAAATCTCGCGGCCGTCAGGGGTAGTTTTTCACGGCCGGAAATATCCGAAGTTGAGATGGAATTCACCGAATTAATCAAGAAGGAAATTTTATAAATTTTAATCTCATCCAGAATGCAAATGGTGTCATTTTGAACTAGGTACGGTACCTACTACACCTACCTACTACCAACTACCTAACCTACTGATGCCATAGTGATGGGTAAAATAGTGGCAAGAGGCTTTGGCTTTGCCGGCTCATTGCGGCTTTGGGTATTAGTAGCATAATATTAATGATATGATGAAACAATATCCCCACTCCTCAAGGGGTTTTGTGGATTGCGATATTGCCCCCTCTCCCACCCTGACATACTCACTGAAGTAAATGTTACTATCAGGAATTTAAAATGGTGTGGCATGGTCTGATCCTTTCATTTACCTGATCTAACATGTTATATTGTCATGCATGGTCTGATCCTTTCATTATTATTATTATTTTTTTTTAAATTTTTTGGTATACTGAATCGAGGCTCGTGAAAGAGCTGACATTTACTTCACAAACAAATCAACCAGACAAACAAAATATATAAAAAGATGGAGCGGAAGACAAGATGGGGAGAGAAGGGGAAGCACACAAACACTTGAGAGCACACAACATTTGAGAGCAGGGAGATGTGTGGGAGGGAGAGGGCTTGGGGGGAGGAGGCGTGGGAAGGGGAGGGGGGGGTGGGAGAAGTATAAAACACAAGGACACCAAGGACTTCCAGGACAGAAGTTGCTATATCAAAAAAATGGAATTGGGGTGAAATTAGCGGGGGTAGAAAAGATCAAGGTTTTGGATGGGGGAAGATAAGAGATGGTGGTGAACAGCTGTTTTAAAGACCTGGAGGGTGGAGTGGGATTGAAGAGAGTGAGGGAGTTTGTTCCAGAGGCGGGAGAAAAGAGGAGTGAAGGAGTGAAGGTGAGTAGAGAGTCTTGATTTTGGCAGTTTAACCATAAGAGGGTTGCAGGCAGATCTTGTGCGACCTGTAGGAATATTTGCGGGACAGAGCCCAGAGAGAGCTGGGGGGGGGAGGGGGGGCAAGGCCAGAGAGGAGTCGGTAGAAGACGGAAAGACCACCAACATGCCTGCGGTGAGTGAGTGAGAGGCCCTTGGAGTTAGCTTCATCGCGGGAGATTCCAATGATTCTGAATGCTTTGGTTTCAACAGCGAGAAGACGAGCTAGGTGTGAGGCAGGAGCACCAGCCCAGACGGGAGAGCAGTATTCCATTGAGCTGCGGATGAAAGCCTTGTATGTGGTGAGGAGCTCAGGTGTGCCAATGAAGGACTTCGCATGATGGAGGATGCCCAGTCGGCGACTGGCTTTGGAGGCCAGATTTGAAATGTGGTTTTCCCAGGAAAGATCATGGCAGATAGTGAGACCCAAAAGCTTGAGTGACAGAACTTCTTGGAGAGGATTATTCAGAAAGTGGATGGGAGGGTTGTCCAGTCGGTCTTTTCGAAGAGACATCGTAAGAGTGTGAAATTTGTCAGGATTGAAAGACATGTTCCACTTGTTTGCCCAGTCTGTGATTTTGTCCAGGTCTGCAGAGAGTGAGGAGGCTGCAGACTGCCGATCTGAGGGATGAAGAATGGAGCGACAGAGAGTAGATTCATCAGCAAAGAGATAGAGAGGATTTTCAAGAGAGTCAGAGACATCATTGATGAAGACCAGAAAAAGCACAGGTCCCAGAACACTGCCTTGGGGAACTCCAGCCTGAACAGGAAGAGGAGATGAGAGAAACCCATTCAGGGCCACACGTTGACTACGACTAGAGAGGAAGTCCGCCAGCCATGCATGGAGATTTCCATGGATACCAAAAGAGGAGAGTTTGGTGAGCAGAGCGGGGTGCCAGACCGTATAGAAGGCATGTGATATGTCAAGGGAGACAGCTCTAATTTCCTGTTTGGCATTGAGGACCTCCATCCATTGTTGAGAAAGCAGAAGCAGCATGTCCAGAGTAGAGTGACCAGGTCTGAAACCAAATTGATGATCAGAGATCAAGCCATTGGAGAAGAGGAAAGATTTCATATCTGAAGCAATGATGGATTCAGTGACTTTGCTGATAATTGGGAGAAGGCTGATTGGTCTGTAGTTGCTGGGATCTGTTTTTGCACCTTTTTGTGCAAAGCGGTGATGTTGGCAGATTTCCAAGCAGATGTCAGATGACCTTGAGCAAAAGAGAGGGTGAAGAGAACAGCGAGAGGGAGTGAAAGAGCAGAAGAACAGGATTTTAGGACCCGTGGGCTGATGCCGTCAACATCCTGATCTGATCAACACCTGATCGAACATGTTATAATATCATGCATAGTCTGATCCTTTCAATAACCTGATCTAACATGTTATAATGTCATGCATGGTCTGATCCTTTCAATAACCTGATCTAACATGTTATAATGTCATGCATGGTCTCACTATCTGCCATGATCTTTCCTGGGAATACCACATTTCAAATCTGGCCTCCAAAGCCAGTCGTCGACTGGGCATCCTCCGTCGTGCGAAGTCCTTCCTTGGCACACCTGAGCTCCTCACCACATACAAGGCTTTCATCTGCAGCTCAATGGAATACTGCTCTCCCCTCTGGGCTGGTGCTCCTGCCTCACACCTAGCTCATCTTCTCGCTGTTGAAACCAAAGCATTCAGAATCATTGGAATCTCCCGCGATGAAGCTAACTCCAAGGGCCTCTCACTCACTCACCGAGGGCAGGTTGGTGGTCTTTCCGTCTTCTACCGACTCCTCTCTGGCCTTGCCCCCCCCAGCTCTCTCTGGGCTCTGTCCCGCAAATATTCCTACAGGTCGCACAAGATCTGCCTGCAACCCTCTTATGGTTAAACTGCCAAAATCAAGACTCTCTGCGCACCTTCACTCCTTCATTCCTCTTTTCTCCCGCCTCTGGAACAAACTCCCTCACTCTCTTCAATCCCACTCCACCCTCCAGGTCTTTAAAACAGCTGTTCACCACCATCTCTTATCTTCCCCCATCCAAAACCTTGATCTTTTCTATCCCCGCTAATTTCACCCCAATTCCACTTTTTTGAAATCCCAACTTCTGTCCTGGAAGTCCTTGGTGTCCTTGTGTTTCATACTTCTCCCACCCCCCCCCCCCTTCCCACGCCTCCTCCCCCCAAGCCCTCTCCCTCCCACACATCTCCCTGCTCTTAAATGTTGTGTGCTCTCAAGTGTTTGTGTGCTTCCCCTTCTCGTGTCTTCCGCTCCCTCTTTTTATATATTTTGTTTGTCTGGGTGATTTGTTTGTGAAGTAAATGTCAGCTCTTTCACGAGCCTCGATTCAGTATACAAAAAAAAAAGAAGAAAAAAAAGGTCTGATCGTTTCATTCACTTGATCTAACATGTTATAATGTCATGCATAATCTGATCGTTTCATTCACCTGATCTAACATGTTATATTGTCATGCATAATCTGATCGTTTCATTCACCTGATATAACATGTTATAATGTCATGCATAATCTGATCATTTCATTCACCTGATCTGACATGTTATATTGTTATGCATGGTCTGATCGTTTCATTCACTTGATCTAACATGTTATATTGTCATGCATGGTCTGATCGTTTCATTCACCTGATCTAACATGTTATATTGTCATGCATAATCTGATCGTTTCATTCACCTGATCGAACATGTTATAATGTCATGCATGGTCTGATCGTTTCATTCACCTGATCTAACATGTTATATTGTCATGCATAATCTGATCGTTTCATTCACCTGATCGAACATGTTATAATGTCATGCATAGTCTGATCGTTTCATTCACCTGATCTAGCATGTTATATTGTCATGCATGGTCTGATCGTTTCATTCACTTGATCTAGCATGTTATAATGTCATGCATGGTCTGATCGTTTCATTCACCTGATCTAGAATGTTATAATGTCATGCATGGTCTGATCGTTTCATTCACTTGATCTAACATGTTATAATGTCATGCATGGTCTGATCGTTCCAATCACTTGATCTAACATGTTAGAATGTCATGCATAATCTGTTCGTTTCATTCACCTGATCTAACATGTTATATTGTCATGCATAATCTGATCGATTCATTCACCTGATCTAACATGTTATATTGTCATGCATAATCTGATCGTTTCATTCACTTGATCTAACATGTTATAATGTCATGCATGGTCTGATCGTTTCATTCACCTGATCGAACATGTTATAATGTCATGCATGGTCTGATCGTTTCATTCACCTGATCTAACATGTTATATTGTCATGCATGGTCTGATCGTTCCATTCACCTGATCTAACATGTTATAATATCATGCAGGGTCTGATCCTTTAAATGACCTGATCTAACATGTTGTAATGTCATGCATAATCTTATCCTTTAAATGACCTGATCTAGCATGTTATATTGTCATGAACGGTCTGATCGTTTCATTCACCTGCTCTAACATGTTATAATGTCATGCACGGTCTGATCCTTTCAATGACCTGATCTAACATGTTATAATGTCCTGCATAATCTGATCCTTGCAGTGGCCAAATCCAATATAAGTAATAGTAATAATAATTGGCAATAATAATGATAACAACATGACTCCCCCCTGCTGCTTCCATAGTGAATGAGCATGATTGTAAATGCAATCTCCAAAAAGAATAAAATAATGAGAGAACAGACCGAGGCCGCCAATGAACGTTAACACAGACTTGCACGGGAAGTTGACCAACAAAGACATTGGAAGGTAATGTGTGCTCAGCAAACATACACGAGCAGTTGTAATGAATCCGGATGAAGTATAGGATAATATTGTTTTCGATTATCATTGCAGGGTGAGTCTGATGACGTCACCATGCGTGTACTGTTCTGCAAAACATTTCACTAATGAATGACCAGGACAAGGGGGCGGATTTACACTGTGTTGCTCCAAAGAGAAAAGTTCAATTACCTCTAATATTTGCCGTACCTGCTCGATTGGAACAACTGCCGGAGTGAGGGGGGGGGGGGGAGAGGAGACTGAGGGAGGGGGAGAGGAGACTGGGGGCGGGGGAGAGAATATTGGGGTAGGGGGAGAGGATACTGGGGGAGGGGGAGAGGAGACTGGGTGAGCGGGAGAGGAGACTGAGGGAGGGGGAGAGGAGACTGGGGGAGGGGGAGCGGAGACTAGGGGAGGGGGAGAGGAGACTGAGGGAGGGGGAGTGGAGACTGGGGAAGGGGGAGAGGAGTGAGGAGGAGTTGGAAAGGAATGAGGAGGGAGGAGTAAAGCGACCCCCACTCTCCCCCGTGTGTGATCCACTCCCCTGTGTGTGTGTGACCCACTCCCCTGTGTGTGTGTGTGTGTGTGTGTGTGTGTGTGTGTGTGTGTGTGTGCGCGTGACCCACTCCCCCGTGTCCCCGTGTGTGTGCGACCCACTCCCCCGTGTGTGTGTGACCCACTACCCGGTGCAGTGTGCGTGATGTGGGAGGGATGGGGGTGGGGAGGGAAAGCATTTGAGCTCTTGAAGTCACATTTGACATGAGATGTAATTACACATTTCAAACTGTATTTCCCATGTGCACGCACATGCATTCACATGTTATCATAAGTAAATACATTGTGTAGATTACATCATTTGTGGATCTGATAAATTGCCAGTAACCATTTTGTAAAACTGAATGTGCAGCATGTAAATTAAGATGTCCAAATGTCACACGCGTCCATGCCCGTTGGATTCCCACGGTTGACCCCACTAGTTTCTAATATTATCCGTAGGTGATCACGTCTGTCTGTCTGTCCATGGGAGTGGCTACACCCAGTCTGGGAGGGGCTTCAAAAACACATTTCCACCATTTTGTTTCCTTGCATAGCTTTGAGGCCTCTTTTGTTAGGCCCGCAGTTTCTTGCTATGTCACACAGTTTTATTTAAACTCTAATTCGATATTTCATTTCATTTTTCACAGTCACTAAGATGGTTTTAGACTCGGTTGCAAAAAACAGGAAGAAAATTCGATGAAAGTTAACGCACAGATGGGAAATTGCAGAGATTGGCCCAGTATATCATACACCGCCCAAATAACACATGGGAAATTGCTGAGAGATATTTATTCGTTCTTATTTTATAAGTTGAAGGACTTTTTCATTTGATGACAGTCGGCATGATGAAATGTTTCATTCAGACGTAGTCACAATAAAATGTCAACAATGTGGGGCGAGGGGCGGAGCTTCGTTCACGTATCGCCACAGACGGGAAATTTCCGAAATATATTCAAATATCGTGGCACTGTATATCATACACCGCACAAATAACACAGATGGAAAATTGTAGAGAGATATTTCTTCGTTCTTATTTTATAAGTTATCATCATCATTCATCATTATTATATAGAAGTAAAGGTAATCCTGTTTAAAGTTCCATTCATTCCATCGATGTGGTTTGTATATGTCCCACTACTTGTCATAAATTGAACATAGCTTATTGTGCCATTTATGTTTGTTGTGCATGTTTGTTGGGCATGTGCATGCTTGTTGGGAAATCAGGGTAACATTAGATGAGAGAAGGACCACAAAAGAAAACTTGATGGAAGATTGCAGCAAAGGATTGTTTGAATGGTGGAGAAAGCACCTCAATCAACTGCCAAACAAATTCAAGCTGACCTTCAGACACAAGGTACGACAGTTTCAACTCGCACCATCTGTCCTGAACTCAATGAAAGGGGGTTATATGGAGGACCCCACTGGAGAGAGAGAGAGAGAGAGAGAGAGAGACAGAGACAGAGACAGAGAGACAGAGAGACACAGAGACACAGAGACACAGAGACAGACATAAGAAAGCTTGACTGGAATATGCCAAAACACACGTGAACAAGCCAAGCCTCTGGGAGAATGTCCTGTGGACAGATGAGACCAAATTAGAGCTTTTTGGTAAAGCACATCATCTCTATGTTTACAGCAAACAAAATGAAGCCTTAAAAGAAAAGAACACCTTCCCTACAATCAAATGAAAATATAAGGATTGAGGAGATATGCAAGGTGACAAAGGGGGAGGTAGAGAGGAGAAGAATAAAAAGGGAAGATGAAGAAGAAAGGGAACATCGGTTGAAGAAACGTGTAGAGGAAAGAATCAAGCATGAAAAGAAGCTTCACGAGGAGCTGAATGAGTGGCACGCTAATATGTGTATCTTGCGGCACGCTAAAATGTGCATTCGGGTTCTTAAAAATGAAAGTTGGAAAAGTCATGCTCCTAACTCTTAAAAAAAATTGTATGTATGAAAGTACCCTTGTGGTGACATTTTAAGCCATTTGGACTAAATTTCGGGTTTTGCACACGGAGTTTGTAATTTCATGTATTTGGCTTGCATAAATGTTTGGAATTGATTATATTTATTCTCCACTGCTATACTTGTGATTTTGACCATTACAGTTGACATATGACCTTGCTATGCACTGCAAATTTTGAAGTTGTTTTTAAGTTACTAGAATACAGTACAGCTGTACTCTGGTGTATGCAGTTACTCTCATTGAAGAGTACAATCGTCTCCTGACAAGGGATGAACAGCAAACCCAGTATCTGCTTCAAGTTGTGACAGAACATCGCAAGAGGTTTCCCGATTGCAGGAAATCAACGCTTATCGGGCACAAACATTGAGTGGCTGGCAGCCATGAATCACTGTGCAACCCCTAAAACTTGATGTATTCAAAAAATATTTCACAGGCAGAAGTTTTACCTCAATACCAAAACAATTAAAGGTTCAGGATAAAACAATTCAATTTTTTTTGTTTGCCTTATGTAGCTAAGAACCACCCGAATGTGCATCCTGCAGAGATGGCTACACTATGCTGAGGAAGCTTGTGGCAGCAGCTAAAAGAGCAAATGATAATGAAGGAGCTACTGAGGAAGGACATGGATTCTCACAACGTCTGTTTAGTGAGCTTCAGAAGGAATATGATCAGCAAAACATGATAGGAGGAAGGCTGATCCGGGAAAACCAACAAAAGAGTGCTGAACTACAGGCTGGCACGGAAGTGATTAGTCAGCTGAAGCAGGGAATGAGCTTTGTGACCAAATTAGAAAATTTGGAAAGCATAAACTAAACTACAGCAGGTGTAGGAGCAGAGTGGAGATGGAATAGGAAAAATGAAGTTTTTTTACCATCAGATGGTAGAACTAAAGTGGGAGACTGGGCGTTTGAAAAGGACAAGTTGAATCGGACAAGGAAGCAATGACTGCCTTGGAAACAGAAAAGGAGAAGTTGTGTATGGAGCAAGATGCTGGACATTGCTCTCAAGAAAGAAGAAAATGCGAATGAAACCATAAACGCCCTGGAAGTAGAACCTTCCATATAAGGTGAAGATTTAGATAACGCAAAGGAGGCTTAAGGAGACTTGAAGATGCAAATGATAAGTGGCCACGATGGAAGGATGATTATGGCTGGAAGAATGATGAACACTGTGAACTCAGGTGTAGCACAGATGTTGCAAATGATCAAGAAGATCACGGTTATCATTAGGAAGATGGAGGAGGCACAGCAGAGAGGAAAGGCGCACGGTGCTGAAGAGAATCTGGGGAGTGAAAATAATGGGGAGATGGATGTTGAGAGCTTTGAAATCCACAGTATCCAGGAGAGAAAGGTGCAAAGTGGAGGCAAAGGTAAGAGCAAGAATCTATTTAGCTAAAAACAAAGACCTTTAGGCTGAGAAAAGTACATATTTATCAAGAAAGGACCAGCCATGAATGCCCAGTCTGTGCCTGGCTTTGGAGGCCATCTTACCTGTATGGTCAGCGCAGGAGAGGCCACAGCTGAAGGTGAGGCCCGCACTTTCAAGAGACTGAATCTATTGCGGTGGTTGATAACGGAAATAGATAGGTGAGTTAATTTTGACAATACTTCTGGAGAGACAGTGGAAATGCGACATTTGCCATGATTGAGACATGTTCCAAATGTTAACCATGGCTGATCACATCCAGGTCAACAGAGAGGGAAGCCGTTGCTGCCGGCGTTTCGGGTGGAGGTAGAATTGTACGATATAAGGTGGAGTCATCTGTGAAGGAAAAGAGGTTTTTTTCCCAGAGTAATGGAGAGGAATAGGACTGGGCCCAAGGTGCAGCCTTGGGGCGTTCCAGTGTTTATTGCGAGAGGCAATGAAAGGATCCCATAGGGAGTTGGTTGAGATTTAGGGCCTCCATTCAGGGATTTGAGAGAAGCAGCAGCAGCACATGCAGTTGACTGGCTGAAAGGGAATCAAAGTGATGGTCAGGGATCAGGCCGGTTGAGAAGAATAGACTATGTCAGCTGTGATGATTCATTCCACGACTGTGCTTACAATTGGAAGTGAGCTTACTGGTCTGTAGTTTAGTGGATCTCTTTGTGCACCTTCACTGAAGGGATGTTTACTGTCTTCTGAGTCAGGTGTGAGACAATTTAAGGTGAGGTGCGTACACAGAGAAGGATTTTAAAGGTGAGGTGGATACTGATGCTGCTTAGGCCATTTGCCGAGGGTCAGGTATGGCTGGCCAAAATGTTATTTGGCTTCCAATGTGACGATACATTGTCCAATAGGAATTGGGGAAGAGGGGGTAAGGTGGGAACAGAGACGGATGAGCTAGGCTTTGGAGGAAAAGACTGAGTTAAACATTCAGGCCTTGCCTCTCCTTTGCATCCATAGACCCATTTACTTACTGTATGGAAGGGGTGGATGGGGGTGAAAACGATAATACAGAAAATGAGAATACAGAAAATGGTAATACAGAAAATGATAATACAGAAAATTATAATGCAGAAAATGATAATACAGAAAATGAGAATACAGAAAATGGTAATACAGAAAATGATAATACAGAAAATGATAATACAGAAAATTATAATACAGAAAATGATAATACAGAAAATGATAATACAGAAAATGATAATACAGAAAATGATAATACAGAAAATGATAATACACAAAATGATAATACAGAAAAGAGAGGTGAAAAGGATAATACAGAAAATTATAATGCAGAAAATGATAATACAGAAAATGATAATACAGAAAATTATAATGCAGAAAATGATAATACAGAAAATGAGAATACAGAAAATGGTAATACAGAAAATGATAATACAGAAAATGATAATACAGAAAATGATAATACAGAAAATGATAATCCAGAAAATGATAATACAGAAAATGATAATACAGAAAATGATAATACAGAAAATGATAATACAGCAAATGATAATACACAAAATGATAATACAGAAAAGAGAGGTGAAAAGGATAATACAGAAAATTATAATGCAGAAAATGATAATACAGAAAATGATAATACAGAAAATGATAATACAGAAAATGATAATACAGAAAATGATAATACAGAAAATGATAATACAGAAAATGATAATACAGAAAATGATAATACAGAAAATGATAATACAGAAAATGATAATACAGAAAATGATAATACAGAAAATGATAATACAGAAAATGATAATACAGAAAATGATAATACAGAAAACGATAATACAGAAAATGATAATACAGAAAATGATAATACAGAAAATGATAATACAGAAAATGATAATACAGAAAATGATAATACAGAAAATGATAATACAGAAAATGATAATACAGAAAATGATAATACAGAAAACGATAATACAGAAAATGATAATACAGAAAATGATAATACAGCAAATGATAATACACAAAATGATAATACAGAAAATGATAATACAGAAAATGATAATACAGAAAATGATAATACAGCAAATGATAATACACAAAATGATAATACAGAAAATGATAATACAGAAAACGATAATACAGAAAATGATAATACAGAAAATGATAATACAGAAAATGATAATACAGAAAATGATAATACAGCAAATGATAATACACAAAATGATAATACAGAAAAGAGAGGTGAAAAGGATAATACAGAAAATTATAATGCAGAAAATGATAATACAGAAAATGATAATACAGAAAATGATAATACAGAAAATGATAATACAGAAAATGATAATACAGAAAATGATAATACAGAAAATGATAATACAGAAAATGATAATACAGAAAATGATAATACAGAAAATGATAATACAGAAAATGATAATACAGAAAATGATAATACAGAAAATGATAATACAGAAAACGATAATACAGAAAATGATAATACAGAAAATTATAATGCAGAAAATGATAATACAGAAAATGAGAATACAGAAAATGGTAATACAGAAAATGATAATACAGAAAATGATAATACAGAAAATGATAATACAGAAAATGATAATACAGAAAATGATAATACAGAAAATGATAATACAGAAAATGATAATACAGAAAATGATAATACACAAAATGATAATACACAAAATGATAATACAGAAAAGAGAGGTGAAAAGGATAATACAGAAAATTATAATGCAGAAAATGATAATACAGAAAATGATAATACAGAAAAGAGAGGTGAAAATGAGAATACAGAAAATGATAATACAGAAAATGATAATACAGAAAATGATAATACAGAAAATGATAATACAGAAAATGATAATACAGAAAATGATAATACAGAAAATGATAATACAGAAAAGAGAGGTGAAAATGAGAATACAGAAAATGATAATACAGAAAATGATAATACAGAAAATGATAATACAGAAAATGATAATACAGAAAATTATAATGCAGAAAATGATAATACAGAAAATGATAATACAGAAAATGATAATACAGAAAATGATAATACACAAAATGATAATACAGAAAATGATAATACAGAAAATGATAATACAGAAAATTATAATGCAGAAAATGATAATACAGAAAATGAGAATACAGAAAATGGTAATACAGAAAATGATAATACAGAAAATGATAAATACAGAAAATGATAATACAGAAAATGATAATACAGAAAATGATAATACAGAAAATGATAATACAGAAAATGATAATACACAAAATGATAATACAGAAAAGAGAGGTGAAAAGGATAATACAGAAAATTATAATGCAGAAAATGATAATACAGAAAATGATAAAACAGAAAAGAGAGGTGAAAATGAGAATACAGAAAATGATAATACAGAAAATGATAATACAGAAAATGATAATACAGAAAATGATAATACAGAAAATGATAATACAGAAAATGATAATACAGAAAATGATAATACAGAAAATGATAATACAGAAAATGATAATACAGAAAAGAGAGGTGAAAATGAGAATACAGAAAATGATAATACAGAAAATGATAATACAGAAAATGATAATACAGAAAATGATAATACAGAAAATTATAATGCAGAAAATGATAATACAGAAAATGATAATACAGAAAATGATAATACAGAAAATGATAATACACAAAATGATAATACAGAAAATGATAATACAGAAAATGATAATACAGAAAATGATAATACAGAAAATGATAATACACAAAATGATAATACAGAAAAGAGAGGTGAAAAGGATAATACAGAAAATTATAATGCAGAAAATGATAATACAGAAAATGATAATACAGAAAAGAGAGGTGAAAATGAGAATACAGAAAATGATAATACAGAAAATGATAATACAGAAAATGATAATACAGAAAATGATAATACAGAAAATGATAATCCAGAAAATGATAATACAGAAAATGATAATACAGAAAATGATAATACAGAAAATGATAATACAGAAAATGATAATACACAAAATGATAATACAGAAAAGAGAGGTGAAAAGGATAATACAGAAAATTATAATGCAGAAAATGATAATACAGAAAATGATAATACAGAAAAGAGAGGTGAAAATGAGAATACAGAAAATGATAATACAGAAAATGATAATACAGAAAATGATAATACAGAAAATGATAATACAGAAAATGATAATACAGAAAATGATAATACAGAAAATGATAATACAGAAAATGATAATACAGAAAATGATAATACAGAAAATGATAATACAGAAAATGATAATACAGAAAATGATAATACAGAAAATGATAATACAGAAAACGATAATACAGAAAATGATAATACAGAAAATTATAATGCAGAAAATGATAATACAGAAAATGAGAATACAGAAAATGGTAATACAGAAAATGATAATACAGAAAATGATAATACAGAAAATGATAATACAGAAAATGATAATACAGAAAATGATAATACAGAAAATGATAATACAGAAAATGATAATACAGAAAATGATAATACAGAAAATGATAATACACAAAATGATAATACAGAAAAGAGAGGTGAAAAGGATAATACAGAAAATTATAATGCAGAAAATGATAATACAGAAAATGATAATACAGAAAAGAGAGGTGAAAATGAGAATACAGAAAATGATAATACAGAAAATGATAATACAGAAAATGATAATACAGAAAATGATAATACAGAAAATGATAATACAGAAAATGATAATACAGAAAATGATAATACAGAAAAGAGAGGTGAAAATGAGAATACAGAAAATGATAATACAGAAAATGATAATACAGAAAATGATAATACAGAAAATGATAATACAGAAAATTATAATGCAGAAAATGATAATACAGAAAATGATAATACAGAAAATGATAATACAGAAAATGATAATACACAAAATGATAATACAGAAAATGATAATACAGAAAATGATAATACAGAAAATTATAATGCAGAAAATGATAATACAGAAAATGAGAATACAGAAAATGGTAATACAGAAAATGATAATACAGAAAATGATAATACAGAAAATGATAATACAGAAAATGATAATACAGAAAATGATAATACAGAAAATGATAATACAGAAAATGATAATACACAAAATGATAATACAGAAAAGAGAGGTGAAAAGGATAATACAGAAAATTATAATGCAGAAAATGATAATACAGAAAATGATAAAACAGAAAAGAGAGGTGAAAATGAGAATACAGAAAATGATAATACAGAAAATGATAATACAGAAAATGATAATACAGAAAATGATAATACAGAAAATGATAATACAGAAAATGATAATACAGAAAATGATAATACAGAAAATGATAATACAGAAAAGAGAGGTGAAAATGAGAATACAGAAAATGATAATACAGAAAATGATAATACAGAAAATGATAATACAGAAAATTATAATGCAGAAAATTATAATACAGAAAATGATAATACAGAAAATGATAATACAGCAAATGATAATACACAAAATGATAATACAGAAAATGATAATACAGAAAATGATAATACAGAAAATGATAATACAGAAAATGATAATACACAAAATGATAATACAGAAAAGAGAGGTGAAAAGGATAATACAGAAAATTATAATGCAGAAAATGATAATACAGAAAATGATAATACAGAAAAGAGAGGTGAAAATGAGAATACAGAAAATGATAATACAGAAAATGATAATACAGAAAATGATAATACAGAAAATGATAATACAGAAAATGATAATACAGAAAAGAGAGGTGAAAATGATAATACAGAAAATGATAATACAGAAAATGATAAAACAGAAAATGATAATACAGAAAAGAGAGGTGAAAACGATAATACAGAAAATGATAATGCAGAAAATGATAATACAGAAAATGATAATACAGAAAAGAGAGGTGAAAATGAGAATACAGAAAATGATAATACAGAAAATGATAATACAGAAAATGATAATACAGAAAATGATAATACAGAAAAGAGAGGTGAAAACGATAATACAGAAAATTATAATGCAGAAAATGATAATACAGAAAATTATAATACAGAAAATGAGAATACAGAAAATGATAATACAGAAAATGATAATACAGAAAATGATAATACAGAAAATGATAATACAGAAAATGATAATACAGAAAAGAGAGGTGAAAATGAGAATACAGAAAATGATAATACAGAAAATGATAATAGAGAAAATGAGAATACAGAAAATGATAATACAGAAAATGATAATCCAGAAAATGATAATACAGAAAATGATAATACAGAAAATGATAATCCAGAAAATGATAATACAGAAAATGATAATACAGAAAATGATAATACAGAAAATGATAATACAGAAAATGATAATACAGAAAATGATAATACAGAAAATGATAATACAGAAAATGATAATCCAGAAAATGATAATACAGAAAATGATAATACAGAAAATGATAATACAAAAAATGATAATACAGAAAATGAGAATACAGAAAATGATAATCCAGAAAATGATAATACAGAAAATGATAATACAGAAAATGAGAATACAGAAAATGATAATACAGAAAATGATAATCCAGAAAATGATAATACAGAAAATGATAATACAGAAAATGAGAATACAGAAAATGAGAATACAGAAAATGATAATACAGAAAATGATAATACAGAAAATGAGAATACAGAAAATGATAATACAGAAAATGATAATACAGAAAATGATAATACAGAAAATGATAATACAGAAAATGATAATACAGAAAAGAGAGGTGAAAATGACAATACAGAAAATGATAATACAGAAAATGATAATACAGAAAATGATAATACAGAAAATGATAATACAGAAAATGATAATACAGAAAATGATAATACAGAAAATGATAATACAGAAAAGAGAGGTGAAAACGATAATACAGAAAATTATAATGCAGAAAATGATAATACAGAAAATTATAATGCAGAAAATGATAATACAGAAAATGATAATACAGAAAATGAGAATACAGAAAATGAGAATACAGAAAATGATAATACAGAAAATGATAATACAGAAAATGATAATACAGAAAATGATAATACAGAAAATGATAATACAGAAAATGATAATACAGAAAATGGTAATACAGAAAATGATAATACAGAAAATGATAATACAGAAAATGGTAATACAGAAAATGATAATACAGAAAATGATAATACAGAAAATGGTAATACAGAAAATGATAATACAGAAAATGATAATACAGAAAATGATAATACAGAAAATGATAATACAGAAAATGATAATACAGAAAATGATAATACAGAAAATGATAATACAGAAAATGATAATACAGAAAATGATAATACACAAAATGATAATACACAAAATGATAATACAGAAAATGATAATCCAGAAAATGATAATGCAGAAAATGAGAATACAGAAAATGATAATACAGAAAATGATAATACAGAAAATGAGAATACAGAAAATGATAATACAGAAAATGATAATACAGAAAATGATAAAACAGAAAAGAGAGGTGAAAATGAGAATACAGAAAATGATAATACAGAAAATGATAATACAGAAAATGATAATACAGAAAATGATAATACAGAAAATGATAATACAGAAAATGAGAATACAGAAAATGATAATACAGAAAATGATAATACAGAAAAGAGAGGTGAAAATGATAATACAGAAAATGATAATACAGAAAAGAGAGGTGAAAATGAGAATACAGAAAATGATAATACAGAAAATGATAATACAGAAAATGATAATACAGAAAAGAGAGGTGAAAATGAGAATACAGAAAATGATAATACAGAAAATGATAATACAGAAAATGATAATACAGAAAATGATAATACAGAAAATGAGAATACAGAAAATGATAATACAGAAAATGATAATACAGAAAATGATAATACAGAAAAGAGAGGTGCAAATGAGAATACAGAAAATGATAATACAGAAAATGATAATACAGAAAATGATAATACAGAAAATGATAATACAGAAAAGAGAGGTGAAAACGATAATACAGAAAATTATAATGCAGAAAATGATAATACAGAAAATGATAATACAGAAAATGATAAAACAGAAAATGAGAATACAGAAAATGATAATACAGAAAATGATAATACAGAAAATGATAATACAGAAAATGATAATACAGAAAAGGATAATACAGAAAATGGTAATACAGAAAATGATAATACAGAAAATGATAATACAGAAAATGGTAATACAGAAAATGATAATACAGAAAATGATAATACAGAAAATGGTAATACAGAAAATGATAATACAGAAAATGATAATACAGAAAATGGTAATACAGAAAATGATAATACAGAAAATGATAATACAGAAAATGATAATACAGAAAATGATAATACAGAAAATGATAATACAGAAAATGATAATACAGAAAATGATAATACAGAAAATGATAATACAGAAAATGATAATACAGAAAATGATAATACAGAAAAGGATAATACACAAAATGATAATACAGAAAATGATAATGCAGAAAATGATAATACAGAAAATGATAATACAGAAAATGATAATACAGAAAATGATAATACAGAAAATGATAATACAGAAAATGATAATACAGAAAATGATAATACAGAAAATGATAATACAGAAAATGATAATACAGAAAATGATAATACAGAAAATGATAATACAGAAAATGATAATACAGAAAATGATAATACAGAAAATGATAATACAGAAAATGATAATACAGAAAATGATAATACAGAAAATGATAATACAGAAAATGATAATACAGAAAATGATAATACAGAAAATGATAATACAGAAAATGATAATACAGAAAATGGTAATACAGAAAATGATAATACAGAAAATGATAATGCAGAAAATGATAATGCAGAAAATGATAATACAGAAAATGATAATGCAGAAAATGATAATACAGAAAATGATAATACAGAAAATGATAATACAGAAAATGATAATACAGAAAATGATAATACAGAAAATGGTAATACAGAAAATGATAATACAGAAAATGATAATACAGAAAATGGTAATACAGAAAATGATAATACAGAAAATGATAATACAGAAAATGATAATACAGAAAATGATAATACAGAAAATGGTAATACAGAAAATGATAATACAGAAAATGATAATACAGAAAATGATAATACAGAAAATGATAATACAGAAAATGATAATACAGAAAATGGTAATACAGAAAATGATAATACAGAAAATGATAATACAGAAAATGATAATACAGAAAATGATAATACAGAAAATGGTAATACAGAAAATGATAATACAGAAAATGATAATACAGAAAATGATAATACAGAAAATGGTAATACAGAAAATGATAATACAGAAAATGATAATACAGAAAATGATAATACAGAAAATGATAATACAGAAAATGATAATGCAGAAAATGATAATACAGAAAATGATAATACAGAAAATGATAATACAGAAAATGATAATGCAGAAAATGATAATACAGAAAATGAGAATACAGAAAATGATAATACAGAAAATGATAATACAGAAAATGATAATGCAGAAAATGATAATACAGAAAAGAGAGGTGAAAATGAGAATACAGAAAATGATAATACAGAAAATGATAATACAGAAAATGATAATACAGAAAATGGTAATACAGAAAATGATAATACAGAAAATGGTAATACAGAAAATGATAATACAGAAAATGATAATACAGAAAATGATAATACAGAAAATGATAATACAGAAAAGAGAGGTGAAAATGAGAATACAGAAAATGATAATACAGAAAATGATAATACAGAAAATGATAATCCAGAAAATGATAATACAGAAAATGATAATACAGAAAATGATAATACAGAAAATGATAATACAGAAAATGAGAATACAGAAAATGATAATCCAGAAAATGATAATACAGAAAATGATAATACAGAAAATGATAATACACAAAATGATAATACAGAAAATGATAATCCAGAAAATGATAATACAGAAAATGATAATCCAGAAAATGAGAATACAGAAAATGAGAATACAGAAAATGATAATACAGAAAATGATAATACAGAAAATGAGAATACAGAAAATGATAATACAGAAAATGATAATCCAGAAAATGATAATACAGAAAATGATAATACAGAAAATGATAATACAGAAAAGAGAGGTGAAAATGAGAATACAGAAAATGATAATACAGAAAATGATAATCCAGAAAATGATAATCCAGAAAATGATAATACAGAAAATGAGAATACAGAAAATGATAATACAGAAAATGATAATCCAGAAAATGATAATACAGAAAATGATAATACAGAAAATGATAATACAGAAAAGAGAGGTGAAAATGACAATACAGAAAATGATAATACAGAAAATGATAATACAGAAAATGATAATACAGAAAATGATAATACAGAAAATGATAATACAGAAAATGATAATACAGAAAATGATAATACAGAAAAGAGAGGTGAAAACGATAATACAGAAAATTATAATGCAGAAAATGATAATACAGAAAATGATAATACAGAAAATGATAATACAGAAAATGAGAATACAGAAAATGATAATACAGAAAATGATAATACAGAAAATGATAATACAGAAAATGATAATACAGAAAATGATAATACAGAAAATGATAATACAGAAAATGATAATACAGAAAATGGTAATACAGAAAATGATAATACAGAAAATGATAATACAGAAAATGGTAATACAGAAAATGATAATACAGAAAATGATAATACAGAAAATGGTAATACAGAAAATGATAATACAGAAAATGATAATACAGAAAATGATAATACAGAAAATGATAATACAGAAAATGATAATACAGAAAATGATAATACAGAAAATGAGAATACAGAAAATGATAATACAGAAAATGATAATACAGAAAATGATAATACAGAAAAGAGAGGTGAAAATGATAATACAGAAAATGATAATACAGAAAAGAGAGGTGAAAATGAGAATACAGAAAATGATAATACAGAAAAGAGAGGTGAAAATGAGAATACAGAAAATGATAATACAGAAAATGATAATACAGAAAATGATAATACAGAAAATGATAATACAGAAAATGATAATACAGAAAATGATAATACAGAAAAGAGAGGTGAAAATGAGAATACAGAAAATGATAATACAGAAAATGATAATACAGAAAATGATAATACAGAAAATGATAATACAGAAAATGATAATACAGAAAAGAGAGGTGAAAACGATAATACAGAAAATTATAATGCAGAAAATGATAATACAGAAAATGATAATACAGAAAATGATAATACAGAAAATGATAATACAGAAAATGATAATACAGAAAATGATAATACAGAAAATGATAATACAGAAAAGAGAGGTGAAAATGAGAATACAGAAAATGATAATACAGAAAATGATAATACAGAAAATGATAATACAGAAAATGATAATACAGAAAATGATAATACAGAAAATGATAATACAGAAAATGATAATACAGAAAATGAGAATACAGAAAATGATAATACAGAAAATGATAATACAGAAAATGATAATACAGAAAAGAGAGGTGAAAATGAGAATACAGAAAATGATAATACAGAAAATGATAATACAGAAAATGATAATACAGAAAATGATAATACAGAAAATGATAATACAGAAAAGAGAGGTGAAAACGATAATACAGAAAATTATAATGCAGAAAATGATAATACAGAAAATGATAATACAGAAAATGATAATACAGAAAATGCGAATACAGAAAATGAGAATACAGAAAATGATAATACAGAAAATGATAATACAGAAAATGATAATACAGAAAATGATAATACAGAAAATGATAATACAGAAAATGGTAATACAGAAAATGATAATACAGAAAATGATAATACAGAAAATGGTAATACAGAAAATGATAATACAGAAAATGATAATACAGAAAATGGTAATACAGAAAATGATAATACAGAAAATGATAATTCAGAAAATGGTAATACAGAAAATGATAATACAGAAAATGGTAATACAGAAAATGATAATACAGAAAATGATAATACAGAAAATGATAATACAGAAAATGATAATACAGAAAATGATAATACAGAAAATGATAATACAGAAAATGATAATACAGAAAATGATAATACAGAAAATGATAATACACAAAATGATAATACAGAAAATGATAATGCAGAAAATGATAATACAGAAAATGATAATACAGAAAATGATAATACAGAAAATGATAATACAGAAAATGATAATACAGAAAATGATAATACAGAAAATGATAATACAGAAAATGATAATACAGAAAATGATAATACAGAAAATGATAATACAGAAAATGATAATACAGAAAATGATAATACAGAAAATGATAATACAGAAAATGATAATACAGAAAATGATAATACAGAAAATGATAATACAGAAAATGATAATACAGAAAATGATAATACAGAAAATGATAATACAGAAAATGATAATACAGAAAATGATAATACAGAAAATGGTAATACAGAAAATGATAATACAGAAAATGGTAATACAGAAAATGATAATACAGAAAATGATAAAGCAGAAAATGATAATACAGAAAATGATAATACAGAAAATGATAATGCAGAAAATGATAATACAGAAAATGATAATACAGAAAATGATAATACAGAAAATGATAATACAGAAAATGATAATACAGAAAATGGTAATACAGAAAATGATAATACAGAAAATGATAATACAGAAAATGGTAATACAGAAAATGATAATACAGAAAATGATAATACAGAAAATGATAATACAGAAAATGGTAATACAGAAAATGATAATACAGAAAATGATAATACAGAAAATGATAATACAGAAAATGGTAATACAGAAAATGATAATACAGAAAATGATAATACAGAAAATGATAATACAGAAAATGATAATACAGAAAATGATAATACAGAAAATGGTAATACAGAAAATGATAATACAGAAAATGATAATACAGAAAATGATAATACAGAAAATGATAATACAGAAAATGGTAATACAGAAAATGATAATACAGAAAATGATAATACAGAAAATGATAATACAGAAAATGATAATACAGAAAATGATAATGCAGAAAATGATAATACAGAAAATGATAATACAGAAAATGATAATACATAAAATGATAATGCAGAAAATGATAATACAGAAAATGAGAATACAGAAAATGATAATACAGAAAATGATAATATAGAAAATGATAATGCAGAAAATGATAATACAGAAAAGAGAGGTGAAAATGAGAATACAGAAAATGATAATACAGAAAATGATAATACAGAAAATGATAATACAGAAAATGATAATACAGAAAATGGTAATACAGAAAATGATAATACAGAAAATGGTAATACAGAAAATGATAATACAGAAAATGATAATACAGAAAATGATAATACAGAAAATGATAATACAGAAAATGATAATACAGAAAAGAGAGGTGAAAATGAGAATACAGAAAATGATAATACAGAAAATGATAATACAGAAAATGATAATACAGAAAAGAGAGGTGAAAATCAGAATACAGAAAATGATAATACAGAAAATGATAATACAGAAAATGATAATACAGAAAATGATAATACAGAAAATGGTAATACAGAAAATGATAATACAGAAAATGATAAAACAGAAAAGAGAGGTGAAAACGATAATACAGAAAATTATAATGCAGAAAATGATAATACAGAAAAGAGAGGTGAAAACGATAATACAGAAAATTATAATGCAGAAAATGATAATACAGAAAATGATAATACAGAAAATGATAAAACAGAAAAGAGAGGTGAAAACGATAATACAGAAAATTATAATGCAGAAAATGATAATACAGAAAATGATAATACAGAAAAGAGAGGTGAAAATGAGAATACAGAAAATGATAATACAGAAAATGGTAATACAGAAAATGGTAATACACAAAATGGTAATACAGAAAATGATAATACAGAAAATGGTAATACAGAAAATGATAATACAGAAAATGATAATACAGAAAATGATAATACAGAAAATGATAATACAGAAAATGATAATACAGAAAATGATAATACAGAAAATGATAATACAGAAAATGGTAATACAGAAAATGATAATACAGAAAATGATAATACAGAAAATGATAATACAGAAAATGATAAAACAGAAAAGAGAGGTGAAAACTATAATACAGAAAGTTATAATGCAGAAAATGATAATACAGAAAATGATAATACAGAAAATGATAATACAGAAAAGAGAGGTGAAAACGATAATACAGAAAATTATAATGCAGAAAATGATAATACAGAAAATGATAATACAGAAAAGAGAGGTGAAAATGAGAATACAGAAAATGATAATACAGAAAATGATAAGACAGAAAATGATAATACAGAAAATGATAATACAGAAAATGAGAGGTGAAAATGATAACACAGAAAAGAGAGGTGAAAATGATAATACAGAAAATGATAATACAGAAAATGATAATACAGAAAATGATAATACAGAAAATGGTAATACAGAAAATGATAAAACAGAAAATGATAATACAGAAAATGGTAATACAGAAAATGATAATACAGAAAATGATAATACAGAAAATGGTAATACAGAAAATGATAATACAGAAAATGATAATACAGAAAATGATAATACAGAAAATGATAATACAGAAAATGATAATACAGAAAATGATAATACAGAAAATGATAATACAGAAAATGATAATACAGAAAATGATAATACAGAAAATGATAATACAGAAAATGATAATACAGAAAATGATAATGCAGAAAATGATAATATAGAAAATGATAATACAGAAAATGATAATACAGAAAATGATAATACAGAAAATGATAATACAGAAAATGATAATACAGAAAATGATAATACAGAAAATGATAATACAGAAAATGATAATACAGAAAATGATAATACAGAAAATGATAATACAGAAAATGATTATACAGAAAATGATAATACAGAAAATGATAATACAGAAAATGATAATACAGAAAATGATAATACAGAAAATGATAATACAGAAAATGATAATACAGAAAATGATAAAACAGAAAATGATAATACAGAAAATGATAATACAGAAAATGATAATACAGAAAATGATAATACAGAAAATGATAATACAGAAAATGGTAATACAGAAAATGATAATACAGAAAATGGTAAAACAGAAAATGATAATACAGAAAATGATAATGCAGAAAATGATAATACAGAAAATGATAATGCAGAAAATGATAATACAGAAAATGATAATACAGAAAATGATAATACAGAAAATGATAATACAGAAAATGATAATACAGAAAATGGTAATACAGAAAATGATAATACAGAAAATGATAATACAGAAAATGATAATACAGAAAATGGTAATACAGAAAATGATAATACAGAAAATGATAATACAGAAAATGATAATACAGAAAATGATAATACAGAAAATGGTAATACAGAAAATGATAATACAGAAAATGATAATACAGAAAATGATAATACAGAAAATGATAATACAGAAAATGATAATACAGAAAATGATAATACAGAAAATGATAATACAGAAAATGATAATACAGAAAATGATAATACAGAAAATGATAATACAGAAAATGATAATACAGAAAATGATAATACAGAAAATGATAATACAGAAAATGATAATACAGAAAATGATAATGCAGAAAATGATAATACAGAAAATGATAATACAGAAAATGATAATACAGAAAATGATAATGCAGAAAATGATAATACAGAAAATGAGAATACAGAAAATGATAATACAGAAAATGATAATACAGAAAATGATAATGCAGAAAATGATAATACAGAAAAGAGAGGTGAAAATGACAATACAGAAAATGATAATACAGAAAATGATAATACAGAAAATGATAATACAGAAAATGATAATACAGAAAATGGTAATACAGAAAATGATAATACAGAAAATGGTAATACAGAAAATGATAATACAGAAAATGATAATACAGAAAATGATAATACAGAAAATGATAATACAGAAAAGAGAGGTGAAAATGAGAATACAGAAAATGATAATACAGAAAATGATAATACAGAAAATGATAATACAGAAAAGAGAGGTGAAAATGATAATACAGAAAATGATAATACAGAAAATGATAATACAGAAAATGGTAATACAGAAAATGATAATACAGAAAATGATAAAACAGAAAAGAGAGGTGAAAACGATAATACAGAAAATTATAATGCAGAAAATGATAATACAGAAAATGATAATACAGAAAAGAGAGGTGAAAACGATAATACAGAAAATTATAATGCAGAAAATGATAATACAGAAAATGATAATACAGAAAAGAGAGGTGAAAATGAGAATACAGAAAATGATAATACAGAAAATGATAATACAGAAAATGATAATACAGAAAATGGTAATACAGAAAATGGTAATACACAAAATGGTAATACAGAAAATGATAACACAGAAAATGGTAATACAGAAAATGATAATACAGAAAATGATAATACAGAAAATGATAATACAGAAAATGATAATACAGAAAATGATAATACAGAAAATGATAATACAGAAAATGGTAATACAGAAAATGATAATACAGAAAATGATAATACAGAAAATGATAATACAGAAAATGATAAAACAGAAAAGAGAGGTGAAAACTATAATACAGAAAATTATAATGCAGAAAATGATAATACAGAAAATGATAATACAGAAAATGATAATACAGAAAAAAGAGGTGAAAACGATAATACAGAAAATTATAATGCAGAAAATGATAATACAGAAAATGATAATACAGAAAAGAGAGGTGAAAATGAGAATACAGAAAATGATAATACAGAAAATGATAATACAGAAAATGATAATACAGAAAAGAGAGGTGAAAATGATAATACAGAAAAGAGAGGTGAAAATGATAATACAGAAAATGATAAAACAGAAAATGATAATACAGAAAATGATAAAACAGAAAATGATAATACAGAAAATGATAATACAGAAAATGATAATACAGAAAATGATAATACAGAAAATGATAATACAGAAAATGATAATACAGAAAATGATAATACAGAAAATGATAATACAGAAAATGATAAAACAGAAAATGATAATACACAAAATGATAAAACAGAAAATGATAATACAGAAAATGATAATACAGAAAATGATAATACAGAAAATGATAATACAGAAAATGATAATACAGAAAATGATAATACAGAAAATGATAATACAGAAAATGATAATACAGAAAATGATAATACAGAAAATGATAATACAGAAAATGATAATACAGAAAATGATAAAACAGAAAATGATAATACAGAAAATGATAATACAGAAAATGATAATACAGAAAATGACAATACAGAAAATGATAATACAGAAAATGATAAAACAGAAAATGATAATACAGAAAATGATAATACAGAAAATGATAATACAGAAAATGATAAAACAGAAAATGATAATACAGGAAATGATAATACAGAAAATGATAATACAGAAAATGATAAAACAGAAAATGATAATACAGAAAATGATAATACAGAAAATGATAATACAGATAATGATAATACAGAAAATGATAATCCAGAAAATGATAATACAGAAAATGATCATACAGAAAATGATAATCCAGAAAATGATAATACAGAAAATGATCATACAGAAAATGATAATACAGAAAATGATAATACAGAAAATGATAATACAGAAAATGATAATACAGAAAATGAGAATACAGAAAATGATAATACAGAAAATGATTATACAGAAAATGATAATACAGAAAATGATAATACAGAAAATGATAATACAGAAAATGATAATACAGAAAATGATAATACAGAAAATGATAATACAGAAAATGATAAAACAGAAAATGATAATACAGAAAATGATAATACAGAAAATGATAATACAGAAAATGATAATACAGAAAATGATAATACAGAAAATGGTAATACAGAAAATGATAATACAGAAAATGGTAAAACAGAAAATGATAATACAGAAAATGATAATGCAGAAAATGATAATACAGAAAATGATAATGCAGAAAATGATAATACAGAAAATGATAATACAGAAAATGATAATACAGAAAATGATAATACAGAAAATGATAATACAGAAAATGGTAATACAGAAAATGATAATACAGAAAATGATAATACAGAAAATGATAATACAGAAAATGGTAATACAGAAAATGATAATACAGAAAATGATAATACAGAAAATGATAATACAGAAAATGATAATACAGAAAATGGTAATACAGAAAATGATAATACAGAAAATGATAATACAGAAAATGATAATACAGAAAATGATAATACAGAAAATGATAATACAGAAAATGGTAATACAGAAAATGATAATACAGAAAATGATAATACAGAAAATGATAATACAGAAAATGATAATACAGAAAATGATAATACAGAAAATGATAATACAGAAAATGATAATACAGAAAATGATAATACAGAAAATGATAATACAGAAAATGATAATGCAGAAAATGATAATACAGAAAATGATAATACAGAAAATGATAATACAGAAAATGATAATGCAGAAAATGATAATACAGAAAATGAGAATACAGAAAATGATAATACAGAAAATGATAATACAGAAAATGATAATGCAGAAAATGATAATACAGAAAAGAGAGGTGAAAATGACAATACAGAAAATGATAATACAGAAAATGATAATACAGAAAATGATAATACAGAAAATGATAATACAGAAAATGGTAATACAGAAAATGATAATACAGAAAATGGTAATACAGAAAATGATAATACAGAAAATGATAATACAGAAAATGATAATACAGAAAATGATAATACAGAAAAGAGAGGTGAAAATGAGAATACAGAAAATGATAATACAGAAAATGATAATACAGAAAATGATAATACAGAAAAGAGAGGTGAAAATGATAATACAGAAAATGATAATACAGAAAATGATAATACAGAAAATGGTAATACAGAAAATGATAATACAGAAAATGATAAAACAGAAAAGAGAGGTGAAAACGATAATACAGAAAATTATAATGCAGAAAATGATAATACAGAAAATGATAATACAGAAAAGAGAGGTGAAAACGATAATACAGAAAATTATAATGCAGAAAATGATAATACAGAAAATGATAATACAGAAAAGAGAGGTGAAAATGAGAATACAGAAAATGATAATACAGAAAATGATAATACAGAAAATGATAATACAGAAAATGGTAATACAGAAAATGGTAATACACAAAATGGTAATACAGAAAATGATAACACAGAAAATGGTAATACAGAAAATGATAATACAGAAAATGATAATACAGAAAATGATAATACAGAAAATGATAATACAGAAAATGATAATACAGAAAATGATAATACAGAAAATGGTAATACAGAAAATGATAATACAGAAAATGATAATACAGAAAATGATAATACAGAAAATGATAAAACAGAAAAGAGAGGTGAAAACTATAATACAGAAAATTATAATGCAGAAAATGATAATACAGAAAATGATAATACAGAAAATGATAATACAGAAAAAAGAGGTGAAAACGATAATACAGAAAATTATAATGCAGAAAATGATAATACAGAAAATGATAATACAGAAAAGAGAGGTGAAAATGAGAATACAGAAAATGATAATACAGAAAATGATAATACAGAAAATGATAATACAGAAAAGAGAGGTGAAAATGATAATACAGAAAAGAGAGGTGAAAATGATAATACAGAAAATGATAAAACAGAAAATGATAATACAGAAAATGATAAAACAGAAAATGATAATACAGAAAATGATAATACAGAAAATGATAATACAGAAAATGATAATACAGAAAATGATAATACAGAAAATGATAATACAGAAAATGATAATACAGAAAATGATAATACAGAAAATGATAAAACAGAAAATGATAATACACAAAATGATAAAACAGAAAATGATAATACAGAAAATGATAATACAGAAAATGATAATACAGAAAATGATAATACAGAAAATGATAATACAGAAAATGATAATACAGAAAATGATAATACAGAAAATGATAATACAGAAAATGATAATACAGAAAATGATAATACAGAAAATGATAATACAGAAAATGATAAAACAGAAAATGATAATACAGAAAATGATAATACAGAAAATGATAATACAGAAAATGACAATACAGAAAATGATAATACAGAAAATGATAAAACAGAAAATGATAATACAGAAAATGATAATACAGAAAATGATAATACAGAAAATGATAAAACAGAAAATGATAATACAGGAAATGATAATACAGAAAATGATAATACAGAAAATGATAAAACAGAAAATGATAATACAGAAAATGATAATACAGAAAATGATAATACAGATAATGATAATACAGAAAATGATAATCCAGAAAATGATAATACAGAAAATGATCATACAGAAAATGATAATCCAGAAAATGATAATACAGAAAATGATCATACAGAAAATGATAATACAGAAAATGATAATACAGAAAATGATAATACAGAAAATGATAATACAGAAAATGATAAAACAGAAAATGATAATACAGAAAATGATAATACAGAAATGATAATACAGAAAATGATAATACAGAAAATGATAAAACAGAAAATGATAATACAGAAAATGATAATACAGAAAATGATAATCCAGAAAATGATAAAACAGAAAATGATAATCCAGAAAATGATAATACAGAAAATGATAAAACAGAAAATGATAATACAGAAAATGATAATACAGAAAATGATAAAACAGAAAATGATAATACAGAAAATGATAATACAGAAAATGATAATACAGAAAATGATAAAACAGAAAATGATAATACAGAAAATGATAATACAGAAAATGATAATACAGAAAATGATAATACAGAAAATGATAATACAGAAAATGATAATACAGAAAATGATAATACAGAAAATGATAAAACAGAAAATGATAATACACAAAATGATAAAACAGAAAATGATAATACAGAAAATGATAATACAGAAAATGATAATACAGAAAATGATAATACAGAAAATGATAATACAGAAAATGATAATACAGAAAATGATAATACAGAAAATGATAATACAGAAAATGATAATACAGAAAATGATAAAACAGAAAATGATAATACAGAAAATGATAATACAGAAAATGATAATACAGAAAATGACAATACAGAAAATGATAATACAGAAAATGATAAAACAGAAAATGATAATACAGAAAATGATAATACAGAAAATGATAATACAGAAAATGATAAAACAGAAAATGATAATACAGGAAATGATAATACAGAAAATGATAATACAGAAAATGATAAAACAGAAAATGATAATACAGAAAATGATAATACAGAAAATGATAATACAGATAATGATAATACAGAAAATGATAATCCAGAAAATGATAATACAGAAAATGATCATACAGAAAATGATAATCCAGAAAATGATAATACAGAAAATGATCATACAGAAAATGATAATACAGAAAATGATAATACAGAAAATGATAAAACAGAAAATGATAATACAGAAAATGATAATACAGAAATGATAATACAGAAAATGATAATACAGAAAATGATAATACAGAAAATGATAATACAGAAAATGATAAAACAGAAAATGATAATACAGAAAATGATAATACAGAAAATGATAATCCAGAAAATGATAAAACAGAAAATGATAATCCAGAAAATGATAATACAGAAAATGATAATACAGAAAATGATAATACAGAAAATGATAATACAGAAAATGATAAAACAGAAAATGATAATATAGAAAATGATAATACAGAAAATGATAAAACAGAAAATGATAATACAGAAAATGATAATACAGAAAATGATAAAACAGAAAATGATAAAACAGAAAATGATAAAACAGAAAATGATAAAACAGAAAATGATAAAACAGAAAATGATAAAACAGAAAATGATAATACAGAAAATGATAATACAGAAAATGATAATACAGAAAATGATAAAACAGAAAATGATAATACAGAAAATGATAATACAGAAAATGATAATACAGAAAATGATAATACAGAAAATGATAATACAGAAAATGATAATACAGAAAATGATAATACAGAAAATGATAATACAGACAATGATAATACAGAAAATGATAATACAGAAAATGATAATACAGAAAATGATAATACAGAAAATGATAATACAGAAAATGATAATACAGAAAATGATAAAACAGAAAATGATAATACAGAAAATGATAATACAGAAAATGATAATACAGAAAATGATAAAACAGAAAATGATAATACAGAAAATGATAATACAGAAAATGATAATACAGAAAATAATAATACAGAAAATAGTAATACAGAAAATGATAATACAGAAAATGGTAATACAGAAAATGGTAATACAGAAAATGATAATACAGAAAATGATAAAACAGAAAATGATAAAACAGAAAATGATAATACAGAAAATGATAATACAGAAAATGGTAATACAGAAAATGATAATACAGAAAATGGTAATACAGAAAATGATAATACAGAAAATGATAATACAGAAAATGATAATACAGAAAATGATAATACAGAAAATGATAATACAGAAAATGATAATACAGAAAATGATAATACAGAAAATGATAATACAGAAAATGATAATACAGAAAATGATGAAACAGAAAATGATAATACAGAAAATGATAATACAGAAAATGATAATACAGAAAATGATAAAACAGAAAATGATAATACAGAAAATGATAAAACAGAAAATGATAATACAGAAAATGATAATACAGAAATTGATAATACAGAAAATGATAATACAGAAAATGATAATACAGAAAATGATAAAACAGAAAATGATAATACAGAAAATGATAATACAGAAAATGATAAAACAGAAAATGATAATACAGAAAATGATAAAACAGAAAATGATAATACAGAAAATGATAATACAGAAAATGATAAAACAGAAAATGATAATACAGAAAATGATAATACAGAAAATGATAATACAGAAAATGATAATACAGAAAATGATAATACAGAAAATGATAATACAGAAAATGATAATACAGAAAATGATAATACAGAAAATGATAATACAGAAAATGATAATACAGAAAATGATAATACAGAAAATGATAATACAGAAAATGATAATACAGAAAATGATAATACAGAGAATGATAATACAGAAAATGATAATCCAGAAAATGATAATACAGAAAATGATAATACAGAAAATGATAATACAGAGAATGATAATACAGAAAATGATAATACAGAAAAGAGAGGTGAAAATGATAATACAGAAAAGAGAGGTGAAAATGATAATACAGAAAATGATAATACAGAAAATGATAATACAGAAAATGATAATACAGAAAAGAGAGGTGAAAATGATAATACAGAAAAGAGAGGTGAAAATGATAATACAGAAAAGAGAGGTGAAAATGATAATACAGAAAATGATAAAACAGAAAATGATAATACAGAAAATGATAATACAGAAAATGATAATACAGAAAATGATAATACAGAAAATGATAATACAGAAAATGATAAAACAGAAAATGATAATACAGAAAATGATAATACAGAAAATGATAAAACAGAAAATGATAATACAGAAAATGATAATACAGAAAATGATAATACAGAAAATGATAATACAGAAAATGATAATACAGAAAATGATAATACAGAAAATGATAATACAGAAAATGATAATACAGAAAATGACAATACAGAAAATGATAATACAGAAAATGATAAAACAGAAAATGATAATACAGAAAATGATAATACAGAAAATGATAATACAGAAAATGATAAAACAGAAAATGATAATACAGAAAATGATAATACAGAAAATGATAATACAGAAAATGATAATACAGAAAATGATAATACAGAAAATGATAATACAGAAAATGATAATACAGAAAATGATAAAACAGAAAATGATAATACACAAAATGATAAAACAGAAAATGATAATACAGAAAATGATAATACAGAAAATGATAATACAGAAAATGATAAAACAGAAAATGATAATACAGAAAATGATAATACAGAAAATGATAATACAGAAAATGATAATACAGAAAATGATAATACAGAAAATGATAAAACAGAAAATGATAATACAGAAAATGATAAAACAGAAAATGATAATACACAAAATGATAAAACAGAAAATGATAATACAGAAAATGATAATACAGAAAATGATAATACAGAAAATGATAATACAGAAAATGATAATACAGAAAATGATAATACAGAAAATGATAATACAGAAAATGATAAAACAGAAAATGATAATACAGAAAATGATAATACAGAAAATGATAATACAGAAAATGACAATACAGAAAATGATAATACAGAAAATGATAAAACAGAAAATGATAATACAGAAAATGATAATACAGAAAATGATAATACAAAAAATGATAAAACAGAAAATGATAATACAGGAAATGATAATACAGAAAATGATAATACAGAAAATGATAAAACAGAAAATGATAATACAGAAAATGATAATACAGAAAATGATAATACAGATAATGATAATACAGAAAATGATAATCCAGAAAATGATAATACAGAAAATGATCATACAGAAAATGATAATACAGAAAATGATAATACAGAAAATGATAAAACAGAAAATGATAATACAGAAAATGATAAAACAGAAATGATAATACAGAAAATGATAATACAGAAAATGATAATACAGAAAATGATAATACAGAAAATGATAATACAGAAAATGATAATACAGAAAATGATAAAACAGAAAATGATAATACAGAAAATGATAAAACAGAAAATGATAATACAGAAAATGATAAAACAGAAAATGATAATACAGATAATGATAATACAGAAAATGATAATCCAGAAAATGATAATACAGAAAATGATCATACAGAAAATGATAATACAGAAAATGATAATACAGAAAATGATAAAACAGAAAATGATAATACAGAAAATGATAAAACAGAAAATGATAATACAGAAAATGATAATACAGAAAATGATAATCCAGAAAATGATAATACAGAAAATGATAATCCAGAAAATGATAATACAGAAAATGATAAAACAGAAAATGATAATCCAGAAAATGATAATACAGATAATGATAATACAGAAAATGATAATCCAGAAAATGATAATACAGAAAATGATCATACAGAAAATGATAATACAGAAAATGATAAAACAGAAAATGATTATACAGGAAATGATAATACAGAAAATGATAATACAGAAAATGATAAAACAGAAAACGATAATACAGAAAATGATAATCCAGAAAATGATAATACAGATAATGATAATACAGAAAATGATAATCCAGAAAATGATAATACAGAAAATGATAATCCAGAAAATGATAATACAGAAAATGATAAAACAGAAAATGATAATCCAGAAAATGATAATACAGATAATGATAATACAGAAAATGATAATCCAGAAAATGATAATACAGAAAATGATCATACAGAAAATGATAATACAGAAAATGATAAAACAGAAAATGATAATACAGGAAATGATAATACAGAAAATGATAATACAGAAAATGATAAAACAGAAAATGATAATACAGAAAATGATAATCCAGAAAATGATAATACAGATAATGATAATACAGAAAATGATAATCCAGAAAATGATAATACAGAAAATGATCATACAGAAAATGATAATACAGAAAATGATAATACAGAAAATGATAAAACAGAAAATGATAATACAGAAAATGATAAAACAGAAATGATAATACAGAAAATGATAATACAGAAAATGATAATACAGAAAATGATAATACAGAAAATGATAATCCAGAAAATGATAATACAGAAAATGATAAAACAGAAAATGATAATACAGAAAATGATAAAACAGAAAATGATAATACAGAAAATGATAATACAGAAAATGATAATACAGATAATGATAATACAGAAAATGATAATCCAGAAAAGGATAATACAGAAAATGATCATACAGAAAATGATAATACAGAAAATGATAATACAGAAAATGATAAAACAGAAAATGATAATACAGAAAATGATAAAACAGAAAATGATAATACAGAAAATGATAATACAGAAAATGATAATCCAGAAAATGATAATACAGAAAATGATAATCCAGAAAATGATAATACAGAAAATGATAATACAGAAAATGATAAAACAGAAAATGATAATACAGAAAATGATAATACAGAAAATGATAATACAGAAAATGACAATACAGAAAATGATAATACAGAAAATGATAAAACAGAAAATGATAATACAGAAAATGATAATACAGAAAATGATAATACAAAAAATGATAAAACAGAAAATGATAATACAGGAAATGATAATACAGAAAATGATAATACAGAAAATGATAAAACAGAAAATGATAATACAGAAAATGATAATACAGAAAATGATAATACAGATAATGATAATACAGAAAATGATAATCCAGAAAATGATAATACAGAAAATGATCATACAGAAAATGATAATACAGAAAATGATAATACAGAAAATGATAAAACAGAAAATGATAATACAGAAAATGATAAAACAGAAATGATAATACAGAAAATGATAATACAGAAAATGATAATACAGAAAATGATAATACAGAAAATGATAATACAGAAAATGATAATACAGAAAATGATAAAACAGAAAATGATAATACAGAAAATGATAAAACAGAAAATGATAATACAGAAAATGATAAAACAGAAAATGATAATACAGATAATGATAATACAGAAAATGATAATCCAGAAAATGATAATACAGAAAATGATCATACAGAAAATGATAATACAAAAAATGATAAAACAGAAAATGATAATACAGGAAATGATAATACAGAAAATGATAATACAGAAAATGATAAAACAGAAAATGATAATACAGAAAATGATAATACAGAAAATGATAATACAGATAATGATAATACAGAAAATGATAATCCAGAAAATGATAATACAGAAAATGATCATACAGAAAATGATAATACAGAAAATGATAATACAGAAAATGATAAAACAGAAAATGATAATACAGAAAATGATAAAACAGAAATGATAATACAGAAAATGATAATACAGAAAATGATAATACAGAAAATGATAATACAGAAAATGATAATACAGAAAATGATAATACAGAAAATGATAAAACAGAAAATGATAATACAGAAAATGATAAAACAGAAAATGATAATACAGAAAATGATAAAACAGAAAATGATAATACAGATAATGATAATACAGAAAATGATAATCCAGAAAATGATAATACAGAAAATGATCATACAGAAAATGATAATACAGAAAATGATAATACAGAAAATGATAAAACAGAAAATGATAATACAGAAAATGATAAAACAGAAAATGATAATACAGAAAATGATAATACAGAAAATGATAATCCAGAAAATGATAATACAGAAAATGATAATCCAGAAAATGATAATACAGAAAATGATAAAACAGAAAATGATAATCCAGAAAATGATAATACAGATAATGATAATACAGAAAATGATAATCCAGAAAATGATAATACAGAAAATGATCATACAGAAAATGATAATACAGAAAATGATAAAACAGAAAATGATTATACAGGAAATGATAATACAGAAAATGATAATACAGAAAATGATAAAACAGAAAACGATAATACAGAAAATGATAATCCAGAAAATGATAATACAGATAATGATAATACAGAAAATGATAATCCAGAAAATGATAATACAGAAAATGATAATCCAGAAAATGATAATACAGAAAATGATAAAACAGAAAATGATAATCCAGAAAATGATAATACAGATAATGATAATACAGAAAATGATAATCCAGAAAATGATAATACAGAAAATGATCATACAGAAAATGATAATACAGAAAATGATAAAACAGAAAATGATAATACAGGAAATGATAATACAGAAAATGATAATACAGAAAATGATAAAACAGAAAATGATAATACAGAAAATGATAATCCAGAAAATGATAATACAGATAATGATAATACAGAAAATGATAATCCAGAAAATGATAATACAGAAAATGATCATACAGAAAATGATAATACAGAAAATGATAATACAGAAAATGATAAAACAGAAAATGATAATACAGAAAATGATAAAACAGAAATGATAATACAGAAAATGATAATACAGAAAATGATAATACAGAAAATGATAATACAGAAAATGATAATCCAGAAAATGATAATACAGAAAATGATAAAACAGAAAATGATAATACAGAAAATGATAAAACAGAAAATGATAATACAGAAAATGATAATACAGAAAATGATAATACAGATAATGATAATACAGAAAATGATAATCCAGAAAAGGATAATACAGAAAATGATCATACAGAAAATGATAATACAGAAAATGATAATACAGAAAATGATAAAACAGAAAATGATAATACAGAAAATGATAAAACAGAAAATGATAATACAGAAAATGATAATACAGAAAATGATAATCCAGAAAATGATAATACAGAAAATGATAATCCAGAAAATGATAATACAGAAAATGATAAAACAGAAAATGATAATCCAGAAAATGATAATACAGAAAATGATAATACAGAAAATGATAATACAGAAAATGATAATACAGAAAATGATAAAACAGAAAATGATAATACAGAAAATGATAATACAGAAAATGATAAAACAGAAAATGATAAAACAGAAAATGATAAAACAGAAAATGATAAAAAAGAAAATGATAATACAGAAAATGATAATACAGAAAATGATAATACAGAAAATGATAAAACAGAAAATGATAATACAGAAAATGATAATCCAGAAAATGATAATACAGAAAATGATAATACAGAAAATGATAATACAGAAAATGATAATACAGAAAATGATAATACAGAAAATGATAATACAGACAATGATAATACAGAAAATGATAATACAGAAAATGATAATACAGAAAATGATAATACAGAAAATGATAATACAGAAAATGATAATACAGAAAATGATAAAACAGAAAATGATAATACAGAAAATGATAATACAGAAAATGATAATACAGAAAATGATAAAACAGAAAATGATAATACAGAAAATGATAATACAGAAAATGATAATACAGAAAATAATAATACAGAAAATGATAATACAGAAAATGATAATACAGAAAATGGTAATACAGAAAATGGTAATACAGAAAATGATAATACAGAAAATGATAATACAGAAAATGATAAAACAGAAAATGATAATACAGAAAATGATAATACAGAAAATGGTAATACAGAAAATGATAATACAGAAAATGGTAATACAGAAAATGATAATACAGAAAATGATAATACAGAAAATGATAATACAGAAAATGATAATACAGAAAATGATAATACAGAAAATGATAATACAGAAAATGATAATACAGAAAATGATAATAGAGAAAATGATAATACAGAAAATAATACAGAAAATGATAATACAGAAAATGATGAAACAGAAAATGATAATACAGAAAATGATAATACAGAAAATGATAATACAGAAAATGATAAAACAGAAAATGATAATACAGAAAATGATAAAACAGAAAATGATAATACAGAAAATGATAATACAGAAATTGATAATACAGAAAATGATAATACAGAAAATGATAATACAGAAAATGATAAAACAGAAAATGATAATACAGAAAATGATAATACAGAAAATGATAAAACAGAAAATGATAATACAGAAAATGATAAAACAGAAAATGATAATACAGAAAATGATAATACAGAAAATGATAAAACAGAAAATGATAATACAGAAAATGATAATACAGAAAATGATAATACAGAAAATGATAATACAGAAAATGATAATACAGAAAATGATAATACAGAAAATGATAATACAGAAAATGATAATACAGAAAATGATAATACAGAAAATGATAATACAGAAAATGATAATACAGAAAATGATAATACAGATAATGATAATACAGAAAATGATAATACAGAGAATGATAATACAGAAAATGATAATACAGAAAATGATAATACAGAAAATGATAATACAGAAAATGATAATACAGAGAATGATAATACAGAAAATGATAATACAGAAAAGAGAGGTGAAAATGACAATACAGAAAAGAGAGGTGAAAATGATAATACAGAAAATGATAATACAGAAAATGATAATACAGAAAATGATAATACAGAAAAGAGAGGTGAAAATGATAATACAGAAAAGAGAGGTGAAAATGATAATACAGAAAAGAGAGGTGAAAATGATAATACAGAAAATGATAAAACAGAAAATGATAATACAGAAAATGATAATACAGAAAATGATAATACAGAAAATGATAATACAGAAAATGATAAAACAGAAAATGATAATACAGAAAATGATAATACAGAAAATGATAAAACAGAAAATGATAATACAGAAAATGATAATACAGAAAATGATAATACAGAAAATGATAATACAGAAAATGATAATACAGAAAATGATAATACAGAAAATGATAATACAGAAAATGATAATACAGAAAATGATAATACAGAAAATGATAAAACAGAAAATGATAATACAGAAAATGATAATACAGAAAATGATAATACAGAAAATGATAAAACAGAAAATGATAATACAGAAAATGATAAGACAGAAAAAGATAATACAGAAAATGATAAAACAGAAAATGATAAAACAGAAAATGATAATCCAGAAAATGATAATACAGAAAATGATAATACAGAAAATGATAATACAGAAAATGATAATACAGACAATGATAAAACAGAAAATGATAATACAGACAATGATAAAACAGAAAATGATAATACAGAAAATGATAATACAGAAAATGATAAAACAGAAAATGATAAAACAGAAAATGATAAAACAGAAAATGATAAAACAGAAAATGATAATACAGAAAATGATAATACAGAAAATGATAATACAGAAAATTATAAAACAGAAAATGATAATACAGAAAATGATAATACAGAAAATGATAATACAGAAAATGATAATACAGAAAATGATAATACAGAAAATGATAATACAGAAAATGATAATACAGAAAATGATAATACAGAAAATGATAATACAGAAAATGATAATACAGAAAATGATAATACAGAAAATGATAATACAGAAAATGATAATACAGAAAATGATAAAACAGAAAATGATAATACAGAAAATGATAATACAGAAAATGATAATACAGAAAATGATAAAACAGAAAATGATAATACAGAAAATGATAATACAGAAAATGATAATACAGAAAATGATAATACAGAAAATGGTAATACAGAAAATGGTAATACAGAAAATGATAATACAGAAAATGATAATACAGAAAATGATAAAACAGAAAATGATAATACAGAAAATGATAATACAGAAAATGGTAATACAGAAAATGATAATACAGAAAATGGTAATACAGAAAATGATAAAACAGAAAATGATAATACAGAAAATGATAATACAGAAAATGATAATACAGAAAATGATAAAACAGAAAATGATAATACAGAAAATGATAATACAGAAAATGATAATACAGAAAATGATAATACAGAAAATGATAATACAGAAAATGATAATACAGAAAATGATAATAGAGAAAATGATAATACAGAAAATAATACAGAAAATGATAATACAGAAAATGATGAAACAGAAAATGATAATACAGAAAATGATAATACAGAAAATGATAATACAGAAAATGATAAAACAGAAAATGATAATACAGAAAATGATAAAACAGAAAATGATAATACAGAAAATGATAATACAGAAATTGATAATACAGAAAATGATAATACAGAAAATGATAATACAGAAAATGATAAAACAGAAAATGATAATACAGAAAATGATAATACAGAAAATGATAAAACAGAAAATGATAATACAGAAAATGATAAAACAGAAAATGATAATACAGAAAATGATAATACAGAAAATGATAAAACAGAAAATGATAATACAGAAAATGATAATACAGAAAATGATAATACAGAAAATGATAATACAGAAAATGATAATACAGAAAATGATAATACAGAAAATGATAATACAGAAAATGATAATACAGAAAATGATAATACAGAAAATGATAATACAGAAAATGATAATACAGATAATGATAATACAGAAAATGATAATACAGAGAATGATAATACAGAAAATGATAATACAGAAAATGATAATACAGAAAATGATAATACAGAAAATGATAATACAGAGAATGATAATACAGAAAATGATAATACAGAAAAGAGAGGTGAAAATGACAATACAGAAAAGAGAGGTGAAAATGATAATACAGAAAATGATAATACAGAAAATGATAATACAGAAAATGATAATACAGAAAAGAGAGGTGAAAATGATAATACAGAAAAGAGAGGTGAAAATGATAATACAGAAAAGAGAGGTGAAAATGATAATACAGAAAATGATAAAACAGAAAATGATAATACAGAAAATGATAATACAGAAAATGATAATACAGAAAATGATAATACAGAAAATGATAAAACAGAAAATGATAATACAGAAAATGATAATACAGAAAATGATAAAACAGAAAATGATAATACAGAAAATGATAATACAGAAAATGATAATACAGAAAATGATAATACAGAAAATGATAATACAGAAAATGATAATACAGAAAATGATAATACAGAAAATGATAATACAGAAAATGATAATACAGAAAATGATAAAACAGAAAATGATAATACAGAAAATGATAATACAGAAAATGATAATACAGAAAATGATAAAACAGAAAATGATAATACAGAAAATGATAAGACAGAAAAAGATAATACAGAAAATGATAAAACAGAAAATGATAAAACAGAAAATGATAATCCAGAAAATGATAATACAGAAAATGATAATACAGAAAATGATAATACAGAAAATGATAATACAGACAATGATAAAACAGAAAATGATAATACAGAAAATGATAATACAGAAAATGATAAAACAGAAAATGATAAAACAGAAAATGATAAAACAGAAAATGATAAAACAGAAAATGATAATACAGAAAATGATAATACAGAAAATGATAATACAGAAAATTATAAAACAGAAAATGATAATACAGAAAATGATAATACAGAAAATGATAATACAGAAAATGATAATACAGAAAATGATAATACAGAAAATGATAATACAGAAAATGATAATACAGAAAATGATAATACAGAAAATGATAATACAGAAAATGATAATACAGAAAATGATAATACAGAAAATGATAATACAGAAAATGATAATACAGAAAATGATAAAACAGAAAATGATAATACAGAAAATGATAATACAGAAAATGATAATACAGAAAATGATAAAACAGAAAATGATAATACAGAAAATGATAATACAGAAAATGATAATACAGAAAATGATAATACAGAAAATGGTAATACAGAAAATGGTAATACAGAAAATGATAATACAGAAAATGATAATACAGAAAATGATAAAACAGAAAATGATAATACAGAAAATGATAATACAGAAAATGGTAATACAGAAAATGATAATACAGAAAATGGTAATACAGAAAATGATAAAACAGAAAATGATAATACAGAAAATGATAATACAGAAAATGATAATACAGAAAATGATAAAACAGAAAATGATAATACAGAAAATGATAATACAGAAAATGATAATACAGAAAATGATAATACAGAAAATGATAATACAGAAAATGATAATACAGAAAATGATAATACAGAAAATGATAATACAGAAAATGATAATACAGAAAATGATAATACAGAAAATGATAATACAGAAAATGATAATACAGAAAATGATAATACAGAAAATAATAATACAGAAAATGATAATACAGAAAATGATAATACAGAAAATGGTAATACAGAAAATGGTAATACAGAAAATGATAATACAGAAAATGATAATACAGAAAATGATAAAACAGAAAATGATAATACAGAAAATGATAATACAGAAAATGGTAATACAGAAAATGATAATACAGAAAATGGTAATACAGAAAATGATAATACAGAAAATGATAATACAGAAAATGATAATACAGAAAATGATAATACAGAAAATGATAATACAGAAAATGATAATACAGAAAATGATAATACAGAAAATGATAATAGAGAAAATGATAATGCAGAAAATAATACAGAAAATGATAATACAGAAAATGATGAAACAGAAAATGATAATACAGAAAATGATAATACAGAAAATGATAATACAGAAAATGATAAAACAGAAAATGATAATACAGAAAATGATAAAACAGAAAATGATAATACAGAAAATGATAATACAGAAATTGATAATACAGAAAATGATAATACAGAAAATGATAATACAGAAAATGATAAAACAGAAAATGATAATACAGAAAATGATAATACAGAAAATGATAAAACAGAAAATGATAATACAGAAAATGATAAAACAGAAAATGATAATACAGAAAATGATAATACAGAAAATGATAAAACAGAAAATGATAATACAGAAAATGATAATACAGAAAATGATAATACAGAAAATGATAATACAGAAAATGATAATACAGAAAATGATAATACAGAAAATGATAATACAGAAAATGATAATACAGAAAATGATAATACAGAAAATGATAATACAGAAAATGATAATACAGAAAATGATAATACAGATAATGATAATACAGAAAATGATAATACAGAGAATGATAATACAGAAAATGATAATACAGAAAATGATAATACAGAAAATGATAATACAGAAAATGATAATACAGAGAATGATAATACAGAAAATGATAATACAGAAAAGAGAGGTGAAAATGACAATACAGAAAAGAGAGGTGAAAATGATAATACAGAAAATGATAATACAGAAAATGATAATACAGAAAAGAGAGGTGAAAATGATAATACAGAAAAGAGAGGTGAAAATGATAATACAGAAAAGAGAGGTGAAAATGATAATACAGAAAATGATAAAACAGAAAATGATAATACAGAAAATGATAATACAGAAAATGATAATACAGAAAATGATAATACAGAAAATGATAAAACAGAAAATGATAATACAGAAAATGATAATACAGAAAATGATAAAACAGAAAATGATAATACAGAAAATGATAATACAGAAAATGATAATACAGAAAATGATAATACAGAAAATGATAAAACAGAAAATGATAATACAGAAAATGATAATACAGAAAATGATAATACAGAAAATGATAATACAGAAAATGATAATACAGAAAATGATAATACAGAAAATGATAATACAGAAAATGATAATACAGAAAATGATAATACAGAAAATGATAATACAGAAAATGATAATACAGAAAATGATAATACAGAAAATGATAAAACAGAAAATGATAACACAGAAAATGATAATACAGAAAATGATAATACAGAAAATGATAAAACAGAAAATGATAATACAGAAAATGATAAGCCAGAAAAAGATAATACAGAAAATGATAAAACAGAAAATGATAAAACAGAAAATGATAATCCAGAAAATGATAATACAGAAAATGATAATACAGAAAATGATAATACAGAAAATGATAATACAGACAATGATAAAACAGAAAATGATAATACAGAAAATGATAATACAGAAAATGATAAAACAGAAAATGATAAAACAGAAAATGATAAAACAGAAAATGATAAAACAGAAAATGATAATACAGAAAATGATAATACAGAAAATGATAATACAGAAAATTATAAAACAGAAAATGATAATACAGAAAATGATAATACAGAAAATGATAATACAGAAAATGATAATACAGAAAATGATAATACAGAAAATGATAATACAGAAAATGATAATACAGAAAATGATAATACAGAAAATGATAATACAGAAAATGATAATACAGAAAATGATAATACAGAAAATGATAATACAGAAAATGATAATACAGAAAATGATAAAACAGAAAATGATAATACAGAAAATGATAATACAGAAAATGATAATACAGAAAATGATAAAACAGAAAATGATAATACAGAAAATGATAATACAGAAAATGATAATACAGAAAATGATAATACAGAAAATGGTAATACAGAAAATGGTAATACAGAAAATGATAATACAGAAAATGATAATACAGAAAATGATAAAACAGAAAATGATAATACAGAAAATGATAATACAGAAAATGGTAATACAGAAAATGATAATACAGAAAATGGTAATACAGAAAATGATAAAACAGAAAATGATAATACAGAAAATGATAATACAGAAAATGATAATACAGAAAATGATAATACAGAAAATGATAATACAGAAAATGATAATACAGAAAATGATAATACAGAAAATGATAATAGAGAAAATGATAATACAGAAAATGATAATACAGAAAATGATGAAACAGAAAATGATAATACAGAAAATGATAATACAGAAAATGATAATACAGAAAATGATAAAACAGAAAATGATAATACAGAAAATGATAAAACAGAAAATGATAATACAGAAAATGATAATACAGAAATTGATAATACAGAAAATGATAATACAGAAAATGATAATACAGAGAATGATAATACAGAAAATGATAATACAGAAAAGAGAGGTGAAAATGATAATACAGAAAAGAGAGGTGAAAATGATAATACAGAAAATGATAATACAGAAAATGATAATACAGAAAATGATAATACAGAAAAGAGAGGTGAAAATGATAATACAGAAAAGAGAGGTGAAAATGATAATACAGAAAATGATAAAACAGAAAATGATAATACAGAAAATGATAATACAGAAAATGATAATACAGATAATGATAATACAGAAAATGATAATACAGAAAATGATAAAACAGAAATTGATAATACAGAAAATGATAATACAGAAAATGATAAAACAGAAAATGATAATACAGAAAATGATAATACAGAAAATGATAATACAGAAAATGATAATACAGAAAATGATAATACAGAAAATGATAATACAGAAAATGATAATACAGAAAATGATAATACAGAAAATGATAATACAGAAAATTATAATACAGAAAATGATAATACAGAAAATGATAATACAGAAAATGATAATACAGAAAATGATAATACAGAAAATGATAATACAGAAAAGAGAGATGAAAATGATAATACAGAAAATGATAATACAGAAAATGATAAAACAGAAAATGATAATACAGAAAATGATAATACAGAAAATGATAAAACAGAAAATGATAAAACAGAAAATGATAATACAGAAAATGATAATACAGAAAATGATAATACAGAAAATGATAATACAGAAAATGATAATACAGAAAATGATAATACAGAAAATGATAATACAGAAAATGATAATACAGAAAATGATAATACAGAAAATGATAATACAGAAAATGATAATACAGAAAATGATAATACAGAAAATGATAATACAGAAAATGATCATACAGAAAATGATAATACAGAAAATGATAAAACAGAAAATGATAATACAGAAAATGATAATACAGAAAATGATAAAACAGAAAATGATAATACAGAAAATGATAATACAGAAAATGATAAAACAGAAAATGATAATACAGAAAATGATAATACAGAAAATGGTAATACAGAAAATGATAAAACAGAAAATGATAAAACAGAAAATGATAATACAGAAAATGATAATACAGAAAATGATAATACAGAAAATGATAAAACAGAAAATGATAATACAGAAAATGATAATACAGAAAATGGTAATACAGAAAATGATAAAACAGAAAATGATAAAACAGAAAATGATAATACAGAAAATGATAATACAGAAAATGATAATACAGAAAATGATAAAACAGAAAATGATAATACAGAAAATGATAATGCAGAAAATGATAATACAGAAAATGATAATACAGAAAATGATAATACAGAAAATGATAATACAGAAAATGATAATACAGAAAATGATAATACAGACAATGATAATACAGAAAATGATAATACAGAAAATGATAAAACAGAAAATGATAATACAGAAAATGATAATACAGAAAATGATAAAACAGAAAATGATAATACAGAAAATGATAATACAGAAAATGATAATACAGAAAATGATAAAACAGAAAATGATAATACAGAAAATGATAATACAGAAAATGATAATACAGAAAATAATAATACAGAAAATGATAATACAGAAAATGATAATACAGAAAATGGTAATACAGAAAATGGTAATACAGAAAATGATAATACAGAAAATGATAATACAGAAAATGATAAAACAGAAAATGATAATACAGAAAATGATAATACAGAAAATGGTAATACAGAAAATGATAATACAGAAAATGATAAAACAGAAAATGATAATACAGAAAATGATAATACAGAAAATGATAAAACAGAAAATGATAATACAGAAAATGATAAAACAGAAAATGATAATACAGAAAATGATAATACAGAAAATGATAAAACAGAAAATGATAATACAGAAAATGATAATACAGAAAATGATAATACAGAAAATGATAATACAGAAAATGATAATACAGAAAATGATAATACAGAAAATGATAATACAGAAAATGATAATACAGAAAATGATAATACAGAAAATGATAATACAGAAAATGATAATACAGAAAATGATAATACAGAAAATGATAATACAGAAAATGATAATACAGAGAATGATAATACAGAGAATGATAATACAGAAAATGATAATACAGAAAATGATAATACAGAAAATGATAATACAGAAAATGATAATACAGAGAATGATAATACAGAAAATGATAATACAGAAAAGAGAGGTGAAAATGATAATACAGAAAAGAGAGGTGAAAATGATAATACAGAAAATGATAATACAGAAAATGATAATACAGAAAATGATAATACAGAAAATGATAATACAGAAAATGATAATACAGAAAATGATAATACAGAAAATGATAATACAGAAAATGATAATACAGAAAATGATAATACAGAAAATGATAATACAGAAAATGATAATACAGAAAATGATAATACAGAAAATGATAATACAGAAAATGATAATACAGAAAATGATAATACAGAAAATGGTAATACAGAAAATGATAATACAGAAAATGATAATACAGAAAATGGTAATACAGAAAATGATAATACAGAAAATGATAATACAGAAAATGATAATACAGAAAATGATAATACAGAAAATGATAATACAGAAAATGATAATACAGAAAATGATAATACAGAAAATGGTAATACAGAAAATGATAATATAGAAAATGGTAATACAGAAAATGGTAATACAGAAAATGGTAATACAGAAAATGATAATACAGAAAATGATAATACAGAAAATGATAAAACAGAAAATGATAATACAGAAAATGATAATACAGAAAATGATAATACAGAAAATGATAATACAGAAAATGATAATACAGAAAATGATAAAACAGAAAATGATAATACAGAAAATGATAATACAGAAAATGATAATACAGAAAATGATAAAACAGAAAATGATAATACAGAAAATGATAATACAGAAAATGATAAAACAGAAAATGATAATACAGAAGATGATAATACAGAAAATGATAATACAGAAAATGATAATACAGAAAATGATAACACAGAAAATGATAATACAGAAAATGATAATACAGGAAATGATAATACAGAAAATGATAATACAGAAAATGATAATACAGAAAATGATAATACAGAAAATGATAATACAGAAAGGAGAGGTGAAAATGATAATACAGAAAATGATAATACAGAAAATGATAAAACAGAAAATGATAATACAGAAAATGATAATACAGAAAATGATAATACAGAAAATGATAATACAGAAAATGATAATACAGAAAATGATAATACAGAAAATGATAATACAGAAAATGATAATACAGAAAATGATAATACAGACAATGATAATACACAAAATGATAATACAGAAAATGATAAAACAGAAAATGATAATACAGAAAATGATAATACACAAAATGATAAAACAGAAAATGATAATACAGAAAATGATAATACAGAAAATGATAAAACAGAAAATGATAATACAGAAAATGATAATACAGAAAATGATAAAACAGAAAATGATAATACAGAAAATGATAATACAGAAAATGATAATACAGAAAATGATAAAACAGAAAATGATAATACAGAAAATGATAATACAGAAAATGATAATACAGAAAATGATAATACAGAAAATGATAATACAGAAAATGATAATACAGAAAATGATAATACAGAAAATGATAAAACAGAAAATGATAATACAGAAAATGATAATACAGAAAATGATAATACAGAAAATGATAAAACAGAAAATGATAATACAGAAAATGATAATACAGAAAATGATAATACAGAAAATGATAATACAGAAAATGATAAAACAGAAAATGATAATACAGAAAATGATAATACAGAAAATGATAATACAGAAAATGATAATACAGAAAATGATAATACAGAAAATGATAAAACAGAAAATGATAATACAGAAAATGATAATACAGAAAATGATAATACAGAAAATGATAATACAGAAAATGATAATACAGAAAATGATAATACAGAAAATGATAATACAGAAAATGATAATACAGAAAATGATAATACAGAAAATGATAATACAGAAAATGATAATACAGAAAATGATAAAACAGAAAATGATAATACAGAAAATGATAATACAGAAAATGATAATACAGAAAATGATAAAACAGAAAATGGTAATACAGAAAATGATAATACAGAAAATGATAATACAGAAAGGAGAGGTGAAAATGATAATACAGAAAATGATAATACAGAAAATGATAATACAGAAAATGATAATACAGAAAATGGTAATACAGAAAATGATAATACAGAAAGGAGAGGTGAAAATGATAATACAGAAAATGATAATACAGAAAATGATAATACAGAAAGGAGAGGTGAAAATGATAATACAGAAAATGATAATACAGAAAATGATAATACAGAAAATGATAATACAGAAAATGATAATACAGAAAATGATAAAACAGAAAATGATAATACAGAAAATGATAATACAGAAAATGATAATACAGAAAATGATAATACAGAAAATGATAATACAGAAAATGATAATACAGAAAATGATAATACAGAAAATGATAATACAGAAAATGATAATACAGAAAATGATAATACAGAAAATGATAATACAGAAAATGATAAAACAGAAAATGATAATACAGAAAATGATAATACAGAAAATGATAATACAGAAAATGATAATACACAAAATGATAATACAGAAAATGATAAAACAGAAAATGATAATACAGAAAATGATAATACAGAAAATGATAATTCAGAAAATGATAATACAGAAAATGATAATACAGAAAATGATAATACAGAAAATGATAATACAGAAAATGATAATACAGAAAATGATAATACAGAAAATGATAATACAGAAAATGATAAAACAGAAAATGATAATACAGAAAATGATAATACAGAAAATGATAAAACAGAAAATGATAATACAGAAAATGATAATACAGAAAATGATAAAACAGAAAATGATAATACACAAAATGGTAATACAGAAAATGATAATACAGAAAATGATAAAACAGAAAATGATAATACAGAAAATGATAATACACAAAATGGTAATACAGAAAATGATAATACAGAAAATGATAAAACAGAAAATGATAATACAGAAAATGATAAAACAGAAAATGATAATACAGAAAATGATAATACAGAAAATGATAATACACAAAATGGTAATACAGAAAATGGTAATACAGAAAATGATAAAACAGAAAATGATAAAACAGAAAATGATAATACACAAAATGATAATACACAAAATGGTAATACAGAAAATGGTAATACAGAAAATGATAAAACAGAAAATGATAAAACAGAAAATGATAAAACAGAAAATGATAATACAGAAAATGATAATACAGAAAATGATAATACAGAAAATGATAAAACAGAAAATGATAATACAGAAAATGATAATACAGAAAATGATAATACAGAAAATGATAATACACAAAATGGTAATACAGAAAATGATAATACAGAAAATGATAAAACAGAAAATGATAATACAGAAAATGATAAAACAGAAAATGATAATACAGAAAATGATAAAACAGAAAATGATAATGCAGAAAATGATAATACAGAAAATGATAATACAGAAAATGATAATACAGAAAATGATAATACAGAAAATGATAATACAGAAAATGATAATACAGAAAATGATAATACAGAAAATGATAATACAGAAAATGATAATACAGAAAATGATAATACATAAAATGATAATACAGAAAATGATAATACAGAAAATGATAATACAGAAAATGATAATACAGAAAATGATAATACAGAAAATGATAATACAGAAAATGATAATACAGAAAATGATAATACAGAAAATGATAAAACAGAAAATGATAATACAGAAAATGATAATACAGAAAATGATAATACAGAAAATGATAATACAGAAAATGATAATACAGAAAATGATAATACAGAAAATGATAATACAGAAAATGATAAAACAGAAAATGATAATACAGAAAATGATAATACAGAAAATGATAATACAGAAAATGATAATACAGAAAATGATAATACAGAAAATGATAATACAGAAAGGAGAGGTGAAAATGATAATACAGAAAATGATAATACAGAAAATGATAATACAGAAAGGAGAGGTGAAAATGATAATACAGAAAATGATAATACAGAAAATGATAATACAGAAAATGATAATACAGAAAGGAGAGGTGAAAATGATAATACAGAAAATGATAATACAGAAAGGAGAGGTGAAAATGATAATACAGAAAATGGTAATACAGAAAATGATAATACAGAAAATGATAATACAGAAAATGATTAATACAGAAAATGATAAAACAGAAAATGATAATACAGAAAATGATAATACAGAAAATGATAATACACAAAATGATAATACACAAAATGATAATACAGAAAATGATAATACAGAAAATGGTAAAACAGAAAATGATAATACAGAAAATGATAATGCAGAAAATGATAATACAGAAAATGATAATTCAGAAAATGATAATACAGAAAATGATAAAACAGAAAATGATAATACAGAAAATGATAATACAGAAAATGATAATACAGAAAATGATAATACAGAAAGGAGAGGTGAAAATGATAATACAGAAAATGATAATACAGAAAATGATAATACAGAAAGGAGAGGTGAAAATGATAATACAGAAAATGATAATACAGAAAATGATAATACAGAAAATGATAATACAGAAAATGATAATACAGAAAGGAGAGGTGAAAATGATAATACAGAAAATGATAATACAGAAAGGAGAGGTGAAAATGATAATACAGAAAATGGTAATACAGAAAATGATAATACAGAAAATGATAATACAGAAAATGATAATACAGAAAATGATAAAACAGAAAATGATAATACAGAAAATGATAATACAGAAAATGATAATACACAAAATGATAATACACAAAATGATAATACAGAAAATGGTAAAACAGAAAATGATAATACAGAAAATGATAATTCAGAAAATGATAATACAGAAAATGATAAAACAGAAAATGATAATACAGAAAATGATAAAACAGAAAATGATAATACAGAAAATGATAATACAGAAAATGATAATACAGAAAATGATAATACAGAAAATGATAATACAGAAAATGATAGTACAGAAAATGATAATACAGAAAATGATAATACAGAAAATGATAATACAGAAAATTATAATACAGAAAATGATAATACAGAAAATGATAATACAGAAAATGATAATACAGAAAATGATAATACAGAAAATGATAATACAGAAAATGATAATACAGAAAATGATAATACAGAAAATGATAATACAGAAAATGATAATACAGAAAATGATAATACAGAAAATGATAATACAGAAATTGATAATACAGAAAATGATAATACAGAAAATGATAATACAGAAAATGATAATGCAGAAAATGATAATACAGAAAATGATAATACAGAAAATGATAATACAGAAAATGATAATACAGAAAATGATAATACAGAAAATGATAATACAGAAAATGATAATACAGAAAATGATAATACAGAAAATGATAATACAGAAAATGATAATACAGAAAATGGTAATACAGAAAATGGTAATACAGAAAATGATAATACAGAAAATGATAATACAGAAAATGATAATACAGAAAATTATAATACAGAAAATTATAATACAGAAAATGATAATCTCTATATAATTCCAGCCATCTCTGTGTGTGTGTGTGTGTGTCTGTCTGTATGCGACCGCTGTTTCTCGACAACTACCGGTCCGATTTACTTGAAACTTGCCAGGTATATTGCTGGGGACCCGAGGATGTGCCTTTTCAAGGTTTGAAATTAATCGGACAAGTGGTTCCCAAGGTATGGTCACCGTACTCGCAAGCCGTTCGCTTTGGCTTTGCGAATGAACCAAACCATTTCATGTAAATAGAGGGGGGGGGGGGGGGTTCTGTGGTCGTTACTGCCACGTGGTTTCAAAGTTTTTTTTTGTTGTTGTTGTTTGCACGCAGGTTTTTTTGCACGCACGTACGGGCAAGCACGTACGGGCAAGCACGTACGTGCGGGCACGCCCTAGTGCAGAAAATGATAATACAGAAAATGATAATACAGAAAATGATAATACAGAAAATGATAATACAGAAAATGATAATACAGAAAATGATTATACAGAAAATGATAATACAGAAAATGATAATACAGAAAATGATAATACAGAAAATGATCATGCAGAAAATGATAATACAGAAAATGATCATGCAGAAAATGATAATACAGAAAATGATAATACAGAAAATGATAATACAGAAAATGATAATACAGAAAATGATAATACAGAAAATGGTAATACAGAAAATGATAATACAGAAAATGATAATACAGAAAATTATAATACAGAAAATGATAATGCAGAAAATGATAATACAGAAAATGATAATACAGAAAATGATAATACAGAAAATGATAATACAGAAAATGATAATACAGAAAATGATAATACAGAAAATGATAATACAGAAAATGATAATACAGAAAATGATAATACAGAAAATTATAATACAGAAAATTATAATACAGAAAATGATAATACAGAAAATGGTAATACAGAAAATGATAAAACAGAAAATGATAATACAGAAAATGATAATACAGAAAATGATAATACAGAAAATGATAATACAGAAAATGATAATACAGAAAATGATAATACAGAAAATGATAATACAGAAAATGATAATACAGAAAATGATAATACAGAAAATGATAATACAGAAAATGATAATACAGAAAATGATAATACAGAAAATGATAATACAGAAAATGATAATACAGAAAATGATAATACAGAAAATGATAATACAGAAAATGATAAAACAGAAAATGATAATACAGAAAATGATAATACAGAAAATGATAATACACAAAATGATAATACAGAAAATGATAAAACAGAAAATGATAATACAGAAAATGATAATACAGAAAATGATAATACAGAAAATGATAATACAGAAAATGATAATACAGAAAATGATAATACAGAAAATGATAATACAGAAAATGGTAATACAGAAAATGATAATACAGAAAATGATAATACAAAAAAGGATAATACAGAAAATGATAATACAGAAAATGATAATACAGAAAATGATAATACAGAAAATGATAATACACAAAATGATAATACAGAAAATGATAATACACAAAATGATAATACAGAAAATGATAATACAGAAAATGATAATACAGAAAATGATAATACAGAAAATGATAATACAGAAAATGATAATACAGAAAATGATAATACAGAAAATGATAATACAGAAAATGATAATACAGAAAATGATAATACAGAAAATGATAATACAGAAAATGATAATACAGAAAATGATAATACAGAAAATGATAATACAGAAAATGGTAATATAGAAAATGATAATACAGAAAATGATAATACAGAAAATGATAAAACAGAAAATGATAATACAGAAAATGATAAAACAGAAAATGATAATACAGAAAATGATAATACAGAAAATGATAATACAGAAAATGATAATACAGAAAATGATAATACAGAAAATGATAATACAGAAAATGATAATACAGAAAATGATAATACAGAAAATGATAATACAGAAAATGATAATACAGAAAATGATAATACAGAAAATGATAATACAGAAAATGATAATACAGAAAATGATAAAACAGAAAATGATAATACAGAAAATGATAATACAGAAAATGATAAAACAGAAAATGATAATACAGAAAATGATAATACAGAAAATGATAATACAGAAAATGATAATACAGAAAATGATAATACAGAAAATGATAAAACAGAAAATGATAATACAGAAAATGATAATACAGAAAATGATAATACAGAAAATGATAATACACAAAATGATAATACACAAAATGATAATACAGAAAATCATAATACAGAAAATGATAATACAGAAAATTGTAATATAGAAAATGATAATACAGAAATTGATAATACAGAAAATGATAATACAGAAAATGATAATACAGAAAATGATAATACAGAAAATGATAATACAGAAAAGAGGTGAAAATGATAATACAGAAAATGATAATACAGAAAATGATAATTCAGAAAATGATAATACAGAAAGGAGAGGTGAAAATGATAATACAGAAAATGATAATACAGAAAATGATAATACAGAAAATGATAATACAGAAAAGAGGTGAAAATGATAATACAGAAAATGATAATACAGAAAGGAGAGGTGAAAATGATAATACAGAAAATGATAATACAGAAAATGATAATACAGAAAAGAGGTGAAAATGATAATACAGAAAATGATAAAACAGAAAATGATAATGCAGAAAAAAGAGGTGATAATGATAATACAGAAAAAGAGAGGTGGTAATGAAAACACAGAAAAAGAGAGGTGGTAATGAAAACACAGAAAAAGAGAGGTGGTAATGATAACACAGAAAAAGAGGTGATAATGAAAACACAGAAAAGGAGAGGTGGTAATGATAACACAGAAAAAGAGATGATAATGATAACACAGAAAAAGAGGGGATAATGATAACACAGAAAAGGAGAGGTGGTAATGATAACACAGAAAAAGAGGTGATAATGATAACACAGAAAAAGAGGTTGTAATGATAACACACAAAAGGAGAGGTGGTAATGATAACAGAAAAGTCGAGGTGGTAATGATAACACAGAAAAGTAGAGGTGGTAATGATAACACAGAAAAGGAGAGGTGGTAATGATGACACAGAAAAGTAGAGGTGGTAATGATAACACAGAAAAGGAGAGGTGGTAATGATAACACAGAAAAGGAGAGGTGGTTATGATAACACAGAAAAGTAGAGGTGGTAATGATAACACAGAAAAGTAGAGGTGGTAATGATAACATAGAAAAGGAGAGGTGGTAATGATGACACAGAAAAGTAGCGGTGGTAATGATGACACAGAAAAGGAGAGGTGGTAATGATGACACAGAAAAGGAGAGGTGGTAATGATGACACAGAAAAGTAGAGGTGGTAATGATAACACAGAAAAGGAGAGGTGGTAATGATAACACAGAAAAGTAGAGGTGGTAATGATAACACAGAAAAGGAGAGGTGGTAATGATAACACAGAAAAGGAGAGGTGGTAATGATAACACAGAAAAGGAGAGGTGGTAATGATGACACAGAAAAAGAGGTGATAATGATAACACAGAAAAGTAGAGGTGGTAATGATAACACAGAAAAGGAGAGGTGGTAATGATGACACAGGAAGGTAGAGGTGGTAATGATAACACAGAAAAAGAGGTGATAATGATAACACAGAAAAGGAGAGGTGGTAATGATAACACAGAAAAAGAGGTGATAATGATAACACAGAAAAAGAGGGGATAATGATAACACAGAAAAGGAGAGGTGGTAATGATAACACAGAAAAAGAGGTGATAATGATAACACAGAAAAGGAGAGGTGGTAATGATAACAGAAAAAGAGGTGATAATGATAACACAGAAAAGGAGAGGTGGTAATGATAACAGAAAAAGAGAGGTGGTAATGGTCACACAGAAAAAGAGGTGATAATGATAACACAGAAAAGGAGAGGTGGTAATGATAACAGAAAAAGAGAGGTGGTAATGGTCACACAGAAAAAGAGGTGATAATGATAACACAGAAAAGGAGAGGTGGTAATGATAACACAGAAAAAGAGAGGTGATAATGATAATACAGAAAAGGAGAGGTGATAATGATAACACAGAAAGGGAGAGGTGGTAATGATTACACAGAAAAGGAGAGGTGGTAATGATAACACAGAAAAAGAGGTGATAATAATAACACAGAAAAAGAGGTGATAATGATAACACAGAAAGGGAGAGGTGGTAATGATTACACAGAAAAGGAGAGGTGATAATGATAACACAGAAAAAGAGGTGATAATAATAACACAGAAAAAGACAGGTGAGAATGATAACTCTTTCACGAGAAAGACGAGTGTATTTTCTTTCACGAGTGTATATTTAGCTCTTTCACCAGCCTCGATTCAATTTCCAAAAAAATATATATAATAATAACAAAGACAAAGAGAGGTGATAATGATAACACAGAAGAGGGAAAGTTAAGGTAACTGTCTAAGTTTCCACAATGTTTCGTATGTATTATGTCGATGGAATCTGTGCAGTTCCCCACACCACGAACTTCTCATGTGTATTTGTTTAGTTCCTCATTACATGGGCTCCAGATGTCCCCCCTCCAATCGTCAAAATGTGATGTATGTCTTTCTTCATGTTGGGATGGGATGCGGTCGGTGTAGGCCCAATCGTGTACTTTCTGCATATGTACGCTCTACATTTAAAGTTCCACAATGAAAATGTACATTAAACCACCTGCCTCAATCAGCGCACATATCTGCAGCTGAGTTGTTCTCCTTCACGAGGAATTCAATCACTGCACGTTGACGTTGGCCAAATGATGAGTCGTTGACAGCCATTTTGTCACAATGGATTGTGGGAACCCAAGTGGTGAGCATGCGCCTAACCTGTGTTTATATTGGAGTGGATAGATGTCACTAATAATTCATGTTCTACTATATTCAGCACAAACGTCTGGACCTCCCTGATGCTCATGACTTTTGGAACATCCCTCGTATATTTAGAATTCTGAGATTCTTTGATTGAATTTTGATTGTGTGATGGCATATTTTGATTGAATTAAATTTGACATGTTTTAATGTTATTGTAGTTTCATTCATATTTAGTCTAGTAGGAAGACTAGGTCCCCCTGCACCCCCCGGAGATATACTTCTAATCAGTGTTTCTAGATTGGAAAAAATGTGTAGAAAATGACTAGCTATGGCCCCAAGCTGAAAAAATGTCCCACATACCATTTTTATGCAAATTACTGCTGCAAATTTTATGCAAAATTATGCAAATTTTATGCAAATTTTTGATGAGGAGTAGAGTTGAGGGGTCTTTGAGGGCTTCATCGAGGTGCTCTCGGTTGCAAGACTGGGTCATTCTGAGAAGCACAGCAGGGTCAGAGATCATGATGTTCTCCTCCTCAGTGAATCTCTCCATCAACAGCCTCTCCATTGCCTCACACACTGTTTTGAGGCAAAAGAGGGACTTTGCGTAGGCCTTTCCACTGAGAACACCTTTG